>NC_138768.1:194085753-194685753 GCF_965119305.1 Pelophylax lessonae
TTTCCAAGTAAATGGGACATTCACATGTGTTCATTACTTATGCCGGTTCTGCTGCCTGCAAAAGGGATGTGCTTTACTGGTCCTTCTCCCAGACTCTATGTATGAGTTTGCTAATTCACCAAAAACAGTGCTCTCTGTATGAGATGTATATATTATAAAAGTTTTCAAGGCAAGTTTTTAGGACTAACCTCCCCTCACATCTCTGGAACCCACTTTGTGTTTTTTTTTTCTTACTTTACTTTAGTCTGGGTTGGTCCTTTAGCTTCCATCGGCACTAGAAGGAGTAGTTTGCAGGGCATCCTACACAATGTAGGCACACCTTGCAAAGCTGAGGATTGGGGGTGTTAAGAAGTCGGCTGGTCACAAAGTACAATGAAGTGACCTAGGCTGCCTCAAACCCTATTTTTTTAGGATTTTCCAATAGTAAGGAGAGTAAGGTGTCATTCACATGGGGAGTTTTGATCACCTATGACTGCTCAATCTGTACAAATCAACGACAGGCTGACAGAAGCACCTCTGTCTGCCAATCTTCACATCTATCCGCCCATCCTGCGGTTATTTGTAGCTAGGGGCAGCTGACTTGTGTTTTCAGCTGCGAGAATTAGCAGATTCTTGCCACAGGAATCTGCTGCCGGAAATAAAATTGCCAGTGTGGATAAGGCCTAAGAAGCCAGTAGCATTTTAAAAGGGCAAGCTGTGTAATTGCATGTCTCACCGTAGAGGCTAAAATACAAATATCTGTAAAAATATGTAGGTAGTTTCCAGGTAGGGTGTTACCATAATCCCATGAAAATTGTGAAAAAAGACTAACCCCCTTTGGGTGGGTGGGACTTTAAGGGCAACTAGTAATTATCTCTCATAGGAAAGATTAATTTAGAATAAAACAATTTATTGAAAAAAGTGATTATAAGAAGAATCATCAAGGTAATTTATATTACATATGTAACAGTATAAATAGACATGTGATACAATACAGTGTTACAGGTACACAACAGAGTCCAACGCGTTTCGAAGAATTGTATAATACCAGAATCTTCCTCAGGGAATCTGTGTATATTCCTGAAAAGCATATGCCAGAAATAAATCAAAAAAATGTAAAAAAGAAAAGAAAGGAAGAAAGCAAAATAATGGCTAAATATTATATATCAAATCATTAACATGGATACTTTTTGCAGTTGCGACAACATATTGCTCCATCTTATTGTGAGAAAAATTCCTGGCTAATTAGCCATCAATAAGTCAGAAACCTTATCTTATACCCTATAGAAAAAATTAAGCAAGAAAAGAGAAGGAAAAAGAAAGAAGCATACCACATGGTAAGAGTTCACATACCTGCAGACCTTTGGAGCCAAAAATATCTGTCCAGAAAGGGGGGATATATAGTAATCCCACAGTGTAGGAGCAAGAGTCAGATATTAACTCAAGATGTTCATTACCTAAAGATAATAATTCATTATCAGTGAAAAAAGGGGGTTCCATAAATTTAAACCACCATATATGTAGAAGACTATGGATCAATTCACCTGTTATGATGATCAAAAATGTTTAATATGTGAAGAGGGGAAGAGAAAAAATTCTCTCCAAGTATAAAAGGAAGGAAAGAGTTCCTAACAACTTGTGATGGTTATCCTCCAATGGGGGTGCCTTCAGGACTTGACAGATGGTAAATTCTGATGAAAAAAGAAGAAAAAGAAGAACAGGGAACCGACAGAATAAATATATCCATTAACCACGGTAGACTATGTGATATATCCTTGGTATTTTGGATGCCTTACCTCCGTATTAGTGTGAAACATCCATGGTGTCTTTGTTGACTTCTATGGATATAATATTCACACGGGTATGTATAAAATATCTATTCCAAAATTTATTCCCAGATTTTCAGGTCGATGTTGGATATTAATCTAGGACAGATACATGGATAATATATAACTTTATGTATGGGAAAAGATATGGAGGAGAAATAAATCCCCCCCCCAAAAGAGAGAAAAATATATAATGGATTTGTGAGATTTGGACTGTCTTACCTCAATATTGAGGTGGGTTGTCCATAGTATCCCCACCACTTGAAGGGCTGCAGTATTTATCGGTATCAATACCAACTAACTGCCTGCAACAATATATAAAAAAAAAAAGAATATATTCATCTAATTCTAAATTCTAAAATACAAATATCTATATTTAATGCATTAACAATAACAACAATATAGAAGAGTAAGTATGTAAAACGTGAAATAAGAAATTAATAATTCATGCAAATAACTCAAAATATCTGCTTGCAGAGAATACACTATAGATAACATTTAAGAACATATTACATTAAAACATGAAATCAAGTATAAGGAATATTCTAATGTCACTATAAAGCAGTAGATAGAAGGATCATCAGTCACACAGCAACTGCAAGAAACACTCATGCTATGGGACACAGCTTACCTGCTGAGTGACTCCAATTTTCATCCTGTCACTCATGAGGCGCAGCTGGCGAAACCTTTGTGGTTGTCAGTATCATTTATTTATTTATATATTTTTTAATGTTATTGAATTTGATTTGGTAAGAATCTAGGCCCGTGTTTTACTGTATGGTTCTGAGTATTCGTTTTCATGTCTTGTTTAAGAGGTGGCACAACACAAAACTTTATGACAACAGTCTGCAATAGTTTAATAGATTATACCAGATTAATATTAGTAGTTAATTGAACAGACCTAAGTGCTTAAGTTTAAAAGAAATCTTCCAAGCTCAGGTCATTGTAAGCTTATGCTCAGGTCGCAGAGCTTTCTTACCCACTCTCTCTGCTTTAAGAGCCAGCTGCTGAGTAAAAAATGTCTACTATGACTTTAAAATCCTAGCCAGGCTCAGGGGTTACTCTGAGAATCCGAGCACATCATGTGATCACATAGGAATATAATCATGAAAACCACCAAGGCCCCAAATGTATTATTTGTTCCACAAGTGGCTGCAATTAGGGGTGTTCAATCCTGCCTAAATTGTGGAGCAAGTGGTCTGCAACTGTTACATAAGAACCATGACAGTTAAAATAGATAAAAGTAACACATTAAGCACACAGACCCTAAGAGTGGAGATGGTCTGGTGTCCCTTGTGGAGTGGCATATAGCTACCAAGAACTAATTCTGGGATCTGCTTTCTAAGCTGGTAACTAGTGATAAGCCAAATGCCCAAGGCTAAGATTTGGGGTAAACATGAGAACTTAATGAAAGTTTAGGTACCCCAACCCCTTAGAAGTCAATGGAAGCCAAATGTTAAAAAAAATTATGTAACAACCATTTTTTAAGCTAATAGGCAAAGGAATTGTCCAAAATTGGTATGAGGCGGCTGCACACTGCCCTGGGTAACATTTCCAATTTAAAAAAAAAAATGATTTTTGACAGGGAGCAGTGATTTTAGTAATGCTTAAAGGGCAACATAAAAAATGCAACATTCATTAACCACTTCAATACAGGGCAGTTACACCCCCTTCCTGCCCAGGCCAATTTTCAGCTTTTAGCACTGTTGCAATTTGAATGACAATTGCGTGGTCATGCAACACTGTACCTAAACCAAATTTATGTCATTTTTTCCCCACAAATAGAGCTTTCTTTTGGTGGTATTTGATCACTGCAAGGTTTTTTCTTTTTTGCTACACAAATAAAAAAATACCAAAAAGTTTGAAAAAAAAAAGTTTTTATTGTTTCTGTTATAAAATGTTGTAAATAGATACGTTTTTTCCTGCACTGATTAGCACTGATGAGGCCACACTGATGAGGAGGCACTGATTGGGTGGCACTAATATGCAGCACTGATGGGCACTGATAGGCGGCACTGATATGTAGCACTGATGGGCACTGATATGTGGCACTGATAGGTAGCACTGATATGCAGCATTGGTGGGCACTGGTAGGCGGGGCTGATGGGCACTGATAGGCGGCACTGATGGACACTGATGGGCACTGATGGGCACTGATAGGCGGCACTGATGGGCACTGATAGGCGGCACTGATGGGCAATAATGGGCACTGGTGGGTGGCACTGATAGATGGCAATGATGGGCAGCACTGATGCTGAGGGCACTGGCAGGCTCCCTGAGCCCTGATTGCCATCCCTGGGGGCCATGGGTGGGCATCCCTGGTGGCCATGGGTGAGCATCCATGGGGGCTCTAGTGGCACACCCCCAAAGGTCTGCACTGGTAATCAATTCTCTGTTTACCAGCACAGACCCTCCCCCTTTCAGGAGAGCCACGGGTCGGCTCTCCTCTACTCGTGCCTATCAGGCACGAACTGAGGAAAGCCGATCAACGGCTCTTCCAATTTACTATGTGACCAGCTGTGATTGGACACAGCTGGTCGCATGGTAAAGAGCCTACGTCAGTCAGGGAGGATATGTAAGGCACAGGCATGCAGGATTGCAGATGGTGCATCTAGGTTTCTCACCTAAAAAGAACAAAATGCAGCTGCAAGATGACAGATGGTCAGCAACAAGTGAGAACTGCACTGCAAGCACCCCAAAACATGGGCCCTATATAAATAAAATAAAAATAAATAGATCTCTCAAAAGGAATGAACCCCCTAAAATCCCATTCCTGTCTAAATCTGCCCGACGAAAAGAAAACAGAAGGGGTTGATTGTCCAAAGAGCTAGCAGTCAGAATGAATTCACAGTTCTGAAATGGACCTAAATCTCATCCAGTGCAGTTTGTTAACTCTCCCTAATCTTTCCTTACAGAAGCTTTTACACACTAACACTGTGAGGGAAATGTAGGCTGGCCATAGATGGTTCGAATCCTGGCTGGTTCAGCAGGAACCGGCTGAGATTCGAACATGTATGGACAGGCTGAGTGTACCAAGATGATCGATCAGGTACAAACAGTCTGCCAGATTTTACACATTATCTCTGGAATAGCCACAAGCAAAACTTACTGTCTTCCCCCCACCCCACCAAGAGAATACATTGGCTTGGTGGGAGGGATTTCCCTGTCAACACAGTCTGTGTGCGCGTGGTTGCAGAAAATAAATTTGCTTTGTGTATGGCCTACCTTAATAAAACTCGTGCACACAGAATCTGGTTCAGATGTGCATATTAACCAATCAGCTTTTAGGTTTTATTGTTAAAGGTTAATTGAACAAGCTGAAGTTAGAAGCTGATTGATTGCGATGCACAGCTGCACCAGATTCTGTGTGCACCAGTTTTAGTAAATCTAGCTTTATAGCTGATCTGTGCCCCTTTTCATAAACTTTCATAGTTATTTTTGATGTTTCATTGTTGTTATAACTTTTTAACAGGGCTTATTTATCCAAAAGCCCTTTCATTGACATTTTATGCTTCTAGCCAAATTATCTCAGGTTGCCATAAAAAAAGCAAACCTGCAGTATTTGCCATGAACCCATGGTAGCAGACGTTCCAAACCTTATCTCTTCTCTAGTATACATTTTTTGCTTCAAGTCCTTCTACAACAGATTTATCCTTATTGTATAGACTGAGTGATTGTTTATTCTCCTGTCAGGTCTTTGTTACAATCTAAGTACAAGGAGACTTCCCCATATGTGGTAGAGCTATGGTGGGCCTATATTAGCTTTTTGATCAGACTGAGCTTGTTCCTGTATGGAATGAGCTACACCCATGCTGAAAAACCAAGCCAAATCTTAAAGCTAGGTCAGGGAGTAATAAGGAAGAATTCCCCTAAGCTTTTATTGTATTGTACCTACAAGGTACCTAAAAGTAGAACTGGCAAGTATTGCACTTGCCTGAGATTGATCAAATCATGCTTGCTATCAATCCTACTACCTGAGCTCATGTGATCTTATTTAATGGCCACAAATGGTGTTTCTTTTTGCATTACACTGGTGGTTAAATAGTGCCTATGTGGTTTTTAAAGTGCTCTGTTTCTAAATAAAGTATAGAAGCAAAGGTTGGAGTAAGAACCCTTTCTTTTTACTTTGAAAATAGCCATCACCTTAGCATCTAGTAAGTTAGTGTCATATTCTATAAGATGAGCAATGTTATAGCATTCTGTGCAAATGCTATGAAACTTGTGGGTGGAGGGATCCACCTCCATTTTGAACATTTAGATCAGGTCTTCAATCATTAACAATTTGTGCCCTATGCTGGATAATTCTTTTAGACTGTCCTGGGTTCTGGCTCCCTACAAAAAGCATGGCAATTTATATATTTATTCTTGCTCTGCAGTACATTTCTGCCATTAACACTACTGTAATTTTCATTATATTTTACATTTCAGAACTAGCTCAGCAGACTGCAAAAACACACAGTCACAGATACGACCACATACACAACTAGACCAAAGTAACTGGAACACTGGTGCTCTGTATAAATGTATTTTTTATGTCTTTGTTCTTGATTTGCATTTTAGTCATCTAGATCAAAATGTTCAGCTCATACCATATTTGCTTTAAAGAAAAAAAATGTAATTTATTCCCCAGTGCTCACACATGTATGGCATAGCATTCACAATCTTGACTTACAATACCCTGGGAAATGCATTAGAAAATGTCTCAGCACTGTCAAAAAACAGATAACTTTTCTTGATAACCCCCTTTTTCTTTTAAGTTTGTCATATAGTACTTGTCAGTTTGACAGATCCTATTCATATGCGCACATTGAAGTTATCAGGATTCTATGCCACCTAGTGTTCTGCTTTTTAAGATGCTGCACATATAGTTCTTACTATGATATGAGCATACAGTGAATTATGTAGATGAGTACTTTATTAGCACTTATTTAATATGCTATGGCATGAGCTAGCCAGCGCAGTCATTAATTATGAAAATGAACACGCAAAGACATTTTCAAATGTAAAAAGAAAAGAAAACTGCATGGTATGATTGCTGCCATATAATCTAAATATATAAACAATTAAAGGAAGCTTTCACAGTTCTCATATTCTCAGATATTTGAGACAATAGGTTGTATTGGACCTAACCTGATGACTGGAGAGGTGTCCCTGTGACATCAGTACTGTAAGTCTGTATTTAGTATAAGTCTAATAAATGCTAAGTCTTAGTAATGTCACTGCCATAATAATGCTTCTGAGATCCTTCCCACTTTTTTGCCAAAGTCTTAAAGAAGAGAAAAAAGAGGGGGGGGGGGTTCTCCCTGTTTTGATTTCAGCTTTAATATTTTCAATATGCAAATCCAGAAAAAAATACATGAGCAAAATCAACTCTCCAGCTGCTGAAACAGTGTAAAAAAATATAGTTTCAGTTCTTTTGAGAACTCTAGTTACTTTTAAAGTCAACTGTATTAGTGACATTCACCAGATATTTGCCAATAGTTACATTAACTGTGCATGCAAGATCTCACCAGGAAATACATGCTAAATGTTGGAAAATATGCTCTAACATAAGGACCCATCCCTAAAGGGTATGTATACCTAAAACTTTTTTTTTGTCTTAGATAGAGTAAGGAAGAGTTAAAACTTCTAATTTTATTTTTACTGTCTCTAACCTTCTAGAGACTGGAGATTTCCCTTTTACATCCTGTCTTGGGGATGCAACAGGAAATGAGTAGGATTCTAGGGGTTTTTCCCAGCGGGAACGTGGTGGAACGTAGCTCCAGCACTTCCAGCACTGCATGTATGTAATGGCAAGGGGTGCTGAGGTGTACTAGAGGGTATATTGATGCTGGCTGCTGGGGGATCTATTGTTGCAGCTGGAGGTCTATTGTTATGGGGGGGAATCTATTGTTGCTGGGTGTCTATTGTTGTAAGGGAACTATTGTTGCTGGGGTTGTACATTAATGTGGGAGGATCTATTGTTATTAAGGGGGCATCTATTGTTTTGGGTGGAGCTATTGTCGCTCGTGTGTCTATTTTTGTGGGGGTCTATTATTGCCTGAGAGGGATCTATTGTTGATGGGGGTCTATTTCTGCTGGCTGCAGGGGATCTATTTTATTGCATTTCTTGTTATCATTAACAAATTCTATACAAATGTTTTATTACCACAAAATGATACTTAGTTCTGTATTCTCTAAAAGGAGCAGTACAGGAGGTGGGTAGGGGGTGGAACCAAGGAACAGTGCTCGGAGGTGGGTAGGGGCGGAGACAAGGGGTGACTCAGAAAGGGAGATTTCCTGCACCTATTCTTTGAGGAAAAAAAGCCCTGGTTATCACCAAAACATTTGTCCCTATTGGAAGATTTTCCTTCACCTTTTGTTTCTGGTGGTAAAGCCAACATATTGTAAATCATCTTATTTCTTCTCTTTCTGTCACTAGGACAAATAGAGAGGTGCTTCTCACCATAGGCGGCTCTCTAATTAGGCGGTCGCTTAAGGCCTCGCACCTACAGGGGCCTCGCGGCCAGTGGCGGAGCGACAACATTTAGAAGGGCGCAGTCAGGGAAATCTCCCAAGTAAAAGATTGTTTTAAATCCTCGGATATAAAAGTTGCAGCAGTGTGCTGCAGTCCCTTCACTGCGGCTGCTAGGTGTCTGTTGTCCGCTGACACTTACCCCGCCTTCTCTGCCTGGTGATTGGCCGTCTGATCATGTAATCCCAAGATGTGGAGGAATTGGTGGGCGTGTACCTGCATCAGTAGGAAGTGACTACCCGGTCAGCTCACTCTGCTATTATCGGTTGTTGCTCTGGGAGGAGAGCTCTGCCATGGCCCAGGAACATACAGGTAACCAGGCCCCGACTTGTCACTCTGCAGGCTGGTCATAGATTTGTGGTGTCTACTACGCAAAGGGGGTGAGTAGCCCCAGGGAAGTTGGAAGAGTCTTAGAATGGTTGGTGGAGGAGAAGGAGAAGAAGAAGGCCCTGGGTGGCTGGGGGAGGAGAGGGTGGCTAGAAGAGAAGTAGAGGGTCCCTGGGTGGCTAGGGGAAAAGGAGAGGGTCCCTGGGTGGCTACGGGAAAAGGAGAGGGTCTTTGGGTGGCTATGGAAAAAGGAGAGGGCCCCTGGGTGGCTAGGGGAAAATGAGAGGGCCCCTGGGTGGCTAGGGGAAAAGGAGAGGGCCCCTGGGTGGCTAGGGGAAAAGGAGAGGGCCCCTTGGTGGCTATGGAAAAAGGAGGGGGCCCCCGGTTGGTTAGGGGAAAAGGAGAGGGCCCCTGGGTGGCTATGGAAAAATGAGAGGGCCCCTGGGTGGCTAGGGGAAAAGGAGAGGGCCCCTGGGTGGCTAGGGGAAAAGGAGAGGGCCCCTGGGTGGCTAGGGGAAGAGGAGAGGGCCCCTGGTGGCTGAAAGAGAAGGAGAAGAAGAAGGCCCTGGGTGGCTGGGGAGGAGAGGGTGGCTAGAAGAGAAGTAGAGGGTCCCTGGGTGGCTAGGGGAAAAGGAGAGGGTCCCTGGGTGGCTACGGGAAAAGGAGAGGGTCTTTGGGTGGCTATGGGAAAAGGAGAGGGCCCCTGGGTGGCTAGGGGAAAATGAGAGGGCCCCTGGGTGGCTAGGGGAAAAGGAGAGGGCCCCTGGGTGGCTAGGGGAAAAGGAGAGGGCCCCTTGGTGGCTATGGAAAAAGGAGGGGGCCCCTGGTTGGCTAGGGGAAAAGGAGAGGGCCCCTGGGTGGCTATGGAAAAATGAGAGGGCCCCTGGGTGGCTAGGGGAAAAGGAGAGGGCCCCTGGGTGGCTAGGGGAAAAGGAGAGGGCCCCTGGGTGGCTAGGGGAAAATGAGAGGGCCCCTGGGTGGCTAGGGGAAGAGGAGAGGGCCCCTGGTGGCTGAAAGAGAAGGAGAGGGTACCTGGGTGGCTAAGGGAGAAGAGGGCCCCTGGGTGGCTGAAGGAGAGGGCCCCTGGGTGGCTGGGGAGAAGGAGAGGGCCCCTGGGTGGCTGAGGGAGAAGGAGAGGGCTCCTGGGTGGCTGAGGGAGGAGGAGAGGGCCCCTGGGTGGCTGGAGGAGAAGAAGGAAAGGGCCCCTGGGTGGCTGGAGGAGAAGGAGAGAGCCCCTGGGTGGGGGAGAGGGCCCCTGGGTGGCTGGGGGAGAGGGAGAGGGCCCCTGGGTGGCTGGGGGAGAAGGAGAGGGCCCCTGGGTGTCTGTACATTTTTGGTAGTTTTGGTTGGAGTTGTCCTTTAGATGTTTAACTCTGTTGTTTTTCCCCCCAGCTGTGAGGGACTGAGGAATGACAGCCCACTATGCTGGGACTTATAGTGCCCTAGAATGGGGAGGACTGAGGAATCCTCAGTCCCTCACAGAGGGCACTACAAGTTCCAGAATAGCAGGCTGCCATGCCTTAGTCACCACAGAGGGCACTACAAGTCTTAGCATAGCAGGAAGTAGTTCCTCAGTCCCCTACAGAGAGCAGTACAAGTCCAAGCATAGCAGGCTTCCATTCCTCAGGGAGGAATGGCAGTGCACTATACTGGAATTTACAGTGCCCTCTGTGAGGACTCAGGTATGGCAGCCTTCTGCAGTGGGACTTGTCGTGCCCTAGACTGTGGTGGACTGAGGAAGGGAAGTGTAAGGGGGTCTCTGGAAACTCTGATGCAAGGGGGAGCTTTGGTGACCACAGAGTTCCCTTTTACACCAGAGTCCCCAGCTTTCCCCCTCAAATCAGGGTTCCCAGAACTCTCCTTACATCAGAGTCTCCAGCATTCCCCCTTAAATCGGGGTTCCCAGAACTCCCCTTACTTCAGAGTCGCCAACATTCCCCCTAAATCAGGGTTCCCAGAACTCCTCTTACATCAAAGTCTTCAGAGTTCCCTCTTACAGTGTAAGGGGAAACTCTGGAGACTCTGATGTAAAGGGGGCTCTGTGAAATTTGATTTTAGAGGGGGACTCTAATGTAAAGAGGAATTCTGTGGACTCAGATGTAAGGAGGAGATGCTGGGGGGAATCTGATTTAAAGGAGAACTCTTATGTAAGGGGGGACACTGAACTCTGATGTAAAGAGGGACTCAGGGAATCATGACCTATAGGGAAATGCTGGGGACTGTGATGTAAGAGCAGTCATATATATGCACATACATACCCGATGTTTAATGATCTATGATTAAAGAAAAATTGGTTAGAGAAAATTCTAGAAACTGTGAATTCATAGTACAAAGGTTAAGGCTCTTAATATATGCCATTTATACAGTTAATTTTTATTGCTTGAATTATTTTTCCCAAGTGAGTGGGGCCTCATGTCCAAGTTTTGCCTTAGGCCTCACAAAGCCTAGAGCCGCCTCTGCTTCTCACCAATGGGCACACAGACAACAATAAAAAATTTGCTGAGAGTCTAATCCTTCCTTATTCTATCCAAAAAAGATTTTCCGTTACACAGCCTTGGGGCACATTTAGAAAGAATTTAGTATCAGATTCACCAATCATTTACTGCAGGTAAATCGTCCTGGTAAATCTGTTTTAAATTATAGTGATTGATTAACCTGCAATGAATCATTGGTAAAGTCACATTTGCTGCTCTATAAAGAACCCCTATTTTATACACACATTTATTACACATCCTATGTTAATTATAACTTATTATTAATAAACATTATATATATATATATATATATATATATATATATATATATATATATATATATATACGGTATATATATATATATATATATATATATATATATATATATATATCATTGTTGCTTGACAAGCATTTTTATTTTGTTTATAAGAACCTACAGTATTAAGATGCGTGCTAAACATGTTCATTAATATTAATTAATTATGAAGGTGATGTTGTGACATTTCCAGTTTAACAAGCATGAGAAGTGTCAGAAACACTTTTAGGATCATTACACTGATTTATACAATTATCTCACATTTGAATGATGCATTATGTTTTAATTGAAACTGACTTTGACTGCTGATAAATGAAAACATCCATAACTTTAGTAAAGTCAAGAAAAAAGTTATTTGACACTTATTAATATTATTTTAACTTTGATATCGTATAGGAGATACATTTTATATAAAAATAAATTTCAAAGAGAAATATAAAAAAAAAATTGCAAGTAACATGTGCCCTTGTTAGACTTTTCTCTGACAGCCTTCTGACATTTAGAGCTCAAATGATACAACGTACCAATCAATACAATTTGTTTACAATTTTTTTGTGGACAATGCATGCTTTGAACATCCTATATACAGTAATTTGTATTTGTAAGGTATTTTTCAACATGTCACAAGTTAAATCATTTATACTATACAGCAGCAACCAATCAAATTCAACTGCTGATTTTACAGTGCAAACTTGATATTGATTTGTGACTGTGAACATACATAGTTCTCATTTGAGACATAACAATTAAGTGTTCCTGCCTACAGCCCTCAGAACATGTCTACAGGGTAAGCCATATTCAATTGCCTACAAGTTTTAGGCCATGCAGCATCACTGACATGTTTGTGCACTTAGTACCATCTTTTAAAATTCAGCATAATATCAGTAAAAATATTAGTTTTGTTTTATACAAAGCACAAAGGGAACACTCTTTGGGGTTGATCTACTAAAAGCAAATAGACTGTTCTCTTTGCAAGGGAAGTTGCACTTTGCCAGACAATTTTTCCCTAAAGCTTATTGAATGAGCTGGAACTCCGCTGACTTCTTTCATTGAATCGAAATGCTGTTTTTCATTTTTCTTGCATGTGATTGGGTATTCTTTGCAAAGTTACATTTTACCATATTCATTAAGTTCTGGAGAGAATTTTCATGAAAAGTGCATCTTCCCCTGCAAAGTGAACTGCCTATATTCTTTTAGCAAATTCACTACTTTGAATTTGGTGGAAAAACATGTTTAACCTCAACACTAGTTCTGACCAACTCAGTTAATGGTTATACAAAAAAAAAAAAAATCTGCATAGTTTCCTAAAAGCACAGAATATAATTGGCTATTAACATTATTAAGCCCCCTTGTGACTTCCCTTGAGGTAGATGGAGTTCCAGGCAAAAACCTACGTGGGCTCCTTCTTTCTCAATATCTGAAACAGTGGCAGCACCGAGACCTTCCCCTTACTGCCCAAGCAGCCTTGCAAGCTTGGATGATTTTCCTGTCCCTATCAATGGTGGGCCCAAAATCTGATGTGCCCATTCCCCTGGAGGCTTGCTCTCTCCTTATCCCGAACATTAACTTAACATTATTAAGTACTAACACAAGAGATTTGTGTTATTTTATTCATTGTAATTGTGAAAAAATATTGATACAATTAATGTTCCATAATTATTTTTTGCATTTTGTGATAGTTATCCTTTAAATGTTTCTTTGCCTCCAGAAGAGAAATATTTATATATCATTAATTTCATGTAGAGTGGCTTGACCTGTAACCATATTACAGACATTTGCATATTCTTACCACACAGTAAATGAGCTGTAAAACAAGTGCTCATTGAGCTCCGTAGCTACAGGCACTTTGGAGAGATGAATCCTCAAACTTTGCAGCAGAAGCACTAAAGTTGTTCAAGACCTTCACCCAGTAGCTCAGCTTCCCCTGCCCCCTCTCCCAGCAATGGTTTGACAACCTTACAGCCTAATAATCTCTAGGTAAGCACAGAGCATGCAATATATGCACACAAATATATAAACTGAAAATCTTTATCCCTCCAAGACAACAACATAGATTCACAACGCCACTTCTTTTCCAATGCTCTTTCTTTATTAAGGTAACTTTTCTTTCAAGAGTTACAAAGAGCTGTTCTATGTTGTTTTTTATTTATATATACACAAACTTTAGGGGTTGCTGTACAAAGAGCTTATTTTATTACTCAAAATTAATAACTAACAGCAACATAGGTGTGCACCTCAAAGCTCAAACACATATGTGTGCATGCATGTGTATACAGTATATACTGATGGTGACAGTAGAGCAGTGGACAGTGTCAGTAGGGCAGCACATGGTGTTAGTAGTTTTTATTTGTATTATTATTTTTTTATTTTTTTTTACAATTGTATTTTTTACACATTTTTTAGGAGCCCCGTGAGGGGGCTTTGGTGAAATATCAGGGGTTTAAACAGGGGGAATCTGTACCACACAGGTTGATTAGGGTGATCCCGGGCAAACCTGGCACACCCTTTATGCATGTCTATGAACAGCAACAGTTTAGGGCATCTTGACCTTTCCTAATTAAACCATTGCTGTTACTTATGACGTTTGAGCAATAAAACAAACTCTTTGAACTGCAACCCCTGCATCTTGTTAAATTAGCAGTGTGAACACATGGAAGTCCACCTTGTTGAGCATGCTAACTATCCAGCCTTCTACAGTGCTGCCTGCCTTCTTAAAAGAAATAGAGAAGGAGAGAGAGAAAGAGGGAAAGAGAGAAAAAGAGAGGGAGAGAGAGAGAAAGAGTTTTCAATACTTGGAAGATATTGTTGAGATAAACTCTATTAAGTATTTATCACAGTAGTTTGTTACCTAAAGGGTACATTAATGTTTCAAACAAAATCAAACTCCATTTCCTGTATATTACACATACTAATGATTACTGGTATTTATGGCTGTTTACAGGAAATCGTATTTTATGTTAGAATTGTGCCACAAAGGTTGCCTTTTCCAATGGCATTAATTAAGTTAATTAACTCTTGTAACTGTTTCTCTTTGGCACTTTGAAACATTGCCACAAATGTAAATGATGATAACTGCTGAAGGCCTTGTGCTGGGTTATTAGAGCGAGTGACAGGCAAAACTTTCATTATCACCAAATTTTACTAAAGAAATTAAACATCTTTTTACCTTTAATACTGTAATAATATTTGGCAACAACAGTTGTGCTCTCTGGCAACCTTTACACGTAAACAGCAATGTAATTGTTTTATTTTTAATTTTTTAAATAACTTTGGCATGTTTTTTGACAGTGTGCAAATACCATAGATGTAATGAGGATTGTTTTTTTTTCTAAAAAGACAGAGATGATCTATTTGCTTTATATTCCCCAATTCATTCAATGTACATCTAGTCAGGTAGACTCTTGACTACATAGTTGTTGGTATACCTAATGATGTTTCTTCTTCATTATTGCTATGAGTGTGGCCAGCTTTGCATCTGCTTTGTGCCATCACAGGGACAGACCTCTTTAAGCTGTTGCCTTATGAGGTGTTTATGTGTAATCTCCATTAGCAACTGTAAAATATATATATATATATATATATATATATATATATATACTTAGTGGTATGAGTATGGTGTGTTTTGATGTTT
The DNA here is from genome assembly GCF_965119305.1 of Pelophylax lessonae. Taxonomy (NCBI): domain Eukaryota; kingdom Metazoa; phylum Chordata; class Amphibia; order Anura; family Ranidae; genus Pelophylax; species Pelophylax lessonae. Next base: position 194,100,821 of record NC_138768.1, read on the forward strand.
ACTAATAATTTGATATAGTTGGATGTACCCATTTGTGTGAACACAGCTTGCAGGCTTTAGTATAAGGAATTTGTTGATTTACCAATTAATTTTGAAGTGCAGGAATGTTAGGTTGGGCTAAACATGTGTGTGTCCCTAAAGGTGCTCTGCTATTTACCCATCGTAATGCAGGATATGACCTTGCATTCCTAATGCCCCATTCCAGAGAAGATTATCTGGCATAATTAATGCCCCCCACCCCAGAGAGGAGGTGCTAACAAGAGGCTAAGTTATGCTAAAGCTAGGGTATGGGGAAATTATCCAATCCTGGATGAGATATGCCTGGAGGGAGGAGAGGGGTAAAATAGCTCCACCAATCTGGATGGCCTTATGCAAGTCTATGAGAGATAGGTTTATATTGGTTTGAGTGACGGAAGAGGGAACTCTCTGGATCACCAAACTAGAATGGGGCCCTCATGTGCAGTAGTGTGGTAATTATGGAATATACCACTTGCACTTATATCTCAATGTTTGTCTTATGTTTTTTCTCTTTCCTTGTTTGTATTTTGTAATATGAAGCTCCCTTGTTTCTTCTTGTATGTAACTAGATAGATTGGTTTATGTTAGACTTTCATATTATTTAACATACATTTCTGTTGTTGTTTTAAAGCTTTCACTCATGGTCAAATAACTCTCATTTACCAAATCATATCAGGCAAACATGAAATAGCACAATTTAACGATTGGGGTAACAAAACATTGCTTTGCTTTCATTACATTAATGTGCACTAATTAATAGTACAGTGTAGAAAGGTATATGCCTGTAGATCAGAATTGAGGACAATTGGGCTTCTTCTTCACACCTGTTTCATTTAGTGGGCTTTTTTGCTAAATAAAATGGGGTTGATTTATTAAAGTAAACTAGGTTGTGCACTTTGCAAAGTGCAGTTGCACTCTGTAAGTGCAGTTGCTTCAGAGCTTAGTAAATGAGGTAAATCTTTATTTTGCAAACAATACCCAATCACATGCAATGAAAAAAAAAATAGCATTTCTGCCTGCACATAATTGGATAATCGAAGTCAGCAGTGCCTCTGCTCACTAACTAAGCTCTGGAGCAGCTGCACTTGCAAAGTGCACAGCATTTTTGACTTTAGTAACTCAATGGCATGGCTGTACCTGCAAACCCATCAAACAACTAATTCATACTACATAAACAGGATATGGATGAGTACAACTATGTTAACACAAATTCACTCACAAGTTTCGTTATCTAAGCAATGCTCCAGCATCCCATAGTATGCCATTTACAATCTTTACCTACAATAAACTTTTTTCTCAACAAAACAAATAAAAAGGCAGCTATAAAATGATAGGCCTACAAATGTCTCTAGATATACCTAAAGAGTAAATGTGTAATCATTTTTTTGCTATAATTTAAATGATCTCTTTTTTTTTTTTTTTTTACTTCTGAGACAAAATGATTCCCTGTTTGAAGGCATGTATGAATATAAATGTATTCTTAGAAGTAAAAGATGACCTTCGAGTTACTGACTTTTGTATCCCTTCACTCCCAAATATATTCTATTCCAAGTGAGACAAGATGCTTACCCAAGTTTCTGAAAGCATGTTTGGTCAGCAGTGGGTCTAGATCTTGGAAAGAGTTGCTGATATGGATTAATACAACTCATATGTTGATGGACCCACTAGCTTGAACATGGGATTGCAAGGTAACTACTGAATTAACTGCAAACAGCTGTTTGTGGCTTTTCTTTGTACTAAACAGGAGAGACCCTCTTTTACATAACTGGTTATGTACATAGCTACTATATAATTTTTGAAACAAAGAAAAAAATATTTATGAGAAAAATGGCTCACAAATCTCTATGTCTGTAAAATTTCTGCTTTTGTGAAAATCTCTTGGAATGATTTAGTAGCAGCTTCAATATTTTACTTAATAAAATATGTTGTCATATACCTCTGAGATTACATGGATGGCCTCATACACAATTTTCCTGGAAGTTGCCACAGGTTCTTCAAGAGCAATGGAAGGGCACAAATGCCAGGGGTAAAAACTGAGGACTAGAACTTAGAAGCTCTGGTATCAGATGAGCAGAAGAACAGCTGGTAGGGCTCCCAGAATATCATAAACATAAAATGCTGCCACACAGGTAAAACCAAATAGGGAACTGTAAGAAAGAAAGTAAGTAAGTAAAAAAGTAAATTGTCCAATGGATCAAATGGGTGGGCTGTAGGTAGTCAATAAGTGCTCCGCACTAGGGCAAAGCTTCTCCTCAGTAGTGAAGCCAACTCAGGGATCCATATAAGAAAAGAGAAACAGAAGAGCGCCTCTAAGTGCAATATTTAATAAGCATGGGACAGATTGCTAAATAAAAACTCATATAACCATAGAAAGGTAAAGCTCATCTGAGGTGGGGCTGCTTCAGCAGCGGGGAAAACCAGGCATCCGAGCTGTGGGATGGAAAGCTTTACTCCAGCTTGCTGTCTCCGGAAGAAGATGAACGAGTTCCAGATATTTGCTCCATGGTGACGTCACACACCAGTTGGTGCTGAGTTCCAACCAGTGGCCCGCACAGCAAAGATACAGAACTCGTTCGTCTTCTTCTGGAGACAGCACGCTGGAGTAAGGCTTTCCATCCCACAGCTCGTATGCCTGGTTTTTCCCGCCGCTGAAGCAGCCTCACCTCAGATGAGCTTTACCTTTCTATTGTTATGTGAGTTTTATTTGGCAATCTGCCCCATGCTTATTAAATATTTAACTTAGAGGTGCTCTCCTGTTTCTCTTTTCCAGAATATATCAAGATTAGTTATGTGTTGAGTCAAATTACAAGTTGCGTTCGGTAACAGCCAAGCAGGAAGCCATTAAATCATAGGCAGAATCAAGGTCAGAAACAAGGAAAGGCTGGCAACATACAGGCAGCAAGGTATTGAGTCCATAGGCAGAATTTTAGAGCTCCAGGCCCAGGCGGGCAAAAGAGATGAGCAGCAAACAGAGGTGGAATAACAAGGTCAAGCACAAGTTTCAGAATCAGGAATTGTAGGAACTACACTGAAAAGCCTGAAAGACTAACCAGTAATGATTCTATGCAGAATAGCCATCTAGGTGTCAGTATCTTGATCTTCCTGATGGCCAGGGCCGGATTAAGAGCATCATGGGCTTGGTGCTGAGGATTTTGAAGGGCCGTGCCTTGGCATGCACCCAGAGGAGGAAGGGTGCAGCCATGCATGCCTAATTCAACATGGGATGCTGTCTCTGAAGCCCATAAACACATCCATGCATCGGCAACTGTCCCTCCTTGTCCAGCCTTCGTGCTGTGTGGGGAGGTTCTGAGGGAGCTGCCTGGGGGAGCGAGCATAGAAGCCAGACTTCTGTGTTTACTAGTGACAGAAGAGCGGTAACAGTGAATATGGCCAACCCGGGGCCTATATTAAGGTAGGGGCCTGGAGCTGCAGCTCCAATAGCCCCTATGTTAATCTGGCCCTGCTGATGGCTGGCATAAAGCACCTATACTGATATTATGATAAGCTGGAATCATGCTCTATGTAAATTTTGCGGGTTTTGGGATGTACAGTAGTTGGGCAGATTATTTTTTTTTAGTTTTGGATAGAGTTGGGGAGGGTTAGACTTTTTTTATTTTTTTCCTTTCTGGGAAAATTAACCCTCTCTAATAGTCCTGCTAAACTTTTCTTACCAGGACTGAACATGGGAGGACTAATGTTCCATTGACAAATGTCTAAGATAGAAAGTGACATGGGATATAGTTCTGTCATAGCACCTAATATGTTAATGTGATTAAATGGGACATATTTTATCACCAAAGTTAAACCAGGCCATCTCCTTATGTGTTCACATCACTCATACCAGTTTTTAAATATACTAGCTGAAAAATATGATAAAGCATATTTGAAAACAATCATGACCCATGATTAATTTCCACTATCTGTAATTGCCCTCCCTGTGACCACCCAAAAACAATAGCCAAAGAAAGAGTAAACAAACAAACAAACCAGGCCACAGAGAGAAACACACACGCACGCACGCATGCATGCACGCACGCACGCACGCACACACACACAGTATATATATATATATAAAATGGTGAACTTATAGCAACACATATAGATGTAAACAGACAGCAGAAAGAACACAAGTTAGGGACAGACTCAGAAAGACACAAGGACACTGAGCTAGGGTCACATTGAAAGCATTAGAAAGCATAGAAAGTCAGATGAAGTCAGATGAAGTAGAAAAAGAACAGTAGAACCTTCTCTTGCATATTTTCCTTCACTTTCTGTCCCAGAGACACAAAAGGAAGTTAGCGGCAGTCTCCAAATAGGAGGGGAATTGTCCTTTTAGACAGATGTCCCCATGGGAAGATATCCCCTTACATCTTGTTCCGGGGAAACTCTAAAGTTTTGGATTTAACATCACTTTCTTTCTCAGTAAAAAGGGTCAGCAGTACAAACTGAGGGGTGACTCACCCCAATGGAGGTGCAAACAGCAATAAAAACTTGAAAGAGGGTTTAACCATTTCTTACCCTGTCTAAAACAATAAAAAAGGGTTTATCCTAGAGATACACTTTAAAGTATCCCAAGGATCTACAAGATTACTGAGGTCTGTTGGAGGATGATGCGCAAGTTAATGAAAGATGGCAGATGTAAACTGACCTCTGTTATATACCCCTTGTCTCTCGAGATGCACACAGAACAGGGAGCTCAACAGGCAAAATCATATTCAGCCCTGGGTAAGCTGGAACAGTTTTCATGTGTTCTGCATAAAGCAGGAAAATGTGTGATTTATTGTGAACGTCTATAAGGTAATACTTTAATGTGCACAGTCTAGGCACAGGTTCACTTGAAACTGTTAAAATCTAAAGCGCTCACAAAAAATTATGCATAAAGAGTACAATAATCTAACAGTTTATCCATTACAGGTGAAAGCATTTTATATATGGAGATGTTAAATGTTAGATTATAATCACTTAAGCAAGGATTTCCTATTATAGCATTACAACAGAGTAAATTGAATTGCAGATTGTACCATGGCTCCAGGCAGATTCTCCCTTTGGCTTTTGTGCAGTAAATATTTAATGGTGCATTTTGTGTGGTTTGATAATATTCTGATATACATGCCTTTACTTCATACAGGTGAAGCTAGTATGGTTATTATAAAATGTAATAATTCTAACCAAATTTGTTTGCATTTCTTATTGGCTTATATTTTATTATGCAACAGCTGTATTAAATAAAACGAAATCACAAATATGTTCATGTTTTGTAACATAATGTTAGGTTCACTACAGCAGGAGAGTTAAAGAGACCCTGTCACCAACCTAAAAATTGCAAGGAAAGGACAGTAAAATTAAGTATTTTAAATTTCCTTTCCATAAAATAATTTGTATTCCTTTTCAATGTACCTTTGAACTTATTTCTCCAGGAAGAGCACGTCGTAGCCCTCCTCTCTTTCAGGATTGTTTGATCACACTCTGGTCTCTTCCACCCCTCCCCTAACCTCCCTATAAACCTTTTTATGCAATTGGTGGAGGGGGAACAAAGTGGAATACTATAGCGTGTCATTTGAGTGACAGCTCAAAGTCTACTTGGGCTGCTGACGTCACATTCAAAATGATGGGGCTCAGCACTCATTCAAGAGCTTTTCGATGTCTACATAGGGACATTAACATAAATAAAAATTTCAATGCACATACTAAACCTCAGAACCTGATTCAGAAACAGCTGTAAAAGCTGGTCTCTACAAAACAACTATAAGGGCAATTATGCATAAATCGGATTTCAGTATTAGCAAGGTTAGACCAAAAAAAAAAAAAGATTTTACAATAGTTATTGCACATTATTCTTTACCTTTATACGGGATATATTTTTAGAATTTGGTATGCCTGAAAAGGTTGTTTCAAAAATAATAATCAGCTGTTATTAACTTCTTTTATCTATGTTTCATTAGTAAGTTGTAACCCTTTGCTCATTGTCAGAGTAGTACTAACTGCAGCCTTGAAGCTTACTCCCTGATAATGTATAATCACAGGTTAAGCACTATCTCATTACTCTACATGCCCTTCTCCACAGAAGCCTCATTTTCCACAACTTCAACACAAGTGCTAACAAGCTCAAAAGAGCTATGCAGAGGTTGGATAAAAGGCTCTCTGTATAGGTTGTGTTTGCGCTATAAACCCTTTGTCCTGCTGCACAGGGGGTTACTAAGGAATACATTCGCATGTGTTTGACCACTATACTAAAATTAGAACTAAACCCTTTTTTGGATGTGTTTTAGAAAAGATATGTGCACAACTTTTCCTTTTTCAAAATATAGATCTTATAATATTAAAACAGGTACATCATTCCTTTAAATATCAAAAATAAACAATCTAAGATAAAGTTAGTGCAAAAGAAGTGCCAAATATATGTGCAAAAGGTGCAAAACTACATTTACAAATAAATAGTGCAACAAAATTTTCATAAAAGTGCCATACATTAGTAATTTTTCAGATATAAAATGCAAAAACAATTTTTCATAAAAAGTGCTATGCTCCAATGCATTTCAATGAATTCTAATTCAATTCCAGAGTGGCAAGAGTAGACCCTTAAATCATAGGAGGTCAAAAGCGCTTATGCAATTAGGAATCCAGGGCACCTCAGCCTACCAGATCTATGCCACCCACAGGACCCACAGGAGACAACCAGCTATGTTTCTTACTTTAAAACAGATGTATTAAAACATCAAAATAGTGCTGGAATGGGTAAAAGGCACATATTAAAAATAATGTCAAAAACCGAAAGCAAAAATGTATAGTTTTTAAACAATTTTAGGACAAATATGGCCACCCCAAACCAGTTCCAACTAGTGGTCATTACTCCAACTACATTTTGAAATCCCTAACCCAATAAAATCCAAACTGATACTAAAAAAAAATGTAAATAAAATAAAATAAAGAAAAATCCCCTTTGCATCTGTCTGGTATGGACAATACCTAAAACAATTTTATTTTTATAAAATTAAAACAAAAAAAAATCAAATAATATGATGTTAACTATTAGTAATAAATCAATTAATTTCCCATTCCACTTTTATTCCAGATGGACCATAAACTCTCATATCATATATCCACCGTGTTTCAAGGCTTGAAATTTCCATTTTTAAAATAAAATCAGATAACTTTAACTTTAACTGAAATGTTAATGATTTTTTTTTTTAATGTCTTCAGCTGCGTTACATGCCCCTTTAGAAGAAAGTGGCTATTGACAGAGTTGACTTCTGTCTTTTTCACAACATTTCTGTATTGTATATAAAAACAGAAATGTGATTTGTATGATATTTCTTTTTACATATACTATATGTATTATAGAGCACATCAAACAAGTAAAAAAAAAAAATCCAGTGATCACAGCAATTAAAAAAAAAAAAAAAAAAATATATATATATATATATATATATATATATATATATATATATATATATATATACAGTATATATGTTATAAGATATCAGAATAGAATTTAGCTTAAGCAGCAGGAAAAAATAATTTATTTATTTTAATCTACAATATCCAGGTCTTTACAGAGAAGGTAAAAAGAAATAGAAAAGTAGATTATGTACAGATCATGGCTAATCCTATTACTTGGTAATAAAAAGGACCTATTCCAATTAAATATACTGGCAACTGAATAAGTATCATAAATACGGAGCTGGATTACCTATCGCAAGAATACATTTTAGAATAACCCTGTGGTGACATTATTGCCCTAAAGAGCTTCTCTGACTTCCACGCTTTAGTGGCTGCTCATGTGTTACATATTACAGATGAAAATAAGAAAAGTTTGAAAAAGCAGTGCCCATATTTAATTAGGAAGCCAACAAGGCGGGGGGCGGAGCCGGCTAGCGAGGTGAATGGCAGCTTGAGCCTGCAGCTCCTCGCCACGCAGACAGACCGGAGCATATTACAACGGAGAGGGTCACTCCACGCTACCACAGCTACACTCCGGACACCTGCGAACCTCGACCGGACATGTCCCACAAGCGGAAAGATCGTGGAAAGCCGGGTAAGATGTTGAACTTCTTCACCCCGAATACCAGGCCACGCAGCCAAGATGGCGCCGGCCCGCCACGCTCATCACAGCCCCAACGCTTACCATCCCCAAGCTCCAGAGACAGTGGGAATCCCTCGGGCATGCTAAACAGCGAGGGGGGCCACCCGCCACAGTCCTCCCCGACGTCTCAGTCTAATAGCCCGGTGAAGTCCAAACAAAAAACGGACCATGCTGCCGCAGTTCCTTCACAGGGCATCACCATTAATGACACCCTGGAATTCCAGGAAACTATGGCAGCTCTCCCTGCAGGTGATCAGCCTGTGATGGCCTCTATGTTAAGGGACATGATGCTCTCACTGCGCTCTGCTATACACTCTGACATGCTGCAATTAATGTCTCAATGCAATACTGCAGTGGTTGCTGTGACTGACAGAGTGACAAAAATTGAAGACAAGATGGGGGAGTTTGCCAACACATTTAACGACATGGTAGATGCCCATAACGACCACGATGACGAAATAATATGGCTTAAATCTAAAGTGGCAGACCTTGAGGATCGTTCCAGACGGAACAATATCAAAATCAGGGGTATACCCGAATCGGTTAAACCTCAAGATCTGTCTGAATACTTCACTTCCATTATGCAGGACTTGTTACCGAATGTTGCACCCACTGACCTAGCAATTGACAGGATCCACAGGTTACCGAAACCTAAACACATTCCAGACGAATACCCCAGAGATGCTATCGCCAGAATACATTTTTACACTGTGAAGGAGAGGGTCATGGCACGGATGAGGAAGGCAGTGGACCTCCCGGCCAGCGTGCAAGGCCTGTCACTATATGCAGACTTATCTGCCCACACCATGAACAGGAGAAGAAATTTGTTAACCGTAACAAAACCCTTGAGAAACCACCATATCCAGTATCGCTGGAACTATCCGGCAACACTTCTAGTCACTAAAGGGGACAAGGAATTCAAAATAACAACCCTGGAATTCGGCATTAACCTGCTCCGTCAGTGGGGTATACTGGACTCTGATGATCCAGATGTGCAACGCCATTCTAGGGGCCCTGATCGTTCTCCATCCACCTGATTGAGGACTCCTACCAGCAAATATACACGTGCTTCATATGGGAGTTGACCCTCCATTCATTAAACCGTCAAGTTATGAATATCCGGCAGTTCTGTTCGGCTGCTTATAGTATTTTTGTACTAATTGCCCCAAGTTAGCAGATTCTATTCTGCTCAGATTTCCACCCGGATATCGTCTAATTTTTACCTACAGGCGCCAACGGTTCCGAGCGCCTTGTGTTGTGTGTGTTCACCCCTTTTATCACTCTTCATATTTTGTTTCTGTTCTTTTTTTTGACTATTTTTGACGTTCGCACCTTGCTGTGCTCACTCAGTTTCAAAACACCATGTCTTTCAAACTGACATCATTGAACGTTCGAGGTCTTAATAGTCCGTTTAAACGTCATATGCTATACAGAGAACTTAAAGCACAAAAATGTGATGTCATGCTCGTTCAAGAAACCCACTTCTGTGTAGCTACTCACCCCATGCTCAAGTTCAAGCAATTCCCACATGTCTACTATGCCAATGGCCCTAAGAAAAGAGGGGGAGTGGCCATCCTCATTAAAGACTCTGTGGATTATAAATACATTTCACACCACTCTGACCCTGACGGACGTTTCATCCTGTTGAAGTGCACGTTAAACTCAGTCGCATATTCCATCATCAACGTCTATGCCCCCAATACTAACCAAAATTTTTTTTTAAAGAAGCTATGGAAAAGCATTAAACCGGATCTCTCAGGATTTGTGTTGCTGGGAGGGGATCTGAACTTGGTACCTAAATGTCACCAGGACACTTCAAGAGATCATCCAAAACATCCCCGCAGAGCGGACTTATCCAAATTTTTGATTTCCTCAGACCTGCAGGACATCTGGAGATGCCATCACTCCTCGGAGAAGGACTTTTCCTTTTTTTCCAAAGTTCACTCCTCATACTCCAGGATTGATGTAATCCTCTCTGATAAATTTTTGCTACAACAGGTAGTGGAATCTACTATAGGCCAAATTACCTGGTCGGATCATGCTCCAGTCTCAGTGACTATAGGCCCTCGGGTCTGCTCCACGAGAGCCAACAGATGGAAAAACGATATTAATATCTTTTGTGACCCGAAGACTTCCTCCGAGGTCCAAGTGGCCCTGGAGGAATTCTTCCGCACCAATGACAATGGGGAAACTTGCCCGTTTACAATATGGAACGCCCATAAGGCATTTATGCGAGGTTTCCTCATGTCTAAAAGTGCAGCTAAACGGAGGCAGAGGAGGCAGCAGTTGGAAGACATATTACAAAAAATACAACAGTTAGAATCTCTTAACAAACAAAATCAACTTCCGCATATCACTGACCAATTGACGCAGGCCCAAAACGAGTTGCGCTTGCTGCTACTTGGACAGCATCAAACTCAAATTCGTAAATTGAAAGCTAATTTTTTTGCTCACGGAAACAAGGCTGGCAAACTTTTGGCCAACCACCTAAAAGACGAACGCATCCGACAGCGTATTTCTAAGCTGACTCACCACTCGACTGGCCAGACTTTGACCAACCCCAAAGACATCGCAGATGCCTTCAGCCATTACTATGGCTCCCTATATAATTTGAAGGATGACGTGTCCACCCCCCAGCCGTCCCCGGAGGACATAGACAATTTTCTAGCCTCAGTCTCCCTACCCAAACTGACTCCATCAGCACTATCGGACTTGAATCTCCCTATTTCAGCGACGGAAATCTCCACTGCAATTCATTCCCTACCCTTAAAAAAAGCTCCGGGCCCTGATGGGTTCTCATCAGAATATTATAAACAATATGTGCAAATTTTGGCACCAAGACTTCAAGATGTGTTCCGCAAAGCTGCCTCGTCTGCCTCCTTTCCTCCAGAAATGTTGGAGGCTACTGTGATAACGCTTCCTAAGCCGGGGAAACCCCCGGACTGTGCGAAGAATTTCAGACCCATATCGCTACTGAATGTGGATCTGAAGGTCTATGCAAAAATTTTGGCCAACAGGTTGGCTAGGTTCCTGCCTGACATCATTAAACAGGACCAGGTGGGTTTTGTGCTGGGCCGTCAGGCTACTGACGCTACAAGGCGCCTCCTGAATCTCATCCACCATGCTGAGTCCACACGTACGCCCGCAGTGTTCCTGTCCCTTGATGCCGAAAAGGCTTTTGACAGGATTCACTGGGGATATCTCCACAAAGTTTTGCAACGTTTCGGCATGGGGGGTGAGATTTTGGACGCAATTATGGCCCTTTACACTAAGCCTTCGGCCTACGTCTACACGGAAGGTATGTTTTCTACGAAATTTGATATCACAAATGGGACCAGGCAGGGATGCCCACTTTCTCCACTGGTCTTCGTTCTCCTGATGGAGCCTCTGGCAGAAAGGATTAGAAATCACCCGGACATCAGAGGTCTGGACATCCACGGTATCCCAAATAAGATATCATTGTTCGCGGACGATGTTATCTTATCCATGACAGCCCCGGATACATCCCTTGTTGCAGCTCAGGAGGTTCTTCAGGAATTTCACTCCATTTCATACTACAAGATCAATGACACTAAGTCACACATGCTAGGCGTGGGACTCAATGATAAAATGCAAACAGAGATTACACGCCTGGTGCCCTTCCAGTGGAGCCGGGGCCCCATCGACTATTTGGGAATTAAACTGGCGAGCAATATGAGGGATCTGTTTAAAGTTAACTTTACCCCATTTATGGACACCTTGACAGGTGACTTTGAAAGATACGGTAAACATTTCCTCTCATGGTCGGGCAGGAATGCCGCATTTAAAATGATAACATTCCCGAAGCTCCTGTACCTATTCAGGGCGCTTCCCATTGGGATTCCCCAGGCGTTTTATCGTAAAATACAATCCGTGGTCTCCAGGTTCTTGTGGGCCGGGATGAAACCCCGATGTTCCCATAGGAATCTGGTTAGACATCCCCTAGTGGGGGGCATGGGGGTTCCAGATGTGAGGGATTACCATATAGCAGCTATCCTCACACAATCCATTCATTGGTTGAAACCGGAACAGGCTCCCAACTGGACCCAGCTGGAACGGTCAGAGGTATCACAAGGGTCCCTAACTGACTTGATATTGAGCACCCCTCTAGCTAGACGCACATTATCCACACCGCACCCAACTATAAGTGCTACAATACAGGCCTGGCAGTACTTTTTTACCCACAGTGCCACGGTAGGTGGCAGAGTAGATGTTCCTGTCCCACTGACGTCCCTCTCCTTCCTCTCCCCGGATCTGAAGGTGAGCCACTGGCCAACTTTTGGCTTACGTACTATCCAAGACTTTAAGCAACATCAGGGTGAATCTTCCTTTGCCACCAGGTGTGCGAGGTTCCCCTCCTTTGCCAGGGAGTTTCTCACGTTTCAGAGGGTAGCACGATTGATCTCTACTCTAGACAAAACCAGCATCTCTATGCCTGCACAGGTTCACTCTCTGTGTTTTGGGCCTGGCGCAAGGCTCAAGGGTATAGGCACATTCTATACAGCTCTCCAAGATAAAGGGTCATTTATCAAAAACACCCATCATCTCAAATGGGAAGGCGAACTCAATCAAGAATTCACCACTAAACAATGGCTAAACTCATATAAGCTTACCAGAGCACACACTAGGTGCTCCAACTTCAGGGAAGGGCTTCAAAAATTGCATCTCAGGTGGTATAAAACACCATACACTATTGCCAAATACTCTCCTGAGGCATCTAACCTATGCTGGAGGGGGTGCGGTCAAGTGGGCACCTTGCTACATGTGGTGTGGTCCTGTGTATCTCTGAGAAGTTTCTGGGCCTCTGTATCCAAACTTATTGCTTCCATCACAGGAATTCTAAACAAAGTTACGGTTGAGCAGGCCATCCTGGGTATTAATGTAGACAGGTACCCCCCCCAGTTTAGGACTGTTGTTCAAAATATCCTTTTCGCTGCTAGACTATCCATAGCTCGTAAGTGGAAATGTGCAGAGGTTCCCTCGCAGAGGGAGGTCATTCAACTTGTGGGAGAATCTTTTATTTATGAAAAAACCCTAGCATATACTGAACTTAAAGTGAGACAATTTCAGGCCAATTGGTCGATCTGGAACGATTATTTTCCCAAACATAGCATGAGCTGAGCCCAACTATAAGTGGGCGGCGGTTGCGGGGTGGGCAGGGCGGAGGGAAGCTGGACTCAACACGGGGGGTGGCAGCAAGTTCCCGGGACGGGGCACCCCTATCGAGCCATACAAAAATTACTACTTAAGGATAAAGTGTAGAAATGGGTCGCATGTCCCTCCGCCCTCCCCTTTCTCCTCCTGATCAGGTATTGTAGTAGCATACATTCAGATGTTGGCTAACGAGTTCGTTTACTACAATTATCCCCACAAATGTTTCCAGTAAGGGGCGGTAGGCCTCATATGTGTGTTTTCTAGATGGCATTATATATTACTTGTTTGTTTGATGACATTGCAATTCTTTCTTCTTTTTTTTTTTTTTTTCTTCTCTTTCTTTTTTTTTTTTTTTTTTTTTTTGTTTTCTCTATTGAATGCAAAGTTGTGATATGTACATTGCTTCGTTTCATCGTACATGTATGTTATTCCTGTGTTTTATTTTATTATCTGAAAACCAAATAAAAGGATTTTGAGGAAGCCAACAAGGCAGTGTTGTACTGTGGTTCTTTCCTTTGATTTTAATGACATCTTAATTTTCATATCTGGTTGAACATTTTAATATCTTTTTAGTTATAAGATATTATTAATTATCTTATTTCAAACATTGTTTTATAAGTTATATGTTAGGACTCATTTTAAATGTTCATTTCAAATGCTCTGTTTGCTATTTAATGCGAATGCATGCATTTGAGTAACAAAATGCTTTGTTGAAATGTACCGCAATATTATAAGCTGAATCTAAAGAAAAGTCAAACACATCCTCTAAACTGTTTAATTAAACTCATTGGGATTTGACCTGCATTTGATGTACATTCCATGTCAGGGCTTGGGCTTGAACCTCTATATCTAGCAATGACTATTCTCGCTGAGCAGCCCTAGATGTTGGACGGCACCTTGTCTGATCCATTGGACAATAAACATATGCATGATGAAATTATGAAAATGTGTTTTGTTTTGTTTAGATTCATTAATGTTGTTATTTCGTTTTGTTAAATTTGGTTGATTAGTTCACTTCGTATTCGGGATTTGTATTCAGAATTTGTTCTATATATTTTTCTAATTTTATTCAAATTTACTGAATTTTTTTCAATTCAAAAGGTTTAATTGATACATTTTGAATTGGTCGCATCAAAAATTTTAGATTTTTTATTATTTTATTTTATATTATTTGAATGCGGCAGCCCAGTAACCAAACATCTGGATGTTTTTTATACACATTGATCTTGTTTGCAGTAATAATACATTTATTCAAAATAAGTGTTCTAAATAATAAAGGTAGTATCTTACTTTCAACATTTTACCATATAAAATACTGTGCAGAGGTTTTAGCCAGCTAAGAAACAATAATGTCAAGTACAAATGCTTTTAATTATCTATATTCTATTGGTTTCTTTTTATCAATTTTACACTTGCAAAGTGAACGAGAAAATCTTCATCAAATGATTACAATGACTCTCCAAATCACCTTTGGCTTAAGGCCCCGTTCACACTGGGGCGATCCGACTTCCCGTGGCGACCTCCGAGGTCGCGGTTCGAGCAGTGCGCCGCGACCTCGGAGCGGCCGGCACGGACTTCATAACATTGAAGTCTATGCAGGTCGCTCTGGGTCGCCCCAAAGAAGCTCCGGACCCTTTTTCTAAGTCGGAGCGACTTGTGTCGCTCCTATTAGAACGGGTCCGCAGCTTCTCTCACAGGTCGCCTCACAGTTCACCCCAGTGTGAACGGGGACTAACAAAAACAGCATTATTTTGAAATGGTACACTGATAACACACACAGTCTTTGATTTCAACAATATGTTTACAGTTTGAATTATACTGAATGAATAGGATTTGATGTAGAATTTGGACAAATTTCAATTTTAGTTATTCAGAGAATTCAGTAAAATTTGACTGTACTGTAATTTGAGGATTTGGGTATATCAGAATCTCTGAATAACAAAAAATGTGTCCGAATATTTATTCGGAATGAAATGAACCGCAAATGTTTATTGGCAACCTTGCCTTGTGCCTTGACTTCTGCTGGTTATTGAAGTTCCTGATTGAAGCCACATCTCTGCACTTCATGTTTGCCAGATTATTGTACTCTCTTTAGCCAGCGTCTCACTCTTGTCTTCCCTACTGCCATCCATATACTGCCTACCATTCGTTATCGGATTTTGGTTTGTTCCTTGACTACGCTTCTGCGTGATTGCAGCCAGCAACTACTCATTGCTGACTTTTGGCTTGTTAACTGACTACAGTTCTGTTTTGGGAAAACCAGTAAGTACTTCAACGCTGCACCTTAGGTGAGTCCACGTCATCTGCCAGGGTGATTGCTTGTGTACCTATCCTGCTGGTCAGTGGTAATCCCACTACTGCTATAGCAACTGGTCTTCAAGCCTGACCCCTGATCGTGACAGAATTGGCTGGCTCAAAACACGAAGACCGCTATGGCAAATGCTGTGGCTCCTTTCAGGCAGCAAATTGAGAGCTGCAGGAGTTCGGTGTTAGCTACCAAGAAACATTTTTTGGACTGGAAAGTGTGGTGAAAGTGTGGTGAGAGGGCAACAGGAGGAAATCTGTGCTCTGCAGAAACAATTGCTGGACTTACGTTCCTGAGATGATGCTAATGGACAAATGCCTCACCCACCCAAGTAAAATAGAGACCTCCACCATTACAGAGGTTATGGTTAAGGTTAAGAGGTTAAGGTAATGTTTGTTATCAACCTCCTGGCTGGAGAAGTTCTAGTTTGGGCCTCCCCGTATATAGAACAAGACAGTGCCACTCAAGTACCAATATTTTGAGATGTTTGTGACCACTATGAATCAGGTTTTTGATGATCCCAGCCACTACACTACATCTGAAGCAAAGTTGCATAGTTTACAGCAGGGTAAATGCTCTGTTTCTGAGTGCACAGCTGAATTCAGATGTTGAATTGCAGATACCACTTGGAACTCTGCAACGCAAAAAGTCAGTTCTGCCAAGGGCTTTCTGAACAGGTGAAAGTTAAGCTCGCCAGAGTAGAGACTCCTAATGATCTTGAGGCCTTCATCCAACTATGTATCTAAATTGAACACAGACTTACAGAAAGGAGGAATAAGAGACTGGGAATGTTTGGAAGTAATGGTGGCATGCAGGGGTCAAGTCCTGGGAAGAAAAGTGTGGGAACTCGCCCAAGATTACCACCCCCAACCTCAAAAATAAAAAAAAGTGTGTGCTCGTGTATATATATACCTCTTGCGGAGCGAGGGCCACTTTAGCCACTTGGTAACCGCTCGCGGGCCACAATCAGCGGAGTGGGCATATCAGATGACAGGTCTGTGTCAGCATATGCAGAGCAGACATGGACACAGTCTGTTGGTGGGTTCTGTTGGCTTGTACTGCTGGTCGGTACTGCTGGCGGGTACTGCTAGTGGGTACTGCTGGCTGGTACTGATGGTGGGTACTAGTTGTGGTTACTGCTGGTGGGTACTGGTGGTGGCTACTTGTGACTGGTACTGCTGGCTGGCACTGGTGGCAGTTACTGCTGGTGGGTATTTCTGGCAGGTACTGCTGGTGAGTACTGCTGGTGGGTACTGCTGGTGAGTACTGCTGGTGGGTACTATGGTGGGTTACGTAAACATTGAGTTGCAAATTTGCAGTACGGGCGTGATTTATATCAGTGGGACACAACATCATTAAAACCCAGGATCATTTTTATTTGCAAAATAGACTTGATTTATATTTATATGAATTTTGCTCAGTAGCACTAAGGGTCCTTTCACACGGGAGGTGCACCTGATGGAGTCTGTTTTGCTCAGCGGGGATCGATCCGCTGATCCCCGCTGAGCAGGCAGATAACAGGTCCGTCTCTGCTCTGTGTGCAGAGATGGAGCTGTCAGAGTCTGCTCTCCTCTATGGGAGATTGGATGATAATGGACTGCCTGTCCCTTTTCATCTGATCTTATCCGATTCGATCCTAAACGGATGAAAAATAGTGTTTCCACCCGTACAGAATTCACGGACAGGATCGGATCGGATAGCAGCGGGTGTCAGCAGGCATGTCTCCGCTGACATCTTCTGCTCTATAGGGCTGCATGGAGCATCCGATCCAGTCCGCTTTAAAAACTGACAGGCATAAGCCACACACAAGCCCACAAGCCCGTGTGAAAAGGACCAAAGGAATATCTGTTTTGGTCCCCCGGTTTCTTTCTCTCTCTTTCTCCTCGGTCTCTCTTTTTATTTTGTCCCTATTTCTTCCTCTCTATTTCTCCTCTCTCTATCTTTCGCCCCTCTCTATTATTTCTTTCTTTCATTCTTTCTTCTCTCTTTCACTTGTTCTTTTTTTTCTCCCCCATCCCTCTCTCTCTTTCCATATGTCGCTTTATATCGCTCTATTTCCATCTCTATGCTTCTTTCTCATCCCTCTTTCTCTCTTCCTACCACTCTTTCCTTCCTCTTTCTCTCTTTCTCATATCTCTCCTTACCTCCTCTCTCTCTCTCATGTCTCTCCTTCCCTCATCTCTCTCTTTCTCATGTCTCTCCTTCCCTCCTCTCTCTCTTTCTCTCTCTCTTACCTCCCTCTTATCTGCAGAGCAGATTTTTCCTGTATAGCTCCTGTGCCCTGTCACAGGCGGAGTACATTTGATATCACACCGTCTGTGACAGCAGCCGGCGCTATACAGGAAGCATAAGCTCTGCTTCCTGTAGTGCCGGCTCAGTTTACAGTGATGCTCAGAGATGGCGGGTCGGTAAGCCCAGATGGCGGGTTCCCGACCCGCCATCTCCAAGCATCACTGAGTCAGCAGAACACTGACTGGTGACAGTATGTTAGGAAAAAAATAATTAATATCATTTGATAATAATAATTTATAATTTTTATTAAATGTTTTAAACATTTGTTTTAACATTTTACATTTTTTACTATTTTTTTTTAATACTTTCATCAGAGTAGTTTAGTGTCACCATAGTAACACTGTACTAATCTGGGCAGATAATCAGGGATTTTTTTCTTTTTTTTTACACTTTGAATTAATGAATTCATAACAGCTATGTTGACACTGTAATCATGTGCTAATTTGATAGCAATCATATGATCACTGGGACACACGTACCAGGATCCTCAATCCAGGAGCGACAAGCTGCGTGCCCCTAACCCGAAACAGGCTAGGTGACATACATGTACGTTATTCAGCCTGCCGGTGCCGACTGCCCCGCAGTAAAAGTACTGTGAGTGGTCCACAAGCAGTTAAGGCAAAATTGCATTCTTTACCTTTCTTAAGTAAGTAAACACGTTATCCTTTGACAATTCAGTTTATCATAGACAAGTACTCTATAAATACTTAAGACCCCTCTCATGTCTAATAATAATCATTAGATACTTCTTCTATTGTTTATGGCCAAATGTAATTTTTTATCACCCTTAAATTGGAAAACAATTTCCTCTTTGAAATGCAATTTCTAATCAGACAACCTGCATTTTACAATTCTTCTAGAAAGTTTGGCCTCACGAATACCTAAGTATTTGCCTCTTGCATAGCTCTTTGATGTGTAAAATGCAGCTTGTCTGGTCAACTATGTGTGCTAGCCTCACATATCTATGTATACATTATAGAAAATCCACTAATTCCACTCATTTCAATCTGTCATGTCTGATATGCTAATACTCAAACAGCATTAGCAGTTTATTAAAGGATATATGGTATGTAACCTAAAGAAATCAAGCAGTTCTACACTGCCCCCATGGGGTAAGTGGGAGTTTTGTGAAGAAATCCATGACCTCTGTGCATTTTCCGCCACTTCCTGGGTAGGTCTGCTTTAAATTGTCTCACAGAGAGAGATGACAAACCTAAGGCAGACCTTCCTACTTCCTTGAAACAAATTCCATCTATAACAGCCATAAAGCATTTTGACGTTCCTCTCAAAACTCCTGTCAGGAAGAGACCAGGATACCTTTTCTTAGGATTTAAAGTGATACTAAGATCTCATTTTTTTTCTCCTTTAAAAATAACAAACACGTCATACTTACTGTACCTGCTCTGTGCAGTGGTTTTGCACAGAGCAGCCCAGATCCTCCTCTTCTCAGGTCCCTCATTGGCAATCCTGGCCCCTCCCTCCTGCTGAGCAACTTGCTATGGGGGCACCTGAGCTAAGCCACTCCTCTGTGTGTTCTTTCAGACACAGATCCGTGGTTTGGCCCCGCCCCCTCTCTCTCCTCATTGGCTAACGGATTTGATCAGCTGATTAGGAGGGAGAGTCCCGGACGACCGAGGCACTCCTGCACATTGCTGCTGGATCGGAATGGGGCTCAGGTAAGTATTAGTGAGGCTGACAGAGGCTGCTGCACACTGAAATTGTTTTTTTTTTATCCTAATGCTTAGAATGCGTTTTTTTTTTACAAAGTAAGAAAAATACTTTTTTACTCCAAAAAGAAACATGACTTTATAAAGAAGACATGTGCTTAAAACGGTTGTATCCTCAAAAAAAACAAAAAAAACCCTGCAGGACAAAGGCATAATGAGCTAGTATGCATTGCATACTAGCTCATTATGAAATACTTACCTTAGAACGAAGCCCCAACATGGTCGCCCGGACACCGCTGAGGGAGCTGTCATGTTCCCTCGGCGTCTCCTCCGGGATCGGGCCGGACCTTCATAGCACATGCGCCGCTGGTGTTAGCGGCTGCATGCGGGGCAAATATCTCCTAAACCGTGCAGGTTTAGGAGATATTAATTTTACCTACAAGTAAGCCTTATTATAGGCTTACCTGTAGGTTAAGGTTAAGTATACTCCAATACTAACTTTAATACTAAGTGATAAATGATACTAAATGATACTAAGTTTCTCATGCTGAGTGCAGATTAAATTTGCATGTTTTTTTTTTTTTTCTGTAAGAAAAAAAAAAAGATGTGTATGGAAAACTTTAAAAAAGGTAAAACACATAGAAAACGATTAGTAGAATCCCATGTAAGCAATACCATTTATCTACATTGTTAATTGAATTTTGACAGTCATTTTCAATATTTTTAAATATGGAGGTGATGTCATCATTAGGATTCTTGACCAGGCACTTTCTTTTATAGGGTGACACCGCTCTGCCCAACTCCCAATGCTCCTGCATTGCAAGGAAGACACAGATTACGCAGACATGTTCCACTGTTGTTACCATGAGGAAAACTGCTCTGGGGAAAACCATAGCAAACTAAATGTCACTGAGTTAAGGTTTGACTCTACTTTAACCACTTGACGACAGCTTACTTTATATATACGGCGGCAGAGTGGCTCCTACAGGCAAAACCACGTATCGGTACGTTGGTCGCCTGGTGGCAGCTAGGGGGCGAGCATACGCCACCGGCGGCGCGCTCTCGCCCCCGATCGTCAGCGGGGAAGCCGATGCGTGTGTCAGGCGGCTCCGATTGCTGCCTGACACCTGTGATCACTCCCCGCTGAGAGAGAAGGATGGTCAGCTGTTGTAAACACAGCCGACCATCCTTCTCCCTGAAATGATCACAGAGCTCATGTGATCCTTCTATATAGGATCACATGTCTCTTTGGTCATCTTAGAAGCCACGCCCCCCCCACAGTTATAATTACTCCCCTAGGCTCACATTTAACCCCTTGATCACCTATACTGTTAACCCCTTCCCTGCCAGTGTCATTATTACAGTAACAGTGCATATTTTTTAGCACTGATTACATGTAGTAATGTCACTGGTACCCCCAAAAGTGTCAAAAATGTCAGTTAGGGGTCCGATCTGTCGGTTCGCCGCCATTACTAGTAAAAAAAAAAAAAAAACAATAAAAATGATATAAATATTTCCCGTAGTTAGTAGACGCAATAACTTTTGCGCAAACCAATCAAAATACGCTTACTGCGATTTTGTTTACCAAAAATATGTAGCAGAAAACAAATTGGCCTAAAATGTTAAAACATTTTGATTTTTACATTTTTTTTTTTTAGAATGTCATATGTCAAAATTGTCGCTCTTTTTTTGTTTATAGCACAAAAAATTAAAATCGCACAGGTGATCAAATATCACCAAAAGAAAGCATCAATTTTATTTGGGTACAACGTTGCATGACCACGCAATTGTTCGTTAAAGTAACACAGTTTTGAATCACAAAATAGGACCTGGTCATTAAGAGGGCAAATTCTTCCGATCTTAAAGTGGTTAACTTTTCCCACTGAAACCCTAATACTGTACAAGTATCATCTGGAGAAGTCTGATGTAAATATACAGCAATATGAGGGTGAACTAGACTAGAGCATTAAAAGTTAGCATGGAAGACAAACTACCTGTGTAGAAACAAAAAGGCTTTTACTTCATTAGTGCACAGTCAAAATATCCCCATCTCAGCTTTAAAATCTATAAACATTGTAGCATGTGTTTTAATGAAATGTTAAATGTGATATTAAACTCATTTTTTTTAACCTATAATAAGGCTTACCTGTAGGTACAGTGAATATCTCCTAAACTTACACTGTTTAGGAGATATTCACACTGAATGCTGCTGGTGACATCACCGACACATACATTCCAAAGGTCCGGCATGCCATGCCAGACCTTCAGAGCTTTGTGCTGTAGCTGAGGGAGTGACGTCATCATGGCCCCAGCCACTCATGTAGCTGGAGGACGCAAACCCATAAGGAAGACCGTGGAAGATGAAAGCCCTGTCAGCGGTGACAGCGTGCCACTGGAGGGCTTTGTTTTAAGGTAAGTCTCACATCATTTGCTAGTACGTAATGCATACTAGCACATAATTCCTGCATTGCCTTGCAGGGAATGTTTTTTTCTTTTAAATCTGTTGCTTACTACCACTTTAACCACTTCCTGACCACCCGCTGCCTTTTTACTGCAGCAGGGTGGCTCTCCTGCGTGAACCGACATAGACCTAGCAATAAAAATGACATAAATCTTTCCCGCAGTTAGTAGACGCAATAACTTTTGCGCAAACCAATCAAAATACGCTTATTGCGATTTTTTTTATCAAAAATATGTAGCAGAAAACAAATTGGTCTAAAATGTAAAAAAAAAAAATAGATTTTTACGTTTTTTTTTTTTTTTTTGAGAATGTCATATACCAGAATGTGAAAAATATTGTTTTTTTTCTTTTTCAAAATTGTTGCTCTTTTTTTGTTTATAGCGCAAAAAATAAAATTTGCACAGGTGATCAAATGCCACCAAAAGAAAGCTCTACTTGTGGGAAAAAAGAACATCAATTTTTTTGGGGTACAGCGTCGCACAACTGCACAATTGTCCGTTAGAATAACGCAGTGCTGAATTGCAAAATAGGGCCTGGTCAGGAAGGGGGTTAATCCTTCCAGTCTTAAAGTGGTTAAGTAATATGGACCATTGCTATGAGGAAATAAAGTAGTTACATAGTTAGTCAGGTTAAAAAAAGATACAAGTCCATCTGGCTTAACCAATAAAGTAAGACTCTTGTCTCTGTGGGCAACTTGCCAGTTGCCACATGGCCTTCCTTTCTCCTGCTAGTGTGACAATGATGTAGAGATGCACAGTCTATATATTTATGATGATTCCTCCATGACCATCCTAACTTGACATTAGAAATCCTAGCTTATCTCTGGAGAAGTGAATTTAAATGGTGACCTAGGGGCACCTGCATAAAGAGTGCATGAAACAGCTGATGGAGGATGCTGTTGTAGCAGCTTTTCCAGGCCTGTGGCCTGATGTGGGTCTGCCACTGTTACCGGTTACCTTACCAGCCCATGTGAGCTGCGGCCCTGGATGTAGAGACGGAGACATGGACAACTCCGGCATCTTGGTTTTGTTGTTTTATTGTAGATAAAGGGGATGGGAGAAGGGAATGAGTGGGATACTCCTTTAGGCTTCAACTATGTACACTTGGGACTTTGTTCCTGAAAAAAGCCCCTTGGCACTTCCTAGACACCAGCCGGCGCCAGCCAGCGCCAGCCAACGCTCACTAGCTGTGAGAATACTCCGTAGCTTAATAGAAATGCTGAATCCTTAACTTAAAGTCCAAAAGATCCAGGACTGTGAAATTGTAGAACCATCAACACTGTTACACTGCAACAAGTCCCTGAATACTTCCCTCCCTTGCTCTGGCTTGAAGTAGTATGTTGTAGAACTGTAAATCCCAACTGGCACACTCTGTACAATTCAGGGCCCAATAGATGACCCCTTTAACCTTGAACCTTGAATTCTTCGGGGTTCACTGTCTATGCACCCCCTCTGTGACTTCAGGATCCTCAACCTAGGTACCCCCTTACCGCTAGCTGGCACTGGATCCCAGAACCTCTTCCGGAGTGGTCCCCTTTAACTCTGGCAGACCCCCAGGGGCAATCCTCAGTACTCACGACCTGTGTAGGCTTTCCTGGGACTGAACCCCTCTCTCTCTCTCCGGAGGTTCCCGGCACACCGGATCCCCTCAGCTCAACTCAGCACTCTCTGGATTCTCAGGCGACACCTCGAGACATCCTCTTTCCTCAGACAGGAGGAGAGACAGCCGCACTCTCCATCCTGGGACTCTGCTCCCGCCAAAGACATTGTGTCATGCGCCACCCCCAAACTTATACCCTCTCCCAGAATCCTTTGCAGCCCAATCTGCCTTCTGGGGTAGTTACAAGCCTGGATGTGTCCCCTGATTGGGTTCCCTCCACCGCCCTATGAGAAACCTCTCACAGGAGCCAGTGGGGAGACTCCCCCTTCAGCAGGCACACCTGGAAACCATGACACCCAGACTAAATAAATCACAGCCCTGCTGTTAGGTAGACAAGGCCCACTATACCTTTACCTAGCACCTACCCGTAGGGTGCTACACTGTTTTCTTAGTCAGATTTGTCTTAGTGCAAGGAGGCATCAGTGGTCCAAAAGATTGCTGATGCCACGCAGGTCTCCTGCACACTGTCAGTGTATCGGCTTTATCTGTACATCCCGTATGGGTAATCCGATACTCACTGACAGGAAGACTAAATGAACTACCACAGCACTGTAATAGTTCATTGAGAACTACAAGCCGACAGCCGCTAAGGATGTTGGAGCTTATAGTTCATTCAGACACACAGAGCTGTGTGTCTCAATGACGCAGCCATTAGGGTAGAGCCCCATATGGCCATGCTGTTTTCAAACAGTGACAGCTATTACGGAGCAACTTCTTTCTGTACTGCTGCCATAGGGAGGGAAGGCAGCGGTGGCAGCTGCAGCACTGGGATCATATTATATGTCCCACCCTAAAATCGGGTGGAACATGTAACATGCTCCCAAAGGTGAATTTACCCTTTAAGTAATGATCAGGCATTTTGACATGTGTGCAAAAATAAAAAAAAATGGCTCCAGCAATGAAAAGACTGAGGAGTGTGACACAATGGGATAAAATTGTTGGAAAAAAACTAGTACAAATGACACAAACAATAATGTATTTTATAATTTACCTGTAACTGGTTCTTGAGCTACAAAAAAAAATAAAAACAAATTGTCCCAATTGATGTGATCATAAAGGGCAGTCACACCATAAATCATCGTGTCCTGTAATCATTAGTCATTGGGGCACCATCACCACCACTTTGTCATTACCAACAAATTAAGAAACCTTAGGGTATGTGTAGATTGGGACCTTGTGTTGCGCTCATTGTGACTGCAACACTTTCAATAATTTCCCGATTATTTTGTCTGAGTCACCGCTTACTGACAGCAGTCCTTCTGACACTGGAGAGGAAAGTTTGTATTTAAGGTCAGTTTTCATTAACTTGACAGATGAAAAGATGTGTTTGCTTATTGTGTTCCATAGAAAAACCAAAGCATTGTTTTCACAATCTTTGAAAGACCTTGGCAAATGCAGATTCGTCTGATGAATAATACAGCTTTGTTCTACCTTGCCTTTTTTCCACTTTTTCTACTTGGTATTTTATATTTTAATATACAGTGTATAAACTTCTAACAACTTCGGATTCTTCAAAAGATCTTTTTGTAGGTTTAAAGTGAATCTCTTTTTTAGTTTTTTGATAAAGAAGGGAAGGTTTAACAACTCTCTTGGATTTTTTAAACTACTTTCTGTGTCCCCATGGGGGAGATTCACCCCCTATTTCTTATAATGAGCAGTGTCACCTTTATTGAAAGTGAGGGAAAAAATCTAAATTTTGAGTTGTCACCTGAACGGGTACAATTTTCTATTAAGGAATTTTATTGCAGTGATATTTCCCTTACTTTGCAGATATTTTCTCTTGCTACCTGTTGTGTCTATGGGGCAGAAAGTGAAGGTGAATCACAAGCAGGAAAAAAAAAAACAAAGCTGAGATGCAAATATGCAACCAAAGCAAACATATGTGCAGTGCTCATTAATACAAATGCTGTATAGAGGAAAAAACAATGCAATTGACAATGAAGTGACAGTAAACCTGTAGCAGAAGATCTGCAGTGCAAATACATGTTTGATCTGCCTGGAACTGTCAGTGTTTTGGTTGTGCAGACAGAACACAATACATTTGGCAATGAATTAGCAGTAAGCAGCACAAAATTAATATTAACCAGTCAGAAAATGTCGGTTTATGGCTGGATCAAAGCACACTTTAAGGACATTTAAGGCAAGTTCAAGCAACAGTGAGTGGGAGCCATCAAGGAAAGGCAAGATTACACTATAATTCGCAGCTTCTTTAAGCCAGATCTGGGAAGGATCCAAAGCAGCTTGTAAAGGAAAACTGAGTGACCACAGGGCTGAATTAGTAAAGTATAACATAATAAGTTCATTTGTAGACATAATATCCTCTGACTGCTGTGATACGGAGCCTAGCAGTTGAAGCAGTGTGAAGCCAGACCTGCAAAAACAGAGAGACATCGACGGTGTCTGACAGTCTCTCTCTTGCTCTGGGATTACAACTGAGATCGGATTGTGGGCAGTGTGACAGGACGAGACTCTGTCACTATGAAACTTGTCAGTTAAAGAACAAAGGGTGTTGGCATAGAGATTGAGTGAAGAAAACTATTTTCTGCAGGTTTTGGTATACCTGGATGGGGCTCTGTAGTTTGAAGATTCCATAGTGTCTTTGGTGGGACAGAATCTCTAACCCAGTGTCTGGGTTTTGTGGAGGACCAGCAGGGTGTGTACTCAGGTCCACCCAAGAGAGAGACAGGAGGTCTCCAGGTGTCAGAGAGGCTACATGGGGCAGTCAAAGCATAGAAGCAAGAGATGGATAAGGGACATTAGAGTGTATCCATCAGCACTGAAAAACCTATAGTCTGGGTGACCAGTGGAAAGAGCAGAGGTACTGTGGTTAAAGCTGAGTGAAAGCTTAAAATCCAGGGGGCTGGCAATTTTAATTTGTGCTTATTGCTGGAGAAGAACCCCTGTGTGGGAAACCTTATGTTATGGACTTTCCATTTGCCTTTTAATAAAAGTGAACTATCAGGCCCTTAAATGTAGTTCCTGACTGACGTGAACTTACTTGAGAACGCACCTACCACCTAGCTAATGATCCCCCATGTTACAGCAGCCACAACGTTTTAGAGGACTGGTCTTCTTTGTCAAGTGTGCCCAGGATGACAGAGGAATTAAAGTATAACTACGGGCAAAATTATTTTTTTCAGTTTTGGACAGAGTGTAGATGGATTTGAACACAAATCAGTTTTTACTGCTGTCCATGCCCCCGTTTTGGAGATTTACCCTCTTTATTTTTACTGTTTACCACTATCATTGAAAGCAAAACTAAAAGAAAATCCCACATTTTGGGTTGTCCCCTGAAAATTAATAGAGAGGAAGTCTTCCAATGAGGACACTAGTTCTGGTGACCTGGGGGTCTCCTAGAAATTCCCCTAATTTTGAGGGATTTCCTCTCACTTTCTGTTTGGCTATGGGACAGGACACAGATGGAAAAACAACATTTTGACAGGGGTTATAACCCTACCATAACCTATCCAAAATGAAGAAAAAAAGTTTTACCTATAGTTCTACTTTAAGGAATTAGCGGCAAGGCGGCAAAGAGATTACAGGGGAAGGCCAAACAATAAGCAATGCTTAGTTCAGTGTAACAGCAGGACAGATTGAAAATGCAAATACAGTGGGGACAAAAAAATATATATATATACACATACTGTATATAATACAAAAAAAACTTACAAGAGTTTCAATCCTTCCCTACTCTATCTAAAATAATAAACAATAGATGTAGATATATTTTGAATCATGCTGGAATGCATTCATTCTGTTTGTGATGACCATCTTTTCTGGAAAACCTTTGTAAATGGTATAAGTTTGGCAGTACCACCTAAAGGAGTTTAATATAGTATTTAGTTATAGGATCCTGAAAACTGATTCTTGCTTTATTTGCAGTTACCAAACAGTTGAATGGACAAGGTATTACATATTAGTTTACAATGCCAAATTCCTAAAATATGTGATATAAATATGTTCAACTATATGCAATGTGATGGCAGCAAGGTGATAAGTATACTAAATGTAATAACAAATAGGCCACTCTCATAGCACAGTTTCTGGGTATAGCCATTACTATGACATCTACAATAAGGACCATTATGTGGGATGCTGCCTACCAGAAATCATTTATCATTATTGAAGGGTTAGTCCAACTAAAACTTTGTTTTCCTTAGATGCTAGAGTCAGTTAACCACTTAAGCCCCGGAGGATTTGGCTGCTAAAAGACCAGGGGGTATTTTGCGATTCAGCACTGCGTGACTTTAACGGACAATTGCGCGGTCGTGCGACGCTGTACCTAAACGAATTTGATGTCCTTTTTTTCCCACAAACAGAGCTTTCTTTTGGTGGTATTTGATCACCTGTGCGATTTTTTGATAATGCGCTATAAACAAAAAAAGAGCGTCAATTTTGCAAAAATAACAATATTTTTCACATTTTTTTATATGAAATTCCCCAAAAAAAATAGTAAAAATCAAAATTTTTAACATTTTCGGCCAATTTGTTTTATGCTACATATGTTTGGTAAAAAAAAATCGCAAAAAGCGTATTTTGATTGGTTTGCGCAAAAGTTATCGCGTTTACTAACAAAGGGAAAGATTTTTGTCATTTTTGTTGTTATTTTTTTCTTAACGCGTAATGACGGCGATCTGCGATTTCTTTTGCGGTACTGCAACATTGGGGCGGACAGATCGGACCCTTGACTGACATTTTTGACACTTTTGGGGTTACCAGTGACATTTCTACAGTAATCAGTGCTATATATATATATGCACTGTTACTGTAAAATTACACTGGCAGTGAAGGGGTTAACTTTATTTGAGAGGGAGGGGCTGTGTGTGTCCCTAGGGGCGTGATTCTAACTGTGATTGGCTGTGGCTTGAGCTGTAGGAACAATGATCAACGGTCCTACATAGTAGAACCGTATAATCAGTGTTTCTACACAGGGGAGAATGACAGGAGGCTTGTTTACACAGCCTGCCTGCCTTTCTCCCTCTCCCCCGACGATCGAAGAGTGACCGGCGGACATCGGGTCCGCCGGTCACATGCGCCGGGGGGGTCCGTGACCGCGCGCGCGCTCGCTCCCCAGAGCCTCACAGGCTAGTGGCGTACCGATACGTCACTCTGCCTGTGAGGGGCTGACCGCTGCAGTATATGTACTTGCGGCGGTCAGCAAGCGGTTAAACCACCAGACACCCCTTGGCTTCTGAATTAAAAGGTTGTGAGGTTTATAGCATAAAAACATAGCATAACAAAAAACAAAAGTTACATATTTTTACTTTGCCTCTGTTTGGCCACAGATCTTCTTTGCAGTTTTTTCACAGAATTGGCTATAGAATCTGCCCACTGCCTGCTGTCAATTACAGGGAGAGAATGGTCCTTATGGCAAATTAGTGGCTAAGCTTCCCCATCAGGCCCTGCCCACTGCAGCATCACTGGATGCTAGGAGGCGGCCTTAACAACCAGTGACAAGGGGGGGAGGTATCAGCGGCAAATATGCAAATATGCCATTGTGTTACACTGCGTACAGGGACAGCAATTCTGCCTAATTGAGAGCAGGTCTTAATTACCTCCAGTGTTGTTATCTACATACTGACAGTAATTATTTATTATTTGTTTCATGATAGTAAAGTTATCGAAATGAGTGGCAGGAATCTTTGAATCTAGTGCACAGTGTTACCCGTTTTTTGTCTTATTGTCATGGTAGAAGCACAGAATGACTGGAGATGTTTGGGATTGAAGCAATTTCAATGACTTTGTCCAAAAGAGAAAGATTTTTCCAGATTATGCCTAAGAGAGAAATTCTGCATATTAACACAGAATATGATATCTCTGGAAGGGCTCAATGAAGAATTGGAGAATAATACCTAATATTTAATTTGCATATGTGCCCAGAAAGGAGGTCCATTCTCCTGCTGGTTTCATATAGGGCAGGGGTCTTCAAACTATGGCCCTCCAGTTGTTCAGGAACTACAGTTCCCATCATGCCTAATCATGTCTATAAAGAGTTTTTTAATTCCTCATGGTATATGTAGTTTTGCAACAGCTGGAGGGCCTTAGTTTGAGGATCCCCGATAAAGGGTTTATGTTGAAGGGTCTTGGGTTCTTTTATGGATGTGTATAGGCAAGTACTGTATTTATTCATTGATTTTAAATAATTTTAAATACTAAAGTATACAATATATACAATAATTTTTAAATATTTTTATTGTGTTTTTTTGATTGTCTATTTTTGTATACCCTTGTCAATGGCACTTTATGTGATGTTGGAATTTATATTTTGGAAGTCCATTTTAGTTCTGAGCTAATGTAATAATCATTCTAAGTAAGCAAAAGTATATTGTATATTTTTTAAATCTCTATAATTGTTTATTATTTTTTTTAATGATTTATTGTCTGTATTATAAATGTGGTTGCATTTTTAACTTGCCATATATAATATGAATAGGTTGCTCTCAGACTGCCTTTCCAGGGTTTGGTCCCTTAAATGTGCATGGAGGAGGTGGCCCATCAGGTTTCTATATAATACATGGCTTTGTTTCCAGTTGGTTGGAATTAAAAAAGGAGCCCCCTGAAACACATCATGAACACAACCACATTGGTCTGTTCCTTCCCTCCCTCTCCTTCTTGCTGATGGTTTCATCTGCCTCCGTGATCAGTGCCAAGTTGGTCGGGCACATGTGCAGTGGGTCCTGCACGCCAGGCTGTGTGGCGGCAGCTTCACCAGGAGTAATTAGATCTTTCGGGCTCAATTGCAGCATATACGGGCATCTCCTTCATGGGTCACAAGGATCACCACCCAGGAGAGGCAGCAAGGAACAGTGTAATAAGCCTGTCTAATCTTGGTTCATGGGAGTGCTTTGGATGAAGTTTCTTTATTATTCACTTAATAAATTATTTTACACTAGGGCGATTGTGCGCTCTCTGTTTTGTTTTTGTCTTTGGTTTAGACATAGTCCTGCCATACATGGACGGACTTTATCAGTTAATATGGGATGTGAAAATCAGTGCACACTAGGGATCGACCGATTATGGGCAATGCCGATATATTGGGGGCCGATACGCACCCTCCCCGATTTATCGGCATCGGCCCCTGAGGTTACCGATATTGCAGATATTTCGGGAAAGTGCTTGTACCGGGGTGATGCCTGCAGCTAGAGGCATCACCCCGGTACCGGCGTCCATAGCCGATGGTCGGCTATCGTGTAATGACAACCGATGTGGCTGAGAAGCCGCTCGGCTGTCATTACAAGGAGCAGGAGGAGACACCCCCCCGGACTTCCCCCCCTCCCGCCACCTTCCGCGGCTCCTGCATGGCCGTCGAAGACGCGATCAAAGCCGTATTCTGCTCTGATTGGGTCTCCATGTAAAAACCCAGAAGTGATGTCATGACATCACTTCCGGGTACTCGGCGACAAATTAAAATAAAAATGACAGCATTCAAAATATCCAAACTTGGCATTTTGAATGCTTTTAAGTGCAAAGGTGGGGTTTGGGTCGTTTAGACCCCCAGATCTCTCCACAACAGTACCTGTCAAGAAAAAATAAAAATGAAATGTACAAAAATATCGGCCAATATCAGCCGATACCAATATTCAATGGCCAAAATATCAGTATCGGCTTTAAAAAACCATATTGATCGATCACTAGTGTTTTCTTTGTGTGATTGTTGAATCTAGGGCAGGCCATTTTTAAGGGCCATAGCCAGGAAAGTGTCAGTAGGGATTTATTGAATTACCTTGATTGTGTTTTAAAGAATGAGTGCATACACTATACAGTACATTTTGAAAAATCTTTAAAATAGACTATAATGAGTTTGGGTCAACTGCGTTTTTTTTTAAAGTTTTAGTATAAGCTTTTCATCTAATGTTTTATATAGGTAGGTAATAAGTGCAGTGCTAAATGTGATAAGTGAAATAAACACATTCACAAAAAACATTATCATGAATCACATAATTAAATACATGAACAAATGCATGATAAAATGAAGTCCATAAAGTGTGGTAAGTGACATATAATTAGCCAACTGATTGTGACGTCAAATTAAGTCCCATATATAATTGAATAGAAATATACAGTTTTAACAAGTGAAGAAATGATCCAGCTCAGGAAAAGAGAAAGGATAAATCAGATCCCGTCACCAGATGGAACAGATAAAAATGGCCGCTCACCAGATGATATGGATCTGTGATGTCTTACGACATACAGATCAATCAGGCTTCACAGATAAAACTCCAAGATTTCTCCTAAGGATGACCATGGATGTTGTTCCAGGCTCACAGGGAATGGGAAGGAGGAAATATGAATCCCTCATATACAAAAACACATGGAAGCCAAAAGAAAAAGGCACATAGTGTAAAACTGCTTAAATGAAAATGTAATAAAAAGCAGGTAGTGCACTTACAAGCATCCAGTGGTAAACCAGCAGTACAATCAAGGCAACATGGTCTACAGGGAGATGCTGATGCGTTTCTTCTTAGTAGACATTGTCAAAGGATATTGCTCAAAATTGTGGAGGAATTAGACAAATTTATAGACCCTTAATGAAATCAAAAACGTATCCCAGTTTCAGCTGCCTGTCACAGCCATATCCGCCAAGATGGCGCCGGCGTGCGTTCCAAGCCTTGCTCCGGTCTGGCTCAGACATCGCAAAGTCACCTTCGGTTTCCGCCGGAAGTGACGTAGCGCCAAAACGATCACAGAGGAAGTACGGAACCTCACCAGGGGGGACAGGGAGCTTAAAAAACTATTTTATTTTATGTCTGTTTCTTTCCATAAATATATAATATTGATTAGCAGATTTCTTTATGTTACCTAAAAAAACAGCACGGCAAAGGCAGTTTATTTCTCTTTGAGCCCAGCTCATCTAAAATCTGCCAGTTATAGATGAATGACTTGTGCGACTCATCCTGTTCTGTGTGAAGAGTCCTTGAACGTTTAAAGTCATTCTAAAGGTTTAATTTTTTAAAATAAAAAACATATCATACCTACCTGGTCTTTGGTAATGGCTTTGCACAAAGCAACCCTTACCCCTGCTCTTCTGGGGTCTTCTGCTGGCTCTCCTGGCCCCTGTCAGAGCTCCCAGATCACACTCCTCTCACTGAGGAGGGAGAGAGAGAGAGAGCAGTGCCACTGCTATCGGACACAGCACTGGACCAGGATAGGGCTCAGGTAAGTATTGTCAAGGATGGCAAGGGGAGAGCTGCACCTTAAAAAGGTTTTACCTTAATGCAGAGAATGCATTAAAGTGCTTGTAAACCTCAGATGTGAAATATGAACAAAGCATATCCCCCTATAATGTGTACTTATCTCAATTAGGAGCACTAAGTGTCATTTATATCTGATGCTTTGTTCCTCTGCTATCAGCATGAGTCACTTCTGACATGTTTTTCCGACACCAAGAGAAAAAAAGGTGACAGTGGAGGGACCTTCAGCAGATTGACAGCCTTAAGTTCTGTTTCTGGGTGGAGGGGTGTGTGAAATTTTCTACAATCAGCTCTCCGTGCTCTCCTCACTGAGCTCTGCAGGTGTAATTTCAGCTCCCTGCCTTCTTTTTTTAACTCTTAGACAAGCTGTATAAATTCATCATTTCAAAAAGTAATAGCTGCAGAGAGACAGGTACAACTTATGTAGGAGGATTTATTTCCTGTTGTGTACCACCCGAGGCCAGCCACATCACTGGGTATATGTAAGTGTTTACAACCACTTTAAACTCTGGAAACAGCAAGAATTTTACATCACCAAGGTGAACATGTACTGATAGGAGTTTAGCACTCCATCTGTTACCAGGTTAAAAGACTACATGATATCCATATGCAATATTTTTTACCTGAATAAAAAAATACATTTAATTTTAGCCCAGACCACAATACAGTGAATATGTACAAAACTGCTATATATTTCTTTTATAAATTAACTCCAGGCAGATATAAAGACAACACCTATTATTGCAGTTTTGCATCTATGAAAAATTATTAAATGCATTTTAAATGCAACGCATCTAGTGTAAATAGTTGACTATGACTTTATCTCATCTTCTATCCTAATACAGTATGCAGCAAGTGTGCCACATGCTGGCAGGAGGAACAAGCAACAAAATGAGCTCTTTGGATTGTTGTTGATCCTTCATTTGGAGGCTAAACGCTGACCAGTCTGTAAAAACAATTCCTATATGCATATTTCAAATATGGGTTTACTGGTTTACTAGTGGTTAGCTTTAGGCTAGCTACAAACAATAAATTATGTTTGGACATGCATTCTTGATTTCATAAGAATCAAAGCACTTGCCAATTACCTGATTTACTAATCATTTTGCTCACCACTACATCTGGCACAAGGAGTTGCAGATATACAAGATTTGACACAATTACCTACCATTATAAACGCTCCTTTGATTTATAAATCGTTGTCCTTCTCTTATCTCTGCCAACAAACACTGACAACATATTGGAATGCTGCTAACACAATTTTAATTTTATGGATAAGTAAAAGTGCTTTTTCTAAACCCTCAATTTCTGGAGATTAAAGATAATCCTTATTTAATGTGCATTCTAGATTTCTCATGTAGATGCAAATCTCTCTAAATAATTATTAATTGTTTGTAATAAAAAGAATAAAGAAGTGAAAAGAGCAGAAGTAATGGTTAGGAAGAGGATGCATATCATTATAAAAATTATATTACTTTTTCTCTCTTTGACTATGTAAAAAAAATTGATAAAGCATATTACGCACCTATCTGTATTGCGCCTCTACACAGAAAACTGATTTTACATTCTCAAAATGAAATCATTTTAATATATTTGGATATTAGCCTAGGCTAGACTGCCAATAAAAGAAGTATATTAACCTCAAGAAAAAGTTTTAACAGCTATAACTTAATATACAACATTGCCTCTTTTTTTGTGTCAGCCAGTTGCTGCTAATATTTCATTTAACTTCTTTTTCAAGTCTTCTGGTAGCAATATTCATGACAGTGACAACATGGCAGGGAGATGCCATTCAACTGGAAGAAGTAAAACACAAGCAAGAAAAAGAGTTGGACTTGAAAAGATAAGCAGTTTAGTCAGAGGCAAAAAGGTAAAGCCAGGCTGTAGCTCCACTATATATTATATAATGATATATATCAGGGAACAGAGCAGCCTACAGTTACGTTGGCTTCTTGGAGGCTAAAGAAGTCCACCTTTCACTTCATGTCCAAGTGGGACGCTGCTGAGAGGGAGGGTGGAAATTTTAGGCCTTGTTTAGGAAAGGAAATACTAAGCCCCACTTCAATTGTCAACTTGGCCTTGCCCATCGTTCTATACCCTGCCTCTTAAAGATTAGGTTCTATCCCTTTTGTATGTAATGCTAACCATTTCTAATTTAAATTTGTCCTCATTCCACTCACGTTCCTTTTCAGTGCTCTTTGAAAAATAAAATAGTACCAAAGCTAGCATGTGCCACAGGCACTATTCTCAGGAAGCAGCATGCTGCACAGCAAGCTCTCTGCTAAGCACAGCAGTAATGTGTAATCACCAATTCAGCCCTATGTTCACTTGGACTCTGTCATCGGGGGAGCATGTAGCAGCCATAAAAAACACACATCAGGGAGCATCTTTCAATTTTTTTTGTGAAAGGGGCCCAAGCATAATAAATATAAAGAAAAAACTAAAGCCTATCTGAACTTTAATTTTAAAATAGCTCAAATGGGGCAAGCCAGGCCACTGCTACTCCATAGAGAGCAAGAGTCCCACTATGTAGATGGCAAGGGATGATTGTAGCTGCTTTAGAAAGAAAACAAACTGTAAAATATGTAATGCACCTAGAATGTATTTAGTTGGTTTAACCACTTCAGTCCAGAGAGGTTTTACCCCCTTAATGAGCAGGCCCTTTTTTGCAATACAGCAATGTGTTACTTTAACTGACAATTGCACGATCCTGCGACACTGTACCGAAATAAAATTGATGTCCTTTTTTTTAACCACACATAGAGCTTTCTTTTGGTTTTTGATCACCTCTGTGGTTTTTATTTTTTGCGCAATGAAAAAAAAAAAGCGACAATATTGAAAAATAAAATTTAATTTCTGCTATAAAACACATTCAATAAAAAAATAGTAAAATCTAATTTCTTCATCAATTTAGACCAATATGTATTCAGCTACATATTTTTGGTAAAACAAATCCCAATAAGCGTATATTGATTGGTTTGCTCAAAAGTTATAACATCTACAAACAACGGTGAAATATTTTAATGGAATTTTTATTTTTATTTTTTTTTTACTTGTAATGGCAGTGATACATTTGACCCTTTTTTGGGGACAAGTGACACTAATACAGTGATCAGTGCTACAAACATGCATTGTTACTGTATTATTGAGACTGGCAGGGAAGGGGTTAGGGGCGGTCAAAGAGTTAAATGTGTCCCTAGGGGGTGCCTGCTAACTGTGGGGATGTTGCTCTGACTGGGGTAAGACAGAGATCCATGTTCTCCATCTTCTCCCCTGTCAGCACAGCGATCTATCTCTCCTGGGAACAATCGCCAGTGGTCGGCGGACATCGGGTCCACTCAACGCACTGATTGACATTCCCTGTGTCCACTCAGTGCACAATCTGCCTCTCCTGGGAATGATCGCAGGCGGCTGGCGGACATCGGGTCCACCGGCCCCTCTGATTGGCATTTCCTGGGTCCAATAAGCGTGAGATCATGCCTCCAGAGGTGCACGCACCCTCCCAGTGTCTATTGCACAAGATGGCGTACAGGTACGTGATTTCGCGCAATAGAGCTGACCTGCCACAGTAAATATGCGGTAGACGGTCGGCAAGTGGTTAAACCGAAGGTTCAGTTGGACTTTACTCGTTATTAGGAATATGTTGTCAATTTTCCTTACTGTCGCTATTTAAAGGATTATGTTTATTACATTAAGGCTGGGATCACACCAAAATACAAGTTGACAAACATGCTATCATGTTACAGGTTTCAATAAATCCATATAAATGTCAAAATGCAGGTCTACACAACCAAAGTGCATCATAAGAGACTTTTTCACAATGTACTACAATGCAACACAATGGTGTGAGTACACCCTTTTGAAAACAATGCATTTCTCTCTTTCATTTGAAAATGCAACACAAAATATTGCAATATATCCAGTGTGGATAAAATATAATACATTTGTTATTTAAACAAATTTGACATTTTTATGTGTAATACTGTTCAGATATTGTCACATTATCCAGAGCGGCTTATCACACCCACCAGGCAGTTATGTGGAGCTGTGAACTTTAAAATAGCTTGTAGTAAAAGTTAGGCATAGCATGTCATTTTCTATCTTAGTTAAAAACTAGACTATATCAGAGGTAGAACATATTGAAGGTTGACATTCATTGATCACCTTCTCTTTAGGACTCCTTGTTTATCTAAGAAGCTAAAGAGTAAGGAAAAATAAGCCCCATTTGAAAAACATGACAGTATATAACAAGTATTGTTCATACCAACCTATTAAAACAGTCTGTACACCTGAAAGTTGTGATAAATATAGTTTTAATATTCCAGTTGTAAGGGTACATGCTGCCATCTGGCTTATTTTTAAACAGTTAGCTTAGTGTCATAGTTTCAGGTCTGAACTTACTCACCCACCTGGAACTTGTGGCATTCTAAGCCATTATGCCAACCAAAGCATTCACCATCATATAGAAATTCAGCAGGGTAGAAAGACATATACCTGTAATGCCAGATATTGGGTCTCATAATTCAAGCCTCACCAACAAAGTCCTTGCAATATAATAAACCATTGAGCAGCGAACTTTCAGGCATTTAGTATTACAGACCCAAAAAATTGTGCATGCTTTAACCACTTGCCTACTGTGCACTTAAACCCCCTTCCCATCCAGACCAATTTTTAGCTTTCAGCGCTCTCACACTTTTAATGACAATTGTGCGGTCATGCTACACTGTACCCATATGACATTTTTATCATTTTTTTTCACACAAATAGAGCTTTCTTTTGGTGGTATTTAATCACCTCTGGGTTTTTTTTTTTTTACAAAAAAAAAGAAAAAAGACAGAAAATTTGGAAAAAAAAAGTTTTTCTTATTTTTCTGCGAGTAAATTTTGAAAATAAATAAATTTTTCTCCTTCACTGATGTGCGCTGATGAGGCGGCACTGATAGGCTGCACTGATGGGCACTGATGAGGTGGCACTTATGGGCACTAATGAGGTGGCACTTATGGGCACTGATGAGGAGGTACTAATATGCCGCACTGATGAGCACTGATAGGCGGCACTGATAGGCGGCACTGATAGGCGGCACTGATGAGCACTGATAGGCGGCACTGCTGGGCACTGAGAGGTGGCACTGCTGGGCACTTAGAGGTGGCACTGAGAGGTGCCACTGCTGGGCACTGAGAGGCAGCACTGATGGGTGGCATTGATGGGCACTGATAGGCAGCACTGATGGGCACTGGCGGATGGCACTGATGGACACTGACGGGTGGCACTGATGAGCACTGATGGGCGGCACTGATGAGCACTGATGGGCAGCACCATCAGTGCCCACACTCAGTGCCCATAGTGCTGCCAGTCAGTGCCCATCAGTGCCTAGATGAGCAGGCACTGATGGGCACTGACTGGCAGCACTATGGGCACTGATTGTGGGCACTGAAGGGGGGCACTGATGGCGGGCACTGTGGGCACTGATGGTGGGCAGTTTGTGTATGTTTTTTACCTTGTGTAATCAGGGCACTGGTGATCAGTGCCCTGATTACATTCTTCTGTGTCCCCGGCGGGTGATCGGCTCTCCTCCTTCCTCACACTGCAGTCTCTGTGTGAGGAAGGAGCGCTGGCGATGAGAGATGATCTCATATGTTTACATATGAGATCATCTCTTATTGCATGGGCCGATCACATGGTAAATGGCTGCTGTGATTGGCCATTTACCACAATCTGTGATTGGCTGTGTCCAAGGGACACGGCCGACACAGATTTTCCCCGATGCACGCTCGCGGGAGCGCGCGGGGAGCCTGTTTCTGGGAGGCCATTTAAAGACGGCCTCCTGAAAATTCGAGTCCGCGCTGCAGCCGTCTTTTGGCTATAGCGCGGACCGGAAGTAGTTAAACATCCTGCCAAGTTAGGAAGGATCCTGTTTTTTTTTTTTACATTTCTTTGTCATTCGATTGGATGTGTTTTTACAAACACAAGTGTGTTAAGTTCCCATTAAGGAAATCACTATATGGGAAAAGTGTTCTGCACCTCAATGACAAAAATAAACAAACAACCAGCATTGAGTTATTTTTTATTTTGTGCCATACTGTGTTTAATATTTTTCTATAGTTAACATAGAAGAAACAGAATTACCTGCATCTGTACTTTAAAAAAGAAAACAACCCAATGCATTTTGCAAGATACATAAAAAATAACAGCTCAAAGTACATAGATTTTCAAACAATTACAAAACAGAAATGATCTTCTTTGGAAAATGTTTGTAAAGATATTAGATGGTGTATTGCCGCTTTACAAAGGTCCTGGAGGTTCTGTTCTGCACTTGTGAATGACTTACACACATCTGGCTGTGTTAAATGACCCATTTCTTGAATACAAATACATTGCTTACAGTATTCTATAAGAAAGAATTAAAGTATAAATTGCAGTCAGTGAAAACCAAGGGATAAAATGTTTCTTATTTGTTCCTGGAGATCTAATTTCTCTTCGAGCATAATGTTAGGTATACAATAATAATGTGCACTGTGACAAAAAGATTGCAAATGTCCATTTTTATTTTGACTTTTACAGCTTTGATAGCTGCACATGGCAGGTAATAAAATGTAAAAATCCAATGATGTTTCTTGCTATACTGTTTCTACTACTAACTCATCTGCTAGAGTCTCTACAGCAACTACTGTATGCTTAGAAAAAAGGGAATTGCTATGGTACTAATATACTTAGGGCAATCCAGGACTTCTTAATTGTTATGGGGCCTAAAGCAAAGCCACAAAAACTTGCTGAGGTTGTTCCTTCTTCCCTATTTCATTTGTTTTCTCCAGAGTTGTATAAAGTACTCGAAACCCATACTTGAGTAAAAGTACAAGTGCTCGATCAAAAAGTGACTTGAGTAGAAGTGGAAGTGCTCGATCAAAAAGTGACTTGAGTAGAAGTACTAAAGTATTCAACATTTTTTGTACTTAAGTATTGCAAGTAGTTTTTTTTAAAAATTTTGCTACTCAAGTACTGAAAGTAAAAGTACAAGTACTGTGTTATGTAGTTATTAAAGAAAGAAGTCAAAAGTTTGAACATTATATTGTTTTTTATTATTTCAAATGCAGCTTTTATTTATACATACAGTAGCATTTATTTTCGTATGCACTGATAATACACATGTTTTACGCTTCATGAAACCTGCCATCTACTGTTCTGGCAGTGGTAATTTTTATAATTGTAACGAGTAACTATGCAGCACAAAAAAAAAATATTGGAGTAGAAGTATTGAAATCATTGAAAAAATGTAGTGAAGTAAAAGTGGAAGTAGGAGAAAAAAATTCTACTCTAGGAAAGTACAGATACCGCCTTTCGGTACTTAAGTAGTGAAGTAGTTC
Source organism: Pelophylax lessonae (assembly GCF_965119305.1). Lineage (NCBI taxonomy): Eukaryota > Metazoa > Chordata > Amphibia > Anura > Ranidae > Pelophylax > Pelophylax lessonae. Next base: position 194,141,030 of record NC_138768.1, read on the forward strand.
CATTTAGTTACTATACATCTCTGGTTTTATCTCCATTCTCTTTCCTGCTTACTGTCTTCCCTCTCATGGGTCTCTACATATTCTTGCTTCACTTGCCTTAAAATTGAGCCATTACTGTTCTGGCCTTTTACTGACAGCAGTCACAGGACAGAGTATTAGGCTAGTCAAAGAATACTTAAAAGAACCTTCAAACTTTGTTGATTCAACTATATCTCACATCATGTATCTGTAATATATGGGAATATATTTAAATATAACTAAGACATCCTTTTTGGTGAGAGCTCATTTTTAAATCAACATCATTTATACTACAAAATGGTCTTAGGCAGTAATCATTTTCATTATTTTTCAAACGTGGGGACATTACTTACGTTGTGAAAGAAAAATCTAATTTATCATCATTGCTTAAAACATAAATGAATAAAATGAAATTCAAAAGCTAATAAATTACATGATTAATCCCCCTAAGAAATCTGTGCATAAAATGCATCAGCTCATTGCTAATTAGTGGGCATTAATCTATAAGTATGCATTGGGAAATACATGTAAAAATAGATAAACTGTAATTCTTTTGAACAATCAAATAAAATAGAAGCACTCAAAAGGTAAATTTCAAATAGTCCTCCAGTGAAATATACATGAACACCGTGAAGGGAAAAAATGATATGTCCACCACCAGGAGAGCTAAAACATGCAGCCTCTTACCAGATGACACAGGATATACAGCAGTCAGATATAGCACGTGTCAATCACTTGGACATTTGAATCCGATCAGAAAAGAGCATATATCAATCGCTTGAGCGTTTAGATCTGATCACACGATGAGCTTAACCACATGATGCTGGCGTTGCATGCTACTGGAGGTCGGCCATGTTTTTGGCTTGAAACAAACCTACACCACATCTTTGCCATTTTTATGTCTGTTGTATTGGAGTTAATGTGAGTATCCTGTGTGCAGGCTTTTGTTGGTTTAAATAAATACTTTTTTAATGATATCTGTGCAATGATTGCTGTATTATCTACTTATGTATGTACCTTGGAGTCTATGCCCATACGGATTGTGTGATCGGATCTAAACGCTCAAGGCTCTTTTCTGATCAAATCCAAATGTCCAAGTGAATAACACGTGCTATATCTGACTGCTGTATATCCTGTGTCATCTGGTAAGAGGCTGCATGTTTTAGCTCTCCTGGTGGTGGACACATCGTTTTTTTCCTTCACAGTGTTCATGTATATTTCACTGGAGGACTATTTGGAATTTACATTTTGAGCACTGCAATTTTATCTGATTGTGCTTGACTATCCTTTACCAATAGGACATTGTGCCAGCAGCTCAAGATCCATTCATTGGACTCATATTTATCATTGTTATACGTTTTTTGTCTTAGCGCAATTTTCTAAATTTTTATTTGTTACTGTGTAATTCTTTTGAATTGCTAGATTTTAAAATTAATAAATATACTACCAAATGTTATTATAATGAACAGTGAGGGAGAAATCTCTTACTATTGAAGGGGTGAGAATGTACAAGTTACAAAAGAAAAATGATGTACAAAGTTCATCAAAGTCTAAAGCATGTTTGACTACAGGATCATTCTTGGGTGATGGTAGCAATTACAGAGCATGTCATAGAAGACCCAGGGCACATGCCATGCTTGCACGGCTGCGGCAACCCTATCATCAGTCTGCTTATGTGTTACACTTACAGCAGTGGACTTAAAGTACAATAGTTCAAGAAGCACATGTCCCAGCCTAGTTCTAGTACACAGGAAAGGATGGAAGTTCATAAAACTGATGATTATACTGTGCATATTTTGTAGATAACCCAGTAGGAAACAGGCGGATTTGTATTTCTGTGTACTAACCCACAAAAAAAAAAAAAAAAAAATGTAATATGGAAATAATAACAATACAGACTTGTTACAGAAACCTTACACAATTCTAGATACTGTGTAAATCCAGAATATTTCTGTTTGTATGACTTGTATTAACATGTATATTTTTCTCATTTGTAGATCCCTGAGGCGGGCAAGACCATCTACAGTTGGCAGCTACTTCGCAGGTTTCTTAGATTTACATGCCTTAATGCTACTCCATATGGTGAATCATTGGATTAAGGAGGACGAAAAGAGCCAGGTTTCATGGGCTACTGAAGCACAGCACAATGAGTGGAGATTTTCTCAAAAATGTGTTTGTTTTTAAGAACATGGCCTTGAATAATTCACAGCCTACAGTATTGTTTGCTGCCAAGGTTTCCCATCTGGAAAGCAATGTAAAGCTAAGTAAATCAATCAGCAGCTGCAAAATTTCCCAACAAATTATGTCAGTACGGAAAGACAACACAATCTAACAATCTTGAAAATATCTAGCATCACTGAGCCCCATCGTTTACGGAAAGCCACAGACAATATTGTTAATGCATTTTAAAATGTCCGAATGCTTTTCATTACAATTGAGGAAATATCTCTACTGTACTAATTAAAGCCATAGATGACAAAGAAGATGACATTGAGAAAATGTTTTAAACCTTTCTGAAAGTAAATACCTGCTGTATCACAACAGTTGTGAATTGAAGTCAATGCATGTTAAATATCTGCACTGTCACTTCCATTCAGGGTAATGATATGTGCCATCATTTGCACAGATGGACAGAAGATTTAAAAAAAAAAAAAAAATCGCAGTGCATTCTTCAGGGGTTTGCAAGACAAAATGGGTTAAGTTTTCTTTTACATGGACGCCTCATTCGCCCAACCCCAAAGAATTTTGTGTTTTTATAGAAATACATATGGTATATATGTAAAAATAAATAAACTATTAACAGATTTATTAAGCAAGAATACACACAATATGCCAGATTATCTGTAAATCCATAGTAGAGGATGATTTACTATCATAATTATGTTTGTGCTGCCTCAGCGAAACCAACCAGGCTAAATTCTAAAAAAAAAAGTTTTTTTGAGGCAGTGTAAAATGTTCACTTTTATTGATAGTGTTACATACAATTTAATCCCCCCATTTTATATATATATATATATATAAACATGCCAAGAATTTTAAATAAATACTTGATCACAAAAATACCAGCTAATTGTAGATTTGTTTTGAAAACCCAAGATCATGTTCTTGTTGCATTAATGTTTTTGTTTTGTTACACAAGGTATATTTACAATATATTGCTTTTTTTGGTCACACCATTTTTTTACACTTATAGAATCTATATAGACTATTGTTTTATCTTATATCTTATGTTATATATATATATACTGTATATATATATATATATATATATATATATATATATATAGGAACAACTTTAAATTTTTTGGAATATTAATGAAAGGCCTAAAAAAAAAAGAACGTTGATATATTGGGTCACTGCAACCTTCAGGCTAAAAGCTTTAATATAAATACTATGTACCATATTGTAAAGAAAAAAAATATACTGGAATATTATATAGTATATTTCTACATGCATACCTGTACAAATAAAAAGAAAAATATTTTTCACTGTATAGATTCAGCAAAATTTTATTTTGATATTAAGAACATGGTGGATATTGGAAAAATACATTGATGGCTGTCTGATGCCTGTAAAAGAAAAAAAAAAGGCATATTGATTAAAAAAAAAAAAAAAGAAGTTACAGTCAAAATCTATGTAGAGGCCTCTACGTGACATTTTCATGAAAATGTGCTTTATTTTTAAACAAATATAGTCTTGCACTAGTTATTTTCAATTTTAGGTTATGTTTTAAAGTCAAACATAATTAGAAATAATAACTGAGATTTTTTCATTTTGATCCAACAATGAAACTTCCTATTTATTCTCCAAAGTACAAAACCAAGAGTGTGATATAATCTTTATGCACTGCACAGAGGAAATAACGGTTTGCAAAATGAAATCTCCTATATTGCAAGTTTACACATTTTCATAATGATTTACATGACACTTAATCATTGTAAGTTGAAAATACTTAACATCACTCAATATAATCTGTTTTATGATTATATGTCTCCCATCACTACAATATACTTAAATGGATTTTCTTAAAGCCTAACAATTAATGGAAAATTATGAAGTATGGTATATTACTTAGTAGCCTAAACATAGGGATGAAAAAATATTGTATAACTAGAATGTGTATTGAAATATCATTGCATACATGTGTAATTTTAATATTATTTTGGAATAAAACTAAATTTTACATTTTTAATAAAATGTGTTATTTTCAAACTAATTGGAATGCTGTATTTTGTTTTTTTGTTTAATTTTAATGTAAGAAAACATGTTTGAAAATAAGAAATATTATTTATTACCACAACTATTAATTGCGGAAATAAATGTGTAGGTCTATTCCTGTAAATCTGCATTTGACCTGCCCCCATGCACAGCCCACTTTTAATTCATGCTTGTAAGCATAACTTGATTGAGCCCCTTAATAGTCACAACCAAACCCTACTTATATTACTTGGAAAACTGACATCAGAGGGTGAAGAGGTGAAGTAAACTTGCTGCTGCTTTAAGAAAAAGTTTTGATGTAGTACATTTTAAAGGTTTAAACAACAGAAGTCAGATCCCCCCCCCCCCCACACACACACAGCTGGCCTGGAATTGCAGAGGAGCAGCAACAGACTGATGAAGTCTTCCTTTTGCTTTTTTCTAATAGTTCTAATAGTTTCCTAGTCTGCACATGTGCATGCAGAAGACCTGGTTGGGCTCCATTGTTATCCCTTTCTCTCCCAGCATGAATGCAGATGTAAAGAGAATTACAGGAGATTGAGATATTTTTAATCATATCAGGTTTAAGCCTCAGCAATCTAACACCAGAAGTAGAGAAAAGGTTTATATATATATGCTGGCTCAAAGACATTTTTAACTAGGTCAGACAATCTGACAGGGGGGAAACAGACCTTGTGACATCAGATGCCAGGAGGCCTGATAGGCTTTGGCTACCTGTTTCAAAGTGATAATGCCTCTTTCTCAAGCCTGCCTACCTGTGGCACACTATGCTATTTATACTCATAGCAGCGGGGAGTTGAGAAGTAAATGCCAACTATGGGGCTACAAGGAGCAGCGGAAGTGACATACAACTGCAGTATTAAAAGTTGTGTGAAATGAAGACTTTAACATCCATGGGGATACAAAACAGAACATAAATAGGATGGACATCAGCAAATATAGAAATATACACCGGAACATATTTTCACCATTGAAAATGATGCAAGGACAGGCATATATGCAATATTCAACGCAAATACTGTATAAAATAAAATACAAATAATGATAAAAAAATACTGAAACATCTGGAGATCATAAAATTGCAAGATTTACTTAAATGTGTATAAAAGTATAATAAAACCATACATTGAGACAATAAAAAATGCATATATATTAGAAAGAACTATCAGATGAGGTGTCACTCCCATCATTGGGTATGTGCATATATGTACTTAACTGGATAATATAAAAACATTAAATATAAAAAGAGACTATCCAGAAAGGGAGGCACATGGATGCTTATGTGTAAACAATGCATGCATTTGGGTCAGGGTATATGTATCCCTAGATATAATGGCCCTAGAGGGGACTAAGATGACAATAGTAATCTCTATTTCCTCATTGAGTCCACCTGGAGACAAAGAATTGGGGGTGTAGATCCAGAACATTTCTATCATGCATACTTTTTTTGACACAGACCTGCAAACCCTCAGATGACTTCTTGTGAGATTTGGTGACACTGTGATTTCTGGGGACACTGTGTTTGATGTTACCTTCTTCAACAAATCTCCTATGCTCCCCAAACCTAGTACGAAGGGCCCTAATTGTTCGGTCTACATATAATAGTGCACATGGACATGACAGCCAGTAGACCACACATTGGAAGAAGCAATTTTGAAATTATATAATAGAAAAGGTTCTATAGTTGCCCTTAAATATTCAAATCAGATCAGCACACAACACCTGATAAAAGGTTTCCAAGTATGTGCCTTTGGCGTATGTTGGATGAAATACAGACTTGGGCCATAAAGTTCCATATCTTTATTACCTGAAGGTTGCTCACCAATAGATCTTCCAAAATGACCAAGACATCAATGTCACCATCATCAAGGATGAGAAAGGAACTCAGATCTGCAGAAGTTTCAGTATGTTTTATCTTTATTTGTATTTTAATTCATCTTTATGTTGAATATTGCAGATATTCATCCTTTTTTTTTTTGCTCTGTTTTGTATCCCCATGGAGGGTAAAGTTCTCATTTTACATTTTAAATACTGTAGTTGTTTGTCAGTTCCATTGCTCCTCATAGTATAGGGGCAAAATTATAACTAGCATAGTGGGCAACCTTGAGAAAGAGGCGTTACTGCCTCAAATGAGTAGCCATGCCTCTTCATGCCTTCATGCCTCTTCATGCCTGATGTCAAAAGGTCTGTTCCCATTCTGTCATATTGCTTGCCCTGTTTAAAAGTGTAGTTGATCACCATCTGAGGACAGCCTTAGTGCATGTTATAGGGACATTATATCCTACAACACATGAGTGTCCAATTACCTTTTTTATTATTAAATATAAATTATACTGCACTTAGATTGAGCCCTCTGGTTTTCATATATATTATTGCGCAAATGTTTTAGACAGGTGTGAAAAAATGCTGTAATTTAAGAATGATTTCAGAAATAGTAGTGTTAATAGTTTATTTTTATCACCTAAAAAAATGGAAAGTAAACCAACAGAAGAGAACTTTAAATCAATATTTGCTGTGGCCAGCCTTTTAACTTCAAAACAGCATCAATTCTTCTAGGTACACTTGTGCACAGTTTTTAAAGAAACTTGGCAGGTAGATTGTTCAAAACATCTTGGAGAACCAACCAAAGATTTTCTGCAGATGTAGGCAGCCTCAGATCTTTCTGTCTCTTTATGTAAACCCAGACAGACTTGTTGATGTTGAGATCAGAGCTCTGAGGGGGCCAAACCACCACTTCAAGGACTCCTTGTTCTTTTTACGATTGAAGATAGTTCTTAATGACATTGGCTGTATGTTTCGAGTCATTGTCCTGCAGAATAAATTTGATACCAACCACTTGCCTCCCTGATGGTATGGCATGATGGATAAATATATATTTGCATTTCTCAGCAATGAGGACACAACTGATCCTGATCAAATTTCCAACTTCATTAGCAGAAATGCAGCCCCACCATGCTACACTGTTGCTTGCCAGCGAGTTTGGGGTGGAGGAACTTGACTGGCCTGCACAGAATCCTGACCTCAACCCAATATAACACCTTTAGAATAAATTAGAGCTCAGACTGTGAGCCAGGCCTTCTTTCCAACATCAGTGCCTGACCTCACAAATGCGCTTCTGGATGAATGGTCATACATTCCCACAGACACACTCCTAAACCCTGTGGATAGCATTCCCAGAAGAGTTGAAGCTGTTATAGCTGCAAACGGTGGGACAACTCCATATTAAATCCTATGGACTAAGACTGCGATGCCATTAAAGTTCATGTGTGTGTAAAGCCAGGTGTCCCAATACTTTTGGTAATATAGTGTATATATAGTGTATATTCCACTGTTGCCTCTCTCAGGAAACCAACTATATAAAATATCCACAGCAATTGCTGGAGTGAATGCATGTAAATATGAAGTGGTTGCATGGAAACTATGGGAAATCAGAAGTACTATGATGCAACAAATAATGAAAAATAAAAGGTGAAACCAAGTATTTTATTAATAAAGCATTTCATTTGCTTATGATACACATTGCTTTAGCCAACAAAATGAATGCCAGTCACAGTAAAGTTTAGTATGAATTCATAAAGATGCAGAGAGAGGGAGAAAGGATAGTGTTCTGTATTGAATGGATGTACATGGAAACAGAGAAAGCTCTCGGTTAAGTAAGTGTGGTAAAGGCTTGAGATGTAATGTTCTTCTTTTGTGTTATTGCACTACAGAGCACATAGCAAGGGGTTTACAACATATTGTAGGAATTTAGAAAGAAAGTATTTCAATTACTCTTTTAAGAGTAAGAGTGAAGCTAAAAAAAAAAAAAAAAGAAAAAAAAATTATAATTAAAAAAAAAAAAAAAAAAAAAAAAAAAAAAAAAAAAAAATTAACAAAGAAGAGTTTTCAGGAAACATGTAATGGATAATTTTATAGCACTGTTGTTCAAAATGGGAAACAGGCTGAGTGTAATATCAGAGATGATTAAAGTAGACTAAAATGGTCAAGTGTGCAGCACATAATAAAATGTAAACATGGACCCAATAGTGTCTGTGGGAATGTTGGGTCTATGATGGGCTGGTAGGTAGTAAAATTTGCAATCCATTTATTAAATATTCCTATGCAGGTCAATAACCTGTTATCTTCTCATGGGATTATTTCTTGGAAGCTGTGTATGTCATTATTTTAAATTCTGCATGTGTTGTAATTGAAAATCAATGCTATATTTAAATCATTATGATTATTGTAACCTACGTTATTCATTTGCTATGACAGCTTTGAATTAAGCCATGATTACATTATCTGATTCTTGGTTAGCAATAAGCCTCATATAATTAAATCCCTAAAGTTGATTTTATTATTGGTATTCTTTCATTCATGTACCATTAGTAGTGAATTATTTTATTTCCTGAAGCTAAAACTGCCAACATTCTCTTAAAATAACTAAGTAAAAGACCAAGAACATCTTGTGTATGATGTGCAAGAATCCATATTTCGAGAGGGATCTCATTTCAATCAGTATTGCTTTGCAGATGTACAGTATATACACATTGGTTAGATTATTAAGGCTTTGTTTATTCATATGTGTTGAATAAAGTATTTTTCCTCCAACCACCAATGAGATTCAAACTGTTTTTCCCCAAGTGACATTTCCATTTCAGGTTTGTATTCTTATGATTGTTTAAAAAAAACAAAAACAAATGCCAAACATTGTTTTATTTGTTCTGCTGTGCCATGATTACTAATCCAAAATGAGTAAATCAGGTAAAATGATGCTATGTTTTGGGGCAATACAAACAGTTCATATTTAGCCCACAGATAAATAATGCCAAACAAGAGACAATTTTAAGAATGTTTGCCTCTCTGCATGAGTCTTTGAGCACTTGCCCAGTTTACACAGTCACAATAATTTCCCAGAACCCTAACACTTGATTCTCCACTGCACTGCAAGAGTTAAATGGACATTAAGTCTAGGAGGTTGCAAATGTGGGGTGTAAGGTAAGTAATACAGCCTCTTTTGCAACCCCTTAGACCTAACGAGCATTTAACCCTTTCAGTGTTGCAGGGCCCACTGCATTTTATTTTTGTCACGAGTCAGGCTTTAACCTAATGCCTCAAAATAACCCTTAACCCCCATCATGTACTGAACCTTAACCCTTCATTTAAGCCTTAAATTGAAAAACTTAACCTGATTCTAACATTTAATTGTCATTCCCAACAATAAGTGATTGTAAAGGCAGAAGGTTTTTCTTTTATCTTAACGTATTCTATGCATTAAGATAAAAAAAAACCTTCTGTGTGCAGCAACCCCCCTAAAACTTACCTGAGCCCATCTCTATCCAGCGTGGTTGCAGGAGAGACTAGGCTGCTCAGGACTTTCCCTCCTCATTGGCTGAGACAGCAGCGGGAGCCAATGAAGATAGAGAGAGGGGGCGGGGTCTAGCCCTGGCTCTGTGTCTGAATGGACAACACAGAGCTGTGACTCTGCTCGGGTATCCCCATAGCAAGTTGCTTGCTGTGGGGGCACTAGTCAGGACGAAGGGGCCAGGAGCGCCAAAGAGGCACCCGAGAAGAGGAGGATCGGGCCTGCTCTGGGCAAAACCACTGCACAGAGGAGGTAAGTATAACATGTTTGTTATTTTTAAGCAAAAAAAAATTGAGACTTTAGTGTTGCCTAGGTTATGTGTAAATGTGCATACACCTCAATCATTATAGTAGTATTTACATATACACATCTAGATCTGAGAGATCTTACACAAAAGAGGTAGTTCCATCCGCAATACACATTTATTGATAGGGTTACATAATATATACAAAATACACACTAGGCAGTATTTACAACACAATGTACAGTGTAAGTCCCCTGGCTTATGTGATATTTACAAATTACCAACAACAACCATATTTACAATACAATGTACAAGTATAGAGTTAGTTTATCTTTCCACTTCAGGTTGGGGCATGGTGCCTGCTGTGTGTCCCCACACAAAAAGAAGATCAAAGCTTGGTGACAAAGCATTATAGTCCCCCCGCCTTCTGTACTGTGGCTAATATAACTTTCCCTAATTGGTCAATGTACCTAGCAAATATATATTTGGCACAGCCTGATTGGATGAATCAAAGAGAGCAGTTGTTTACTACACACGTGAGTTGTGATCAGGAAAAACAACAGGTCAACCTTTGAAGTGGAAATAAATACAGTAACACCAACACAACACTCAATACTTTAAATATATTTCCTTCTAACTGAAATATATTTCTAATTACAATATTATTTACAATTGTTAATGGAGATTTCACATAAACCCTTTACATAGCATTGTTATCACTTTAACTCTAACATCTAACCTATTTTTTTTTTGTCCATTTAGCACTGGGAACAAAAAGGTACACGTAGACATTATTTACATTTGTTTTTGTTGGCTGAATCTTTATGTATATGTTGTGTATGTTATATAGCTTTTTTCAGAATGATTATGTGAAGTACACACCCATTAAAAAAAAAAGCAGAAGGATGAATGACATTTTTTCTCTTTTCACTAACCAGAAAAATGTGTAGAAACCGAGGTATTGGCTTTGGTAACTGAAGGAACTAATTGCCACTAATACTGTTTAACAAGTTGCAAATTATAAGCAACAAGTCAGTTAATGTAGCTAAAGTAGTGCTGGATCACATTACTCTTTATTCATTTTTAATTGTAACCTTTAACTCTTAAGCCTTTTCGCCTAATATATATCACTGGCTTAAGTTCCAAAGGGTTTACTTACCTCATTGGGCACCTAATGTAGAGGCCCTGAAAATTACCTGTTACATCCTGCCGTACTGAGATCTCAGCACCAAAAACTAATAAGCTGTGCAAATTGATTGTGGATATCAGTAAAATAGCTTATGGTTTTTATAACACGCTCAATTCAAAAAGGTTACAGACTAGGATAAGGATCCATATTTTCAAAAAGAGTGACAGTTATCTTTATCCACCTAAGTAGCATCCTTTAATACTTCTTCTTTTCAGGTCATTTTCCAGTTTTCGGTGCTATGATTGTTTGACAGACAATTACTTTTTCAAGCAACACTGTGCCCAAATAAATTTTTCTACACACATATTTTTTTTTTTCTTTTGAGAGAGGCATGGTTTTCTTTAGGGTTACTAACTACTATGTTTTCTTTTTTTTTTCTAAAAAAAGGAAAAAAGACCAATATAAATATATACAGTATATATATATATATATATATATATATATATATATATACCTTTTTTTTTTAATTTGTTTTCCTCAGCTTCTATTAAAAAAAATGCCACAATAGTATGAAAACCCCCAAAATGACCATTCTTTGGATATAAAGCAACCCAATGTGATTGCATTTTTTGGCACAATTTCCATAAATGAATAAACATGCTGGGGAAAGAGACCATACATATTGAGGGGGAAAGAGACCATACACCACTCCAGGTGGAAATGCCTTTAAAAATCCTCACAGTAACAGCACAGGTTCAGGGTGCAGGCTCAATGTGCAAGCCATATAGAACAAAAAGTATATCTGGACAGCCGCACTCCAATGCAAATACTTATTGAAAAGATGATAAAATACCACAACATACAGAGATATGGATCAAAGACACCGACGCGTTTCGCACTACTAACAGTGCTTAATCATAGCTATAGTGTGCATGACTAAAAAACAAGTTATATATAAATAACAAAAAACTCCATAATATGCATAATTGTCTTAAACTAAATCAGATGCACCTAATTGAACAAAAGACCACCCCCACAGGCTGCTCAAGCAATCAATGACCAAACAATTTAACCCCAAACTGGGTCATCTCCCTCTTGTGCGTGTGCATGTCATATAAATAGTATTATTATTGGTAGGTCTATTCCAATTTAATGGAGCTATGCTGCATATTTAGTCAATTTGAGGAGTCACACACACTTTTGGGGGTTGGTGTGTTTTTGAATATAAAGCATTTTAAACTAATATATGTGTGTGTTGCATGAGGATATTGTTCATGGAAGATATTTTCTTGCAATATGATCATATATACAGTGTTTTTTGATATTGGTTATCATGTATCTCTATGTATGTATGTTAAAAATTTTTATTATTTTCATGTTTTCACATACAAATTTATTTCTGTTTTTGTACAATCCTGTTTGCGAATGAGCAAAGTGATTTGTGACCTAATGATGACCCCGTTAGGGGTTAAATTGTTTGGTAATTGATTGCTTTAGCAGCCTGTGGGGGTGGTCTTTTTGTTCAATTAGGTGCATCTGATTTAGTTTAAGACAATTATGCACATTATGGAACTTTTTGTTATTTATATATAACTTGTTTTCAGTCATGCGGACTATAGATATGATTAAGCACTGTTAGTAGTGTGAAACGCGTCAGCTGTCTTTGATCTGTACCTCTGTATGCTGTGATATTTTATACTCTTTCAATAAATATTTGCATTGGAGTGCAGCTGTCCAGACATACTTTTTGTTCTATATGGTATTGAGGGGGTTAAATATGGAGCTGGAGAATGGTGCACTAGACACATTAAATGTATAGATTGTACAGAGAGGAAGGCGGAAGGTGGAAGGTGTTGATGTACTAGCCCATATATTGACAGAACGGGGATAAATGTGTTAATGTTCAGATGTGCAGGATAAGGGAGGGTAAAGGGTTAATATACATCTTACACTGATGCAACATAGAAATATTATGTGTAAGAGAGACGTGGGGCATGAAAGAGTTAAAAAAGATCCCTGTATCACCGAAACAGAAAAAATAAGACTGCAGCTGCTAATCCATTAAATCTTTCCTGATTCACAAGTACTCGATCTCTCTCCTTCTGTTGTAAGGGGAAGTGGAGGGATCAACTCTGTAAACATTACCATATGATTGCCAATCACATGGCACCTATGGATGGGATCAATACAGTGTCTCTGTGTACCGAGCCTTCTGAAGACAGTCTAATAGCTTTTATCCAATGCCATATTTATTGGCATTGGGTAAATATAAAGCCACCAATCTGCTGTTAAAAAAACTTAACCTGGTAGAAATGGGGTCAATCTGGAGATTTGAAATGTACACGCTGGTATCTTATTTGCTGCATAATACCATGCTTTCTATAAAGAAATACAAGGGATCATTACTTAAACACGTGCTTAATGCTGCAAAAGCCTACATGCCGGCAATGTGGAGAAAAAGCTCATCCCTCACCATCTGACAGTGTCAGGCTAGAATCATTGAAATTCAACAGGTAATACAGCTCACTATGGCTTTGAGAGAGCAAAATGAGAACAGACTTCCCGAGTTCCCTCATGGAAAGCCTCACCTCAGTTGGTTCTTTGGGCTTTAGGGGATATCTGGATAATCACCACTCCCTCTCCCCCCCCCTTTTTTTTTTCTATTCCCCTACTGGCCCTAGTCTATTCTTCTACGTCCCTCTATTTTGATCTTCCAGTTCTCTCTCCTACTATTTTCCTATCTTCTTCTCCAAAGTTCTTGTATGATCTCTAAAATACACAAAAAATTTACTACTAGAGAGGAAAGACGGTTGTAACTGGATAATAAAACTAGAGTGATTAATATGTGATAACACAACCAATCCCTCACCCAGCGTTCAAAGCAAAGAAATCCCAAACTATTTCTCTCTCAAAGATTTGCACTTTTCCGAAGTTGCTGCTATTAATAAGATTAATAATGGAACCACATATGTTACCTTACCAATAGACAATCTTAGATAATAATTGGAAAGAAAACATTAGCAGCGCTAATAAAGTCCTTATGATTAGGGTTGAGCGGACACCTAGATGTCCGTGTTCGACGGGTTCGGCCGAACTTTAAAAAAAAGTCCGGGTCCGTGTCCCGGACTTTTACCGAACTTTTCCCGGACACCGAACCCCATTGAAGTCAATGGGGACCCGAACTTTAAGGCACTAAAATGGCTCTAAAACACCAAAGGAAAGGGCTAGAGTGCTGCAAATGGCAGCAAAACGTAATTAAGAGCATGGCAAGTGCTCTGCAAACAAATGTGGATAGGGAAATAACTTAAAACAACAAAAAAAACAGAAAAATAAAACAATGTTCTTCTTCATCTCTGAAGGACGAGGCCCATATGGAGTAGGAGGGAGGTTGAGGTGGTGGTGGATGTGGCGGTGACATAGGCATGCGCACAGGGTGTGCCGGGTGTGCCTGGGCACACCCTAATCACCTAGGGCACATAGCATTGCCAGTGAGGAGATGGGAAAGATCTCCCTCGGACCTGCTCTGCTCTATTTCTCTTTGCCTACAGGTACATGGCCCCGATACATTACTCTCCCTGCTGGCAAACACATGCATGTGTATTTCAACTTTGGGGTGCACACCTTAATGCAATAGGCTGCGCACACCTATGGGCGGTGTAGGTGGAAGCGGCGGTGGAGGAGGAGGAGGACGAGGTAGCCAACACTGCTTCTTTTCACAAATTTTAAATGAGGGTACACCCCAAAAGAGTGAGAAAGAGCAAAAATGGAACAATGGGTGGGTAAGGTCGGTATCCATTGCTATTCTGCACAAGGTACGGAAAAGTCCCGTGGGATCCATGCCTGGTTCATTTTAATGAACGTGAGCTTGTCCACATTGTCTCTGGACAGGCGGCTGCGCTTGTCTGTTATAACGCCCCCAGCCGTGCTAAATACCCGTTCAGATAATACACTGGCTGCAGGGCACGCCAGCACCTCCAAGGCGTAAAGGGCAAGCTCAGGCCATGTGCCCAATTTGGAGACCCAGAAGTTGAAGGGGGCAGACCCCTCATTCACTACATGTAGGCGTGTGCACACATACTGCTCCACCATGTTGGTAAAATGCTGCCTCCTGCTAAGACGTTCCATCTGAGCTGCTGGTGCTGCTGTTTGTTGTGGCGTGCTGACAAAGCTTTTCCACATTTCGGCCATGCTAACCCTGCCTTCTGAGGTGCTGGCGGTGCCCTGGTTGCGTTGGCGACCTCCTCCTCCTCCTCCTCTGCCTTGTGCTTCCACTGCGGCCCCGCTGTCAGATGGGAATGCCAGCAGCATGGCGTCTACCAGCGTGCGCTTGTACTCGCGCATCTTGCGATCGCGCTCCAGTGAGTGAATTAAGGACGGTACGTTGTCCTTGTAACGGGGATCCAGCAGCGTGGCCACCCAGTAATCAGCACAAGTTAGAATGTGGGCAACTCGGCGGTCGTTGTGGAGACACTGCAGCATGTAATCGCTCATGTGTGCCAGGCTGCCCAGAGGCAACGAAAGGCTGTCCTCTGTGGGAGGTGTATCGTCCGTGTCCTCTGTATCCCCCCAGCCACGCACCAGTGATGGCCATGAGCTGGCCTGGGTGCCACCCTGCTGTGAACATGGTTCCATCTCCTCCTCCAGCTCCTCCTCCTCCTCATCCTCCTCATCCTCCAGAACTGTGCCCCTGCTGGACAATTGTGTCCCTGGCATTTGTGTGTGCAGGAACCCACCCTCGGAGCCCCTTGCGAATGACTGCCCTGAAAGCCTTGGAAATGTTACCTCTTCATCCTCCTCCTCCTCCTCCTCATCCTGTGCCACATCCTCTTCCATCATCGCCCGAATTGTTTTTTCAAGGAGGCATAGAAGTGGGATAGTTAAGCTGAGAACGGCGTCATTGCCACTGGCCATGTTGGTGGAGTACTCAAAACAGCGCAACAAGGCACACAGGTCTCGCATGGAGGCCCAGTTATTGGTGGTGAAGTGGTGCTGTTCCGCAGAGCGACTCACGCGTGCGTGCTGCAGCTGAAACTCCACTATGGCCTGCTGCTGCTCGCACAGTCTTTCCAGCATGTGCAAGGTGGAGTTCCACCTTGTGGGCACGTCACATATGAGGCGGTGAGCGGGAAGGCCGAAGTTACGCTGCAGCGCTGCCAGGCGAGCAGCAGCAGGGTGAGAACGCCGAAAGTGCGCACAAACGGCCCGCACTTTCTGCAGCAGCTCTGACATATCGGGGTAGTTTTTAAGGAACCTCTGCACCACCAAATTCAGCACATGCGCCAGGCAAGGGATGTGCGTCAAACCGGCTAGGCCCAGAGCTGCTATGAGATTTCTCCCGTTATCGCACACCACCAGGCCGGGCTTGAGGCTCGCTGGCAGCAACCACTCATTTGTCTGCTGTTCCATGCTCCTCCACAACTCCTGCGCGGTGTGTGGTTTGTCCCCCAAACAGGCAAGTTGTAAAACTGCCTGCTGTCGTTTACCCCTGGCCGTGCTGAAGTTGGTGGTGAAGGTGTTACGCTGTCTGGATGAGGAGGCGGTAGAGGATGAGGAAGCGGAGTAGGAGGAGTTAGGAACAGGAGGCAAACTGAAGCGCCCTGCAATCCTCGGTGGTGGAAGGACATGCGCCAAATTGCTATCCACCTCAGGCCCATCCGCCACTGCATTTACCCAGTGTGCCGTTAGGGAGATATAACGCCCCTGACCGTGCTTACTGGTCCACGTATCGGTAGTTAGGTGGACCTTGGCACAGATGGCGTTGCGCAGTGCACACCTGATTTTTTCCCCCACTTGGTTGTGCAGGGAAGGGATGGCTTGCCTGGAAAAGTAGTGGCGGCTGGGCACGACGTACTGTGGGACAGCCACCGACATAAGGTTTTTAAAACTGTGCGTCTCCACCAGACGGAATGACAGCATTTCAAAGGCCAATAATTTTGAAATGCTGGCATTCAGGGCCAGGGATCGCGGGTGGGTAGGGGGGTACTTCCTCTTCCTCTCAAGTGTTTGGGAGATGGAAAGCTGAATGCTTCCACGGGACATTGTGGAGATGGTTGTTGGTGACCCAGGTGGTGGTGTTGCTGACAGATCGTCTGTTTGCGGGGTGGCAGGTGCCGGTATCACTACAGATGTGGCTGGAGCGGCCGAGACTGCAGCAGAAGAGGAAGCAGGATGAGCCAGAGACGTTTCTTGGTTTTGAAGGTGTGTACTCCACTGCAGCTCGTGCTTTGCACTTAGATGCCTGATCATGCAGGTTGTGCTCAGGTTGAGAAGGTTTATGCCTCGCTTCAAGCTCTGATTGCACAGGGTGCAAACCACTCGTGTCCTATCATCAGCACATTTTCTAAAGAACTTCCACGCTAGAGAACTCCTTTGAGCTGACTTTGGTGCGCTCGTTCCCTTGCTGCGTTGGGCAGTAGCGGGCGTAGTGTCTAGGGCACGGCCGCTCCGCTTCTGCACCCTGCTCCCTCTTCTGCTGTGCTGGTGGCTCTGTGCGACCACCGCCTCTTCCTCCAAACTACTCAGGTCACCTGCATGACGTTCATTCCATGTGGGGTCGAGAACCTCATCGTCCTCCACATCATCTTCCACCCAGTCTTCACCCCTGCCCTCCTTGTCGGTCTCCACAATGCTGAACGCCGCAGCAGTTGGCACCTGCGTTTCGTCATCATCAGAGACGTGCTGCGATGATCCTTGCATGTACTCATCTTGAGAAATAAGTGGTTGGGCATCGCTGCACTCAATCTCTTCCACTTCTGGGGCAGGGCTAGGTGGATGGCCCTGGGAAACCCTGCTGACAGAGTCATCAAAAAGAAGAAGAGATTGCTGTATGGCTTGGGGCTCAGACTGCTTGCCTGATTTGCAAGGGGGTGAGGTGAAAGACGGTTGGACATCGGCTGCAGGTGCCAACTGTGACCTTTCTGCAGTAGACTGGGTGGGAGACAATGTGAAGGAACTGGAGGCACTGTCAGCAGCAAACCAATCTACTATCGCCTCCACTTGTTCTGGCCTCATCACTTCTAGGGGCGTATGATGCCCTACCAAATACTGATGCAGGTTCTGTCGCCTACTCACACTTGAGGAAGGTGTTTCACTTGTGCGTGTAGCTGGCACAGATCGACCACGTCCTCTCCTTGCAACAGGAGCTCTAGCAGCAGCACCACCACGACCCAGGCCACGGCCCTTATTTGACGGTCTCCTCATATTTCTGTAATTTAAGATCTTGCCCTAGAAAGGTTTTTATTGAATAGCGGAATAGGAAATATGATCCAAAAAAGTGTATGTATCTCGCACGTACAAAACCACACTAGGCCCCAATTACTATTGTTTCTACCCCTAAAAGGATGGATGAGGAGTAGGAGGAATATGGAACAGACAGCACCCTCAAATCTTCAGAAGTATGAGATGAACCTCAAAAACTTGGAAAGATGGATCTCACACGTACCGACACAGACTATCCCGCAATTCAATTGATCCTCAAAGGTTTTTATTGAATAGCGGAATAGGAAATATGATCAAAAAAAGTGTATGTATCTCGCACGTACACCACCACACTAGGCCCCAATTACTATTGTTTGTACCCCTAAAAGGATGGTTGAGCAGTAGGAGGAGGAGTATGGAACAGGCAGCACCCTCAAATCTTCAGAAGTATGAGATGAACCCCAAAAACTTGGAAAGGTGGATCTCACACGTACCGACACAGACTATCACGCAATTTAATTGATCCCCAAAGGTTTTAATTGAATAGCGGAATAGAAAATATGATCAAAAAGAAAGTGTATGTATCTCACACGTACACCACCACACTAGGCCCCAATTACTATTGTTTGTACCCCTAAAAGGATGGTTGAGGAGTAGGAGGAGGAGTATGGAACAGGCAGCACCCTCAAATCTTCAGAAGTATGAGATGAACCCCAAAAACTTGGAAAGGTGGATCTCACACGTACCGACACAGACTATCACGCAATTTAATTGATCCCCAAAGGTTTTAATTGAATAGCGGAATAGAAAATATGATCAAAAAGAAAGTGTATGTATCTCACACGTACACCACCACACTAGGCCCCAATTACTATTGTTTGTACCCCTAAAAGGATGGTTGAGCAGTAGGAGGAGGAGTATGGAACAGGCAGCACCCTCAAATCTTCAGAAGTATGAGATGAACCCCAAAAACTTGGAAAGGTGGATCTCACACGTACCGACACAGACTATCACGCAATTTAATTGATCCCCAAAGGTTTTAATTGAATAGTAGGGTTGAGCGGACACCTAGATGTCCGTGTTCGACGGGTTCGGCCGAACTTTAAAAAAAAGTCCGGGTCCGTGTCCCGGACTTTTACCGAACTTTTCCCGGACACCGAACCCCATTGAAGTCAATGGGGACCCGAACTTTAAGGCACTAAAATGGCTCTAAAACACCAAAGGAAAGGGCTAGAGTGCTGCAAATGGCAGCAAAACGTAATTAAGAGCATGGCAAGTGCTCTGCAAACAAATGTGGATAGGGAAATAACTTAAAACAACAAAAAAAAACAGAAAAATAAAACAATGTTCTTCTTCATCTCTGAAGGACGAGGCCCATATGGAGTAGGAGGGAGGTTGAGGTGGTGGTGGATGTGGCGGTGACATAGGCGTGCGCACAGGGTGTGCTGGGTGTGCCTGGGCACACCCTAATCACCTAGGGCACATAGCATTGCCAGTGAGGAGATGGGAAAGATCTCCCTGGGACCTGCTCTGCTCTATTTCTCCTTGCCTACAGGTACATGGCCCCGATACATTACTCTCCCTGCTGGCAAACACATGCATGTGTATTTCAACTTTGGGGTGCACACCTTAATGCAATAGGCTGCGCACACCTATGGGCGGTGTAGGTGGAAGCGGCGGTGGAGGAGGACCAGGGCCGGATTAACAGCATCATGGGCTTGGTGCTGAGGATTTTGAAGGGCCTTAAGGGCCGTGCCTTGCCATGCACCCAGAGGAGGAAGGGTGCAGCCATGCATGCCTAATTCAACATGGGATGCTGTCTCTGAAGCCCATAAACACATCCATGCATCGCCAACTGTCCCTCCTTGTCCGGCCTTCACGCTGTGTGGGGAGGTTCTGAGGGTGCTGCCTGGGGAAGCGAGCATAGAAGCCAGACTTCTGTGTTTACAAGTGACAGAAGAGCGGTAACAGTGAATATGGCCAACCCGGGGCCTATATAAAAGGTAGGGGCCTGGAGCTGCAGCTCCAATAGCCCCTACATTAATCTGGCCCTGAGGAGGAGGACGAGGTAGCCAACACTGCTTCTTTTCAAAAATTTTAAATGAGGGTACACCCCAAAAGAGTGAGAAAGAGCAAAAATGGAACAATGGGTGGGTAAGGTCGGTATCCATTGCTATTCTGCATAAGGTACGGAAAAGTCCCGTGGGATCCATGCCTGGTTCATTTTAATGAACGTGAGCTTGTCCACATTGTCTCTGGACAGGCGGCTGCGCTTGTCTGTTATAACGCCCCCAGCCGTGCTAAATACCCGTTCAGATAATACACTGGCTGCAGGGCACGCCAGCACCTCCAAGGCGTAAAGGGCAAGCTCAGGCCATGTGCCCAATTTGGAGACCCAGAAGTTGAAGGGGGCAGACCCCTCATTCACTACATGTAGGCGTGTGCACACATACTGCTCCACCATGTTGGTAAAATGCTGCCTCCTGCTAAGACGTTCCATCTGAGCTGCTGGTGCTGCTGTTTGTTGTGGCGTGCTGACAAAGCTTTTCCACATTTCGGCCATGCTAACCCTGCCTTCTGAGGTGCTGGCGGTGCCCTGGTTGCGTTGGCGACCTCCTCCTCCTCCTCCTCTGCCTTGTGCTTCCACTGTGGCCCCGCTGTCAGATGGGAATGCCAGCAGCATGGCGTCTACCAGCGTGCGCTTGTACTCGCGCATCTTGCGATCGCGCTCCAGTGAGTGAATTAAGGACGGTACGTTGTCCTTGTAACGGGGATCCAGCAGCGTGGCCACCCAGTAATCAGCACAAGTTAGAATGTGGGCAACTCGGCGGTCGTTGTGGAGACACTGCAGCATGTAATCGCTCATGTGTGCCAGGCTGCCCAGAGGCGACGAAAGGCTGTCCTCTGTGGGAGGTGTATCGTCCGTGTCCTCTGTATCCCCCCAGCCACGCACCAGTGATGGCCATGAGCTGGCCTGGGTGCCACCCTGCTGTGAACATGGTTCCATCTCCTCCTCCAGCTCCTCCTCCTCCTCATCCTCCTCATCCTCCAGAACTGTGCCCCTGCTGGACAATTGTGTCCCTGGCGTTTGTGTGTGCAGGAACCCACCCTCGGAGCCCCTTGCGAATGACTGCCCTGAAAGCCTTTGAAATGTTACCTCTTCATCCTCCTCCTCCTCCTCCTCATCCTGTGCCACATCCTCTTCCATCATCGCCCAAATTGTTTTTTCAAGGAGGCATAGAAGTGGGATAGTTAAGCTGAGAATGGCGTCATTGCCACTGGCCATGTTGGTGGAGTACCCAAAACAGCGCAACAAGGCACAATATATGCAAATGTCAAATATGCAAACTATGCCGCAATTTAATGTTTTTTACACCAAAAGGGTGTGTATTGAATAGCGGAATAGGATAAAAAACTGTGTATCTCACACGTACAAACACAGACTAGGCCCGATTAAATTTTTTCCTACCCTAAAGGGAGGATGAGGAAGAGGAGTATGGAACATGCAGCACCCTCAAATCTTCAGAAGTATGAGATGAACCCCAAAAACTTGGAAAGGTGGATCTCTCTCACACGTACCAACACAGACTATCCCCCAATTTAACTGATCCCCAAAGGTTTTTGATTAAATAGCGGAATAGAAAATATGATCCAAAAAAAGTGTATGTATATCACACGTACACAACCACACTAGGCCCCAATTACTATTGTTTGTACCCCTAAAAGGCTAGATGAGGAGTAGGGGGGGTATGGAACAGGCAGCACCCTCAAACCTTCAGAAGTATGAGATGAACCCCAACAACTTGGAAAGGTGGATCTCTCTCACACGTACCAACACAGACTATCCCCCAATTTAACTGATCCCCAAAGGTTTTTGATTAAATAGCGGAATAGAAAATATGATCCAAAAAAATTGTATGTATATCACACGTACACAACCACACTAGGCCCCAATTACTATTGTTTGTACCCCTAAAAGGCTAGATGAGGAGTAGGGGGGGTATGGAACAGGCAGCACCCTCAAACCTTCAGAAGTATGAGATGAACCCCAACAACTTGGAAAGGTGGATCTCTCTCACACGTACCAACACAGACTATCCCCCAATTTAACTGATCCCCAAAGGTTTTTGATTAAATAGCGGAATAGAAAATATGATCCAAAAAAAGTGTATGTATATCACACGTACACAACCACACTAGGCCCCAATTACTATTGTTTGTACCCCTAAAAGGCTAGATGAGGAGTAGGGGGGGTATGGAACAGGCAGCACCCTCAAATCTTCAGAAGTATGAGATGAACCCCAAAAACTTGGAAAGGTGGATCTCTCTCACACGTACCAACACAGACTATCCCCCAATTTAACTGATCCCCAAAGGTTTTTGATTAAATAGCGGAATAGAAAATATGATCCAAAAAAAGTGTATGTATATCACACGTACACAACCACACTAGGCCCCAATTACGATTGTTTGTACCCCTAAAAGGCTAGATGAGGAGTAGGGGGGGTATGGAACAGGCAGCACCCTCAAACCTTCAGAAGTATGAGATGAACCCCAACAACTTGGAAAGGTGGATCTCTCTCACACGTACCAACACAGACTATCCCCCAATTTAACTGATCCCCAAAGGTTTTTGATTAAATAGCGGAATAGAAAATATGATCCAAAAAAAGTGTATGTATATCACACGTACACAACCACACTAGGCCCCAATTACTATTGTTTGTACCCCTAAAAGGCTAGATGAGGAGTAGGGGGGGTATGGAACAGGCAGCACCCTCAAACCTTCAGAAGTATGAGATGAACCCCAACAACTTGGAAAGGTGGATCTCTCTCACACGTACCAACACAGACTATCCCCCAATTTAACTGATCCCCAAAGGTTTTTGATTAAATAGCGGAATAGAAAATATGATCCAAAAAAAGTGTATGTATATCACACGTACACAACCACACTAGGCCCCAATTACTATTGTTTGTACCCCTAAAAGGCTAGATGAGGAGTAGGGGGGGTATGGAACAGGCAGCACCCTCAAATCTTCAGAAGTATGAGATGAACCCCAAAAACTTGGAAAGGTGGATCTCTCTCACACGTACCAACACAGACTATCCCCCAATTTAACTGATCCCCAAAGGTTTTTGATTAAATAGCGGAATAGAAAATATGATCCAAAAAAAGTGTATGTATATCACACGTACACAACCACACTAGGCCCCAATTACTATTGTTTGTACCCCTAAAAGGCTAGATGAGGAGTAGGGGGGGTATGGAACAGGCAGCACCCTCAAATCTTCAGAAGTATGAGATGAACCCCAAAAACTTGGAAAGGTGGATCTCTCTCACACGTACCAACACAGACTATCCCCCAATTTAACTGATCCCCAAAGGTTTTTGATTAAATAGCGGAATAGAAAATATGATCCAAAAAAAGTGTATGTATATCACACGTACACAACCACACTAGGCCCCAATTACTATTGTTTGTACCCCTAAAAGGCTAGGAGTAGGGGGAGTATGGAACAGGCAGCACCCTCAAACCTTCAGAAGTATGAGATGAACCCCAACAACTTGGAAAGGTGGATCTCTCTCACACGTACCAACACAGACTATCCCCCAATTTAACTGATCCCCAAAGGTTTTTGATTAAATAGCGGAATAGAAAATATGATCCAAAAAAAGTGTATGTATATCACACGTACACAACCACACTAGGCCCCAATTACTATTGTTTGTACCCCTAAAAGGCTAGATGAGGAGTAGGGGGGGTATGGAACAGGCAGCACCCTCAAATCTTCAGAAGTATGAGATGAACCCCAAAAACTTGGAAAGGTGGATCTCTCTCACACGTACCAACACAGACTATCCCCCAATTTAACTGATCCCCAAAGGTTTTTGATTAAATAGCGGAATAGAAAATATGATCCAAAAAAAGTGTATGTATATCACACGTACACAACCACACTAGGCCCCAATTACTATTGTTTGTACCCCTAAAAGGCTAGGAGTAGGGGGAGTATGGAACAGGCAGCACCCTCAAACCTTCAGAAGTATGAGATGAACCCCAACAACTTGGAAAGGTGGATCTCTCTCACACGTACCAACACAGACTATCCCCCAATTTAACTGATCCCCAAAGGTTTTTGATTAAATAGCGGAATAGAAAATATGATCCAAAAAAAGTGTATGTATATCACACGTACACAACCACACTAGGCCCCAATTACTATTGTTTGTACCCCTAAAAGGCTAGATGAGGAGTAGGGGGGGTATGGAACAGGCAGCACCCTCAAACCTTCAGAAGTATGAGATGAACCCCAACAACTTGGAAAGGTGGATCTCTCTCACACGTACCAACACAGACTATCCCCCAATTTAACTGATCCCCAAAGGTTTTTGATTAAATAGCGGAATAGAAAATATGATCCAAAAAAAGTGTATGTATATCACACGTACACAACCACACTAGGCCCCAATTACTATTGTTTGTACCCCTAAAAGGCTAGATGAGGAGTAGGGGGGGTATGGAACAGGCAGCACCCTCAAACCTTCAGAAGTATGAGATGAACCCCAACAACTTGGAAAGGTGGATCTCTCTCACACGTACCAACACAGACTATCCCCCAATTTAACTGATCCCCAAAGGTTTTTGATTAAATAGCGGAATAGAAAATATGATCCAAAAAAAGTGTATGTATATCACACGTACACAACCACACTAGGCCCCAATTACTATTGTTTGTACCCCTAAAAGGCTAGATGAGGAGTAGGGGGGGTATGGAACAGGCAGCACCCTCAAATCTTCAGAAGTATGAGATGAACCCCAAAAACTTGGAAAGGTGGATCTCTCTCACACGTACCAACACAGACTATCCCCCAATTTAACTGATCCCCAAAGGTTTTTGATTAAATAGCGGAATAGAAAATATGATCCAAAAAAAGTGTATGTATATCACACGTACACAACCACACTAGGCCCCAATTACTATTGTTTGTACCCCTAAAAGGCTAGATGAGGAGTAGGGGGGGTATGGAACAGGCAGCACCCTCAAATCTTCAGAAGTATGAGATGAACCCCAAAAACTTGGAAAGGTGGATCTCTCTCACACGTACCAACACAGACTATCCCCCAATTTAACTGATCCCCAAAGGTTTTTGATTAAATAGCGGAATAGAAAATATGATCCAAAAAAAGTGTATGTATATCACACGTACACAACCACACTAGGCCCCAATTACTATTGTTTGTACCCCTAAAAGGCTAGGAGTAGGGGGAGTATGGAACAGGCAGCACCCTCAAACCTTCAGAAGTATGAGATGAACCCCAACAACTTGGAAAGGTGGATCTCTCTCACACGTACCAACACAGACTATCCCCCAATTTAACTGATCCCCAAAGGTTTTTGATTAAATAGCGGAATAGAAAATATGATCCAAAAAAAGTGTATGTATATCACACGTACACAACCACACTAGGCCCCAATTACTATTGTTTGTACCCCTAAAAGGCTAGATGAGGAGTAGGGGGGGTATGGAACAGGCAGCACCCTCAAACCTTCAGAAGTATGAGATGAACCCCAACAACTTGGAAAGGTGGATCTCTCTCACACGTACCAACACAGACTATCCCCCAATTTAACTGATCCCCAAAGGTTTTTGATTAAATAGCGGAATAGAAAATATGATCCAAAAAAAGTGTATGTATATCACACGTACACAACCACACTGGGCCCCAATTACTATTGTTTGTACCCCTAAAAGGCTAGATGAGGAGTAGGGGGAGTATGGAACAGGCAGCACCCTCAAACCTTCAGAAGTATGAGATGAACCCCAACAACTTGGAAAGGTGGATCTCTCTCACACGTACCAACACAGACTATCCCCCAATTTAACTGATCCCCAAAGGTTTTTGATTAAATAGCGGAATAGAAAATATGATCCAAAAAAAGTGTATGTATATCACACGTACACAACCACACTGGGCCCCAATTACTATTGTTTGTACCCCTAAAAGGCTAGATGAGGAGTAGGGGGAGTATGGAACAGGCAGCACCCTCAAACCTTCAGAAGTATGAGATGAACCCCAACAACTTGGAAAGGTGGATCTCTCTCACACGTACCAACACAGACTATCCCCCAATTTAACTGATCCCCAAAGGTTTTTGATTAAATAGCGGAATAGAAAATATGATCCAAAAAAAGTGTATGTATATCACACGTACACAACCACACTAGGCCCCAATTACTATTGTTTGTACCCCTAAAAGGCTAGATGAGGAGTAGGGGGGGTATGGAACAGGCAGCACCCTCAAACCTTCAGAAGTATGAGATGAACCCCAACAACTTGGAAAGGTGGATCTCTCTCACACGTACCAACACAGACTATCCCCCAATTAAACTGATCCCCAAAGGTTTTTGATTAAATAGCGGAATAGAAAATATGATCCAAAAAAAGTGTATGTATATCACACGTACACAACCACACTAGGCCCCAATTACTATTGTTTGTACCCCTAAAAGGCTAGATGAGGAGTAGGGGGAGTATGGAACAGGCAGCACCCTCAAATCTTCAGAAGTATGAGATTGTGTTCACTGTACCCCACAAAGATTGAGTTCACTGCACCCCACAATGATTGTGTTCACTGCACCCCACAAAGATTGTGTTCACTGCACCTCACAAAGATTGTGTTCACTGTACCCCCCAAAGATTGTGTTCACTGCACCCCACAAAGATTCTGTTCACTGTACCCCACAAAGATTGTGTTCACTGCACCCTAAAAGGATGTTGTTCACTGCACCCCACAAAGATTGTGTTCACTGCACCCTAAAAGGATGTTGTTCACTGCACCCCAAAAAGATTGTGTTCACTGTACCCCCCCAAAGATTGTGTTCACTGCACCCCACAAAGATTGTGTTCACTGCACCCCAAAAAGATTGTGTTCACTGTACCCCCCAAAGATTGTGTTCACTGCACCCCAAAAAGATTGTGTTCACTGTACCCCCCAAAGATTGTGTTCACTGAACCCCACAAAGATTCTGTTCACTGTACCCCACAAAGATTGTGTTCACTGCACCCCAAAAAGATTGTGTTCACTGTACCCCCCCAAAGATTGTGTTCACTGCACCCCACAAAGATTCTGTTCACTGCACCCCACAAAGGATTTTGTTCACTGCACCCCAAAAAGATTGTGTTCACTGCACCCCAAAAAGGATTTTGATCACTGCACCCCAAAAAGGATGTTGTTCACTGCACCCCAAAAATGATTTTGTTCACTCCACCCCAAAAAGATTGTGTTCACTGCACCCCACAAAGATTGTGTTCACTGCACCCCAAAAAGATTGTGTTCACTGTACCCCCCAAAGATTGTGTTCACTGCACCCCACAAAGATTCTGTTCACTGTACCCCACAAAGATTGTGTTCACTGCACCCCAAAAAGATTGTGTTCACTGCACCCCAAAAAGGATGTTGTTCACTGCACCCCAAAAAGGATGTTGTTCACTCCACCCCAAAAAGATTGTGTTCACTGCACCCCACAAAGATTGTGTTCACTGCACCCCAAAAAGATTGTGTTCACTGCACCCCAAAAATGATTTTGTTCACTGCACCCCAAAAAGGATTTTGTTCACTGCACCCCAAAAAGGATGTTGTTCACTCCACCCCAAAAAGATTGTGTTCACTGCACCCCAAAAAGATTGTGTTCACTGCACCCCACAAAGGATTTTGTTCACTGCACCCCAAAAAGATTGTGTTCACTGCACCCCAAAAAGGATGTTGTTCACTGCACCCCAAAAAGGATTTTGTTCACTGCACCCCAAAAAGATTGTGTTCACTGCACCCCACAAAGGATTTTGTTCACTGCACCCCACAAAGATTGTGTTCACTGCACACCAAAAAGGATTGTGTTCACTGCACCCCAAAAAGATTTTGTTCACTGCACCCCAAAAAGATTGTGTTCACTGCAGCCCAAAAAGATTGTGTTCACTGCAGCCCAAAAAGATTGTGTTCACTGCAGCCCAAAAAGATTGTGTTCACTGCAGCCCAAAAAGATTGTGTTCACTGCAGCTCACACACAGAAAAATGGATGTGGATCACTGACACCTGCCTATCTCCAATCCCACACCACACAGCAATATCGATTGTAGTTTGTAGAACACAGTTTCCCTAAAATTCAGCAGACTCTGTCCCTAACAGGATTGAGAAGAGATCGTAGATCAGGATTGAGTGCAGATTCACCCCACCCCCCACACAGCAATATCGATTGTAGTTTGTAGAAGACACTGACCCTATAATTCAGCAGACTCTATCCCTAAAATGCCTACAACTCGCCCTGCCTAAACACTCCGACCTGTCCCTCAATTCTATCCGGACACAAATGGTTTTTTCCTGCCTATCTTTCCCTAATCAGCAGCCAGCACATTGATGTGTGCTCTGTCCCTTAGCTAAGCAGCAGAATGACGCTGCTGCGGCGGCTGCCTCGAACTTATAAAGACTTGGTCACATGCTTCAGACGGCCAATCACAGCTACTAAGACATTTGCAGGCATGGCTGGGATGGCTTAAGGCACACCAGTTAAACGATTGTTGATTGGCTGTTGAAAGCCCGCCATGAAAAGAGCGCCAAAGCATGCAAAACCCGGAAATAAAACGACCGAACACGGATTTTTACCCGAACATACAGTAAAGTGTCCGTGTCCGTGTTCGGGTAAAAAAAATCCAATTATTCGGTACGAACACGAATAATACAGTCCGTGTTCGCTCAACACTATTGAATAGCGGAATAGAAAATATGATCAAAAAGAAAGTGTATGTATCTCACACGTACACCACCACACTAGGCCCCAATTACTATTGTTTGTACCCCTAAAAGGATGGTTGAGGAGTAGGAGGAGGAGTATGGAACAGGCAGCACCCTCAAATCTTCATAAGTATGAGATGAACCCCAAAAACTTGGAAAGGTGGATCTCACACGTACCGACACAGACTATCACGCAATTTAATTGATCCCCAAAGGTTTTAATTGAATAGCGGAATAGAAAATATGATCAAAAAGAAAGTGTATGTATCTCACACGTACACCACCACACTAGGCCCCAATTACTATTGTTTGTACCCCTAAAAGGATGGTTGAGGAGTAGGAGGAGGAGTATGGAACAGGCAGCACCCTCAAATCTTCAGAAGTATGAGATGAACCCCAAAAACTTGGAAAGGTGGATCTCACTCGTACCGACACAGACTATCACGCAATTTAATTGATCCCCAAAGGTTTTAATTGAATAGCGGAATAGAAAATATGATCAAAAAGAAAGTGTATGTATCTCACACGTACACCACCACACTAGGCCCCAATTACTATTGTTTGTACCCCTAAAAGGATGGTTGAGGAGTAGGAAGAGGAGTATGGAACAGGCAGCACCCTCAAATCTTCAGAAGTATGAGATGAACCCCAAAAACTTGGAAAGGTGGATCTCACACGTACGGACACAGACTATCACACAATTTAATTGATGCCCAAAGGTTTTAATTGAATAGCGGAATAGAAAATATGATCAAAAAGAAAGTGTATGTATCTCACACGTACACCACCACACTAGGCCCCAATTACTATTGTTTGTACCCCTAAAAGGATGGTTGAGGAGTAGGAGGAGGAGTATGGAACAGGCAGCACCCTCAAATCTTCATAAGTATGAGATGAACCCCAAAAACTTGGAAAGGTGGATCTCACACGTACCGACACAGACTATCACGCAATTTAATTGATCCCCAAAGGTTTTAATTGAATAGCGGAATAGAAAATATGATCAAAAAGAAAGTGTATGTATCTCACACGTACACCACCACACTAGGCCCCAATTACTATTGTTTGTACCCCTAAAAGGATGGTTGAGGAGTAGGAGGAGGAGTATGGAACAGGCAGCACCCTCAAACCTTCAGAAGTATGAGATGAACCCCAAAAACTTGGAAAGGTGGATCTCACTCGTACCGACACAGACTATCACGCAATTTAATTGATCCCCAAAGGTTTTAATTGAATAGCGGAATAGAAAATATGATCAAAAAGAAAGTGTATGTATCTCACACGTACACCACCACACTAGGCCCCAATTACTATTGTTTGTACCCCTAAAAGGATGGTTGAGCAGTAGGAGGAGGAGTATGGAACAGGAAGCACCCTCAAATCTTCAGAAGTATGAGATGAACCCCAAAAACTTGGAAAGGTGGATCTCACACGTACCGACACAGACTATCACGCAATTTAATTGATCCCCAAAGGTTTTAATTGAATAGCGGAATAGAAAATATGATCAAAAAGAAAGTGTATGTATCTCACACGTACACCACCACACTAGGCCCCAATTACTATTGTTTGTACCCCTAAAAGGATGGTTGAGCAGTAGGAGGAGGAGTATGGAACAGGCAGCACCCTCAAATCTTCAGAAGTATGAGATTGTGTTCACTGTACCCCACAAAGATTGTGTTCACTGCACCCCACAAAGATTGTGTTCACTGCACCTCAAAAAGGATTTTGTTCACTGCACCCCACAAAGATTGTGTTCACTGCACCCTAAAAGGATTTTGTTCACTGCACCCCAAAAAGATTGTGTTCACTGTACCCCCCAAAGATTGTGTTCACTGCACCCCACAAAGATTCTGTTCCCTGTACCCCACAAAGATTGTGTTCACTGCACCCCACAAAGGATTTTGTTCACTGCACCCCAAAAAGATTGTGTTCACTGCACCCCACAAAGATTGTGTTCACTGCATCCCACAAAGGATTTTGTTCACTGCACCCCAAAAAGATTGTGTTCACTGCACCCCAAAAAGGATTTTGTTCACTGCACCCCAAAAAGGATGTTGTTCACTGCACCCCAAAAAGGATTTTGTTCACTCCACCCCAAAAAGATTGGGTTCACTGCACCCCACAAAGATTGTGTTCACTGCACCCCAAAAAGGATTTTGTTCACTGCACCCCAAAAAGATTGTGTTCACTGCACCCCACAAAGATTGTGTTCACTGCACCCCAAAAAGGATGTTGTTCACTGCACCCCAAAAAGATTGTGTTCACTGCACCCCACAAAGATTGTGTTCACTGCACCCCACAAAGGATTTTGTTCACTGCACCCCAAAAAGATTGTGTTCACTGCACCCCAAAAAGGATGTTGTTCACTGCACCCTAAAAAGGATTTTGTTCACTGCACCCCAAAAAGATTTTGTTCACTGCACCCCAAAAAGGACGTTGTTCACTGCACCCCAAAAAGATTGTGTTCACTGCAGCCCAAAAAGATTGTGTTCACTGCAGCTCACACACAGAAAAATGGATGTGGATCACTGACACCTGCCTATCTCCTATCCCACACCACACAGCAATATCGATTGTAGTTTGTAGAACACAGTTTCCCTAAAATTCAGCAGCAGCAGCGTCTCCCTAACAGGATTGAGAAGAGATTAGATCAGGATTGAGTGCAGAGTCACCCCACCCCCCACACAGCAATATCGATTGTACTTTGTAGAAGACACTGACCCTATAATTCAGCAGACTCTATCATTAAAATGCCTACAACTCGCCCTGCCTAAACACTCGGACCTGTCCCTCAATTCTATCCGGACACAAATGTTTTTTTCCAGCCTGTCTTTCCCTAATCAGCAGCCAGCACGTTGATGTGTGCTCTGTCCCTGATCTAAGCAGCAGAATGAAGACGCTGCGGCTGCCTGGAACTTATAAAGACTTGGTCACATGCTTCAGACGGCCAATCACAGCTACTGAGACATTTGCAGGCATGGCTGGGATGGCTTAAGGCACACCAGTTAAACGATTGTTGATTGGCTGTTGAAAGCCCGCCATGTAAAGAGCGCCAAAGCATGCAAAACCCGGAAATAAAACGACCGAACACGGATTTTTACCCGAACATACAGTAAAGTGTCCGTGTCCGTGTTCGGGTACAAAAAATCCAATTATTCGGTACGAGCACGAATAATACAGTCCTTGTTTGCTCAACACTACTTATGATTACAAACAGACTTATATTAAGTCAATGACAGTCCAATGATTTTGTAATTTTGAATGTTTTTTCCTTCACCGGTGTTTTCACACATGTGTTCACAGCACACTGGTGAACACACTGGTGAAGGAAAGAACATTCAAAATCACAAAATCATTGGACTGACATTGGAATGACAGTTACCATTACCTATTACCATATCTTACCTATTACATTACCTATTGGTAAGGTAACATATGTGGTTCCGTTGTAACTGGATAATATTGACCTTACACTGTAACGATAGCTTGCAGTAATGGTCCAAATATCTGCACTGCCTTGTTCATGTGTACATTCTGAACTTTTCTTTTCTCTTGAGTAAAGAAAAAAAATATGGGGAATACATTTCTTCTTTAGTTCTGCTATGCCATGCTAGCACGTTTTAGAATCACACATAGAGGGAGAATTACTAAAACGTGTGCTCACAGAATCTAATGTAGCTGAGCATAGTAACCGATCATCTTCTAGGTTTTATTGTCAAAGCTTAATTGAAAAAGTTAAGGTTAGAAGCTTACTATGCAGTAACCCCCCCCCCCCCCAAACTGTATACAGCCACAGTCATATACTGTATACAGCATACGATCTACAGGTAAAATGCAGTACAAAGGCTACATATCATTAAAGCCCAACTTATTTTGAATAGAATCAAGTGGACTTAGATCCGCTGTTGGATTTATGTTGCATCCTGTGTCTCTGTTGGGGAGATCTCTCCTCATCTCTTGTCAGGACATCTATTGTTCAAACATGTCTATTTGCAATTTGGCTGCAGTTTGGCTGAACAGAAAAAAAAAACTTATAAACTTGAATCTGAACACTTATTCCAACTTAAATAAATCAGGGACTTTTATGGTGCTAATACAAATATGCATTTCTTTCAAAATAATTTTCTTAATTAAATACCGTATGCATTAAAATCTCTTACAAATGTGTATACAGTTTTATTTAACATATACAGCAGATAATATTGGTGTCTTGCTTTTCCTTAAAGGCTACACTGTTGTTTTCCTCAACATGTTTCACCAACAATGACTTTGTTAGGAGTAGTGTTGCCAAATATGAATAAGCTGCATACAAACAACATGTAAGGAAATTCATATTTTCATATACAGTATTTCATTTATCAAGTCAGCAAGGTCAAATCATCAAAACGTGCTTACCTTCATGAAGATTATTTAAAAAACATCTAACCCCAACATTCATCAGTCAAAGAAAAGTATCTGTCAACAATTCATGGGGCCAATACAATATATAAGTGACCACAGAGGAGGAAGCAAGGCCACAGCTATAAGGAATATAGAAAAATGGAACACTGTAACACCGCAACCATAACATGTATACATGTATATTTATCTATATCTATATCTATATCTATATATATATATTCATATATACTGCATATATAATGACAAATAGTGATGAGCACCCCCCTGTTTGGTTCGCACAAAAACATCTCGAACAGGGGAAATATTCTAGTGAACATGCAAACTCCATTAAAATCTATGGGATACGAACATGAAAAATCAAAAGTCCTAATTTTAAAAGCTTAAATGCAAGTTATTGGCCCAAAAAAGTGTATGGGGACCCGGGTACTGCCCTGGGGGACATGAATCAATGCAAAAAAAATGTTTTTTTTTTTTAAATGATCGTTTTTTACAGGAGCAGTGATTTTAATAATGCTTAAAGTGAAACAATAAAAATGAATTTCTAAAGGAAAAAATGTAATTTAAACTTGTTCGTGGCTGTAATGTATTGTCGGCTCCCGGCAATACAGATAAAAAAAAAGAAAAATAAATGGTGTGGGGTCCTCCCCAAAATCCATAACAGACCCCTCGGGTCTGGTATGGGTTTTAAGGGGAACCCCATGCCAAAATGTGAAAAAAAATTGCGTGGAGTTCCCCCTAAAATCCATACCAGAGCCTTATCCGAGTACACAGCCTGGCTGGCCAGGATGGGGGTGGGGGCAAGCGAGCACTTTGGGGCAGTGGGGGTGCTTTGGGGCAGTGTTGATGGGAACATGGGTCTCTTTCTGACAACCGTGGGCTGTGGTTGTGGGGGTCTGCGGGGGGAGCCTTATCGGAATCTGGAATCCCCAGATCCCGTCCCCCCCATGTGAATGGATATCAGGTACCTACCCATTCACCAAAAAAGTGTACAAAAAAATAAAGACAAAAGTCGGTTTTGGAAGTTTTTTGGTGAATGGGTAGGGGTAAGATGTACCCGATATGCATTCGCATGGGGGGGAATTTGGGGGCCTCCTTGTTAAAGGGGGCTTCCAGATTCTGATAAGCCTCCCCCTGCAGACCCCCACAACCACAGCCTACGGTTGTTGGGAAGAGACCGCTGTCCCCATCCCTGCCCCAAAGCACCCACCCCCCATTTTGAGGGCATGTGGCCTTGTATGGTTCAGGAGGGGGGGGTGGGGGCAAGTGAGCACCAGGCTGTGTGCTCGTATAAGGGTCTAGTGTGGATTTTAGGGGGAACCCCACGTCATTTTTTTTGGTGCGGGGTTCCCCTTAAAATCCATACCAGACCTGAGGGGCCAGGTATGGACTGGGGAGACCCCACTCCATTTTTTTTAGCAATACTGACATAAACTGATATAAACTGAAGTGCCTATATATATCAGAGGTCAGAGTCCATGATTATGCGGGAAGCATATACGTGAAGAAGCCCATTTGTTCGTCATTCAACGAACGAGCGAACAGCCATTGTTCAAGCTGAACTCGAAGCTCATCCCTAGTGACAAACAGCCCCTATCAGTTATCGATGGAATATATCTGGCACATAATATTTTGTGGTTCTTAAGGTGAATTGGTGGCAGTGAGAGATCTGGAAGCAGCAAGAGGTTAATTGCTGGCAACACCTTGCTCCCCACCTGGGGTATAATCTGGGTTTATCAGTGTTATTGTTGGAAGGGAGACAAGTA
Source organism: Pelophylax lessonae (assembly GCF_965119305.1). Lineage (NCBI taxonomy): Eukaryota > Metazoa > Chordata > Amphibia > Anura > Ranidae > Pelophylax > Pelophylax lessonae. The sequence continues at coordinate 194,176,142 of NC_138768.1, forward strand.
GACTGTGAGGGAACATGTCTGCAGGACTGGAGTAGACCCAGCGAGGTCTGTTCATTAGCCAGGAGGCTTAAAATTGTATTGCTGGACTTTTGTTTTGCAACTATGCTTCTTACCCCTGCGTGGGAATCCTTTTTGTTTGCTGTACATGCTGACCAAGTAAACACAGGCAGAAAGCCCTTTAACCTTACACATGGTTAGATTACCTCTGCTAGCTCTCCAAAGTATTCATCCCCCTTCAACTTTGTGACCTTTTGCTACATTTCAGGCTTCAAACATAAAGATATAAAACTGTAATTATTTGTGAAGAATCAACAACAAGTGGGACACAATCATGAAGTGGAACGAAATTTATTGGATATTTCAAACTTAGTTAACAAATAAAAAACTGAAAAATTGGGCGTGCAAAATTATTCAGCCCCTTTACTTTCAGTGCAGCAAACTCTCTCCAGAAGTTCAGTGAGGATCTCTGAATGATCCAATGTTGACCTAAATGACTAATGATGATAAATAGAATCCACCTGTGTGTAATCAAGACTCCATATAAATGCACCTGCACTGTGATAGTCTCAGAGGTCCGTTTAACCACTTAAGCCCCGAAAGATTTTACCTCCTTCCTGACCAGGGCCTATTTTGCGATTCGGCACTGCGTTGCTTTAACGGACAATTGCGCGGTCGTGCGACGCTGTACCTAAACGAATTTCACGTCCTTTTTTTCCCACAAACAGAGCTTTCTTTTGGTGGTATTTGATCACCTGTGCGATTTTTTGATCATGCGCTATAAACAAAAAAAGAGCGTCAATTTTGCAAAAAATAACATTATTTTTCACATTTTTTTATATGAAATTCCCCAAAAAAAAAGTAAAAATCAAAATGTTTTAAGGCCAATTTGTTTTATGCTACATATGTTTGGTAAAAAAAATTGCAAAAAGCTTATCTTGATTGGTTTGCGCAAAAGTTATTGCGTTTACTAACTAAGGGAAGGATTTTTGTAATTTTTGTTGTTTTTTTTTAACGAGTAATGACGGCGATCTGCGATTTTTTTTGCAGGACTGCGACATTGTGGCGGACAGATCGGACCCTTGACTGACATTTTTGACACTTTTGGGGTTACCAGTGACATTACTACAGTAATCAGTGCTATACATATGCACTGTTACTGTAAAAATGACACTGGGAGGGAAGGGGTTAACTTTATTGGAGAGGGAGGGGTTAAGTGTGTCCCTAGGGGCGAATTTCTAACTGTGATTGGATGTGGCTACTTGTGTAAGAACAGAGATCAACGTTCCTACATAGTAGAACCGTGTGATCTTCATTCTCGCACAGGGGAGAATGACAGGCGGCTGTATTTACATTAGCCGCCTGCCTTTCTCCCTCTCTAATGGACGATCGTGAGTGCTCGGCGGACATCGGGTCCGCTGGGCACACGCGCTGGGTGGTCCGTGAGCGAGCGGGACCTCGCCTCCGGCGGCGCGCGCTCGCTCCCCAGAGCCTCACAGGCTAGCGTCGTAGACCTACGTCGCTTTGCCTGTGGGGGGCTGACTGCCGACGTAGATCTACGTTAGGCAGTCGGCAAGTGGTTAAAGCGCAGAGAGCATTATGAAGAACAAGGAACACACCAGGTAGGTCCGAGATACTGTTGTGGAGACGTTTAAAGCTGGATTTGAATACAAAAAGATTTCCCAAGCTTTAAACATCCCAAGGAGCACTGTACAAGCGATAATATTGAAATGGAAGGAGTATCAGACCACTGCAAATCTGCGAAGACTTGGCCGTCCCTCTAAACTTTCAGTTCATACAAGGAGAAGACTGATCAGAGATGAAGCCAAGAGGCCCATGATCACTCTGGATGAACTGCAGAGATCTACAGCTGAGGTGGGAGACTCTATCCATAGGACAACAATCAGTCGTATACTGCACAAATCTGGCCTTTATGGAAGAGTGGCAAGAAGAAAGCCATTTCTTAAAGATATCCATAAAAAGTGTCGTTTAAAGTTTGCCACAAGCCACCTGGGACACACCAAACATGTGGAAAAAGGTGCTCTGGTCAGATGAAACCAAAATCAAACTTTTTGGCAACAATGCAAAACATTATGTTTGGCTTAAAAGCAACACAGCCCATCACCCTGAACACACCATCCCCACTGTCAAACATGGTGGTGGCAGCATCATGGTTTGGGCCTGCTTTTCTTCAGCAGGGACAGGGAAGATGGTTAAAATTGATGGGAAGATGGATGGAGCCAAATACAGGACCATTCTGGAAGAAAACCTGATGGAGTCTGCAAAAGACCTGAGACTGGGACAGAGATTTGTCTTCCAACAAGACAATGATCCAAAACATAAAGCAACATCTACATGGAATGGTTCACAAATAAACATATCCAGGTGTTAGAATGGCCAAGTCAAAGTCCAGACCTGAATCCAATCGAGAATCTGTGGAAAGAACTTAAAACTGCTGTTCACAAACGCTCTCCATCCAACCTCACTGAGCTCGAGCTGTTTTGCAAGGAGGAATGGGCAAAAATGTCAGTCTCTCGATGTGCAAAACTGATAGAGACATACCCCAAGCGACTTACAGCTGTAATCGCAGCAAAAGGTGGCGCTACAAAGTATTAACTTAAGGGGGCTGAATAATTTTGCATGCCCAAATTTTCAGTTTTTTATTTGTTAAAAAAGTTTGAAATATCCAATAAATTTTGTTCCACTTCATGATTGTGTCCCACTTGTTGTTGATTCTTCACAAAAAATTGCAGTTTTATATCTTTATGTTTGAAGCCTGAAATGTGGAAAAAGGTCGCAAAGTTCAAGGGGGCCGAATACTTTCGCAATGCACTGTATAATTTAGTCAAAAGCGGGCACCAAACTCAGCTTCTGCAATGGGTCTCCAAAAAAGGCTTGTCCAGTTTTTGTATGACATTAATTAACAAAAAGTAAAAATAGATATCAACAAAAATGTGACCGCTGGCTGGCTATATATACCCCCTCCGCCTTGCTGGAGTATGACGTCTCTGGTGAGACGTGGACGCCGCATGGACCTTATTGCTTAAGTGCTTGTCCCTGGATCTCACCGCCTGCCATGCCAATGGTCTCCAGGCAACCAAGCCAGCCACGATATGCCTAGAAAGGCAGTATGTCCGGAGACTACACAGCATCTCCACTGGAGGGAGGCCAGATGAACCCCTCCCCATTGGGATATAGATCACCCATCCAGCCACCATATAAAGAGGCCATGATCGACAATACAGACCTGCAAGGGATCCAAGAAGCAGATAGCAAGTTGCAGGTCATAAGACACAGAAGGGACAAAAAGGGGCCCCATTAACCATACCCTAGGCGTCCGTGTGGTCACAATCTAAAAGCCCCATGATTGTCGCAGATGACAGAAGAAATTCATTCAAGTGTCCTACAGGGTATTAAATACAAATTTTATTCATATTTAGGGCAGCATAAATTACAATTTGTTACAATTTCATCTACAATAGATTATACAGTGATTCTATACAATTATTTAGTATACCCTTCTTTGTTTCATGTTTTTAGATCCAATATAATTATCTAAATAGAACATCCATGGCTGACTATTTTCAAAGAACTTAAAGAATTATAGCTTATAGATTCATGCAATCCAGAGTACTTAGTAGCCTTCAGAGAGTAGATTCCTCTAGTCTCTCCCTGAACAATAATTTGTCCACATTACCTCCTCCCTCATGGGTCAATATGTGTTCTAATGCACAGAGTTTTATCACACTCAAATCAAAGTTATAATGGAGACTGAAATGGCAGCTAATATGGTTCTCCATTTTTCACTTTGAAATCAAGAATAAGTGCATCTGGAAAGCCCTCACAGTGATTCACTTTTTCCACATTTTGTAGTGTTACAGCCTTATTCCAAAATGGATTAAATTCATTATTTTGCTCAAAGTTCTACAAACAATACCCCATAATGACAACGTGAAAGAAGTTTGTTTGAAATATTTGCAAATGTATTAAAACTAAAAAATGAAAATAATCACATGTGCATAAGTATTCACAGCCTTTGCCATGACACTTAAAATTGAGCTCAGGTGCACCCTGTTTCTACTGATCATCCTTGAGATGTTTCTACAACCTGATTGGAGCCCACCTGTTGTAAATTCAGTTGATCAGATATAATTTGCAAAGGCACGCATCTGTCTATTAAAGGTCCCACAGTTAACAGTGCATGTCAGAGCACAAACCAAGCCATGAAGTCCAAGGAATTGTCTGTAGACCTCTGAGACGGGATGGTATTGAGGCACAGATCTGGGGAAGGGTACAGAAAATCTTTTGCAGCATTGAAGGTCCAATGAGCATAGTGGCCTCCATTATCCATAAATGGAAGAAGTTTGGAACCACCAGGACTCTTCCTGGAGTGGGCCCCCGGTCAAACTGAGCAATCGGGGAAGAAGGGACTTAGTCAGGGAGGTAACAAAGAACCCAATGGTCACTCTGACAGAACTCCAGTGTTTTTCTGTGGGGAAAGGAAAACCTTCCAAGAACAACAATCTCTGCAGCACTCCAACAATCAGGCCTGTATGGTAGAGTGGCCAGGCGAAAAACAACATGACAGCCCACCTGGAGTTTGCCAAAAGGCACCTGAAGGACTCTCAGACCATGAGAAACAAAAATCTCTGGTCTTATGAAACAAAGATTGAGATCTTTGGCCTGAACGGCAAGCATCATGTCTGGAGGAAACCAGGCACTGCTCATCACCTGGCCAATACCATCCCTACAGTGAGGCGTGGTGGTGGCAGCATCACGCTGTGGAGATGTTTTTCAGCGGCAAGAACTGGGAGATTGGTCATGACCAAGAGAAAGATGAATGCAGCAATGTACAGAGAGATCCTTGATGAAAACCTGCTCCAGAGCGCTCTGGACCTCAGACTGGGGCGAAGGTTCATCTTCCAACAGGACGACAACAACCCTAAGCACACAGAGCAGATAACAAAGGAATGGCTAAGGCACAACTCTGTTAATGTCCTTGAGTCACCCAGACAGAGCCCAGACTTGAACCCAATTGAACATCTCTGTAGAGATCTGAAATTGGCTGTGCACCGACGCTCCCCCATCCATCAGGATGGAGCTTGAGAGGTCCTGCAAAGAAGAATGGGAGAAACTGCCCAAAAATAGATGTACTAGAAACAACAGCAAGGTGTCCCAAGCGCTAAGCCCTATTTGGATTTGCACTGTCCCTATGGTAGGTTTAACGTAATTGTGTGCAATAAACTGTATTGAGACTTTCCATTAGCCTTCATCATTTACAGGGAAATAATGGTCATCATCCCCCCAGATAGCACTGACCTTTCTGTTGCCTGCCAAAAATAGGTGTGCCATGCTTGTAACTTCAAACTCAAAAAGATTTGAGGCTGTAATTGGTACCAAAGGTGTTTAAACAAAGTATTGAGCAAAGGCTGTGAATACTTGTGTACATGTGATTTTTTTTCATTTTTTATTTTTAGTAAATATGCAAAGATTACAAAAAAACTTCTTTCACATTGTCATTATGAGGTATTGTTTGTAGAATTTTGAGTATGAAGAATGAATTTAATTAATTTTGAAATAAGGCTGTAACACAACAAAATGTGGAAAAAGTGAAGCACTGTGAATAATTTCCAGATGCACTGTACATGGTCTCTAAATCTCTGATAGAATAAACACTTTGTTTTTAGAATAACTTTATTACCATAGAGAATGAAAGAACACAAGTTAAAAGTTCCACAGGAAAAAGTTCCTAGATATCACATTAAGGGTTTTTTTTAGGTTGTATAGTAGCTTCTCAACAAAGTGTCCTTAAAGATTTTGACCTCCTGAAAGTGATCTTGGGGTAGTTTTTGATATATTTACCTATTGTTTGATCAGCCCTAAGGAGGGGGCTAATATTTTTTAAAAATGCCTCTCATTTGATTTTGATGTTTTGAAAATCTAGTTATTTTCACGTTTCCCAAAGATAGGGGTGCACACCGTGTCCACATAGCCACACCCTGCACCTGGAGGCAGTGGGAGGGCTTAAACATAAATATGTTTAGGGTCAATATAAATTTTAAAAGGTCAAGTACCACTTGCGTTCCTTTTTCGGGAGGAATTGAGTTGTAAAGAGATTCCAAATCTATTGCAGCTAGCTAAGCATTACTAGGAACTGGCAATTCCTCTATAATTTTGAGAAGATCAATGGTTTCTATTGAATCTGAACACTATTGAAGTCAGTTGTGATGGAATTTGGTGATGGAGTCTTTTGAGGACATTCAACCTGGTGTGCTTCCTCTATAACACTACCCACTCTATGAGTCTTCAGTTTTTTTGCTACATAACTTAGATGATTGACCTCTTCTCCTTAATGAGGAAATTCAGACTCTTCAATAAACTGTTCAATCAACATTGACAGATTCTCTGGATTCTCCAAAGACAGATCATTTTTAAAAATTTAGGGTAAAGTACAGTATACAAAAACACACAAAACATGGGCTTTTTCCTCAACTATGTGTGTCAAAAAAAAAAAAAAAAGGCGGGTAGGGTAATAGTAAAATAAGAGAGTTTATAAGGGGTGACCCAATATCTGCCCCCTGTAACGAGAAAAATGGTACCCATTCCTACATTACCAAAAAGGGTTAAAAGAAAAAAATATTTTTGATTAAAATGGAATTAAAAAGTGTAAAGAAAATTCTATGCCGGCAGACTGTTTATTGCAAAGGAGACATGCTTTGAATTTGCAGTCATTTTTTTTAGAATGGACACTAATTTCCATATGCAGAGCTCAGTGTGCATTCTCAGCACTCTGTCTTAGTGCAAGGATGAATGAACAATGATCAATGCACATGCACAGGAGTTACGTTATCCCATACTGGCCAATTAAGATGGCTGAAGACCTAGCACCTGGAAGAAGCTGGGGAGAAGATGTCGGCACTAGTAAGGGATCTTGCAGACATTGCATCATTGGATCAAAGGTATTTGTAGAGTTTAGTTCAACTCTAAATTAAACAGAAACACGTTCTTATGGCCTTTAACCACTTTACCACCGGAGGATTTTGCTGTCTTCCGTCCAGGCCACTTTTTGCGATTCGGCGCTGTGCGAATTTAACTGACAATTGCGCGGTCGTGCGACGCCGTACCCAAACAAAATTTACGTCCTTTTTTTCCCACAAACAGAGCTTTCTTTTGGTGGTATTTGATCACCTGTGCGATTTTTACTTTTTGCGCTATAAAAAAAAAATAGTGTTTATTTTGAAAAAATAACAATATTTTTCACATTTTTTTATATGAAATTCCCCCCAAAAAAAATGTAAAAATCAAATTTTTTTAAAATTTTTGGCCAATTTGTTTTATGCTACCTATGTTTAGTAAAAAAAATCGCAATAAGCGTATTTTGATTGGTTTGCGCAAAAGTTATTGCGTTTACTAACTAAGGGAAAGATTTCTGTCATTTTTGGTGTTTTTTTTTTTAACGCGTAATGGCGGTGATCTGCGATTTTTTTTGCGGGACTGCAACATTGCGGCGGACAGATCGGACCCTTGACTGACATTTTTGACACTTTTGGGGGTACCAGTGACATTTCTACAGTAATCAGTGCTATATATATGCACTGTTACTGTAAAAATGACACTGGCAGGGAAGGGGTTAATTTTATTGGAGAGGGAGGGGTTAATGTATGCCTGGTGCTTACTGACGTGTGGGGGGGGGGAGGTGACTGAGTGACAGAAGGACAGATCGGATGTCCAGCTATGCTGAACACTCCGATCTGTCAGTCCCTGTCACTATGGAGATCCGCCCGCTGTGTTTACACACAGCGGGCGGATCTCCAGACTCGATCCCCGACGATCGGGGCAGAGCAGCGGCAATCGCCGCTGCTCCTCCGCTGGCCCGACTCCCGCTGTGAATGAACACAGCGGGAGCGAGCCTCCGGCGGCGCGCGAGCGCCGCCCACAAGGGGCGGAGTCCAGCGACGTAGGTCTACGTCGCTGGACGGGATCGCGGCACTTTGCCGCAGTAGCCTCAATGTAAGCGGGGCTAAAGTGGTTAAATTAAAGTTGATTAATTTCCCTGCAAGTAAAGAGAGCATCAGTCATAAAGTCCAGTGATGAATCGATCAATTAAAGGAGTTGTCAGAATGTCAGAAGGTTTTTTATTCTAATGAATTCTTTGCATTAAGATAAAAAGCCTTTGGTGTGTAGCAGCCTCCCCAGCACCCCATAATACTTACCTGAGCCCCATCTCTATCCAGCTATGTCCAATAGTCCCTCGGCTGTCCGGAATTCTCCCTCCTGATTGGCTGGGACATAGCCATAGTGCCATTGGCTCTCGTGGCTGTCAATCAAAGTCAGTTAGCCAACCAGGAGAGAGAGGGGGCGGGGCTGAAGTGCCTGAATGGACACGTGGAGCTGCAGCTCGGCCTTGGTGCTGGTGCCCCCATAGCAAGCTGCTTTCTCTGGGGGCATTTGATAGGAAGAAGGGATAGGCCAGGAGCAGCAATGAGGAACCCGAGAAGAGGAGGACCTGGGCTGCCCTGTTCAAAACCAACTGCACAGAGGAGGTAAGTATAACATGTTTGATATTTAAAAGAAAAACTGACTTAACAATCAGTTTAAGATGTTTAGGTCACTCATGATAATCTATAGCCCACTGACACTCCCACTTTCAAATTAGAGAGTTTTCTAGCTGTGATATTATCACCAGGAATCCTAGATGCTAGATGCTAGCATCTCTGGTATAGGTTTACAGCTCCAGTCAAGTCTACTGTGCCAGTGCGGCCAGTCTCAGTGAGTGTTTTGGACTAGAGAAGAGGAAATTGCAGAGGATGCTGTCATTGTAATGCGGTGGTAATTATTCACCTTGGTGGGATGTGTCTCAGCTAAGTAAGGTTAGAGGGCTAAGATAAACTTGTCAATACAAAATGAATTCATCTGCAAAAACATATTCCTTATGGCCATGTCAGAGGTGGCTCAGACAAAAATACTGGCATCTCCAATATATGTAATAATCTGGATGCTTCTTCATCCCACCAATGCCTTCATGAAACCCACGACATCTGCCCAATCAAAGATTCAAAATTAAAACAAGTAAATAATTTACTTTTAACTAACATTGTCATTAAAAATCAACTATGGCAGTTTCCATGTCTTGGCTCTCTACACCCCTCTGCTCTACATTTATTTTTTTAAACAGCACATTATGCATATTTTAATTATGCATTATTTTGTTTGACTATGTGACATCACAAGTCTCTCTTTTTCTCTATTGGTGGCTGGTCCTTACTTCTGAAATGAGCGATGCTTACATAAAGTGTGGCATTTACTCTGTTCAATACTGTTGTGAACCCCCAAGGGATGTGGTCATGATGGCCTTGGCTCCTTGCATTATTCTTCCTATAAAAGGGCAAATGCTGGAATACGAAGTAATGAGTCTGTGTGGGATAGCACTGGGGGGTTGAGTTGGATTTTTTTTATGTTTATAACTAAGATTTATGTGTTGTTTCACCAGTGCAGCTCCAGAGCAATTTTTTTTTATTTTGTGAATACATGAAAACTGTGTTAATTTTTGACAATAAAATTTATGAAACCTCCAGAACAGTATACTGTATATTTTTTTAAAAGCAGAGGCCCTGTAGAATAAAAAGGTTTCAGTCACAAATTAATTTATGTCATATGATATTTGCGCAACTGTTTATTAACCACTTAAGGACCAGGCCTATTTCTAACACTTGCTGTTTACAAGTTAAAATCAGTGCTTTTTTTATATATATATATATATATATATATATATATATATATATATATATATATATATATATTTTTTTTTTAGCAGAGACCCTAGTTATTAAAATGGAGATTGTTGCAATACTTTATTTCACACCGTTTTTGGGCAGCGGTCTTACAAACACAATTTATTTGGAAAATTTAAAAATAAGAAAACAGTAAAGTTAGCCCAATTTTTTTCTATAATGTGAAAGCTAATGTTACGCCAAGTAAATAGTTACCCAACATGTCATCCTTCAAAATTGTGCATGCTTGCGGAATGGTGACAAACATTGGTACCTAAAAATCTCCATAGGCGACATTTTAAAACTTTTTACAGGTTACCAGTTTAGAGTTACAAAGGAGGTCTAGGGTAAGAATTATTGCTCTTGCTCTAACGTTCATAGCGATACCTCAAAATTGCAGTTTGAACATATGTGGGTGTGACTTGGGTATGTGTTCCCTTCTGCGCACAAGCTAGGAGGGACAGGGTGCTTTAAGTTTTTTTTCTTATTTATTTTATGACATCGCTCCGGTCCTCCAAGGCCATAGAGTCAAGTGGGGGCCATCACTCGACTTCCTGCCTGGGACATGGATGGTGTTAGGAATGCTTCCTGCTGTCATGAGTCTGCAATCTAAAGGGTTAACCTAGAGCAGACTAATTGTAGTAATTGGCAAACAGGCTGCCTTATTTAAACAGCTCAGAAGCACTGTGTCTTTGCTGTCTGGTCTGCAGCTCCTCCTGTGTTCCTGAAGCCTGCGTCCTGTTATCTGTTTGATACCCGTTTTTGATCTTTGGCTTGTTCCTGACCTTGTTGACCTGCTGCCCATCCTGACCCCCGGCTTGTTTGACCATTCTCTCGGATCTCCCTTGTCTGCTTATCTGCCTTCGGATCTTGACCGGTTTCTCCCTTGGTGGGGCGACCCTGAGGACCGCGACCTGGTATCCACACGCAGCGAAGTCCATCCTCACCCCTAGAGGCTCTTGCGAAAACCGGTGGATACTTAGATTCCGCACCTCAGGTTAGCCTGTGTCACTTACCTTGGGAGTTTCCATCTAAGCTCCGCCCTCCGGCACACGTGGGGCCTTCCTCTGCCATCAGGCTACCACTTGTATTCCTAACAGTACAAGACAGCCATGATGAAGCCAGCAAGAGAAGTCTCACCGTTGGAAGAGATCTGCCAACACCTTGCAGCCCTGTCTCGAGCCGTAAAGTGGCTTCAAGATGGCTACACACAGCTAGAGGAACGGCTGCGTTCTACGACTCTTCAGGGGGATCCTCCTGTATTATCTACTTCCCTTCCTGCTGCAGCACCCTCTGGACTTGCATCTGGTCCTACCATAGTGATGCTGCCACCAGAACCTCGAGTTTCTGCTCCCGAAAAATATTCCGGGGATTGCGGTAAATTCTGTGCATTTCTTTTCTTTGGAGGCCACCAAGGTGGGGTTTGTTATCTCCCTGCTCCTAGGCGAACCCCAGTTCTGGGCTCATTGGCTCCTTGAGGAGGGCAGCCCCCATTTAAACTCCTTACGGTCATTTTTTGAGGCCATGGCACAGCTCTATGAAGACCAGCAGCGATCCTCCACCGCAGAAGCTGCGCATTATGTTCTTCAGCAGGGTCGCAGGCCTGTAGAAGACTATGTCACTGACTTCCGCCGCTTCAGTTCCGATACATCCTGGAATGAAGCAGCACTCAGGTATCAGTTCCATCTTGGCTTGTCGGAAGGACTGAAGGACGAGCTGGCGCAGGTAGGTGTCCCCGATGCCTTGGAAGATTTGATTTCCCAGGCCATTCAAATCGACCTCTGGCTACGGGAGTGCAGAGCAGAACGATCTCCGCAGCAGTTCAGACCAGCCTGGACGCTACCACGAGTTGCTCCTCCTGCATACTTTTCTTCCGCTGGGTCAGCTCCTACCAACCCTGCTCCCACTGGAGTCGCCTCAGATACGCCTGAACCTATGCAACTTGGGATCATACGGCCTGCTTTGTCCCCGGAGGGGAGACGCCGTCGCCAGTTGGGTAACCTGTGCCTGTATTGTGGTGAAGCTGGCCACTATGTGCGCTCCTGCCCGGCAAAATACCGTAAGTTCCTGCCTGCCTCACCATCCAGTTGTGTGGCATCTGTTGCCAGTTCCTCCCACCTAGCCTTTCGTGTGTCATTACAGCTTCCGGAATGACCTGTCCCAGTTACAACAATCATTGACTCGGGAGCCTACTGTTGTTTCATTAATTGTTCGTTCGCCCTGCAACATGCCGTATATCTCTAGCTCAAGACCCAGGATATCACTATCTTTCTGGCTGATGGCTCCCGCATCAAATCCGGGCCCGTGACCCAAGATACTTTTCCCCTTCCTATGGTCTCCTCCTCTGGCCATAAAGAACTGATCAGCCTGGATGTTATCACATCCCCCTTTTTTCCCATTATCCTGGGATTACCGTGGTTGCAAGCACATAACCCGCAAGTCAATTGGATCACAGGCACCATCCAGTTCCCATCTCTTTACTGCAAGAATTCCTGTCTACCCGCTCCTCCTGAATTCCCCAAGACTCTGTTCTGTCTTTAATCCAAACCTGATGTATGTTCCGTGGTGCCCAAAGCATACCATGATTTCCTGGACGTATTTAGCAAATGGGGAGCAGAGACCTTGCCCCCTCACCGTCCATATGACTGCCCCATCGACTTGCTCCCAGGAGCTGAAATCCTGTTCGGCCGGATTTACCCACTTTTTGAACGTGAGCTGGACGTCTTAAAAGACTATGTAGACGTAAGTCTGAAGAAGGGGTTCATCCGTCCCTCTACCTCTCCAGCAGGGGCAGGTATCTTCTTCGTAGAGAAGAAGGATCACACCCTTCGACCCTGCATCCATTATAGGGATTTACATAAAGTTACTATTAAAAACCATTATCCCCTTCCTCTAGTCCCTGAACTCTTTCAGAGACTCAGATCTGCCATCCTGTTTACTAAGCTGGATCTTCATGGGGCGTACAACTTGGTGAGCATCCGAGAGGGCGACAAATGGAAGACTGCTTTACGCACTAGATTTGGATATTTTGAATTCCTGGTAATGCCATTTGGCCTTTGTAATGCTCCTGCCACGTTCCAACACTTTGTGAACGACATCTTCAGGGATTGGTTGGATATCTTCATCATCGTATACTTGGATGACATCCTAATCTTCTCAACATCCCTACAGCAGCATCGCAAGCACGTTCGAAATGTCCTCGGTTGCCTTCACCAGCATGGTCTCTACACCAAGGCAGAGAAGTGTGTCTTTGAGCAGAACAGCATCCCGTTTCTGGGGTTAATAATTTCCACAGATGGAATAGAGATTAATCCTCAGAAGGTCTCTGCCATTCTGGACTGGCCACCTCCATCAGACAAAAAGGGAGTACAGCGCTTTGTTGGCTTCACCAATTTTTATAGGAGGTTCATTAAGGGGTTCTCTAACATCATAGCCCCTATTACTCACCTTACTAAGAATAACGTCCGCTTCCAATGGACCCCAGAAGCTCAGTCCGCCTTCTCAGTTCTTAAAAAACATTTTACCTCTGCCCCTATCCTAAGTCACCCGGATCCTGTCTTACCCTATCTCCTGGAGGTAGACACATCGGAAGTTGCGGTCGGGGCAGTCATCTCCCAAAGACAGGGAACTAGAGACTTAACTCACCCAATAGCCTTCTTTTCCCGGAAACTCTCTCCCGCAGAGAAAAAATATGATGTCGGGGACCGGGAACTCCTGGCTATCAAAGCCGCTCTCGAAGAGTGGCGATATCTACTGGAAGGAGCATCACACCCGAGTTTTATATTTACCGATCATAAGAACCTTGAGTACTTCATATCTGCAAAGCGACTCAGACCATGCCAGGCCCGATGGGCTCTCTTCTTCTCCAGATTCTCGTTCCATATTACCTATCGGCCCGGGTCAAAAAATGTCAAACTGGATGCCCTGTCCCGGATGTTTGATAATCCTAAAGAAGATTTGATACCCGACACTATCCTTTTAGAGAAAAACTTCCTGCTCACTAGCCTGAAATCCCATCTTGAGCAAGCCTCTGCCAAGATTTCCGGTCCACCTGGGATACCCCTGTCACGCAAGGATGGTTTGTTGTGGGCTAAGGACAAAATCTTTGTCCCGGAGGGAATCTGAGTTTCGGTTCTAGCTGCCTGCCATGACCACCCTCTGGCTGGCCATTTTGGCGTTCATAGGACCCTTGACCTCATGCAACGCACCTTCTGGTGGCCTAATATGGGAAAAGACTGCAGAAGTTAAGTGTCTTCCTGTGTTTCTTGCTCCAGGAGTAAAACCACCAGAAATAAGGCGTGGAGTCTCCTCAGACCACTCCCCATCCCTGATCGGCCCTAGCAAACTATCGCCATGGTCTTTATCATGGAACTTCCACCTTCGGCCGGGTGCTCCGCCATTTTTGTGGTTGTAGACCGACTTACTAAGATGTGTCAGAATGTTTATACTGCTTTGATATAACAGTGTCTATTTATGTAAATAAGCAAAGATCTGTAAGTTAGGAGATTCTCAACTTATTTCCATAAATCAATAAAAATGCAAGATCATTTTAAGTGACGCTAATCTGAAGATAAGGATCATACAATTCTGTGCAATAATATATTTATTTATTAAATACTTCAGTGCAAAATAAAATGTTAAAAATATAATTGGTGATAAACACAAAGTTTAGAATTAAATGCAATAAAATATATCACAAAGGTAATATGAGAATAAAATCAAAGAATATTATCTCAGAATAATAAGATGATCATAACCAAAGACTTTTAAAAGATGATTAACAGTCTACCATGAAGACATAAAAGATGGCAACCAATATGACAGATTTGAAAAATATATAAAAAACTAGCGCAAATTCTATTTAGACCCAACTCAAACTAAAATCATTTTTTAGATGGACTAATTTAATCAGACTATAATAATTTAAAAGGTGCCAGTGCGTCTATACTTGATGCGAAGAACAATAAAAGAACCTAGAGACCACAACTCCCAACTGATTAACTTAGTTTGGTAAAAATTTATAAAAACAACAAAATTATAAAAATAGTCCTGCACGCTGGAAATTATATATAAAGTGTAAAAACCGTGTATATCTGTGCAAAATAAATATTATAAATATAAATTCATACACTAATAAACTATCAATGGCATATATTATAAAATATATGTAACAAAGTGATTGTGTTATTTAAATTATGTTGTGCAAACGTAGCAAATATGTGACTAAAAATCCTAAAAAATGTGCTTAATTAAATACACTGACCACTAGATGGCAGTTGTGTAACAAGATATAAAGTGACTATAGTGCAAACCTCTATAAAGTACAGTAAAACCTTGGTTTGAGAGTAACTTGGTTTAAGAGCGCTTTGCAAGACAAGCAAAATTTTCAAATAAATTTTGACTTGATATACAAGCGATGTCTTGATATACAAGTAGCCTCAAGTCACAGCTGAGTATAAAAGAGAAGAGAGGCGCCTCTAAGTGTAGCAATATGGTTACATTTAATTAAGGTACAACATTTAGCAACTCCCATGGTTGATGATTGAAACAGGCACATCTAAGGATGCAGGCATCAGTGGTAAAGCTGTCCACATAGGACCATCCTCCACACTGTCATCTACTTCATCCCTTCCATGTTGCCCCTCGCTTTCAGATCGCTTTACTGCAGGGTGGTCTTGCCGGTCAGGATTACAGACTAGCAGCTGGCGGTGCAGAAGATGGTCTATGTGGACAGCTTTACCCCGGATGCCTGCGTACTTAGATGTGCCTGTTTTATTCATCAACCTTGTGAGTTGCTAAATATTGCACCTTCATTAAATAGAACCATATTGCTACACTTAGAGGTGCCACTCTTCTCTTTGATACTCTGTAGCTCCTGCTGGATTTTGCTTCTAATTACCTTGTGAAAGCGGCTATTTGTGGATGGACATTTTATGGTTATATAACCTATCGCAATGCTATAATCTTTTTATATGGACTATAAATTGAAGGATTTATGAATAAATGGTTGTGGAACGAATAATCTGAGTTTCCATTATTTCTTATGGGGAAATTCGCTTTGATATAAGAGTGCTTTGGATTACAAGCATGCTTCCGGAACGAATTATGCTCGCAATCCAAGGTTTAACTGTAATTTATACAAAAATAATCAATAATTATAAAACAAGGCAATGACCTTGTGCTAATTTGTCCAATAAAAAACAAATCCACCATAAAGTATAAAAAGCAAATATATATATATATATATATAAAGAAATCAATCTAGTCCCATACACAGTCCATATAATGCTTCAAGCAGCAAAATTTTTCTTTGTGCAAATGTGCAAAAAATGCCAATAAATATAAGGTGCTTTTAGTGTTCACACGTGCAGATCCCACCGTCTGTGCAAGCTTTCTCTCTAAATGAACTCACCAGAACTTTAGCTGGAAACACCCAGCAAACTTGCTTTTGATAAACTCCACTTTTAGTTGTATAATCCCTCCACAGGAGTCTGGTAGCAATCTTGCTTGATTATATCCTCCACCAGGGATAGTGCTCCCAAGGATAGGGAGATAATGTTAGGGAGGAGGAAAGAAACAAATCCAACATAGCGTAATTCCGTTACAAAAGAACAAAGTTTATTTAAATAAATAGTAGCACTCACATGACAATGTGTCAGCCCGACACTAGGATTCTCGGTAGTGAAAATAAATGCAAAAGGAACTCCCGGCCGTCTTCAGCCCTGGTGTCCTGCTAGCTGTTTGCAGTGTCTCTCTCACAGCATCCTAAGCCACGCCCTACTAGTTTCGTCACACTGACGTCTTCACGGAGCAGTAGGACGCTATGAGACACCGCACACTTTTAAATGGGGGACAGCCGCTCGCTTCCCCTATCAAGATCCCAAACCATTACTGTCTCTATCCCTACAAGCAGGATGACAAGCCCTCTCAATCTGCTATGCGGGGGACAATATCAACTTAGTATACAGCAAAAAAATACAAAAATATTTTTATAAAATCCTCTATATCTGCAACTGGTCATAATGATTAGAATATCAAGTTAAAAACGGAATAATTAAGAATAGACATCCATCGCTTTAGTCCATTCACTACATATCCACCTCTTAACAGTTAAATTGCTGATACATAAAGGCTTACTCTTAAAGGTATAGGCACATCATTAATCACATAAGTGTTTAAAAAATATATATAGTCAATTACATGGGTAAGAAAATATATTTTAAACCATCTCTCTTTGACATAAAACAACAAAATCTTTAATTATACATCTTATCTGATAATATTTATATCTGTATAAACATTGAATAAATACAGTGTATTTTTAAATTTTTTATATATGTTTTCCTCTATTTTATTACCACTCTGCTTGTGAAATATTTTAAATCCATATACTGTAGAGCAATATCTTATAGGGAGAATTAATAAACTCCTCACTATAGTATGTTAAAATAATATCTTATATCTAAAAAATCATTATTTTAAAACATTTTTTGTATGTGCAAAAAATATGACACAAAAATATATATATATAAAAAGGATCAACATTCAAGTAAAAAAGTCAAGTAAAAATATCAAGTAAAAATATCAGGGATCAAATAGCTAATCTCGTACAGGCTCATATTGGTCTATTCTTAATATTAGTCTATAGTTTTGTGTTGATTATCAATCTCAACAACAAATGGTGTTATTTCTTCTGTTTAATAATTTGTAAGGAAACAGTTTAAATCGATATCGATAACCCTTTGACCTTAGGCTGGATAAAAACCTTAAATTACCAAAACCCTGTCAAACACTTCAGACTCTTTGGCGAGAATGGAGGTTCTATGGTGATCATAAAACTTTACAAGAACTTACATAAACATTTCTAAAATGAAGTAATAAGCTTCACCTAAGTAAGATTATTACTTAGCAAGAATATAAAACCAAAATATGGTATACAAAGCATTCCTAAATATGTATGTATATATGTTAAACACACATAATTATTGCTAATATTTTCTCACACATGATTATAATGTATCTTTAAAACTTAGTTTAAATGAGCCTAATAGAATACACTAAACTATTGTTCATTGTTACACACAGATAAGATTATAAGTATAATAGTCATTAGTGTCTGGTATAGCGTCTGCCTAACTGATTCTTATCTAAACCAAACGTCGATGTACCACTTATTTATTACCAAAGAAAGACAGAATTATCTGTTGAAATTATAAGACCCTTTTGTAAGAGACATTTTGTTTTAAAGGACATATGAACTTTCATTGACCTCATACAAAATGGATGCCATACTGCTGAAAATCTCTATATAGAACTGAATATACATGGCCTTTATATAATTCCATTTTTCTTTTATTTAATCTCCCCAATAATCCTGACAGATGGCCCAATTTCTACCCCTCAAAGGTACCCCCTCTGCGAAGGAAACTGCAGAAGTCTTCATTAGGGAGATCGTGCAACTCCACGGGGTACCCACGAACATTATCTCAGACAGAGGGGTACAGTTCACGTCCTGCTTTTGGAGGGCCTTGTGTAAGCTACTAAAAATTGAATTATCTATGTCCTCAGCTTACCACCTGCAGAAGAACGGGCAAACAGAGAGGACGAACCAGACCCTGGAACAATATCTCCGGTGCTTTACCACCTTCGTCCAGAAGGAATTTGCCTTCAATAATTCAAGACATTCTGTTACCGGGCAATCTCCCTTCTTTGCCAATTATGGGTTTCATTCTTCCTTTCTGCCCGACTTCCCATCTGATTCCGGAGTGTCCGCAGTTCAGGTCACCATCGACTTCTTCACGAGTAACAACAAACTTCTGCAGGACACCTTGGCCAAGGCTCAGATAGCGTCCAAAAGAATCTTTCACGGGAAAAAGAGGGGAGAACTGATCCTCCAACCAGGTGACCAGGTCTTTTTATCCACAGCTAACTTCCGCTTGGCCTGCCCATCCAAGAAGTTGGCTCCCAGGTTTATCCGCCCATTCCCCGTTAAAAGAAGACTCAAGGCCATGTCCTATGAGTTATCCTTGCCTGATACCCTATGGATACATCCTGTGTTCCATGTCGCTCTTTTAAAACCCGTGGTTCCCGACGCCTTCCCCGGCAGAAGCCCTGGACCTCCCGAACCAGTGATGGTGGATGGCGACATGGAGTACGAAGTTGAGGCTGTACTTGATTGCCGGAAAAGAGGTAACCAGCTTCAGTTCCTTATTAAATGGAAGGGTTATGGGCCGGAAGAGAATTCCTGGGAACCTGAGAGGAACATTCATGCCACAGACCTGATTCAGGCGTTTTTTCTTGCCCATCCACAGAAAAGCAGTTTATTGGGCACCCGGAGGTTGCCCTTAAAGGTGGGGGCAATGTTAGGAACGCTTCCTGAGCACACTGATGTGCTGTCATGAGTCTGCAATCTAAAGTGTTAACCTAGAGCAGACTAATTGCAGTAATTGGCAAACAGGATGCCTTATTTAAACAGCTCAGCAGCACTGTGTCTTTGCTGTCTTGTCTGCAGCTCCTCCTGTGTTTCTGAACCCTGCATCCTGTTACCTGTTTGATACCCGTTTTTGACCTTTGGCTTGTTCTTGACCTCATTGACCTGCTGCCCATCCTGACCCCCGGCTTGTTTGACCATTCTCTCGGATCTCCCTTGTGTGCTTATCTGCCTTCGGATCTTGACCCTTGGTGGGGCGACCCTGAGGACTGCGACCTGGTATACGCACGCAGGGAAGTCCATCCTCACCACTAGAGGCTCTGGTGAAAACCGGTGGATAATTAGATTCCGCACCTCAGGTTAGCCTGTGTCACTTACCTTGGGGTTTCCCGTCTAAGCTCCACCCTCCGGCACACGTGGGGCCTTCCTCTGCCATCAGGCTACCACTTGTATCCCTAACAGTTGGACCGGATCTTTTTCCCCTCTACTGATGGCTCCGGTAAGTAGGGAAAACAACTGGGAAGCGGTGGAAGGGACACCCCTCCCGCGCGCCCTGCGAGCCGATCCTGGTCTGATTCAGCAGAGAACCGATCAGTCACCAGATACAGACCAATGATTTTTGGTCTGGATCTTGTGATCGGTTCTAGCCAATGGCATCATGTCCCCTGCCTGTGTAATGTAAACACAGGCAGGGGAAGTGATGTAACTTTCCCTTCTGGAGCCCTTTCGGTTCCAGAAGACAGAGAGACATCAAAAACGTGAGTTCCACCAAACACTACACTGACACTACCTCACATAGGCACATTTAACCCCTTGATCACCCCTGATCACCCCTGATCATCCCCCCAAACCCCTCACAGTGAACACTATATACAGTAGTATACGGATCTTTTACTGGTCACTGTATTAGTGTCACTTGTGACCCTAATTTGCACTTGCGTTAGGCCCAAATAAGGTTAGGGCATCCGCCATCTATCCCCTAATAAACTTTTAACCCCTTGATCTCCCCCAGTTAACCCCTTCACTCCCTATCACACAGTGCACTAATATATACAGTATATCAGATAACTACTGATCACTGTATTAGAGTCACTTGTGACCCTAATTTGCGCTTGCACTAAGCCCAAATAGGTTTAGGCCACCCGCCATCTATCCCCTAATAAACTTTTAACCCCTTGATCTCCCCCAGTTAACCCCTTCACTCCCTATCACTCTGTGCACTAAATACAGTATATAGGTAAATACTGATCACTGTATTTAGTGTCACTTGTGACCCTAATTTGCGCTTGCGCTAAGCCCAAATAGGTTTAGGCCACCCGCCATCTAGCCCCTAATAAACTTTTAACCCCTTGATCTCCCCCAGTTAACCCCTTCACTCCCTATCACACAGTGCACTAATATATACAGTATATCAGATAACTACTGATCACTGTATTAGTGTCCCTTGTGACCCTAATTTGCGCTTTCGCTAAGCCCAAATAGGTTTAGGCCACCCGCCATCTATCCCCTATAAAGGTTTAACCCCTTGATCTCCCCCAGTTAACCCCTTCACTGCCCTGTCACAGTGTTCACTATATACAGTGATTACCGATCACTGTATTAGTGTCACGGGCGACGCTACTTAGGCTAGTTAGCATCAGGGTCCCACCACACCACCGTTATTTAGCGTCAGTTAGAGTCAAATACAATTACACACATACACACACACACACACACACACACACACACACACCTCCATTACTAGTATAGTGTTTGAACAGATCAATATCTGATCTGATCAGAACTATACTAGCGTCCCCATAGTTTAGTGTTCCCAAAACGCAGTGTTTGCACAATCAGCATTGATTCCTGCCAGCACCTGCGTTTAGCCCCTCCGCCCCCGCCCTCCCTACTCAGGCAAGTGTAGTAATCAATAGATTACTGTCACTTCCAAAAAACACGAAACCGCTGCGTTAGCAGAGTCAGGCCTGATCTCTGCTAGCACTAGCAGTTTTTTTTGTAGTGACCAAATAGTCCTTTTTTACCTGTTAGTCACACTACTAAAATTTAGTTACTAAAACAACCAAACGTTGGTACAGTAGTGCAGAGGCTTACAGTATACTGACCATGTCAGATGAGAGCGATGGGGAAGCCTCACTGGCAGAATCAGGGTCAGTATACGAACCTGATGACAGCAGCGGCTCCCTGACAGATAGCTCCGGTGACAGAGGGGTCCCTGCTAAGGTCGGGTGTACCCGACCCCATTCTGGAGTTGCTGAGATGCAAGAACCGGATGTTTCTCGTATGCAGCAAAGTGCCAGTACTAGTGCTGCTCACACTTCTCGTGATCTGGCAAGCACGAGCGGCCTAGTACACCCTGGACCTAGTACAACCAGCCCTGCAGTAAGACTTGTTGACGTGGCGAGTCCCATAAGTGCAGTTGAAGCTGGTGTGGTGGCTAGCACGAGTAGTGGCCCGCAGCCACCGCGTATTCGAAGACAGGCCTGTAGAGCCCATAGTGCCCTCCCTGAAGCGCTGGCATATCCCAATTGGCAGCCCACAGATTCCACAGTGCCAGTACTTCCCCCATTCACTGCCCAACCCGGAATTCGAGTGGAAACAGCTGGTTTTAATCCCATTAACTTTTTTGAGCTGTTTTTCACTAAAGATCTTTTCAGATCTATTGTGGATCAATCAAATTTATACGCACAACAATTCATCACCGCCAACCCAAATTCAACCCCTTGCCAGACCATAAGCCTGGAATCCTATAACGATTCCCGATTTAAAAAAATTTCTGGGCCTATCCTTCAACACGGGCATTACAAAAAAGAATAAATTGCGGTTATATTGGTCCACTGACCCAATTCATCAAATGCACGTGTTCTCTGCTGCTATGTCCAAGGTTCGATACGAACAAATATTTTGGTTCATGCATTTCAGCGACAATGAACTCTGTCGTATTCAGGGAGACCTTGAATATGATCGGCTCCACAAAATTCAGCCCCTTGTAGACCACTTCAATCAGCCATTTGCAGCCTTGTTTTCCCCCCAACAAGATCTCTGCGTTGACGAGTCCCTGATAAAGTTTACTGGCCTCCTTGCTATCAAACAGTATCTCCCCAGCAAGCGTGCCAGATACGGGGTCAAACTGTACAAGCTGTGTGACAGGGCCACAGGCTGTCCTGACCGACCTGGTCTTTGCCACGGTGACTGTTTCCATCGCTACCACACACTAGTGAATTATTAGCGTAGGGTACAGCACGGCACAGTTTAGGGCACATTTACACAGGGTCTCAAAAGATGTTCGATGGCTATCGTCATTTTGAGAGACCCTAACCTGGAACCTGGAATTCTAACATTGAAGAAAAAAAAGTGTAAAAAAAATACATAAAAACATAAAATAAAAAAGCCAAAAATAGTTGTTGTCTAAGTTATTTTTATGTTCTTCTACACTTCCTACTGTACTTTTACTGTACTTTGTTTTTCATTCTTTTGTTAACCTGTTTCTCTGGTAGGTACCCGTCGGCTGCCACACTGATTTTATATATTCTGACACAAACAGCCTTTGCGCTCAGCATATATGGATACCTCTGATGGCAGCAGCTGTGGTAGGCTGATTTCACCACTGCAGTTAAAATACCTTTAGGTATACGTGGAATATTGTCATGTATACCCACCATTAAATCAGTGGGTTTGGTTGTTGGGCGGTTAATGGTGTGTAATACTACGCAATATTCCTGTGGGGATTTCTGTTAGGTTCTCTTTTTTTTTGTTCAGCCCACAGGCTGCATGGAAAAAAAAAAAAACCTACACTATATGCCAAACAAGGACCAGCAATGTACTGGTACGTTGCTGGACTTTGAGTGGTTATACCAGGATGATGCCTGCAGATTTAGGCATCATCTTGGTATAGTTTTTTACAGCCAGCATTCAGATTACATGTAAAAGCAATCTTAGCGGAAAATTGGCCGCTAGACTGCTTTTACATGCAGTGGGAGGGGACTCCCCCCCCCCTCCTGCCGCCTTCCACGTTTTTTCTCGGGCTCTTCTGTCCCAACGGTTAACCCGAGAGTGCAGTCGGTGGTTCAGTTATCTAACCATAGAGCTGATTGGAGATGAGAATGGCTCCAATCATCTCTATGCCCTAAGTAGATACCGAAAGCTATGAGCATTTCATGACTTCTGTTTCGCCAGAAATAAACAGCGCCATTGGGAAATTGGGAAAGCATTTTATCACACCAATTTTGGTGTGGTCATATGCGTTAAGGTCAGAGGAGAGATCTAGTGTCTAAAAGACCCCAGTTTTTTTAAAAAAGAGTACCTCTCACTACAGATTGCTATCATAGGGGACATTTAAATTCACTGTGATAACAATAAAAATGATTAAAATAAAATGAAAGAAAAGGTGTCAAAATAATTTAAAAAAGCAAAAAAAAGAAAAAAATGAAGCCCCCCCTGTCCCCCCTTGCGTGCGCACAAATGCGCACACAAGCGTTGGTCTAGTGTCACATGTAAACCGCAATTGCACCATGCATGTGAGGTATCACCGTGAATGCCAAGTCGAGTGCAGTAATTCTTGCAGTAAACCCCCTCTGTAAGTCCAAAGTTGTAACCTGTAAAGACTTTTAAAGGCTTTTAAAACCGTACATAGTTTGTTGCCGCTGCACGGGCGTGCCCAATTTTTAAAGCATACCATGTTTGGTGTCTATGTACTCGGCATAAGATCATATTTAAAATTTTACCAAACAATTATGAATTTTATAGTGTATTTCTGTATTAAATATAAAAAAAGTGTTTTTTAATGCAAAAATTGCGTTTGGAAAATCTGTGCGCAAATACCGTGTGACAAAAAAATTGCAACATCCACCATTTTGTTCTGTAGGGCCTCTGCTTTAAAAAAATATATAATGTTTGGGGGTTCAAAGTAATTTTCTTGTAAAAAAAAAAAACTATTTTTTTATGTAAACAAAAAGTCACAGAAAAGGCTTGGTCTTCAAGTGGTTAGAAGAGTGGTTGATGTGTGGTTAAGATTGAGCATAAAATGCCAGGACTGTTCAAACACCCCCCAAATGACTCCTTTTTGGAAATTAGACACCCAAAGCTATTTGCTGAGAGGCATATTGAGTCCATGAAGTATTTTACATTTTGCCCTAAGTTTCAGGAAAATGACAATTTGTTTTTTTTTGTGTTTTTTTACACAAAGTTGTCACTAAATGATACATTGCTCACGCATGCCATGGGTATATGTGAAATGACACCCCAAAATACATTCTGCTGCTTCTCCTGAGTACAGGGATACCACATGTGTGAGACTTTTGGGGAGCCTAGCTGTGTACGGGACCCCGAAATCCAATCCCCACCTTCAGGTTTCCTAATGGCGTAAATTGTGTATTTTACCTCCACACTACCTGTCACAGTTTCAGAGGCCCTGAGATATCAAGATAGCACAAACCCCCCCAAATGACCCCATTTTGCAAAGTAGACACTCTAAGCTATTTGCTGAGAGGCATGGTGAGTCCATGGAATAGTTTAGATTTTGCCTCAAGTTTTGGGAAAATTATTTATTTATTTTTTTTTTACACAAAGTTGTCACTAAATGATATATTGCTCACACATGCCATGGGTATATGTGAAATGACACCCCAAAATACATTCTGATGCTTCAGGGATACCCCATGTGTGAGACTTTTTGGCAGTCTAGCCGCGTACAGGACCCCGAAAACAAAACCAATCCCCACCTTCAGGCTTTCTAAGGGCGTAAATTTATGATCTCACTTCTTACTACCTATCACACTTTTGAAGGCCATTAAAAATGCCAAGATGGCACACCCCCCCCCCCCCCAATGACCCCATTTTGCAAAGTAGACACTCCAAGCTATTTGCTGAGAGGCATGGTGAGTATTTTGCAGCTCTCATTTTTTTTTTTTTTTTTTTGGAAAATGAAGAAAAAGCAGGAAAATGCATTTTTTTCCTCTTTTTTTCAATTTCCAAAACTTTGTGACAAAAAGTGAGACCTGCAAAACACTCAACATGCCTCTCTGCAAATAGCTTAGGGTGTCTACTTTCCGAAAATGGGTCATTTGGGGGGAGCTGTGCTGTCTTGGCATTTCATGGCAGTACTCGGCTAGACTGCAAAAAAGGCTCACACATGGGGTATCCCTGTACTCAGGAGAAGCAGCAGAATGTATTTTGGGGTGTCATTTCACATATACCATGGCATGTGTGAGAAATGTATCATTTAGTGACAACTTTGTGTAAAAAAACAAAAAAAAATATATATATATTTCCTGGAACTTGTGGCAAAATATAAAATATTCCATGGACTCACCATGCCTCTCAGCAAATAGCTTGGGGTGTCTACTTTGCAAAATGGGGTCATTTGGGGGGGGGGGGTTGTGCTATCTTGAAATTTTAGGGCCTCCGAAACTGTGACAGGTAGTGTGGAGGTGAAATGCACAATTTAAGCCATTAGAAAACCTGAAAGTGGTGATTGGATTTCGGGGTCCTGTATACAGCTAGGCTCCCAAAAAGTCTCACACATGTGGTATCCCTGTACTCAGGAGAAGTAGCAGAATGTATTTTGGGGTGTCATTCCACATATACCTATGGCATGTGTGAGCAATTTATCTTTTAGTGACAACTTTGTGTTAAAAAGAAAATTAAAAAAAAATGTAATTTTTCCGAAACTTGTGGCAAAATATAAAATATTCCATGAACTCACCATGCCTCTCAGCAAATATCTTGGGGTGTCTACTTTGCAAAATGGGGTCATTTGGGGGGGTTTTGTGCTATCTTGAAATTTTAGGGCCTCCGAAACCGTTATATGTAGTGAGAAAATGCAATGAAAAATGTACGAACTTTGAAATTCTGATGGTGGGGATTGGTTTTCGGGGTTCCGTACACAGGTAGGCTCCCAAAAAGTCTCACATATGTAGTATCCCTGTACTCAGGAGAAGCAGCAGAATATATTTTGGGGTGTAATTACACATATACCCATGGCATGTGTGAGCAATATATCATTTTAATGACAACTTTGTGTAAAAAATGTTTTTTTTTAGTTATTTTTCAAACACCTGTGATAAAAAAATGAAATATTCAATGAGCTCAACATGCCTCTCAGGACATTCCTTAGGATTTCTACTTTCCAAAAAGTGGTAATTTGGGGGGGGGGGGGGGTAGGGTTGTACTGTACTGCCCTGCCATTTTAGCACTTCATGAAATGAGATAGGCAGTCAGAAATTAAAACTGCGTCAATTCCGGTATTTACACCATAGTTTGTAGACGCTATAACTTTTGCGCAAACCAATAAAAATATGCTCACTGAGATTTTTTTTGTCAAAGACATGTAGCTAAATACATTTTGGCCACAATATATGACATAAATTGAGTATATTGGATATTTCTTAAAAGACAAAGTTAAAAATGTCATTTTTTTCTCAAAATGTTTGCACTCTTTTATTAATAGTGCAAAAAATAAAAAGCACAGAGGTGACCAAATACCACCAAAAGAAAGCTCTGTTTGTGGGGAAAAGAGGACATAAATTTTGTTTGGGTACAGCATTGCATGACCGCACAATTGTCAGTTAAAATCATGCAGTGCCGAGTTGCAAAAAGTGGCCTGGACGTAAAATAGGAAAATCCTCCGGTGGTAAAGTGGTTAAAGAAGACATCGAGTACCCTCTAAAAAAAATCCTGGGGATATGGCAGCTATCTGCTGCCATAACACCGGTATTTAACGTCAAAGTACAGACGTAAAACTGCGGCGGGCGGTCCAGAATTGGTAAACTCAAATTTGCAGGAAAAAATATAATAAAATGAATTTTAGTGCAAAACACACACAATATAATACCCCCTTTTTGTTAAGATGAGGTTGCATTGAGTAAATAAATACCATGTCTTATAATTGGGTGTGCCAGCGATATCCCCAAAAATCACCATAGGTGATGCTTTATAAGCCTTTACAGCTCATCAGTTTAGAGTTAGGCGCTTTGGTGCTAGTATTATAGTTCTCACTCTGATGCTCTCAGTGATATGTCAGGTGTGGTGCGACGGAAGTTTACATATGGCTACACACCCCGGGTTTGCGTTCGCATTTGTGCAGGTGTGCAGTGCAACAGGTGGTTCAGTAATTTTTTTTTTAAATAATATTTTTTATTTATTTAATTCTTAAAACTTTTTTATTTTATTTCTTTAAAATAAATCCCTATGTGATACCTTAGGGCAGGTGGCAGGTACTTTTTATGGAGACAATTGACCCCAATGTCTCCCCTGCCCTTCACACCATCTAACCAAGCACAGATCGGCTTGGTTAGATCTGACCTTTGGCTGTACTGGCCAGAAATTGGTTGATCTGAAACCAGAAGTGACAGCACTTCCAGGTTTATTGTTTGCATGTGAGATCGAGGCATGGATTTGCCTCGGTCTCACAGCAATCTCCCTCACCTAGCCAGTAGTTGTGTTCCCAGGCTCCAGTAAGAGGGAGAGCCCCGAAACCACGGGAGGAGGTTCTGCAAGTTCTGTTAAAGTGATTGGATCTTGCATCACTTTCAAGCTGGGAGCTGACTAAACAGCCATCAGCTTGTGATTAAAAGTTCACTCTTTGGATGTACGTAGTACAGTACGCAGTCCAAAGAACTGAACTGGTTAAGGTTCTCTTTAATTAAATAATATACATCATAGACATCATGCCTAGTATAGTAGACCTTTTCACTTCAAAAATGTAATAATAAGAAGAGATAGCCCAGCTCAGAGAACATATAAAATGGTTTTCAGAGCAGCGGATGATATTTGGTCCCTTAACAAAGGAGACTGCAGCCATTACGATTTGACCTTAAATCTTCATGAAAGAGGGTTAATAGGATCACTATATGATTTGTAGAAATACTGTACCTTTGCTGAGTTTTAAAGGAACATTTGTTCATCAGCCCACCTTCAAGAAAATTGCAGAACATCTGAAACATAAAAAAATAGCTGTGCCCATTTATGACCAACTTGTTTAACACGGTTTATTATGTTGCAAGCAACGTGAACCCATTTGAAAGTTTTACAAACCTATTACATTTAGAAATATAATTAAATGCCACAATGCTTTAGCATAAGAAAAGAAAAAAGTCCCCTATTCATGAAAGATTTTTTAAAGAAATCATTAAAGAGTTCCCTATGTCGTTATATCTTGCTTGAAGGATCCCCTAGAAGTAATCCAACAAATGAACCTACAAATGTTAATTTGCTGGATGTATATGGAGGATGACAATATTGTAGAGAATAAATCATCTTTATGTGAGCAAAAGTACAATGCAGCTTTATAGAAACAGATGAAAATTTAACAATATACCCATGACCACATCTATTTTATGATTCAATCTGTACACTTTTATGGATTATTAAAGGTATCCTTCAGTCCAAATTGTAAATTTGAAAGTTGAGATGCATGTAAAGTGCACAGCCTACATTCTTAGCAGTTCAGTTTTCAGTCACTGCTGTTGTGCATTAGTCTATCCTACTAGATTTTGATAGTTATTGGGTGATCTGAGAACATTTTGCTATTAAAGTAGGAGAGTTATTCTCAGTTATCCTCTGCAGGCTGTCTCTACAGAAAGTCTATACATTTGGTCCCCGGGTTACAAACAAAATAGGGTCTGTAAGTCTGTTCTTAAGTTGAATTTGTTTGTAAGTTGGAACAGGTACATTTTTTAAGTGTAGCTCCAGCCAAAATAATATTTTTTAAGTTTTTTGGATAACATAGGAAACACCCCTGTAACATTTGTTTTCTGTCTGTGCCCCTGTTCAGAAGATTTCAACCCACTTTCTGTCCCCATAACAATTGGATTTGGAAAATTTTGGGTTGTTGTGGAAACAAGGATTGGTGATAAAGCAAAGTTTTTGATGCATTTTTTCATGTAGTTTTCATGCATTTTGCATTTTGTTCCCCCCCCCCCTCTAAAAACACTGTATATAGCTGGATGCTAAGGAGTGGGCTGGGAAGCTGGCTGCTGCGTCCTTAACAACTGATGAGTCATCAGCTAAAAAAATTGTAAAAAGAATGCGTGGGGTCCATCGCAAATCCATACCAGGCCCTTGGGGAATCCCATGCCAAAGGGGGCAATGCCAGACCCTTATCCGAGCATACAGCCTGGCAGGTCAGGAAAGGGAGGGGACCAGTGAGTGCCCCCTCTCCTGCACCATACCAGACTGCATGCTTTCAACATAGGGGGGTGCTTCGGGGAGGGGGGGTTCTGTCCCCCCCCAGCCCAAAGCACCTTCTCCCCATGTTGATGGGGACAAGGGCCACTTCCCCACAACCCTGGGCAGTGGTTGTGGGGGTCTGGGGGTGACGGGCTAATCAGAATCTGGAAGCTTCCCTTGAAAGGGGGTCCTCAGATCTTGCCCCCCAAGTGAATGAGTATGGGGTACATTGTACCCCTACTCCTTTACCAAAGAAAGTGTCACATAGAAAACAAAATTCAAATACAGTTTTTGACAATTCCTTTATTAAAAATCAAAAATTAATATACCTTGCTGTAGATCCATTGTCAATCAAGCCGCCCGCTTCACTGCTTAACCCAGGAAAAAAAGAGCTCCGCACTCATCAAAGGCTAACCGCTTACTGCCTGCTCCTCCGTCTGACAGTTCTTAAATAGGTATGGGGCAGGGCCACCCAGTAATGTCACTTGGTGACCCCTCCCCCTTGTGACTTCATTGACTGGTGTATGCTGGGGCGGTGATGTCACAAGGGGCAGGGACACTAGGGGATGTCACTGGGTGACCCCACCCCTTGCCTATTTAAGAACTGTCAGATGGAGGAGCAGGCAGTCAGCGGTGAGCTTTTCGACGAGTGCATGGCTTTTTTTTTTCTAACGTTCGGCGGGACATTATCTTTTGATTTTTAATGAAGGAATTGTCAAAAATTGTGTTTGTGTAGACACTTTTGTGACACTTTTTTGGTGAATGAGTAGGGGTACAATGTTCCCCTACTAATTCACATGGCGGGCAAGGATCTGGGGAATCAAGGATTCTGGGGAAGAAGCCCTTGTCCCCATCAACATGGGAAAAAGGTGCTTTGGGGTGGTGAGCTTAGAGACCCCCTGTCTCAAAGCACCTCCCATGTTGAGGGCATAAGGCCTGGTATGGTTCAGGAGGGGGGCACTGACAGCTAATGACTCGTTGGTTGTTAAGGGCATGGTGGCTGGCTTCCCGGCCAGCTCCTTAGCAACCAACTATATACAGCGTTTTTTAAAAGGAAATATAAAAAAAAAAAACATTACCCCCTTAATGACCAGGCCATTTTTGTGATACAGCACTGTGTTACTTTAACTGACAATTGCGAGGACGTGCAACACTGTACCCAAAAAAAATTATATCTTTTTTTCCCCTCAAATAGAGCTTTCTTTTGGTGGTATTTGATCACCTCTGTGGTTTTTATTTGTTGCACTATAAAAAAAAATGTGACAATTTTGAAAAAAAAAACAATATTTTTTACTTTCTGCTATAAAAACACAGCCAATAAAAAAAAAAATTTAAAAATCTATTTTTTTCATCAATTTAGGCCAATATGTATTCTGCTTTATATTTTAGTAAAATAAATTCTAATAAGTGTATATTGATTGGTTTGCGCAAAAGTTATAGCATCTACAAAGGATGCAATACTTTTATGACATTTTTATTTATTTATTTATTTTTTTACTAGTAATGGCAGTGATCAGTGATATTTAGCGGGACTGCAACATTGCGGCGGACAAATCGGACATCTAATTGACACTTTTTATACTTTTTGGGGACCAGTGACATTATTACATGGGGGGTTGCTCTGACGGGGGGGGGGAACAGATATCGGTGTTCCTGTTCAGCAGGAACACAAGATCTCTGTCTTCCTCCCTGTCAGAATGGCGATCTGCCCTGTTTACATTCTTACGTTCTGCCTCTCCCGAGGATGATCCCTGGTGGCTGGTGGACATCTGGTCCACCGGACCCATTGATTGACATCCCCGCTAGCCAAACACGGTGCAATCGCACTTCTGGCGGTGCGACGTGCCATCTAGTGGCTATTGAACAAAACAATGTATATAAGGTATATGGTTTCGTGCAATAGTGCCACTTTGCCGCAGTATATACAAGGCGGCTGGTCGGCAAGTGGTTAATTGTTTTGAGCTATGAATAGAGTTTCAAGGGGTTAACAATGTGTTTGGCAACATTGGGGAGGGGTTTCCAGTTTCAGAGCTTTATTTCCACTATCTGCTGCATACTATGCTGGGTTCTTTTTTACATGTGAGACACACTGATTGTGTAAGAGTTGAGGCTGCATGTCTTGTTTAGACAAATCAAGAGGAGTATGTTTTTGTACAACAATACTCTCAGTGTGCGATTTTCTGCAAGAGTCAGTCTGTGAGGTGGACAAAGCAAAACTTTTCCTGTTGCAAATGACACAAACATTTATCCATTTAACAGGATTACTGGTTTCATTTAGGAGAGGTTTTTGCTTAGGAAGTGTTTGTTACCTGTTTTGTGTATTGTCGGTGTTACCTTCTCCTGTTACAGTGCCAAATCAGCTTGTGCTGCAATCAAGACAATGTTACACACTGAATTATTTAGCAGGATTATTGTTTACAGTTGGGAGAAGCTTCTCCTTAGAAAGTTTTTAGAAAGGTTTTATAAACCCTTTTGTGGGCTGTCAGTGTTATTTTCTCCTGTTGCATGAACATTAATTAATATCGGCTGTAGGT
This sequence comes from Pelophylax lessonae, assembly GCF_965119305.1. Taxonomy (NCBI): domain Eukaryota; kingdom Metazoa; phylum Chordata; class Amphibia; order Anura; family Ranidae; genus Pelophylax; species Pelophylax lessonae. The sequence continues at coordinate 194,208,040 of NC_138768.1, forward strand.
TATTATAAAGAGCAGTTCTATATATTTATTTTATTAATTATTTTCCTTTTTCTTTTTGTTCAATGAGTCTTTTTGCAAGTAAGGCTTCTTGTAGCACCAGCAATACAGTATGTACAGTATCTCACGAAAGTGAGTACACCCCTACCATTTTTGTAAATATTTTATTATACCTTTTGATGTGACAACATTGAAGAAATTACACTTTGCTACAATGTAAAGTAGTGAGTGTACATATAAAACTGTGTGTACCCTGCGCTTGTGGAAAAAAAAAGTGCTGTAGTGCTGAATCAGTGTGCTGATTTAAAAGCTGCTAGCTGCAGTGAAAAAGTGCTGGTGCTCTTTTGATATGTGAAACAGTGATTGCAGCGCTGCTTGTAGTTGAATAAATAAATAAATAATTATGTAAATCAAAAATTTCCAAGAAAGTGCATATAATAAAATAAATTAAAAATAAAACAAAATACAATAAATGTCCATTAATACATCCTTGCGATGTGCAATGTGGGAAATCCTTTCAATTGTGATTATACAAGTGCTTGTGAAATCCGTGCTTTATTCTGGGTTTCCCCCTTTTGGTTATCTACTCACCGCCAAGTAGCTGGTTTTAGGCATGTAGGAGCTGCTATGTTATAACTTCTCCACTTGCAGTACGGTTTCTTGCTGTAAATGAAGATCCATCCCCGATTTCCTCATGAGAAAAAACTAATCATGGTGAAGATCGTTTTTATGAAGCATTTATTAAAGAAATCTAGGGGTTTATACTCACAAACAACTTTAAAAACATGCAGATTATATACAGGACGGCACGGCGGCTAGCTGCTCCCGCAGCAGACAGTTCCCCGGCCGGAGGTCATGTGGTACTCGCTCAACCAATCGCTAGACGCGTTTCGCTGTCAGACACAGCGTCATCTGTAGCTATCATTCAGAGCGTACCACTCTGTTAAGTAGGCTAAGTGTTCACGCCTACTTTGTTTCAAATCCGTAGATTGATACATTCCTAGGATCTAACTGCTTTATGTACATTGTAATGGATACTTTTGTTAATAAACATTCTTTGGACTTTGCTTCCACTTAAGCTTTAAAAACTATATAACTATTTCCTGAGGGGTCACGATCTATCCCTCTCCTGGTCAGTTCTAGAACTACTCTTTATGTGATTTAAGCTCATACATCTTTCGATTGCTCATGAGCGATTCCAGTACATGTTATTACAATACATATATTCACAGGAATTCATATATGTTTATATAAATATATACACATTAATACTCAAAACCAAAAATGGATTAACTAAAAAATGCGGAGATCAATAATTACAGGCGGGATAAAATATATAATATACATCTAACATAATATAAAAATTTTATAAAATTGTCATAAAATATTGTCATGGAGATATGTCATAAAATATATAAATCTAAAAATTTAAAATATTAAAAATCATTAATAAAACAATTTATATCTATTTCGACGTTTAACCCTTTGGGTGCCATACTATCTAATTTATGAATCCACCAAGTTTCATTTTGGGAAATAGCTCTTTTCATGTTTGTGCCTCTCCAGTGTTTTTCTATTGTATCAATAGCACAGAATTTAAGTTTGCTCGGATCTTTATTGTGACAGATTCTAAAATGATTCGATAAACTGTGCTTTTTAAAACCTTTTTTAATATTGGCAATGTGTTCTCTTAGTCGGATCCTCAATTCCCTGGTGGTACGTCCTATATATTGGAGTCCACATTCACACTCCAATAGATAGGTAACATGGGTGGTTCTACAAGTTATGAATTTTTCTATCTTATATTGGCGCTTTGTGACATTAGATGTAAAATGTGTTACTTTTCTTGATTTATTATTCTTTCTACAGGTGCGGCAAATAACACAATTACCACATCGATAATAGCCTTTCTGGTCCAAAAATGTCACCATTTTAGTCGGAGGGTCGGGTATGTTTTTAGCGATTTTATCTTTGAGAATAGGTGGTCTGCGATAAATAAAGTACGGTTTTTTTGGTAATAAATTCTTTAAAATCGGGTCTTTCATTAGGATGGGCCAGTGAGTTTTAAAACTGCTCTCTAATTGTTTATACTGCTGGTTATAATCTGTGCAGAAGGCAATTTGATGGGTTTCCTTTATTTTCTTACTCGGTTGCAATAATTCTTTTCTATCCATACTCATAACTTTCTGTTGGATCTGATTGAGCATTAAGGGTTTATAGCCTTTGTCTTTAAATCGCTGGATCAACATATTGGATTGTTGTAAATAATCACTTTCAGACTGGCAGTTCCTCCTGAGTCTTACCAGTTGCCCTTAGGGTACTGCCGACAACCATTTAGGGTGGTGATTACTGTTAATAGGTATATAACTGTTTCTGTCCGTACTCTTAAAGTATGTTTTGGTGGACATGTGCTCATTAGATTTAAAAATTGTTAGATCCAGATAGTTGATTTCTTGTTTATTCATGGTTTCCGTGAATGTAATATTATATTTATTGGTATTCAAAGACTTGATGTATTTTGCAAGGGATTCTTGCGATCCTTCCCATATAATTAAAATATCATCTATAAACCTTTTAAAACCTTTTAATTGGGGGTGGGGCTTATTAAAAATGTATTCAGCTTCCCATTTATTCATAAATATGTTCGCTACTGTAGGAGCGTACTTAGCCCCCATAGCAACGCCTTTTGTTTGCTTATAAAAGTGCTTAGAGTGCCAGAAGTAATTATTGCACAGCTTGCATAAAAAAAGTAAATTTGCTGTCCCCTCAAAATAACTCAACACACGCCATTAATGTCTAAACCACTGGCAACAAAAGTGAGTACACCCCTAAATTAAAATGTCCAAATTGGGCCCAAAGTGTCAATATTTTGTGTGGCCACCATTATTTTGCAGCACTGCCTTAACCCTCTTGAGCACAGAGTTCACCAGAGCTTAACAGGTTGCCACTGGAGTCCTCTTCCACTCCTCCATGATGATATCGCTGAGCTGGTGGATGTTAGAGACCTTGCTCTCCTCCACCTTCTGTTTGAGTATGCCCCACAGATGCTCAATAGGGTTTAGGTCTGGAGACATGCTTTGCCAGTCCATCACCTTTACATCCACCTGTAATGGATCAACCGGCACCCCGACTGGGTACCTCCGTTGATGGATGCTCCTAGTGCTTCCTGAGGGCTCCAAGAACTCTACCAGACACCTTAATCACTTCAGACACCATGAACCACAACAGCTTGGTTAAGGTCTCGCCATCTCCTACCCACCCTGGACCTACGACAAGGCTCCAGGTTCCCGTGGGTGACCCTCTCTTTCCCCAGAGAGTAAAGCAGGTACAAGCTCTACACAAGCTCTTACAAGAGCTTAGTGATTATCCAAGAGAGTATGGAAGACCATAGCAATCCCTTAACATATTCCCCCAATAAGAGGCAGGACTGAACTAACTCTTTATTGAACAAGAAACATACTTTTATACAGTTTTCCTCCATGAGATTCACAATACAATAGAAACAGGGTATCGACATTTTGAGAGACCTAAGCTGGAATGTTGCAGTAGAAAAAAAAGTGTAAAAAAAAAAAGAGAAGTCTTCTTAGACGAGCGCGTAGGGCACGGCGTGCTGACGTCACTGCGCTGCCCTGAGGACGGGCTACATGAGAGCTGGTCGGCTTGTTTGAATTGGAATTGTTCTAAGCGGTTTTCATTCATTGTAATGTGAGTGCAACCTTTTACTTTATTTGTTTAATAAATTGTCTATACGTTATCACACTATGGAGCTTATTGTCTTCCTATATGGTACCATCGGAGAACCCATTTGAGACCAGTGCTGGATCAGTTTATCTTTCCATTCCTGCTATTCATGTTTGGGCTCACTGAATCAAGGGATTTCCAATGAGAAGCGGTGTTGGGAGGAGATTGCTTTATATGTTGTTCTTAATCCTGAGTCTGGTACGCAGATATGCATGTCATATTCATTGGAGCACCGTGGTGACAGCAGTTATTTGCTTCCTATTTTCCATCTACTTCCTCTACCCCTATTGATTGTGGATTGATATTTTGGGACTCTTTTGTCAATATATGTTTACACCAATTTATGGACACTATCACCCATTTATCTGTGATTTTAATTTTATTAATTTGTGATCTTTAGCCACCTGCTATTAGTTTAGCACTTCATTTGATGCAAATCCATTACCTCTCAGGAGTTTCACATGTTATTTTGTGATTTATTAGTTTATGATTTTTCTGGTTTATCACTTACCAACATTCAGGTGTTTTCACATCAGTGCAGCTTTCTCCTTTTATACTTACTTATTCATCCTGTGAATGCCTAATGTACCTTCAGCCACAGAATACAACTTTCTTTGCTGTCAGGTAAACCCATGTGGGCTACTTTTTGGGGCCTACACTGGCCGACACTTACTTCTGTATCCTGTCAATGCCTAATGTGCCTTAAGCCACAGAATAGAACGTTCTTAGCTGTCAGGTAAACCCATGTGTGCTAATTTTTGTGGCCTATACTGACCGACACTTACTTCTGTATCCTGTGAATGCCTAATGTACCTTCAGCCATAGAATACAACGTTTTTAGCTGTCAGGTAAACCCATGTGGGCTAATTTTTGGGGCCTTTTATGGCCGACACTTACTTCTGTATCCTGATAATGCCTAATGTACCTTCAGCCACAGAATACAACGTTCTTAGCTGTCAGGGAAACCCATGTGGGCTAATTTTTGGGGCCTTTTATGGCCGACACTTACTTCTGTATCCTGTGAATGCCTAATGAACCTTCAGTCACAGAATACAACATTCTTAGCTGTCAGGTAAACCCATGTGGGCTAATTTTTGGGACCTATTATGGCCGACACTTACTTCTGTATCCTGTGAATGTCTAATGTACCTTCAGCCACAGAATACAATGTTCTTAGCTGTCAGGTAAACCCATGTGGGCTAATTTTTGGGGTCTTTTATGGCCGACACTTACTTCTGTATCCTGTGAATGCCTAATGAACCTTCAGTCACAGAATACAACATTCTTAGCTGTCAGGTAAACCCATGTGGGCTAATTTTTGGGGCCTATTATGGCTGGCACTTACTTCTGTATCCTGTGAATGCCTAATGTACCTTCAGCCACAGAATACAATGTTCTTAGCTGTCAGGTAAACCCATGTGGGCTAATTTGTGGGGCCTTTCATGGCTGACACTTATTTATTTATCCTGTGAATGCCTAATGTACCTTCAGCCACAGAATACAACATTCTTAGCAGTCAGGTATGCCCATGTGGGCTAATTTTTGGTGCCTTTTATGGCCAACACTTACTTCTCTATCCTGTGAATGCCTAATGTACCTTCAGCCACAGAATACAACGTTCTTAGCTGTCAGGTAAACCCATGTGGGCTAATTTATGGGGCCAATACTGGCCGACACTTACTCCTGTATCCTGTGAATGTCTAATGTCAGGTAAACGCTGTCAGGTAAACGCATGTGGTCTAATTTTTGGGGCCTGGAATGGCCGACACTTACTTCTTTGTCCTGTGAATGCCTAATTTTTTAGACTTGAATTAAAAATCAATGGGTCTGTAAAGCTTCTGCCAAATTGTGGAATGAATGCAGACCCATTTTACAGATGTGTGAATGGGCCCTATATGTATTTGACATGTATTTACCGGCTGCTGTCAGTTCTGGCTGATTTATGAAAAAAAAAATTACAGCAAATTTTTTGCTGTAAAAAAAAAAATAATAATTTTTAGGGCAACTTTTCCAATTGCAATACTTCTGTTATGACATTGTCCATGTTCTGGGACTATTTGTGCACAGCTAGTAAGTCTTTTGTGGCTGCAAATATGACCTAAAGGTTTTTAAAGTTCGCCTCCCATTAAAGTCAAAGGGGCCCGCTGCGAACTTGCGGTTCCCGGACATTTGAGAAAGTTTGCGGCTAACGTTCGCGACCCGCCCCGAACGATGCTAAATATATATTGAGTGAAAATATTAGTAGTGTTGAGCGAACACGGACTGTATTATTCGTGTTCGTACCGAATAATTGGATTTTTTGTACCCGAACACGGACACGGACACTTTACTGTATGTTCGGGTAAAAATCCGTGTTCGGTCGTTTTATTTCCGGGTTTTGCATGCTTTGGCGCTCTTTTCATGGCGGGCTTTCAACAGCCAATCAACAATCGTTTAACTGGTGTGCCTTAAGCCATCCCAGCCATGCCTGCAAATGTCTCAGTAGCTGTGATTGGCCGTCTGAAGCATGTGACCAAGTCTTTATAAGTTCGAGGCAGCCGCAGCGGCGTCATTATGCTGCTTAGATTCAGGGACAGAGCACACATCAACGTGCTGGCTGCTGATTAGGGAAAGATAGGCAGGAAAAAACCATTTGTGTCCGGATAGAATTGAGGGACAGGTCGGAGTGTTTAGGCAGGGCGAGTTGTAGGCATTTTAGGGATAGAGTCTGCTGAATTATAGGGTCAGTGTCTTCTACAAACTACAATCGATATTGCTGTGTGGGGGGTGGGGTCTGCACTCAATCCTGATCTACGATCTCTTCTCAATCCTGTTAGGGACAGAGTCTGCTGAATTTTAGGGAAACTGTGTTCTACAAACTACAATCGATATTGCTGTGTGGTGTGGGATTGGAGATAGGCAGGTGTCAGTGATCCACATCCATTTTTCTGTGTGTGAGCTGCAGTGAACACAATCTTTTTGGGCTGCAGTGAACACAATCTTTTTGGGCTGCAGTGAACACAATCTTTTTGGGCTGCAGTGAACACAATCTTTTTGGGCTGCAGTGAACACAATCTTTTTGGGGTGCAGTGAACAAAATCTTTTTGGGGTGCAGTGAACACAATCCTTTTTGGTGTGCAGTGAACACAATCTTTGTGGGGTGCAGTGAACAAAATCCTTTGTGGGGTGCAGTGAACACAATCTTTTTGGGGTGCAGTGAACAAAATCCTTTTTGGGGTGCAGTGAACAACATCCTTTTTGGGGTGCAGTGAACACAATCTTTTTGGGGTGCAGTGAACAAAATCCTTTGTGGGGTGCAGTGAACACAATCTTTTTGGGGTGCAGTGAACACAATCTTTTTGGGGTGGAGTGAACAACATCCTTTTTGGGGTGCAGTGAACAAAATCCTTTTTGGGGTGCAGTGAACAAAATCCTTTTTGGGGTGCAGTGAACACAATCTTTTTGGGGTGCAGTGAACACAATCTTTGTGGGGTGCAGTGAACACAATCTTTTTGGGGTGGAGTGAACAACATCCTTTTTGGGGTGCAGTGAACAACATCCTTTTTGGGGTGCAGTGAACACAATCTTTTTGGGGTGCAGTGAACACAATCTTTGTGGGGTACAGTGAACAGAATCTTTGTGGGGTGCAGTGAACACAATCTTTGGGGGGTACAGTGAACACAATCTTTGTGAGGTGCAGTGAACACAATCTTTGTGGGGTGCAGTGAACACAATCATTGTGGGGTGCAGTGAACTCAATCTTTGTGGGGTACAGTGAACACAATCTCATACTTCTGAAGGTTTGAGGGTGCTGCCTGTTCCATACTCCCCCTACTCCTCATCTAGCCTTTTAGGGGTACAAACAATAGTAATTGGGGCCTAGTGTGGTTGTGTACGTGTGATATACATACACTTTTTTGGGATCATATTTTCTATTCCGCTATTTAATCAAAAACCTTTGGGGATCAGTTAAATTGGGGGATAGTCTGTGTTGGTACGTGTGAGAGAGATCCACCTTTCCAAGTTGTTGGGGTTCATCTCATACTTCTGAAGGTTTGAGGGTGCTGCCTGTTCCATACTCCCCCTACTCCTAGCCTTTTAGGGGTACAAACAATAGTAATTGGGGCCTAGTGTGGTTGTGTACGTGTGATATACATACACTTTTTTGGGATCATATTTTCTATTCCGCTATTTAATCAAAAACCTTTGGGGATCAGTTAAATTGGGGGATAGTCTGTGTTGGTACGTGTGAGAGAGATCCACCTTTCCAAGTTGTTGGGGTTCATCTCATACTTCTGAAGGTTTGAGGGTGCTGCCTGTTCCATACTCCCCCTACTCCTAGCCTTTTAGGGGTACAAACAATAGTAATTGGGGCCTAGTGTGGTTGTGTACGTGTGATATACATACACTTTTTTGGGATCATATTTTCTATTCCGCTATTTAATCAAAAACCTTTGGGGATCAGTTAAATTGGGGGATAGTCTGTGTTGGTACGTGTGAGAGAGATCCACCTTTCCAAGTTGTTGGGGTTCATCTCATACTTCTGAAGGTTTGAGGGTGCTGCCTGTTCCATACTCCCCCCTACTCCTAGCCTTTTAGGGGTACAAACAATAGTAATTGGGGCCTAGTGTGGTTGTGTACGTGTGATATACATACACTTTTTTGGGATCATATTTTCTATTCCGCTATTTAATCAAAAACCTTTGGGGATCAGTTAAATTGGGGGATAGTCTGTGTTGGTACGTGTGAGAGAGATCCACCTTTCCAAGTTGTTGGGGTTCATCTCATACTTCTGAAGGTTTGAGGGTGCTGCCTGTTCCATACTCCCCCTACTCCTAGCCTTTTAGGGGTACAAACAATAGTAATTGGGGCCTAGTGTGGTTGTGTACGTGTGATATACATACACTTTTTTGGGATCATATTTTCTATTCCGCTATTTAATCAAAAACCTTTGGGGATCAGTTAAATTGGGGGATAGTCTGTGTTGGTACGTGTGAGAGAGATCCACCTTTCCAAGTTGTTGGGGTTCATCTCATACTTCTGAAGGTTTGAGGGTGCTGCCTGTTCCATACTCCCCCCTACTCCTAGCCTTTTAGGGGTACAAACAATAGTAATTGGGGCCTAGTGTGGTTGTGTACGTGTGATATACATACACTTTTTTGGGATCATATTTTCTATTCCGCTATTTAATCAAAAACCTTTGGGGATCAGTTAAATTGGGGGATAGTCTGTGTTGGTACGTGTGAGAGAGATCCACCTTTCCAAGTTGTTGGGGTTCATCTCATACTTCTGAAGGTTTGAGGGTGCTGCCTGTTCCATACTCCCCCTACTCCTAGCCTTTTAGGGGTACAAACAATAGTAATTGGGGCCTAGTGTGGTTGTGTACGTGTGATATACATACACTTTTTTGGGATCATATTTTCTATTCCGCTATTTAATCAAAAACCTTTGGGGATCAGTTAAATTGGGGGATAGTCTGTGTTGGTACGTGTGAGAGAGATCCACCTTTCCAAGTTGTTGGGGTTCATCTCATACTTCTGAAGGTTTGAGGGTGCTGCCTGTTCCATACTCCCCCTACTCCTAGCCTTTTAGGGGTACAAACAATAGTAATTGGGGCCTAGTGTGGTTGTGTACGTGTGATATACATACACTTTTTTGGGATCATATTTTCTATTCCGCTATTTAATCAAAAACCTTTGGGGATCAGTTAAATTGGGGGATAGTCTGTGTTGGTACGTGTGAGAGAGATCCACCTTTCCAAGTTGTTGGGGTTCATCTCATACTTCTGAAGGTTTGAGGGTGCTGCCTGTTCCATACTCCCCCTACTCCTAGCCTTTTAGGGGTACAAACAATAGTAATTGGGGCCTAGTGTGGTTGTGTACGTGTGATATACATACACTTTTTTGGGATCATATTTTCTATTCCGCTATTTAATCAAAAACCTTTGGGGATCAGTTAAATTGGGGGATAGTCTGTGTTGGTACGTGTGAGAGAGATCCACCTTTCCAAGTTGTTGGGGTTCATCTCATACTTCTGAAGGTTTGAGGGTGCTGCCTGTTCCATACTCCCCCTACTCCTAGCCTTTTAGGGGTACAAACAATAGTAATTGGGGCCTAGTGTGGTTGTGTACGTGTGATATACATACACTTTTTTGGGATCATATTTTCTATTCCGCTATTTAATCAAAAACCTTTGGGGATCAGTTAAATTGGGGGATAGTCTGTGTTGGTACGTGTGAGAGAGATCCACCTTTCCAAGTTGTTGGGGTTCATCTCATACTTCTGAAGGTTTGAGGGTGCTGCCTGTTCCATACTCCCCCTACTCCTAGCCTTTTAGGGGTACAAACAATAGTAATTGGGGCCTAGTGTGGTTGTGTACGTGTGATATACATACACTTTTTTGGGATCATATTTTCTATTCCGCTATTTAATCAAAAACCTTTGGGGATCAGTTAAATTGGGGGATAGTCTGTGTTGGTACGTGTGAGAGAGATCCACCTTTCCAAGTTGTTGGGGTTCATCTCATACTTCTGAAGGTTTGAGGGTGCTGCCTGTTCCATACTCCCCCTACTCCTAGCCTTTTAGGGGTACAAACAATAGTAATTGGGGCCTAGTGTGGTTGTGTACGTGTGATATACATACACTTTTTTTGGATCATATTTTCTATTCCGCTATTTAATCAAAAACCTTTGGGGATCAGTTAAATTGGGGGATAGTCTGTGTCGGTACGTGTGAGAGAGATCCACCTTTCCAAGTTGTTGGGGTTCATCTCATACTTCTGAAGGTTTGAGGGTGCTGCCTGTTCCATACCCCCCCTACTCCTCATCTAGCCTTTTAGGGGTACAAACAATAGTAATTGGGGCCTAGTGTGGTTGTGTACGTGCGAGATACATACACTTTTTTTGATCATATTTCCTATTCCGCTATTCAATAAAAACCTTTGAGGATCAATTGAATTGCGGGATAGTCTGTGTCGGTACGTGTGAGAGAGATCCACCTTTCCAAGTTGTTGGGGTTCATCTCATACTTCTGAAGGTTTGAGGGTGCTGCCTGTTCCATACTCCCCCTACTCCTCATCTAGCCTTTTAGGGGTACAAACAATAGTAATTGGGGCCCAGTGTGGTTGTGTACGTGTGATATACATACACTTTTTTTGGATCATATTTTCTATTCCGCTATTTAATTTAACTGGGCCTCCATGCGAGACCTGTGTGCCTTGTTGCGCTGTTTTGAGTACTCCACCAACATGGCCAGTGGCAATGACGCCGTTCTCAGCTTAACTATCCCACTTCTATGCCTCCTTGAAAAAACAATTCGGGCGATGATGGAAGAGGATGTGGCACAGGATGAGGAGGAGGAGGAGGATGAAGAGGTAACATTTCCAAGGCTTTCAGGGCAGTCATTCGCAAGGGGCTCCGAGGGTGGGTTCCTGCACACGCAAACGCCAGGGACGCAATTGTCCAGCAGGGGCACAGTTCTGGAGGATGAGGAGGATGAGGAGGAGGAGGAGCTGGAGGAGGAGATGGAACCATGTTCACAGCAGGGTGGCACCCAGGCCAGCTCATGGCCATCACTGGTGCGTGGCTGGGGGGATACAGAGGACACGGACGATACACCTCCCACAGAGGACAGCCTTTCGTTGCCTCTGGGCAGCCTGGCACACATGAGCGATTACATGCTGCAGTGTCTCCACAACGACCGCCGAGTTGCCCACATTCTAACTTGTGCTGATTACTGGGTGGCCACGCTGCTGGATCCCCGTTACAAGGACAACGTACCGTCCTTAATTCACTCACTGGAGCGCGATCGCAAGATGCGCGAGTACAAGCGCACGCTGGTAGACGCCATGCTGCTGGCATTCCCATCTGACAGCGGGGCCACAGTGGAAGCACAAGGCAGAGGAGGAGGAGGAGGAGGTCGCCAACGCAACCAGGGCACCGCCAGCACCTCAGAAGGCAGGGTTAGCATGGCCGAAATGTGGAAAAGCTTTGTCAGCACGCCACAACAAACAGCAGCACCAGCAGCTCAGATGGAACGTCTTAGCAGGAGGCAGCATTTTACCAACATGGTGGAGCAGTATGTGTGCACACGCCTACATGTAGTGAATGACGGGTCTGCCCCCTTCAACTTCTGGGTCTCCAAATTGGGCACATGGCCTGAGCTTGCCCTTTACGCCTTGGAGGTGCTGGCGTGCCCTGCAGCCAGTGTATTATCTGAACGGGTATTTAGCACGGCTGGGGGCGTTATAACAGACAAGCGCAGCCGCCTGTCCAGAGACAATGTGGACAAGCTCACGTTCATTAAAATGAACCAGGCATGGATCCCACGGGACTTTTCCGTACCTTATGCAGAATAGCAATGGATACCGACCTTACCCACCCATTGTTCCATTTTTGCTCTTTCTCACTCTTTTGGGGTGTACCCTCATTTAAAATTTTTGAAAAGAAGCAGTGTTGGCTACCTCGTCCTCCTCCTCAGGGCCAGATTAATGTAGGGGCTATTGGAGCTGCAGCTCCAGGCCCCTACCTTTTATATAGGCCCCGGGTTGGCCATATTCACTGTTACCGCTCTTCTGTCACTTGTAAACACAGAAGTCTGGCTTCTATGCTCGCTTCCCCAGGCAGCACCCTCAGAACCTCCCCACACAGCGTGAAGGCCGGACAAGGAGGGACAGTTGGCGATGCATGGATGTGTTTATGGGCTTCAGAGACAGCATCCCATGTTGAATTAGGCATGCATGGCTGCACCCTTCCTCCTCTGGGTGCATGGCAAGGCACGGCCCTTAAGGCCCTTCAAAATCCTCAGCACCAAGCCCATGATGCTGTTAATCCGGCCCTGGTCCTCCTCCACCGCCGCTTCCACCTACACCGCCCATAGGTGTGCGCAGCCTATTGCATTAAGGTGTGCACCCCAAAGTTGAAATACACATGCATGTGTTTGCCAGCAGGGAGAGTAATGTATCGGGGCCATGTACCTGTAGGCAAGGAGAAATAGAGCAGAGCAGGTCCCAGGGAGATCTTTCCCATCTCCTCACTGGCAATGCTATGTGCCCTAGGTGATTAGGGTGTGCCCAGGCACACCCAGCACACCCTGTGCGCACGCCTATGTCACCGCTAGGCTTGTGACGGTATCAGATTTTCATGCTGCGATTAATTGATTAAGGTTTTGCCACGGTATACGGTATTATCACGGTATTCTATTATTAAATTTAAATTATTAAATTTCCACCTCACTTCAATTTCATTGCTGAATTTAGGGGCTTTGGTTCACTTATGCACATTATTATATAGTCAGTCAGTACAGACTCTGTGAACCAGGCCTAAAATAGGTCATCAAGCAGTGTCTGGCCTAACTGGTGATAACTGGTTCTGGCGCTCGGCTCCGATCCGATGGCCTGGTCATTAAGAGGGCAAATCCTTGTGGTCAAGAAGTGGTTAAACCTGAAGGAGGTGTTGTTTATAAATTACTTTACTATTGCTTTAGGCCTGGTTCACATGTATGCGGGTTGGTGGTTCACATTTGCACAGGCATAGCAGCCCATTGATTTGAATGGGCTGCTATGCCCTCATTTTCCGCAGAAAAAAGGTGCATGCAGCATTTTTTTAAAATTCAGTGGCCTTGAAATCCATCCTGCTTTTGCACCATGCGACTAACCTGCAGTTCCTGCTCTGGCAAGCTTTCTGCATTTTTTGTATACGTGGGCACGGCATTTAAAAATAAACAGTTTGCGTGTGCAGCAACGGCAGGTAAGTCGCATGGTGCAAAAGAAGGATGGATTTCATGGCCACTGCATTTTTTTAAATTCTGCATGCACCTTTTTTCAGCTGAAAACGCAGGCATAGCAGCTCAAGCCCATTCACATCAATGGGCTGCTATGCCTGTGCAAATGTGGGCCCCCAACCCGCATACATGTGAACCAGGCCTAAAGCAATAGTAAAGTCATTAATTGGTTAAACCTGCAGGAGGACCGGTGTTTTTATCTATTAATGACTTTACTATTGCTTTAGGCCTGGTTCACATGTATGCGGGTTGGGGGCCCACATTTGCACAGGCATAGCAGCCCATTGATGTGAATGGGCTTGAGCTGCTATGCCTGCGTTTTCAGCTGAAAAAAGGTGCATGCAGAATTTAAAAAAATGCAGTGGCCATGAAATCCATCCTTCTTTTGCACCATGCGACTTACCTGCCGTTGCTGCACACGCAAACTGTTTATTTTTAAATGCCGTGCCCACGTATACAAAAAATGCAGAAAGCTTGCCAGAGCAGGAACTGCAGGTTAGTCGCATGGTGCAAAAGCAGGATGGATTTCAAGGCCACTGAATTTAAAAAAAATGCTGCATGCACCTTTTTTCTGCGGAAAATGAGGGCATAGCAGCCCGTTCAAATCAATGGGCTGCTATGCCTGTGCAAATGTGGGCCGCCAACCCGCATACATGTGAACCGCCAACCCGCATACATGTGAACCACCAACCCGCATACATGTGAACCAGGCCTAAAGCAATAGTAAAGTCATTAATAGATAAAAACACCGGTCCTCCTGCAGGTTTAACCACTTCTGGATCGCAAGGATTTGCCCCTTTAAAGACCAGGCCATCGGATCAGAGCGCCAGGACCAGTCATCACCAGGTAGGCCAGACACTGCTTGATGGCTATATAATAATGTAATGTGGGCTGCTAGGCGTGTGTGTGTGTATATATATATTTATTAGAGCTGCACGATTCTGGCCAAAATGAGAATCACGATTTTTTAGCTTGGAATAAAGATCACGATTCTCTCACGATTCTCTGTGTAACAAAAAAAAAAAAAAATTGGGATAACTTTACTGTTACGTTTTTTTTTTTTTTTTTATTCATTAAAGTCTAATCATTGCGTTTGAAAGACTGCTGCGCAAATACAGTGTGACATAAAATATTACAACAATCGCCATTTTATTCTGTAGGGTCTCTGCTAAAAAAATATATAAAATGTTTGGGGGTTCTAAGTACTTTTCTAGCAAAAAAAAAACTGATTTTAACTTGCAAGCAGCAAGTGTCAGAAAAAGATCCAGTCTTTAAGAGGTTAAACTTCCTTTCTCCCTGGCAGAGGGAAGGAAAAGATACAAATGTAATCATTTTTGTTTATAGTTAGGAGACTTAATGCTGAAAGGTGTTAGCTGAGTGAGTGAATGAGTCATCCAGCTCACTGAAATGTATCAATTCACAAGTCAGGCAGACTTGACAGAGAAACTCAGTATTTTAAAAATGCCACAATAACAATACCGTGGCTATGCAATACCGCGATATATCGAATTACCGAAAACCGGCATATGTCTAGTCACCGCCACATCCACCACCACCTCAACCTCCCTCCTACTCCATATGGGCCTCGTCCTTCAGAGATGAAGAAGAACATTGTTTTATTTTTCTGTTTTTTTTTGTTGTTTTAAGTTATTTCCCTATCCACATTTGCTTGCAGAGCACTTGCCATGCTCTTAATTACGTTTTGCTGCCATTTGCAGCACTCTAGCCCTTTCCTTTGGTGTTTTAGAGCCATTTTAGTGCCTTAAAGTTCGGGTCCCCATTGACTTCAATGGGGTTCGGTGTCCGGGAAAAGTTCGGTAAAAGTCCGGGACACGGACCCGGACTTTTTTTTAAAGTTCGGCCGAACCCGTCGAACACGGACATCTAGGTGTTCGCTCAACCCTAAATATTAGGTGAGAGCACTGGAATATTAGGTAGTGATGGGCCAAACACCTGTTCGGTTCGCAACAGAACTCCTAAAACAAAGAAAAAGTTTAGACCCAAGCCATGAACTCTATTAAAGTCTATGGGACCCGAACATGAAAAATTAAAAGTCCTCATTTTGAAGGCCTATATGCTAGTTATTGGTAGGGATGGGCTTGATGTTCGAGTTGAAGGTAAGTTCGACTCCAACATCAGCTGTTCGTGTGTTCGCTGAACACACGAACAAATGGGGCGCTCGGTGGGATGTTCGCCTGCCGCACCAAAAAAAATTGCTCCCCTCTTCACATGCCTCCCGAATAATGAGCTGTTTAAGCTGTGACAGTTCTTTTATAGGAAAGGGGCAGGGACATCCCGTTCATTTCTGACGTCACGAGCACCCATAATGCACTGCACTGGTGCAGTGAATAAATTACTGATGCGACGTCAGAAGGGGTGGTGCCACCATGTGATGTAACCAGGTGTCTCCGCCCCTTTCCTATAAAAGAGATGTCACAGCTCAAACAGCTCATTACACGGAAGGCGTGTGAAGAGGCGGGAGCATCTTCGGGTGTGGCAGGGGACCTGATTGATGATGGATTTACATCGTGGGACACTATTTTTTTATTTTATTTTATTAATAAAGAACTTGTCAAAAACTGTCTGTTGTGTTTATTTTTTTGTACACTTTTTTGGTGAATGGGTAGGGGTACGATGTACCTGATATCCATTCACATAGGAGGGGGCCAGGATCTGGGGGCCCCCTTGTCAAAGGGGGCTTCCAGATTTTGATAAGCCCCTCGCCCGCAGACCCCGACAACCACAGCCCAGGGTTGTCTGGAAGAGGCTCTTGTCCCCATCAACATGGGGACAAGGTGCTTCGGGGGGCACCCCAAAGCACCCTCCCCATGTTGAGGGCAAGTGGCCTGGCATTGTTCACCCCTCCCCCATACTGGCCAGCCAAGCTGCTTTCTCAGGTAAGGGTCTGGTATGGATTTGGGGGGGGCACGCCATTTTTATTTTCAATTTTGGCATGGGGTTCCCCTTAAAATGTGTACCAGAGTCAAAGGGTCTGGTATGGACTGGGGGGAACCCACGCCATTTTTTTCATTTTTTTTAATCTGTATTGCCAGGAGCCGACAATACATTACAGTCAAGTTTAAATTACATTTTTTCCTTTAGAAATGTCAGTATAGCTAAAGCAGGCTATATACATCGCACAAATATGTCACTTTACAGGCACATTAAGAGGGCCCCCCCAGGCACGATATTTAAAGGAATGTTTTATTTTTATTGTTTCACTTTAAGCATTATTAAAATCACTGCTCCTGTAAAAATCGTTTTATTTTTATTTTTTTTGTATTGATGCATGTCCCCAAGGGCAGTACCCAGTTCCCCATACACTATTTATGGCAATAACTTGCACATAAGCCTTTAAAATTAGGATTTTTGATTTTTCATGTTCGTGTCCCATAGATGTTAATAGAGTTCCCATGTTCGCTAGAACTTTTTCCCTGTTTGAGATGTTCTGGTGTGAACCGAACAGGGGGGGGGGGGGGGGGGGGTGTTAAGCCCATCACTAGTTATTGGCCATAAAATGGGTATGGGTATGAGGGTCCGGTATCAATGCAAATTTTTTTTAAATATTGTTCTTAAAGGAGTAGTGATTTTAATAATGCTTAAAGTAAAAGAATAAAAATGAAAAATGAATTTAAATATAGTTCCCGGGGGTCTCCTTAGCCTGAAAAGTGGTGCATCTGTACTGTGTATAGAACCTGCTGCAGCAAAACTGACATATGTAAAAAAAAAATTACAAATTTAAATTGACTTGTGGTTGCAAGTTATTATTAGCAATACAAAAAAAAAAGGAAAAAAAGGCGACAATACAAAAAAATGGCATGAGGTCCCCCCCAGAATCCATACCAGACCAATTCTGAGATCTGAGCATGCAGCCTGACAGGTAAGGAAGGGGGGGAGGCAGGTGAGTACCCATCCACCCCCCGAACCATACCAGGCTACATACCCTCAACATGGGAGGGTGCTTTGGTCCCTATGTTGATGGGGATAAGGGTCTTTTCTCCATAACCCTGGGTGGTGGTTGTGGGGGTCTTCAGGCAAGGGGCTTATCAGAATCTGGAAGCCCGCTTTAATCTTTTCTTATAGCTGAGGTTCTTCATGCATCTTATTAGTTTAGTTGTCCTCTGCACTTTCTCCATTTCCCAAAAAACTTTTTTGAACAGGTGCCCAATACCGAACTGCATATTCTAGAAGAGGTTTTACTAATGCAGAGACAAAATTATGTCTCTTTCTCTCTCTCTCTGGAATTTGTACCTACCTTTTATTACAAGAAAGTATTTTGCTTACTTCAGAAACTGCAGCTTGGCAATGCATGCTATTAGTAAAGTAGAACGTTAGTCAGGAAATGAAGTCCTTCTAGATCACTTCAGACTGGCCCCTTTTGCAGGTATAGCTATGTCAAACATTAAAAATAAGCATCTAAACTGTTTAAAATCCAGTAATACACTGCATCATCCTGCTCTGCACATGCTCAGTTG
Source organism: Pelophylax lessonae (assembly GCF_965119305.1). Classification (NCBI taxonomy): domain Eukaryota; kingdom Metazoa; phylum Chordata; class Amphibia; order Anura; family Ranidae; genus Pelophylax; species Pelophylax lessonae. The sequence goes on from NC_138768.1 coordinate 194,226,011, forward strand.
CTCTCCATTTTTAGGCATTTTTAGACACTGCTGAGGCCAATCTGCTGACAGCCATAAAGCAGAATTAAACCATCCTATCCTTTGGTAGCATAATTATTAATGTGGAATGTAAGTACTTTCTTAAAGACCATTATTTTTTATCAAGTTGTTATGGGTAAAGTTCCGCTTTAAGTTTATGATCTACCAGATCACACAGACCCTTTTTGACTATTGACTCCCCCAGCTCTTCTCCTCCTAGAACATTTGCATGCAAGTTTTTTTAGCACTCAAGTGATAACTTTACAATAATTAACAATAACTCTCATGTGCCATATAGTTACCCAATCAAACTTTGAGGTCTACTTGTAAGTTGGAGACATCCTGTAAGGATATTATTCCACTACATCAGTGACTATTTATGTGCTTTCAGTGTCATCTGCAGGCACATACATAGTATTTTAAATCCAAAACTATTTATCTTTTAGAGACAGGTTAAAAAGTAAGGGTCCCAACACCGAACCTTGGGGTACACCACTAAGAACCTGAAACCATTCAGAGTAGTAATCATTAATCACTACTAGTGTTGAGCGAACACGGACTGTATTATTCGTGTTCGTACCGAATAATTGGATTTTTTGTACCCGAACACGGACACGGACACTTTACTGTATGTTCGGGTAAAAATCCGTGTTCGGTCGTTTTATTTCCGGGTTTTGCATGCTTTGGCGCTCTTTTCATGGCGGGCTTTCAACAGCCAATCAACAATCGTTTAACTGGTGTGCCTTAAGCCATCCCAGCCATGCCTGCAAATGTCTCAGTAGCTGTGATTGGCCGTCTGAAGCATGTGACCAAGTCTTTATAAGTTCGAGGCAGCCGCAGCGGCGTCATTATGCTGCTTAGATTCAGGGACAGAGCACACATCAACGTGCTGGCTGCTGATTAGGGAAAGATAGGCAGGAAAAAACCATTTGTGTCCGGATAGAATTGAGGGACAGGTCGGAGTGTTTAGGCAGGGCGAGTTGTAGGCATTTTAGGGATAGAGTCTGCTGAATTATAGGGTCAGTGTCTTCTACAAACTACAATCGATATTGCTGTGTGGGGGGTGGGGTCTGCACTCAATCCTGATCTACGATCTCTTCTCAATCCTGTTAGGGACAGAGTCTGCTGAATTTTAGGGAAACTGTGTTCTACAAACTACAATCGATATTGCTGTGTGGTGTGGGATTGGAGATAGGCAGGTGTCAGTGATCCACATCCATTTTTCTGTGTGTGAGCTGCAGTGAACACAATCTTTTTGGGCTGCAGTGAACACAATCTTTTTGGGCTGCAGTGAACACAATCTTTTTGGGCTGCAGTGAACACAATCTTTTTGGGCTGCAGTGAACACAATCTTTTTGGGCTGCAGTGAACACAATCTTTTTGGGGTGCAGTGAACAAAATCTTTTTGGGGTGCAGTGAACACAATCCTTTTTGGTGTGCAGTGAACACAATCTTTGTGGGGTGCAGTGAACAAAATCCTTTGTGGGGTGCAGTGAACACAATCTTTTTGGGGTGCAGTGAACAAAATCCTTTTTGGGGTGCAGTGAACAACATCCTTTTTGGGGTGCAGTGAACACAATCTTTTTGGGGTGCAGTGAACAAAATCCTTTGTGGGGTGCAGTGAACACAATCTTTTTGGGGTGCAGTGAACACAATCTTTTTGGGGTGGAGTGAACAACATCCTTTTTGGGGTGCAGTGAACAAAATCCTTTTTGGGGTGCAGTGAACAAAATCATTTTTGGGGTGCAGTGAACACAATCTTTTTGGGGTGCAGTGAACACAATCTTTGTGGGGTGCAGTGAACACAATCTTTTTGGGGTGGAGTGAACAACATCCTTTTTGGGGTGCAGTGAACAACATCCTTTTTGGGGTGCAGTGAACACAATCTTTTTGGGGTGCAGTGAACACAATCTTTGTGGGGTACAGTGAACAGAATCTTTGTGGGGTGCAGTGAACACAATCTTTGGGGGGTACAGTGAACACAATCTTTGTGAGGTGCAGTGAACACAATCTTTGTGGGGTGCAGTGAACACAATCATTGTGGGGTGCAGTGAACTCAATCTTTGTGGGGTACAGTGAACACAATCTCATACTTCTGAAGGTTTGAGGGTGCTGCCTGTTCCATACTCCCCCTACTCCTCATCTAGCCTTTTAGGGGTACAAACAATAGTAATTGGGGCCTAGTGTGGTTGTGTACGTGTGATATACATACACTTTTTTGGGATCATATTTTCTATTCCGCTATTTAATCAAAAACCTTTGGGGATCAGTTAAATTGGGGGATAGTCTGTGTTGGTACGTGTGAGAGAGATCCACCTTTCCAAGTTGTTGGGGTTCATCTCATACTTCTGAAGGTTTGAGGGTGCTGCCTGTTCCATACTCCCCCTACTCCTAGCCTTTTAGGGGTACAAACAATAGTAATTGGGGCCTAGTGTGGTTGTGTACGTGTGATATACATACACTTTTTTGGGATCATATTTTCTATTCCGCTATTTAATCAAAAACCTTTGGGGATCAGTTAAATTGGGGGATAGTCTGTGTTGGTACGTGTGAGAGAGATCCACCTTTCCAAGTTGTTGGGGTTCATCTCATACTTCTGAAGGTTTGAGGGTGCTGCCTGTTCCATACTCCCCCTACTCCTAGCCTTTTAGGGGTACAAACAATAGTAATTGGGGCCTAGTGTGGTTGTGTACGTGTGATATACATACACTTTTTTGGGATCATATTTTCTATTCCGCTATTTAATCAAAAACCTTTGGGGATCAGTTAAATTGGGGGATAGTCTGTGTTGGTACGTGTGAGAGAGATCCACCTTTCCAAGTTGTTGGGGTTCATCTCATACTTCTGAAGGTTTGAGGGTGCTGCCTGTTCCATACTCCCCCTACTCCTAGCCTTTTAGGGGTACAAACAATAGTAATTGGGGCCTAGTGTGGTTGTGTACGTGTGATATACATACACTTTTTTGGGATCATATTTTCTATTCCGCTATTTAATCAAAAACCTTTGGGGATCAGTTAAATTGGGGGATAGTCTGTGTTGGTACGTGTGAGAGAGATCCACCTTTCCAAGTTGTTGGGGTTCATCTCATACTTCTGAAGGTTTGAGGGTGCTGCCTGTTCCATACTCCCCCTACTCCTAGCCTTTTAGGGGTACAAACAATAGTAATTGGGGCCTAGTGTGGTTGTGTACGTGTGATATACATACACTTTTTTGGGATCATATTTTCTATTCCGCTATTTAATCAAAAACCTTTGGGGATCAGTTAAATTGGGGGATAGTCTGTGTTGGTACGTGTGAGAGAGATCCACCTTTCCAAGTTGTTGGGGTTCATCTCATACTTCTGAAGGTTTGAGGGTGCTGCCTGTTCCATACTCCCCCTACTCCTAGCCTTTTAGGGGTACAAACAATAGTAATTGGGGCCTAGTGTGGTTGTGTACGTGTGATATACATACACTTTTTTGGGATCATATTTTCTATTCCGCTATTTAATCAAAAACCTTTGGGGATCAGTTAAATTGGGGGATAGTCTGTGTTGGTACGTGTGAGAGAGATCCACCTTTCCAAGTTGTTGGGGTTCATCTCATACTTCTGAAGGTTTGAGGGTGCTGCCTGTTCCATACTCCCCCTACTCCTAGCCTTTTAGGGGTACAAACAATAGTAATTGGGGCCTAGTGTGGTTATGTACGTGTGATATACATACACTTTTTTGGGATCATATTTTCTATTCCGCTATTTAATCAAAAACCTTTGGGGATCAGTTAAATTGGGGGATAGTCTGTGTTGGTACGTGTGAGAGAGATCCACCTTTCCAAGTTGTTGGGGTTCATCTCATACTTCTGAAGGTTTGAGGGTGCTGCCTGTTCCATACTCCCCCTACTCCTAGCCTTTTAGGGGTACAAACAATAGTAATTGGGGCCTAGTGTGGTTGTGTACGTGTGATATACATACACTTTTTTGGGATCATATTTTCTATTCCGCTATTTAATCAAAAACCTTTGGGGATCAGTTAAATTGGGGGATAGTCTGTGTTGGTACGTGTGAGAGAGATCCACCTTTCCAAGTTGTTGGGGTTCATCTCATACTTCTGAAGGTTTGAGGGTGCTGCCTGTTCCATACTCCCCCTACTCCTAGCCTTTTAGGGGTACAAACAATAGTAATTGGGGCCTAGTGTGGTTGTGTACGTGTGATATACATACACTTTTTTGGGATCATATTTTCTATTCCGCTATTTAATCAAAAACCTTTGGGGATCAGTTAAATTGGGGGATAGTCTGTGTTGGTACGTGTGAGAGAGATCCACCTTTCCAAGTTGTTGGGGTTCATCTCATACTTCTGAAGGTTTGAGGGTGCTGCCTGTTCCATACTCCCCCTACTCCTAGCCTTTTAGGGGTACAAACAATAGTAATTGGGGCCTAGTGTGGTTGTGTACGTGTGATATACATACACTTTTTTGGGATCATATTTTCTATTCCGCTATTTAATCAAAAACCTTTGGGGATCAGTTAAATTGGGGGATAGTCTGTGTTGGTACGTGTGAGAGAGATCCACCTTTCCAAGTTGTTGGGGTTCATCTCATACTTCTGAAGGTTTGAGGGTGCTGCCTGTTCCATACTCCCCCTACTCCTAGCCTTTTAGGGGTACAAACAATAGTAATTGGGGCCTAGTGTGGTTGTGTACGTGTGATATACATACACTTTTTTGGGATCATATTTTCTATTCCGCTATTTAATCAAAAACCTTTGGGGATCAGTTAAATTGGGGGATAGTCTGTGTTGGTACGTGTGAGAGAGATCCACCTTTCCAAGTTGTTGGGGTTCATCTCATACTTCTGAAGGTTTGAGGGTGCTGCCTGTTCCATACTCCCCCTACTCCTCATCTAGCCTTTTAGGGGTACAAACAATAGTAATTGGGGCCTAGTGTGGTTGTGTACGTGTGATATACATACACTTTTTTTGGATCATATTTTCTATTCCGCTATTCAATAAAAACCTTTCTAGGGCAAGATCTTAAATTACAGAAATATGAGGAGACCGTCAAATAAGGGCCGTGGCCTGGGTCGTGGTGCTGCTGGTAGAGCTCCTGTTGCAAGGAGAGGACATGGTCGATCTGTGCCAGCTACACGCACAAGTGAAACACCTTCCTCAAGTGTGAGTAGGCGACAGAACCTGCATCAGTATTTGGTAGGGCATCAAACGCCCCTAGAAGTGATGAGGCCAGAACAAGTTGAGGCGATAGTAGATTGGTTTGCTGCTGACAGTGCCTCCAGTTCCTTCACATTGTCTCCCACCCAGTCTACTGCAGAAAGGTCAGAGTTGGCACCTGCAGCCAATGTCCAACCGTCTTTCACCTCACCCCCTTGCAAATCAGGCCAGCAGTCTGAGCCCCAAGCCATACAGCAGTCTCTTATTCTTTTTGAGGACTCTGTCAGCAGGGTTTCCCAGGGCCATCCACCTAGCCCTGCCCCAGAAGTGGAAGAGATTGAGTGCAGCGATGCCCAACCACTTATTTCTCAAGATGAGTACATGCAAGGATCATCGCAGCACGTCTCCGATGATGACGAAACGCAGGTGCCAACTGCTGCGGCGTTCAGCATTGTGGAGACCGACAAGGAGGGCAGGGGTGAAGACTGAGTGGAAGATGATGTGGAGGACGATGAGGTCCTCGACCCCACATGGAATGAACGTCATGCAGGTGACCTGAGTAGTTTGGAGGAAGAGGCGGTGGTCGCACAGAGCCACCAGCACAGCAGAAGAGGGAGCAGGGTGCAGAAGCGGAGCGGCCGTGCCCTAGACACTACGCCCGCTACTGCCCAACGCAGCAAGGGAACGAGCGCACCAAAGTCAGCTCAAAGGAGTTCTCTAGCTTGGAAGTTCTTTAGAAAATGTGCTGATGACAGGACACGAGTGGTTTGCACCCTGTGCAATCAGAGCTTGAAGCGAGGCATGAACCTTCTCAACCTGAGCACAACCTGCATGATCAGGCATCTAAGTGCAAAGCACGAGCTGCAGTGGAGTACACACCTTCAAAACCAAGAAACGTCTCTGGCTCATCCTGCTTCCTCTTCTGCTGCAGTCTCGGCCGCTCCAGCCACATCTGTAGTGATACCGGCACCTGCCACCCCGCAAACAGACGATCTGTCAGCAACACCACCACCTGGGTCACCAACAACCATCTCCACAATGTCCCGTGGAAGCGTTCAGCTTTCCATCTCCCAAACACTTGAGAGGAAGAGGAAGTACCCCCCTACCCACCCGCGATCCCTGGCCCTGAATGCCAGCATTTCAAAATTATTGGCCTTTGAAATGCTGTCATTCCGTCTGGTGGAGACGCACAGTTTTAAAAACCTTATGTCGGTGGCTGTCCCACAGTACGTCGTGCCCAGCCGCCACTACTTTTCCAGGCAAGCCATCCCTTCCCTGCACAACCAAGTGGGGGAAAATATCAGGTGTGCACTGCGCAACGCCATCTGTGCCAAGGTCCACCTAACTACGGATACGTGGACCAGTAAGCACGGTCAGGGGCGTTATATCTCCCTAACGGCACACTGGGTAAATGCAGTGGCGGATGGGCCTGAGGCGGATAGCAATTTGGCGCATGTCCTTCCACCACCGAGGATTGCAGGGCGCTTCAGTTTGCCTCCTGTTCGTAACTCCTCCTACTCCGCTTCCTCATCCTCTACCGCCTCCTCATCCGGACAGCGTAACACCTTCACCACCAACTTCAGCACGGCCAGGGGTAAACGACAGCAGGCAGTTTTACAACTTGCCTGTTTGGGGGACAAACCACACACCGCGCAGGAGTTGTGGAGGAGCATGGAACAGCAGACAAATGAGTGGTTGCTGCCAGCGAGCCTCAAGCCCGGCCTGGTGGTGTGTGATAACGGGCGAAATCTCATAGCAGCTCTGGGCCTAGCCGGTTTGACGCACATCCCTTGCCTGGCGCATGTGCTGAATTTGGTGGTGCAGAGGTTCCTTAAAAACTACCCCGATATGTCAGAGCTGCTGCAGAAAGTGCGGGCCGTTTGTGCGCACTTTCGGCGTTCTCACCCTGCTGCTGCTCGCCTGGCAGCGCTGCAGCGTAACTTCGGCCTTCCCGCTCACCGCCTCATATGTGACGTGCCCACAAGGTGGAACTCCACCTTGCACATGCTGGAAAGACTGTGCGAGCAGCAGCAGGCCATAGTGGAGTTTCAGCTGCAGCACGCACGCGTGAGTCGCTCTGCGGAACAGCACCACTTCACCACCAATAACTGGGCCTCCATGCGAGACCTGTGTGCCTTGTTGCGCTGTTTTGAGTACTCCACCAACATGGCCAGTGGCAATGACGCCGTTCTCAGCTTAACTATCCCACTTCTATGCCTCCTTGAAAAAACAATTCGGGCGATGATGGAAGAGGATGTGGCACAGGATGAGGAGGAGGAGGAGGATGAAGAGGTAACATTTCCAAGGCTTTCAGGGCAGTCATTCGCAAGGGGCTCCGAGGGTGGGTTCCTGCACACGCAAACGCCAGGGACGCAATTGTCCAGCAGGGGCACAGTTCTGGAGGATGAGGAGGATGAGGAGGAGGAGGAGCTGGAGGAGGAGATGGAACCATGTTCACAGCAGGGTGGCACCCAGGCCAGCTCATGGCCATCACTGGTGCGTGGCTGGGGGGATACAGAGGACACGGACGATACACCTCCCACAGAGGACAGCCTTTCGTCGCCTCTGGGCAGCCTGGCACACATGAGCGATTACATGCTGCAGTGTCTCCACAACGACCGCCGAGTTGCCCACATTCTAACTTGTGCTGATTACTGGGTGGCCACGCTGCTGGATCCCCGTTACAAGGACAACGTACCGTCCTTAATTCACTCACTGGAGCGCGATCGCAAGATGCGCGAGTACAAGCGCACGCTGGTAGACGCCATGCTGCTGGCATTCCCATCTGACAGCGGGGCCACAGTGGAAGCACAAGGCAGAGGAGGAGGAGGAGGAGGTCGCCAACGCAACCAGGGCACCGCCAGCACCTCAGAAGGCAGGGTTAGCATGGCCGAAATGTGGAAAAGCTTTGTCAGCACGCCACAACAAACAGCAGCACCAGCAGCTCAGATGGAACGTCTTAGCAGGAGGCAGCATTTTACCAACATGGTGGAGCAGTATGTGTGCACACGCCTACATGTAGTGAATGACGGGTCTGCCCCCTTCAACTTCTGGGTCTCCAAATTGGGCACATGGCCTGAGCTTGCCCTTTACGCCTTGGAGGTGCTGGCGTGCCCTGCAGCCAGTGTATTATCTGAACGGGTATTTAGCACGGCTGGGGGCGTTATAACAGACAAGCGCAGCCGCCTGTCCAGAGACAATGTGGACAAGCTCACGTTCATTAAAATGAACCAGGCATGGATCCCACGGGACTTTTCCGTACCTTATGCAGAATAGCAATGGATACCGACCTTACCCACCCATTGTTCCATTTTTGCTCTTTCTCACTCTTTTGGGGTGTACCCTCATTTAAAATTTTTGAAAAGAAGCAGTGTTGGCTACCTCGTCCTCCTCCTCAGGGCCAGATTAATGTAGGGGCTATTGGAGCTGCAGCTCCAGGCCCCTACCTTTTATATAGGCCCCGGGTTGGCCATATTCACTGTTACCGCTCTTCTGTCACTTGTAAACACAGAAGTCTGGCTTCTATGCTCGCTTCCCCAGGCAGCACCCTCAGAACCTCCCCACACAGCGTGAAGGCCGGACAAGGAGGGACAGTTGGCGATGCATGGATGTGTTTATGGGCTTCAGAGACAGCATCCCATGTTGAATTAGGCATGCATGGCTGCACCCTTCCTCCTCTGGGTGCATGGCAAGGCACGGCCCTTAAGGCCCTTCAAAATCCTCAGCACCAAGCCCATGATGCTGTTAATCCGGCCCTGGTCCTCCTCCACCGCCGCTTCCACCTACACCGCCCATAGGTGTGCGCAGCCTATTGCATTAAGGTGTGCACCCCAAAGTTGAAATACACATGCATGTGTTTGCCAGCAGGGAGAGTAATGTATCGGGGCCATGTACCTGTAGGCAAGGAGAAATAGAGCAGAGCAGGTCCCAGGGAGATCTTTCCCATCTCCTCACTGGCAATGCTATGTGCCCTAGGTGATTAGGGTGTGCCCAGGCACACCCAGCACACCCTGTGCGCACGCCTACGTCACCGCCACATCCACCACCACCTCAACCTCCCTCCTACTCCATATGGGCCTCGTCCTTCAGAGATGAAGAAGAACATTGTTTTATTTTTCTGTTTTTTTTTTGTTGTTTTAAGTTATTTCCCTATCCACATTTGTTTGCAGAGCACTTGCCATGCTCTTAATTACGTTTTGCTGCCATTTGCAGCACTCTAGCCCTTTCCTTTGGTGTTTTAGAGCCATTTTAGTGCCTTAAAGTTCGGGTCCCCATTGACTTCAATGGGGTTCGGTGTCCGGGAAAAGTTCGGTAAAAGTCCGGGACACGGACCCGGAGTTTTTTTTAAAGTTCGGCCGAACCCGTCGAACACGGACATCTAGGTGTTCGCTCAACCCTAATCACTACTCTTTTAACAGGATCTTTGAGCCAGTATATTATTCATTAAGAGACTGAATTTTGTAAGCCTATGGACTTTAACTCACATTTTAGCCACATGGAAGGAACTGTTTCAAACACTTTTACAAACTTGATATTTGTTTGACAACTATGGTCTTTTGTGAATGCATGCTGACTAATGCTTATAACAGTTTTCTTGAAAAAAAAAAAACAACTCTTCATCGTGAATTTGTTATTGGTTTGGTTTAATTTAGTAGCCAATATCCTAGTGGAGGTATATTCTGTCCTCTAGACATTTATCTATGGGTTGGTTGGTGTGAATTCTAACCTCCCCTTTGCAATATGATTTCTGAAAATGTAAATGTTTCAAATCCACTGTAGGCAAACACATTGCAAAATATATTCCCATGGGCAATAGGTTTATAGGTTTAAAAGACTAAAAGTAAAATCTATGCAACTCACATCCAATGTTAAAAAAAACCATAAAGAATAAGAAAAGCTCATCTAACCACTTCAGCAACGGAAGGTTTACCCTCCTTTATGACCAGGACATTTTTTGCAATATGGCACTGCATTACTTTAACCGCTTGCCGACCGCCGCAAGTACATATACTGCCGCGGTCAGCCCCATGCAGGCAAAGTGACGTATGGGTACGTCACTCGCCTGCGAGCCAATAGGGGGCGAGCGCGCACCGCCGGAGGCGCGCTCCCACCCCGCTCGCTCACTGTGATCCCCGCGCGTGTGACCGGTGGACCCAATGTCCGCCGGTCACTCGAGATCGTCCGTTACAGAGGGAGAAAGGCAGGCGGCTAATGTAAACAAAGCCGCCTGTCATTCTCCCTTATGTAAGTGCAGAGATCATACGGTCCTGCTATGCAGGAACGTATATCTCTGTAGTTACACAAACAGCCACATCCAATAACAGTTAGAATCATGCCCCTAGGGACACATTTAACCCCTCCTTCTCCAATAAAGTTAACCCCTTCCCTGCCAGTGTAATTTTTTTTTATAAATTCAACGTTTATTGAAAAAGGAATAGGCATACAACATATGCATGAGCAGTGGTACAAGTCCAAAAACAATGTGCAAGCAGAAGATAATGTACAAGGGAATAATCAAAAACATATTTCAGGACAAGTGATCCCACAGAGATAAACACATATGGCAAGATCTAAGAGCTGAATACAGGGCGTTGGCCCTCCAAAAAGGTCCAAACCCCAACCTCCGCCGGCATCTATCAAATGGCCGGCCTGTGGAGGCAGAGAGGAACCGATCCGGTGGCCCACCCCACTCCTAAATTACTAGAGGCAGGTAGAGTACGTACGCCTAGGGGAAAGAAAGTCCCGAAAGAGAGGAAGCATTAGTACAGAGAAAGGGAGGGGAGAATACAGTGCAGAAGGGGGGAAAGGGAGTGGGAAGGAAGCAGAAAGAGCAAAAGAAAGGGGGAGAAGGTTAAAATGGAAAGGAGGGAGGGGGAAGATGGCCACCCAGTCCGCCAACAGTCAGCTAAGCGAGCAAAGTTTTATATTCATCGGAGAAGCTGAACTCATGCCAATAGTACCACCTTTTGAGGAACTTCTCTCTGGTGCCCCTGTCGGTCGCAACAAGGTCCTCCATTTCATTGATATGTGCCACTTTTTGCAGCCACATTGCCACCGTGGGAGGGTGTGCCTGTTTCCAGAGAAGAGGGATACAGCTCTTAGCCGCCGTAAGTAGGAGCGGCAAGATTGACTTCCGATAAGAAGACCGCGGAAAGCTATTGTGGTGGAGGAGGAAGAGAGCAGGACTTAAAGTGAGGGTATGATCTGTGAACTTCTGCGAAATCCGCATTACCTCATTCCAAAAGGGTTGCAGTCTACTGCAGGACCAAAAAATGTGGAGGAGGGATCCCACCTCTTCCCCACATCGCCAGCAAAGATTTGAGCAAGAGGGGAACATCTTATGCAGTCTAGCCGGGGTGTAATACCACCTGGTCAAGAGCTTATAGCCGGCCTCTTGATACTTGGAGCACGGGGAAGTCTTATAGGTGAAAAAGAAAATACGCTCCACCTGGTGGTCAGACAAAGAGATCCCTAGATCCCTTTCCCAAAGAGCCAGGTACTGGGGTCTGAAGGATGGATCGGAGCCTGACAGAAGGCGATAGAGCAGAGATATGGTGTGGCGCAATGGAGAGTCCGAAGCACACAGATCCTCAAAAGGGGTAAGGCGTCTTGTGAACAAGGTTGCCGGTGGCAGGCACTGCAGGAAGTGAGCCAGCTGTATCTTTTGCCAAAACGACAATGTGGCAAAGGAGCGATCAGAGGAGAGAGTTTGCCGAGAGACCCAATGACCGCGGACAATAAAGTGTCTAGCCTGGTGGCGACCGTTGTTCTTCAAGGCACGAAAGCCTGGGTCACTCAAGCCCGGGGAGAAGTCCTGGTTATCAAGCACCGGGAAGAGAGGGGAAGGAAAGGTCGCAATTGGGCCCTCTCCACACAGCCTGCGGCCCAACCCCAGGGTGGGTCCTATGGTCGGATGAACCGAGGTCCTGCGTGGCAAGGCAGAGGCACCCCAGAACAGTGACTCCGGTGGAGAGTCACCAAAGCTCCGTTCAATGCGCACCCATTGTTTCAGAGAGCCATGCACATGCCAGTCCAGAATCCTGGCCAGATGACAAGAGGCATAGTATAGCGATGCGTCGGGGAAGGTCATGCCGCCATTCAGTTTGGGCATACGAAGAACCTTGAGCGCTAGGCGGGGGGAGTTCCGGAGCCAAAGAAACCTACGGAAAACCTCATTGATCTTCCGAAGGAAGGCCTGGGGGACATAGATAGGAAGGGCTTGCAGCACATAAAGCAGACGGGGCATGACATTAATTTTTATGATGTTACAGCGCCCGAACCATGAAAACATCCCCTTCTGCCAACTCTCTAAGTCCCTCCGGATATGCGCTAGAAGAGGAGGGAAGTTGCATTCGAAGATGCGGTCAGGGTGGTTGGGGAGAAAAACACCCAAATATTTAATATGCGAGGAACTCCACTTAAAGGGGAAGTCCCTTTGGAGAAGGGTCAGTAAAGCCGGAGGTACGGAGACCGGGAGGGCTTCGGATTTCTGATGATTGATTTTATATGAAGATAGCTCCTCATATTTGCGAAACTCCTGCATAAGATTGGGTAGGGAGAGAAGGGGCTTGGATAAGAAGAAGAGAAGGTCATCCGCATAAGCCGCCACCTTCGGGGCGAGCGACGGTGAAACCCGGATCCCTCCTATATCAGCGTTCGCCCTAATCAACCTTAAGAAGGGCTCAAGGGTCAGAACAAAGATCAGCGGGGAAAGAGGGCAACCCTGCCGTGTCCCGTTGGAGATTTCTAAAGGGCCGGAGAGCAAGTCGTTGATCTTAACGCACGCCGGCGGGCAAGAGTAAATCGCACCGATCCAGGACAGCATGCGCTGCCCCAGTCCAATATGTCTCATGGTCTCCAGAAGAAAAACCCAGTTCACCCGATCAAACGCCTTTTCGGCGTCCGTCGAGAGGAGCAACATGGGGATCTTCCGGGCACACGCCAAGTGCAGCAGGTCAATAGCCTTTGTGGTGTTGTCCCTCGCTTCCCGGGAGGGCACAAAGCCCACTTGATCATCTTCTACCAGCTGCGGGAGTAGGGGAGCCAGGCGAGAGGCCAGAATCTTGGTGAATAGCTTTAAGTCCACATTAAGGAGCGAGATAGGCCTATAGCTCTGGCAAAGGAGGGGATCTTTGCCCTCCTTCGCGATCACCGTTATGTGAGCGCGAAGTGAGTCCACCGGAAACTCCGCCCCCGAGCCCGTTGCGTTATATGCGGCAAGAAAGTGGGGAGCTAAAATATCCTCAAAACACTTATAATAGGCCAGGGAGAAGCCACCGGGCCCAGGTGCCTTGCCACTTTGAGATCCCGCCAGGGCCCCCGAGAGCTCGGCAGGGCGAAGCGGTTCCTCCAATCGTTCCAAGTCCTCCTCGGGAAGACCGGGAAGCCCAGAAGTCTGCAAGTACAGTTGGATCTTGGAGCGGAGTGCCGCCCGAGCAGGTGAAGACGAGTCTGGGGCCAGATTGTATAACGAGGAATAATAACTGCGGAAGGCTTCCACAATATCCTCCGTGGCGTGAACCTTCCGGCGTGACGATGTGAGAATTTCTGGGATAAAAGTCCGTGCCCGCTGTTGGCGCAATGCGCGTGCGAGGCTCTTGCCACATTTATTCCCGTGCTCGTAGAACACTCGTTTGCATTTGGCCAACGAAGCCTTCGCTCGGAAGAGGGCCAAGGAGCGTAACTGGTCACAAAGAAGAATAAGCTCCTGGAGGGCAGATTGTGCCAGCGTCCGTTTATGGGTGGCCTCCAGTAAAGGAAATGCGCCGCAGAAGATCTTCCACCTGTCGAGCTTGGTCACGTTTGCGTCGAGACCCCAGTTTGATCAGGATCCCGCGCATGTAACTCTTGTGGGCCTCCCATACCATCAGAGGAGGACTGTCCGGAAGGGCATTGGTCGCAAAGAACCCACCAAGTTCGACCCGCAGATCCTCCAGGAGCTTGGGATCTAGAAGGAGGCCGTCATTGAGTCGCCACTGCCATTGTCGTGCCTCCGGGGTGCGTAGGTCCATCTCAAGGACCACAGGCGCATGGTCTGAAACAGTTATGGATTCAATAGATGCCGACACGACACGTCCCAGCAAGGCCTGTGGAACCAGAAAATAGTCGATGCGTGAGTAGGAGTCATGGGGGGAGGAGTAAAAAGTGTAATCTCTAGTGGTCATGTGGAGAACCTGCCAAGCATCAACTAGATGAAAAGCGTGAAAACTCTTCTTAAGTCGCTTCAGTGCTGAGTAGGAAATGTGGGAGGCGCCTCGGGAGGCGTCCATGATCGGGTCCAGAACAAAATTAAGGTCGCCTCCAAGGAGAACTTGACCCTCCATAAAGTCGTGTAATTTGGAAAACATAGATTCAAGGAACGGGACCCGTTCCGTATTGGGTAGATAGAGATTGACTAGGGTAACTAACACAGAGCCCAGACGACCCTTCACAAACAGAGCCCTGCCCATCTCATCACTCCACGAGTCTAAGCACGTCCACGGGGTTTGATTACTGATCAAAATGCTGACCCCTCTAGATCTGGAATCAGGCGAGCAGCTGTGGTATACGGTAGGAAATCTTCTGCCACCCAACGCAGGGAGTTTGGCGGCTTTGAAATGGGTCTCCTGCAGAAAGCCAACATGGGTTCGGAGGCGATGGAGGTCATTCACAACAATAGAGTGCTTTTCCGGGGTGTTAAGCCCCTTTACATTGAGCAAGACTAGGCGGAGAGGAGCGGGTGGGTGGGCGTCCATCATCACCCAGGGGGGTAGGGAGAGAGAGGGAGAGGGGAGAAAAAAAAAAAAAAAGGGGGAGGGGGGGAGAGGTGGAGGGAGGAGGTGGAGAAAAGAGGGAGTAGAAGAAAAAGAGCACAGGGAGGAGCGGGGAAAGCGGAGAGAGAACCTAGATACTAGAGTGCCAATGGCACAGTGAGAACTAGTCTCAATTCACTCAGGGTTCCAGACCCACCACCCAGAGACCGAGTGGGGCGTGGAGAACCCAGGTAATAAAAACCCTATGGGGGGAACGGGGAAGGCCACACCAAAGAGAGGAAGGTGACCGCCCCCCGTCCATCCCAGGTCGACCTATGAAAAAAATGATGTGTGAGCGTCAAAGAAAAAAAAAGAAAAAAAAAGGGAACAATCAATTAGGAACATTGGAGGAAGCATAGCCCCCTGAGGGCGGGGAACGAGATATGACTGATAATAAACCCAGTTAAACAAATACAGTAACAGTGAAAAACAGCAAATCAGTCAGGAGCAGGGGAGGACGATCCAGAGCGCCGGCTCCCAGGGAAGCACCCCCCGACAGACCCCACTGGCCCCCGAGGACTGAAGCCCCAGAAGCCCTCGCAAAGGGCCCCCCCGAAGGCACCAAGGGTCGTAGAATGAAATATGGCCCTGGACATGGGAAAAGGGGAGGGGGGAGAGGGAGGGAAAGCTGGGGGAAGGAACTCTGAAAAAAAGGTGGGGGAGAGGAACACGAAGGAGGAGGGATAGGAAGGGAGATGAAAGGGAAGGAAGCTGATGAGGGGGAGGGAGGACAGAGAGGAAGGGGGTGAGGGGGAAGGGTTGAGGGAGGTGAAGGGAAGGGGCGGGGGAGAGGGGGAGAAGGTGAGGGGGAAGGGAAGGAAAGAGGAAGGGGGAAGGGAAAGAAGGGGGAAGGGAAAGAAGGAGGGAGGGAGGGGGAGAGGAGGAAGGGAAGGGGGATGGAAGGAAGGTGGGATGGAAGGAAGGGGGAAAGGAAGGGAGGGGGAAGGGAAGGGAGGGGGAGAGGGAAGGGAGGGGGAAGGGAGGGGGAGGGAAAGGAGGGGGGAGGGGGGAGGGGGAGGGAAAGGAAGGGGGAGGGGGAGGGAAAGAAAGGGGGAGGGGAAGGGGGTCGAGAGGAGATGGGGGGTCCAATATTGCCTCCGGCCCAAATTACAGCTACAGAAATACTAGATTGCAACAGACACATAACTGTAAACATAGCAAGAGATAAGGGCAGCCCTACAGGCAATACAAAGCTTGGAGATGGGCGCCATCCATTGCAGCAAGTCCATCCCCGGCTATACCCCACAAGAAACAGTCCCTCCCCATCGCCAGGCACTTCCCGTAGTGATGCATAGCCGGCAGTCGAGCACAAGTCCCCCCTGGGGACACCGGAGATGACCCACCACAAGAGCCAGCCTCCCCCCCACTGCACCGCCACCAGATGTAACTACAGGGCAGCCGCCGCGGGAGGGTGAAGGCAAGGACCGTCGCCAGCGGAGCCACAGCCCAGTTCCACAACCGAGCAGGAGGAATGCCATATAAGTCCTACAGCAAGGGATCAGCTCGCTACGACCCAGCAGAACCCGGGGCCCCCAAAGCAGTCCAGTATATCCCCCCCACCCAGTGTCCTTTCAAAAATGAAGAAACCTAGCAGGCGAGATCCAGGGCAGAAGGAGGGCAGCCGGGAGTGATGACCATGTAGGGCAGCCACACGCCAGAGCGGCAGCCAGCAAAAAAGGGGGGGCACCCGGTGTTCCGCGCTGCCCGACAGTACACATGGGATAGGAGCGGGGGGCAATACAAGGAGGCATCAGTCCAGTGGGGAGCGGGAGGGAGCCAAGCAACAACCGGTGAGCACGGAGAGGCACCAGGGACAGTAGCGTGCTGGGGGCGAAGCGCAGAGGGCTGACCGGAGACATCAAGGACCAGGACTGAGGAAGGGGCAAGAGTCAGGGAGGGAGGGAGCCATACTCACAGTCCCCGGCATCAGGTCTCTGGTGCAGCGATCTCCGGACCCGCGACTGCGAGGGCTGTCCACGGCTCTGCCGACGCCGTCGGCGGGGAAGCGGAGAGTGTAAGCCACGGGGACCCTGGCGCGGGTCACGAACAGGAAGCAGGGCTAGCCAGTCCGGGAGCTGCATCCGCACTATGCCCAGAAACTCACACAGGGACGGGAGATCTGCATGCCTGCGGAGCACAAAGGATGATCCGTTCTTCCGCACAGTCAGCTGCAGGGGGAATCCCCACCGATAGGTGATCTCAGGAGCCCGGAGCCTTTCCAACAGCGGTTTGAGCATCGCTCGGCGTTGCAGGGTGCCTCGAGCCACGTCAGGGAATATTTGGATAACAGCACCGTCAAAATCAACGGGACCCTTGGACCAGGCCTCCCGGAGCACCCTCTCCTTCACCGTGTAGCGATGCAGGCGGCAGATAACGTCTCTGGGTCTAGCCGGATCAGTCGGTCGAGCCCCCAGTGCCCGATGGACCCGATCGAATTCCAGGTTGGTCGCAGGATCCGGAGGGAGCACCCGTGACAGCACAGCTCGCACAGTTTCCGCCAGATCCTCTGGCCCAGTCGCCTCAGGTATGCCCCGGAGCCGTAGGTTATTGCGACGGCTCCGGTTTTCAATGTCCTCCATCCTAAGCTGATGTGCGGCAAGGACTTCAGTGTGGGCGCTCTGGGTTTGCTCTAGCTGGGAGATCCTGGTTTGCAATGCTCTGACCACAGATTCACCCGCCGTCACACGACCCTCCAGGGAGGCCACCTCACCGCCCAGCTGCTGGAAGTCCCGCCGGTGTTGTTCCGCTACCTGAGCCACAATCGCCTCCATGTCTGCTTTTGTGGGAAGGGCCCTGAGGAGAGTCCAGATGTCCTGAATGTCCCCCAGCTGAGCGGGTAAGGTTGTAGCAGCCATGGAGGAGGCAGCAAGGATCTGAGGGGAGCTCTGTGTAGGTGAGGAGGCAGCTAGCGGGCCTAGTCCCCCACGTGGCGACAGAGTCAGGGCCCGCGGTGAGGAGACGGCGGAATCCGGGAAAAATGCACGGATCGGGGTCACCGAGGAAGTCCTCAAAGAAGAGGCAGTGGCAGGCTTGGTTACCCTCTTCCTGCGGACGCTCATATCAGCGATAAATAGCAGTTAATGGTCGACCAGGGAGGCTGGAGAGCGGGAGCACCAAGAGAGAACGTCCTCCCACCGCCATGTCCAAGCCACGCCCCCGCCAGTGTCATTTTTAACAGTAACAGTGCATATGTATAGCACTGATTACTGTAGTAATGTCACTGGTACCCCCAAAAGTGTCAAAAAATTTCAGTCAAGGGTCTGATCTGTCCGCCGCAATGTCGTAGCCCCGCAAAAAAATCGCAGATTGCCGCCATTACTCGTTAAAAAAAAACAATAAAAATGACAAAAATCTTTCCCTTAGATAGTAAACGCAATAACTTTTGCGCAAACCAATCAAAATACGCTTATTGGGATTTTTTTTTTACCAAACATATGTAGCAGAAAACAAATTGGCCTAAAATGTTAAAAAATTTAGATTTTTACATTTTTTGGGGAAATTTTAAATAAAAAAATTTGAAAAATATTGTTATTTTTGCAAAATCGGCGCTCTTTTTTTTGTTTATAGCGCATGATCAAAAAATTGCACAGGTGATCATATACCACCAAAAGAAAGCTCTGTTTGTGGGAAAAAAAAGGACGTCAATTTCATTTGGGTACAGCGTCACACGACCGCGCAATTGTCCGTTAAAGTCACGCAGTGCCGAATCGCAAAATACCTCCTGGTCAGGAAGGGGGTAAAATCTTCCGGGGCTTAAGTGGTTAACTGGCAATTGCACGATCGTGCGACACTGTACCTAAATTAAATTGATGTCTTTTTTTCCCCTACAAATAGGGCTTTCTCTTGATCATAGGCTTTCTCTTGATCATACTTGACCACCTCTGAGGTTTTTATTTTTTGTGCTATAAACAAAAAAAAGACCGACAATTTTAAAAATAAAAAAACTATATTTTTACTTTCTGCTATAAAACATATTCAATAAAAAAAATTTAAAAAAATCGAATTTCTTCATCATTTTAGGCCAATATGTATTCTGCTAAATGTTTTTGGTAGCAAAAATCCCAAAAAGCGTATATTGATGGGTTTGCGCAAAAGTTTTAGCGTCTAAAAACTATGGGATATTTTTATGGAAATTTTATTTACTTCATTTTTTTTTCCAATAATGGTGGCGATCAGTGATTTAAAGCGGGATTGCAACATTGCAATGGACAAATCAGACACTTTGTGACACTTTTGACACTTTTTTGGGGACCAGTGACACTAATACAGTGATCAGTGCTAAATATGCAATGCCACCGTACTAATGACACTGACAGGGAATTGGGTAACATCAGGGGTGATCAAAGGGTAAATGTGTACCTAGGGAGTGCTTGCTAACTGTGTAGGGGATGCTTTAACTCTTGGAAGATAGAGATCCGTGTTCTTACTTAGGAGAAACACAGGATCTCTATTTTCCCTACTAACAAAATGGCGATCTACCTTCTTTACATAAGCAGACCGCCATTCTGCCTCTCTCAGGAACAATCTGAGGGTCCAAGCGGACATCAGGTCCAATCACAACGGGAGAAGGCTGGCAGTGCGCATGTGCATCCCAGATCTGGAAGTGGAGAATCAAGTACCTGTATGTGATTCTGCGCAGAGGAGCTGCCGCCCCACAGTAAATGTACATGGGTCAGTCGGCAAGGGGTTAGGAATAGATGAAATAGATGAAAAATGAAACATTACTTTCATCATAAAAATAAAAAATAATAAAACAAAAGATGAAAAGGAAAATCAAGAATCAAAAATTATAAACAAATGATAAGTTGCAAAAGAAAGTTAGACAAACCTCTCAAATTTTTTAAATATATTTAAAAATATATTATAATGTGACACTCAAGGCCAACATCTGAATTGTATAGATAAACGTATACACGTAAACATGTATAGAGAAAAGTCGAACTATAGAGGCCAAA
The DNA here is from genome assembly GCF_965119305.1 of Pelophylax lessonae. Lineage (NCBI taxonomy): Eukaryota > Metazoa > Chordata > Amphibia > Anura > Ranidae > Pelophylax > Pelophylax lessonae. The sequence continues at coordinate 194,245,916 of NC_138768.1, forward strand.
ACATGGAGTCTTATATAAAAGCATACATTTTATTAGAATTATTTAAAAACAAAGAGATTCTATAAAAACAATTATCATGGTACTTAACATCCCTGGCGGTATTCCCGAGTGTGGCTCAGGGTGGAATTTTAGTACCATTAGGGGTAACCCCAAGCCACACTTGGGGTACCGCCAGGAAGAATCACTGGATCCTGGAAGAGGTTACTTACCTTGTCTCTAGGATCCCGCAATGTATTCTGGTAGTGTACAGCGGCCGGATCTTCCGCCTGATGCTGTGTTTCCCCCGGCTTTCATTCTCTGCGAGCGTTGTGTCACAGGGGGGTGGAACCGGTGGTAAATTAAAAAAGTAAAACACACAAACACACTGATACATTGTCCAATCCTATTGGACTACATTACTAAATAAAAAAAAATTACCTTAGTTTGCCCCCAGTGTTTTCCCCAGTGCCCTTGCCTACAGTTTTACTGTACTATAAATATATATATATATATATATATATATATATATATATATATATATATATATATATATATACTTTACCTTATTTATAGTTATTTATTATATTATAATTAATGATTTTGTGCTTCAAACTTTATCATACCCGAGATGTTATAAAGAAGAACGCACAGTAAAAAAAAATCATATTTAACAAGTTGGTTTGGGCTGCTCGTCCTTAAGAATTACATGCAAAATAATGGTACCACTTTCAGCACCTAAAATCTGAAATAATCATACCGCCAGGGAGGTTAATGGATCAACTGTGCATGTAGAACAATTGTTAAAATCTTGCTTGATAATTCCAATGATACAGAGAGTCTTCATGTATCAATGCATTTCACAAAGATATAGCTTCATCAGGATGTATTACCACAATACAGTAATCCTCTAAAGATAAATAATAATGTCTATAATATATCCATACATATGATAGTACAGTGCATTACTTTGTTTGCTGTGTGGAACATACCTTAGTGTCAGGGCACCATCTACAAAGGTGCTCAAAGGCCTGGTATCCCTGGAAGTATCTTGCATGGTCGCCAGAATGTGCAGGAGTGTGCACAAATTCACATTGGCACGTGCATGTACACTGGCGCACGGATGCACACCAGAGCGCACTGGCGCATTATTATGCACACCCCCAGTATAGGCACCCAGTGTTGGCACCCAGTGGCCTTTATAAGAAGGCCAGTCAGTCGCTGAAGTTGCTAATTGATCTTTAGCTTCCTACTGTGTTCCTGTGATCCCTTTCTCCTGTGATTCTCTGTTACCAACCAGGCTCGTCCTTAACCTGTCTTCTGCCCGCCTCCTGACCTGACCTCTGCTTGTCTTGTGGATCTGCTCTTCTCGCTCTCCTGTGTTTGACCCCAGCTACCCATAGGACCTTGTCTACTCTGTTACCCACCTGGCTCCGGATCCTGGCTTCAAACTGACTTCCCTTCTGTCAGTGCTACCACAGACCTGTCACGTCTCACATGTGCCACCTACCTGCGGCACTCCTGAGTCTCTCTGCAAGCAACGCCACGGGCAACCTGTGCTACTTTGAGCCTGCCTCCTCCTGTTTCCCCTTCAGGGAGTCTGGAACTTAGCAACGAGGGAAGCCCCCTCTTCATTTGCCTCCAGCATCAGGTACGTGTTACTTAGCAACCTAGCACCAAATGCTTCCCATGTTATTGAGGTAACTACCATCCCCGCATTTTGTGGTTCTCTGGATTTTTATTTTGATTTGTGTAATGTTAGATTTTATTTACAATTTTTTTTATATAGAATTGCCTTTGCTGCAGTGCCCTATTGCCCTTATTGCTCCGGGGGCCTGCTCGCTGTATGGTCTTGGCCACCGTGCTGCATCTCAGTTTCAGGGTCTTGGCAATCTTCTTATAGCCTAGACCATCTTTTTGTAGAGCATCAATTCTTTTTTTCAGATCCTCAGAGAGTTCTTTGCCATGAGGTGCCATGTTGAACTTCCAGTGACCAGTATGAGAGAGGGAGAGTGATAACACCAAATTTAACACACCTGCTCCCCATTCACACCTGAAACCTTGTAACACTACTGAGTCACAGGACACCAGGGAGGGGGGTCTACTCAATTTAATTTGCCAACGGTTTAGAAATGAATGGCTGTGTGTTGAGTTATTTTGAGGGGACAGCAAATTTACACGGTTATACAAGCTGTACACTCACTACTTTACATTGTAGCAAAGTGTAATTTCTTCAGTGTTGTCACATGAAAAGATATAATAAAACATTTACAAAACTGTAAGGGGTGTACTCGCTTTTGTGAGATACTGTATATTAAAGCTTCATTATGCTTTGTGGTGATATAATAGTATTTTAGACAATACATAGAGGATATGGCTGGTAACCTAAACCCATGTGACACTATAGACTGTAACGTATTATTTTAAACATCCTAGCATTACGGGTATACTGTATGTATATATATATATATATATATATATATATATATATATATATATATATATGCAGTCTCTCCCAAAAGTGAGTACACTCCTCACATTTTTGTAAATATTTTATTATATCTTTTCATGTGACAATACTGAAGAAATTACACTTTGCTACAATGTAGTGAGTGTACAGCTGGTATAACAGTGTAAATTTGCTGCCCCCCTCAGAATAACTCAACACACAGCCATTAATGTCTAAACTGCTGGCAACAAAAGTGAGTACCCCCCTAAGTGAAAATGATTAAACTGAGCCCAATTAGCCATTTTCCCTCCCCAATGTCATGTGACTCGTTAGTGTTACAAGGTCTCAGGTGTGAATGGGGAGCAGGTGTATTCAATTTGGTGTTATCACTCTCACTCTCTCATACTGGTCCTTGGAAGTTCAAAAAAAGGGGGGGGGGGATATGTGGGACTTTAAATGAGGCAATGACTGGGTAGGGTCATATGCCTCCATCCCTGGTTCAGATAAAAGAGGAGGGAGGTTTGGGACTTTGAATGAAGCACACAGCTATAACATGATGTAGAAAATCAATGTATAAAACGTTTATTGGTACATATACAAATATTGAGTCATTTCAAAATACAATGAATAAATAGTATTGCTCATTAATCGCACATAGTACATATATATATACACACTAAGACATATCGCCACACCAGCGTGTTGTGGGTATTATAAATTGACCTAGACTTCGCTTGTCAAGATGCATTGATAAATAATGGTTGTATGAACAAGTAATATAACAGATAGTGGTAATTGCGTAGCATCGAAAAGGGCTCTACGCATTTCGTGGGTTCTTTCCACTCATCAGGAGCCGATGCAGGGTAAATAGGCTTGTACCTGCAATAAAGTATATTTGTAGTCTAGTATTAAATGCAAAAAACAGGGGGGGGGGGGAAGTAAAAAGGGGGAGGGAGGAGCCTCCCCTGGTTACTCACAGGTCAGCTAAAGGTTCCAAATGAGGTGCTGGAAGCCGAAGACAGTGGGGGACTCATCTCCAGGAGCTGTGGCAGTGGCCAGCGGCGTGAAACCAACACAAACACGGGTGGATAGACTGCCATGGGAGTGGGGTCCCCATTAAAAATCAAAAATGGTGCTGAATGTGCCTAAAAGGACATTCTGTGGAAAGTAATAAAATATATATCAATGTAAATAATGCACATCTGATGATATATAGTGAGGACTGAAGCCCAAAAGCAAGGTGTCAGAAGGAATAGACCCAGGTGAGAAATAAAAGTAGATAGTGACAAGAAATGGAAACATATAGCTCTCACCAAAGGAAGGAATGATATGAGAAAACCACCAAGAGACCAGTGAAAACAAAACAGCCAGAGTGAACAATGTAATCAAGTGATACCTGAATCCTGGGTGAGAGAGCATGATCCAAACAGGTGTGTAGTATAGCAGAGCAAGAAACAGGAAGTGAATGCTTCACCTGGAAGTGATATTTGTAGTGAGGTCATGCCACTAAACCACTCCCAACGCCACGCTATTGGTGTTGGGATCTTCAGAGAGTTCTTTGCCATGAGGTGCCACGGCACCTCATGGCAAAGAACTCTCTGAAGATCCTATATAAAGAGGGCCTAGGCTAAAGGAAGATTGCCAAAACCCTGAAACTGAGCTGCAGCATGGTGGCCAAGACCATACAGTGGATTAACAGGACAGGTTCCTTTTAGAACAGGCCTCGCCGTGGTCGACCAAAGAGGTTGAGTGCACATGCTTAGCATCATATCCAGAGGTTGTCTTTGGGAAATAGATGTATGAGTGCTGCCAGCATTGCTGCAGAGGTTGAAGGGGTGGGGGGGTCAGCCTGTCAGTGCTCAGACCATATGCCGCACACTGCACCAAATTGGTCTGCATTACTGTCGTCCCAGAAGGAAGCCTCTTCTAAAGATAATGCACAAGAAAGCCTGCAAACAGTTTGCTGAAGAGAAGCAGACTAAAGACATGGATTACTGGTACCATGTCCTGTGGTCTGATGAGAACAAGATAAACTTATTTGGTTCAGATGGTGTCAAGCGTGTGTGGCAGCAACCAGGTGAGGAGTACAAAGACAAGTGTGTCTTGCCTACAGTGAAGCATGGTGGTGGAAGTGTCATGGTCTGGGGCTGATGGCACTGTGGACCTACAGTTCATTCAGGGAACCATGAATGCCAACATGTACTGTGACATATTGAAGCAGAGCATGATCCCCTCCCTTCAGAGACTGGGCCACAGGGCAGCATTCCAACATGATAACAACCCCCAAAACACCTCCAAGACGACTACTACCTTGCTAAAGAAGCTGAGGGTAAAGCTGATGGACTGGCCAAGCATGTCTCATGTCTCCAGACCTTAACCATATTCAGCATCTGTGGGGCATCCTCAAACAGAAGGTGGAGGAGCGCAAGGTCTCTAACATCCACCAGTTCTGTAATGTCATCATGGCGGAGTGGAAGAGGACTCTAGTGGCAACCTGTGAAGCTTAGGTGAACTCCATGTCCAAAAGGGCGTTAGGGCAGTGCTGGAAAATAATGTTGACAACACAAAATATTGACCCTTTGGGCCCAATTTGGACATTTTCACTTAGGGGAGTACTCACTTTTGTTGCCAATGGTTTAGACATTAATGGCTGTATGTTGAGTTATTTTGAGGGGACAGCAAATTTACACTGTTATACAAGCTGTACACTCACTACTTTACATTGTGGCAAAGTGTAATTTCTTCAGTGTTGTCACATGAAAAGATATAATAAAATAATTACAAAAATGTGAGGGGTGTACTCACTTTTGTGAGATACTGTATATATATATATATATATATATATATATATATATATATATATATATATATTGTGACGGTATGTGAAGTGGAGTAGTGGATAATCAATATACTTCACTTTGCATCTGTTCCATGGTAAGAGACTGAACCGGAATCCGGCCCGGGTTTTTCTAGCTTCTGTGACAGGCTAGGTTCTGGTGCGGAGATTGTGGGTCACCTGAGTCCATGCTAAGGTGGACTTTAAATGAACAAGAAGAGAGCACAGGAATGCTTTGGCCTGAGACTTAGAGAAGAGCTCTGTTTGGACTTAAATGAGAAAGTTTGCTTTACCACATATTTTGTGGGCAATGGGGACCAGCCCCACACAGTATAGGGAGGAAGTCTGTTGTATAATTTAGCGCAGGATGCAAGGATTTACTTTACTGCTTTTTTGTTGTTGGTTTCTTTTTTCCACAATTTTGCAAATCTCTGCTAAATAAAGCTGGCTACTACTACATGCTGACCTTTTCCAGAAAAGGTGATCCCTATGAGCTAATCTCCCAAAATAAATATATACATATATATATATATATATATATATATCAAATAATAGAAGATGCAATCCAATTGTTATTCCAAACATCCTGCTGCACAGTTTGGGAGTTTGGGACATGCATATGTCCTTCATCAAGCTGCATGTGTAGCACTAATCCTCAGTATAATCTTTTATCTCTATTCCCTCAGTGAGTCCAGCCTCACACTACACAGGTATATCTCCTTAATCACAATTTCTAATAGAATCCACTTTAACCCATTATGTAATCTTTACATAAAGAGATCTACACAGTAGAGGTGTCCCACCTTGAAATTGTATATATATATATATATATATATATATACATCACAGATGCGGTGAGCAGCACTACAGCATTGCTTCCATTAGTTCATGTGCAAAGCAATCAAGCCATCCCACTGGCTGCAGATATAGAATCAAGTCCACAGGGATTGCTGCACTTAAGAATTTTCTTTTATTGGAAAAACATCCAAAAAGTACATACCAGTAGAGATGTCCCGAACTGTTCGCCGGCGAACAGTTCCCGGCGAACTTCGCATGTTCGCGTTCGCCGCTGCGGGCGAACATATGCGATGTTCGGTCAGCCTCCTATACATCATCATTGAGGCAAACTTTGACCCTGAATCTCGCAGTCAGCAGACACATTCCAGGCCAATCAGCATACCTCCCTCCCACACCCTCCCACCTCCTATAAATAAGCAAGGGCAGCATCCATCTTAGATCATTTCTGTGTTACTGAGAGAAGGGAAAGTGCTGCTGCTGCTGCTGCTGCTGTTATAGCTAGGGACAGTTAGTCAGTGTTCCCGGTCTTGTTAGCCAGTGTTCTTGGTACACTCCTGCTGTAAGGACAGCACCCCAAAAAGCCCTTCCTAGGGCTGGTATTTGAGGTTTTTTTTGGATATATATATATATATATATCTATTGTCCCCAAAAAGCCCTTTTGAGGGCTGGTATTTGTGTAATTTTTTTTTGTTCTGTGATATATATATATATATATATATATATATATATATATATATATATATATATATATATATTGTCCCCAAAAGCCCTTTTGAGGGCTGGTATTTGTGTAATTTTTTTGTTCTGTGATATATATATATATATATATATATATATATATATATATATATCTATTGTCCCCAAAGGCCCTTTTGAGGGCTGGTATTTGAGTATTTATATATATATATATATATATATCTATTGTGCACTGCAGTTACCTGCCCGCTGTGTGTGAGAGGCCACAGACCCACCACAGACTGCACTGTGTGCACACCACACTCATTTCGGGTGGCACAGGCACAGTACCTTGCATTTTAAAAAATATTTTTTCTTTTCCTCTGTCATAATTGCAGTGAGTGCTGTGTCAGGTCCACAGAGTGTACTGTACCCACTGCAGTGCACTGCCCACCACTGATATATATACGGTGGCACAGCATCTTGTTGCAAATTGAAAAAAAAAAATATTTTTTATTATTGCAGTTGCCTGGGCTGCCAGTGACTGTCAGGTCCACAGAGTGTACTGTGCCCACTGCAGTGCCACTGCCCACCCACCACTGATATATACGGTGTCAGGCATGACTTTTTTGGATTAGTGTCTGGGGGGGTCTAAAAAGCGTACCTGGGAAGTTTCAGCTCTGTAGCAGGTCCAGAACCAGAAAAAAAAGATCATATAGGTGTAAAAGGGGTTCCCACCATCCCTGCTCTACTGAAAAATTATCTTTTTTTCTGGTTCTGGACATGCTACAGAGCTGAAACTTCACAGGTACACTTTTTAGACCCCCTAGACACAAAATCACAAAAAAGTTCTTAAAAATTGTCATTTTTGATAGAGAGCCAATTATTGGAAAAATTAAAAAAAAAAAAAAAAACTTAAAAAAAAAAAAATTTCTTTGGATTTATTGTCTGGGCGGTCTAAAAAGTGTGCCTGTGAAGTTTCAGCTCTGTAGCATGTCCAGAACCAGAAAACAAATAGAATTAGGGTTAGGGCTAGGGTTAGGGTTAGGGTTAGGGCTAGGGTTAGGGTCAGGGCTAAGGTTAGTGTTATTTTTAGTGCTTAGGGTTAGAGGGTTAGAGTTAGAGGGGTAGGGGTAGGGCTACTAACTCTAACCCTAAGTATCTCACTGTAACCCTAACCCTAGCCCCTAACACTAAACCTAACCCTAACCCTCTAACCATAACCCTAACCCTCTAACCTTAACCGCTTGCCGACCGCCGCAAGTAAATTTACTGCGGCGGTCAGCCCCTCACAGGCAAAGTGACGTTAATTAACGTCACTAGCCTGGGAGGGTCTGGGGAGCGAGCGCACGCCGCCGGAGGCGCGCTCCCGCTCCCGCACGGTCACGGTCCCCCCTGCGCGTGTGACTGGCGGACCCGATGTCCGCCGGTCACTCGGCGATCGTCGGGGGAGAGGAAGAAAGTCAGGCAGCTTGTGTAAACAAGCTGCCTGTCATTCTCCTCGGTGTAAATACACTGATCACACGGTTCTACTATGTAGAACCGTTGATCAGTGTCCTTACACCTCAAGTCACAGCCAATCACAGTAAGAATCACGCCCCTAGGGACACACACAGCCCCTCCCTCTCAAATAAAGTTAACCCCTTCACTACCAGTGTATTTTTACAGTAACAGTGCATATTTATAGCACTGATTACTGTAGAAATGTCACTGGTAACCCCAAAAGTGTCAAAAATGTCAGTCAAGGGTCCGATCTGTCTGCCCCAATGTCGCAGTACCGCAAAAAAATCGCAGATCGCCGCCATTACGCGTTAAAAAAAAAAAACAACAAAAATGACAAAAATCTTTCCCTTTGTTAGTAAACGCGATAACTTTTGCGCAAACCAATAAAAATACGCTTTTTGCGATTTTTTTTTTACCAAACATATGTAGCATAAAACAAATTGGCCGAAAAAAAAAAATTTAAAAAAATTTTGATTTTTACATTTTTTTGGGGGAATTTCATATAAAAAAATGTGAAAAATATTGTTATTTTTGCAAAATTTACGCTTTTTTTTTGTTTATAGCGCAAAAAGTAAAAAGCGCACAGGTGATCAAATACCACCAAAAGAAAGCTCTGTTTGTGGGAAAAAAAGGACGTCAAATTTGTTTAGGTACAGCGTCGCACGACCGCGCAATTGTCTGTTAAAGTCACGCAGTGCCGAATCGCAAAATACCCCCTGGTCGTTTAGCAGCCAAATCCTCCGGGGCTTAAGTGGTTAACCCTAACCCTCTAAGCCTAGCCATAAAAATAACCCTAACCCTAAACCTAACCCTAACCCTAACCCTAACCCTAGCCCTAAGCCTAACCCTAGCCCTAACCCTAATTCGTAATTTTTTCTGGTTCCGGACATGCTACAGAGCTGAAACTTCACAGGTACACTTTTTAGACCCCCCAGATGCTAAATCCAAAGACATTTTTTATTTATTTTTTTTTAATTTTTCCAATAATTGGCTCTCTATCAAAAAATTAAAATTTTTAAGAACTTTTTTTGTGTGATTCGGTGTCTGGGGGTCTAAAAAGTGTACCTGTGAAGTTTCAGCTCTGTAGCATGTCCAGAACCAGAAAAAAAATTAGAATTAGGGTTAGGGGTTAGACGGTTAGGGTTAGAGGCATAGGGGTAGGGTTACTAACTCTAACCCTAAGTATCTCACCGTAACCCTAACCCTAGCCCCTAACACTAAACCTAACCCTTAAAGCCCAGTTCCTGTCCCATTGGTGATGTTTTTTAAGTAAAAGAAAATTCTTAAGTGCAGCAATCTCTGTGGACTTTATATATATATATATATATATATATATATATATATATATATATATATATATATATATATATAAAAAGATCTTGTGATGATACTTAGTACAGTCCCAATCCAAAGTGCATGGCTCTAAAATTTAGTTTTTTATCTTCAAATCAAATCTTACTCCACTCTGTGCACAAGATTATCAAAATACCACACCAAAACGCAAGGGGGTCCCACCACCTTTTGCCACGTACCTGGTCCTGAAGCCGAAATGCTGAGAGGGCTCTCCTTGCGGCTGAGTGCTGGGTGTCCCTGAAGGTGGTAACAGGAAGCACGAAGCCCAAAGTAGCAGAGATTGCCAGCTGTGCCCCAGATGAGGGTTGGTGGTAGGTAGATCTCTCTGCAGGTGAACACTAGGACCCAGGAGTGCTGTGGAAGTTGCAGACTGCACACAGCTGGAAGTAGTTTGTAATGGAAAGTGCAGCTGGCAGGATCAACAGGTAAGTACTGGAGGCAGGTTCCGCAGGCTGGGTACAGCAGGTGGGTACCAAGGCAGATCACAGCAGACAAGGCACAGCTGAAGGCATAGTCGGGGACAGAAGCAGAGGTCAGTAAGCCAGTGGTCAGCAGATCGGATAGCAGAGTCATGGTTAGGCAAGCCGGGGTCATACACAGGGCAGATGACAAGAGAAGATCCGTGAACAATCCGAGGTCAGAGCTGGGAGCAAGACAAGAGGAATCCAAGAACAAGCCGGGTTGACAACAGGTGATCAGAAGCAGCAGCAAACACAGGAAGCAGGAAGCAGGAAACAGGAAACAGGAAGCTGATGACCAGTCAGCAATGTTCATGTGCCACAGATATCCTTTTAAAGGCCAGAGGGTGCTGGGATTGGACGTCCACTTCGTGCACCAGCACGCACACGTCTTCGCCCTAGAGGATGAGCATTTGAAATACGTGTGTGCGTATTCATGCGGGCGCGGCCATGTTGAGAACTGGCTAATGTGTCAGGTCTATGAGTGTTTATTCTCCGGCTAGTTCCCTGACACCTTTTCTCTTATGCGCTCACTGCAAAATGAGAACCTAAACCGTATGTTGTTAGGTCTAGATGGGCATTTTATTCCAAGGGGTAAAGGTATGAGGTGAAGAGCATGAAGGAAGGTCTATTACACATGCGACAGGACATGAAAAAATTCAGGGACTGGGCCACAGCCTTGGAGGGCAGAGTCAGTGTGGTGGAGGACGGGCTGCCACCCCTTATTCAAGATGTCAGGATGAATTCCTCTGGGGTCTCTGAGGCAATGGCCAGACTGGAAGACATGGAAAACCGGATACACCGCAGCAACCTACGCTTGGTGGGCATACCGGAAAAAGCAGAGGGTAAAGCACCGGTGGAGTTTATTGAGCACCGGCTGCTGTCTACCTTTGGGAAGGATAATCTTTCTCCTTTCTTTTCGGTGAAGCGGGTGCACAGGGTTCCTTTCAGGGCTCCACAAACATTTTTTCACATCACAAGCATATTTTGAAGAGGGGGAAAAGACAGGTCATATGCTAGCGACTATTTCGCGGGCACAGAGGCCTTCCCCAATAATACATAGATTGACTCTCCCTTCTGGTGTGGTGGTCTCGGATACTCCGTCAATTTTACAGGGGTTCAGCACCTTTTTTAGGGATCTCTACGCTTCCAAGGTGTCCTATGATCCGGGTGACTTGCTGGCTTTTCTGCAGGACCTTCAGCTGCCGCAGCTTTCTGCTGTAGATAGGGCACTTCTGGACTCCCCCATTAAGTTGGAGGAACTTCAGGAGGCCTTGGCAGCCTATCCTAATTCCAAGGCACCGGGAGCAGATGTGTTCCCTATTGAACTGTATAAGGCTTTTAGTGGGGTGCTGCTGCCCGAGTTCCTACACACACTCGAGGCATCTTTAGAGTTGGGGGCGCTTCCCCCTTTATGTATGAGGCAGTGGTGGTGGTTCTCCTGAAGCCCGGGAAGGATCCGAGCCGCCCTGATTCGTATAGACCTATTTCCCTCCTTACGTCAGATTTGAAACTTTTTGCGAAGTTGCTGGCCAACTGCCTTTTCAAGGTGATTTCTAAAATTGTTCATGGGGATCAATCTGGGTTTATTCCGGGGCGATCCACGGCCACTAACATACGCAGGCTATTCTTGAATATGCAGATTCCTCCGGATAACTGTGGCAACAGAGCAATACTGTCACTTGACGCTGCTAAAGCTTTCGATAGTGGGGAGTGGCAGTATCTCTGGTTGGTTTTGGAAGGATTGGGGATGGGGCCCAAATTTATAGCATGGATCAAACTGTTGTATAACGCTCCCATGGCGTGTGTAAGGGTCAATAACATGCTGTCCCCGGCCTTCCCGCTGCACAGGGGCACGCGACAGGATTGCCCCTTGTCGTCCCTGTTGTTTGCCCTGGCAGTGGAACCCCTGGTGGTAGCAGTCAGTGCCAACCCTGCCATCCATGGGTTCAGACGGGGGGAGGGGGAGGAGAAGCTTGCATTATATGCCGATGATGCATTATTGTTCCTTGGCGATACTTCGGGCTCTTTAGTGGAATTAATTACCCTGATTGCTAAGTTTGGATCCTTCTCGGGCTTCCGGATCAATTGGGACAAATCAGTCCTGCTGCCGATGGACCCACTGGTGGCTGCATTGCCGCCACTGGTGTCTCAGGTTCAGGTGGTGGAAGAATTTCGGTGTCTGAGAATCATTATACATCCAGATCTGTGGAAGTATGTTAAGCTCAATGTTGCCCCGTTACTAGGCCGGTTCAAGGAGAAGCTGACCAGTTGGGTCAGGTTGCCGCTGTCTGTAGTAGGCAGGTGCAATCTGATCAAAATGATTTGGAATCCGCAACTCTTATATGTCTTACATAATGCTCCTGTCTGGATACCGATTCATATTTTCAAACAGTTTAACACTGTCTACCGTGCACTTATTTGGAAGAAACAGTCTCCTCGGATTCACCTGGAGACGCTACAGGAAGCAAAGGATAGCAGGGGTTTAGCAGTTCCCAATCCATTATATTACTTTCTGGCTGCCCAATTGCAACATCTCACGGGTTGCTGAAGGACCCGGTCCGCCAGATCCTTGTGGCGTGTCTGGCGGGGGGGGGGTCGCTGGTGGAGTCCTTGGAGTCTGGAGAGATGGGCATGTTTCCCCAGCATCCGACTCTATTGTTGATAGATAAAGTTTGGCATAGGGCCAGGAGTCACTTTGCATATGAAGGGTTTTCCAGATTCTCCCGCATATTACGTAATGCTAACTACCCTGAGTTGGACAGGCTACGAGACTCCCTACAATGGGCTAGATATGGAGTTCAATTCATTTCACAATTGTACAGAGGGACTGTTCTCAAGGATTTTCAGACGCTCAGGGCTGAATTTGGGCTCCCTAACACTTTATTTTTCCAATATTTACAGTTGAGGCACGCAATTACGTCGCAGACCAGGGACGCCCTGTGGGGCTTGTGTAACCCAGTCATTTTAATTAGTCTTGTAAATTCTACGGTTAAAAAGGGACAAATTTCCTCCTTATACTCCTCCTTTATGGATCATGTATTGAGAGCTATGTCATTTAAATGCAGAACTGCCTGGGCGGACGATATGGGGTCTATAACATCAGAAGAGTGGACAGGTGTACTTGACAATGTGCTCAAGGTATCCCTGTCAGCTACACAGCGACTGACACAATTGTTCATACTGCACCGCACCTATCGGACTCCTCAACGATTACATAGCTGGGGGAGGAGGGACTCCACATTCTGCCCCCGCAAGATACATGAGGGCACGCTACAACACATGCTTTGGAGGTGTCCAAAGCTGCACCGTTACTGGACTGAAGTACTGCGCTCCATTAACGCTGTCTGGGGGCTGCAGCTTCCTCTGAATCCGAAACTCTGTATTTTGCGTTGGCTAGACAAAGAATTGTATACATGGGGGGTGCTTGTGGCAGTCCTTAGGACCCTATTTCTTGCCTGAAAATTGATAGCAAGGAAATGGATCTCTCCATCTGCTCCCACTCATGCGGAATGGATGGAGGAGGTTAAATCTCTGTTGGCCAGGGAACATCTGACTTACCTGCATAGAGGGAGCACCATGAAATTTGAGCGCATTTGGGGACCATGGTTGGATGTGCCGGGACTGGCTCCTCCTCACCTGGTCGCAAATAGGATCCTGGGGGGGTGATTTCTTCTTACTCTTAAAGCTGTTGATGACTTCATTGGTTATTTTAGGGCAGCGCATGGGCGGTTGTGGAATAGGAGCGAGAGGACAGGGCCACTTAATTATCATCTCCCTGAGGGGCTGGGAAGCTTACACTGGGGGAGGGGGAAAGTGGAATGCTCCCCCATTGTGCTGGGAGACTGCACCACCTATTTTATTTTTTCTGTGTTTATCTTTTTATTTCTTTCCTGCCTAGTTATGCTTTCCAGTGTGGCAGGGCCTGTTTCAAAGGTGCTTCGTTGACTGAAAGACCGACTTAAGGCACTGATACATGCACTGGTGTGCTCTCCTTGAACCTAGGGGGCCCCCTAACCTAGAGGTGATCCTTACTTCAGCCATACATTTGTTCCACATTTTTGGGTTTTTATGCCTGTATTTAATCCGGTGTCATTTGCTGATATGTACCGTTACTGCCCTACTATGGTTCACTGTGTTGGATGTTTTTTCTCTTTTCTCTGTTGTTTGTAACGAAAAATTTCTTAATAAAAATTATCTGATTTAAAAAAAAAAAAAAAAAAGGCAGGTGTCCCAATACTTTTGGTAATATCATGTATATTTACATGGGCAATACGTTTAAAAGGCTGAAAATAAAACCTATGTGGTTCATGATGACCAAAGTTGAAAAAAATCTATTAATAATAAGAAAATCACGTCTAACCACTTAAGGACTGGGCAGTGTTACCCCCTTGTTTTCACGGGACAGAGCCGGCCTTCCACAGTAAAAGTACGGCGGCTGGTCGGCAAGTGGTTAAAATATTTAAAAATGAAGTAACACTATCATTATTTAAATGTTACAAAGAATATAACAGAATATGTAAAAAATAAATCAAGGCTGCAAAAATCCAAAACGGACTACAAATTGTAAAAGAAAGTACTGCAAACCCTCAAAACAATTCTTCAAATATATTAATAGTAAAAAGGTCAGGTCTGAACATACAGTATATGCCCCTTCAAAACAATCTAGAGTGGGGACTGAGGACAAAGAGAAAGCAAATTTATTAAATGCCTTCTTCAGCTCTGTGTATACAAAGGAGCATGGGGGAGTTCATGTCCATAATAGGGATAATATTGACACAGCCCCAAATGTTAGTTGAACTGGATGGACGCTTGTCTTTTTTTCAACTGGATTAACTATGTAAATGGTGCAACTGGTGTGCATATTTAGCCTGAAACCTAAAATGTCAGCACAAAGATATGCCATTTTGCTACTTTGACTAGAAAACCTCTTTAACCACTTTACCACCGGAGGATTTTGCTGTCTTACGTCCAGGCCACTTTTTGCGATTCGGCACTGTGCAAATTTAACTGACAATTGCGCGGGCATGCAACGCCGTACCCAAACAACGTCCATTTTTTTTCCCACAAACAGAGCTTTCTTTTGGTGATATTTGATCACCTCTGCGCTTTTTATTTTTTTGCGATATTAATAAAAATATGCAAACATTTTGAAAAAATAACAATATTTTTCTACTTTGACAGTTAAAAAATATCCAATATATTCAATTGTTGTCATATATTTAGGCCAAAATGTATTTAGCTACATGTCTTTGACAAAAAAATTCTCAATGAGCGTATTTTTAACCGCTTTATGACCGGAAGGTTTTACCCCATTCCTGACCAGGCCATATTTTGCAATTCGGCACTGCGTTACTTTAACGGACAATTGCGCGGTCGTGCAACGCTGTACCCAAATTGTTTCCCACAAATAGAGCTTTCTTTTGGTGGTATTTGATCACCTGTGCAATTTTTACTTTTTATAAACAAAAAAAGAGCGACAATTTTAAAAAAAAAACAATATTTTTCACATTTTTTTATATGAAATTCCCTCCCAAAAAAATGTAAAAATCTAATTTTTTTTTATCATTTTAGGCCAATTTGTTTTCTGCTACATATTTTTGGTAAAAAAAATCGCAATAAGAGTATTTTGTTTGGTTTGCGCAAAAGTTATTGCATTTACTAACTAAGGGAAAGATTTCTGTCATTTTTGGTGGGTTTTTTTTAACGAGTAATGGCGGCGATCTGCGATTTTTTTTGCGGGACTGCAACATTGTGGCGGACAAATTGGACCCTTGACTGACATTGTTGACACTTTTGGGGGTACCAGTGACATTACTACAGTAATCAGTGCTATAAATATGCACTGTTACTGTAAAAATGACACTGGCAGGGAAGGGGTTAATTTTTATTGGAGAGGGAGGGGTTAATGTATGCCTGCTGCTTACTAATGTGTGTGGGGGGAGGTGACTGAGTGACACAGGGACATATTGCAGGTTCAGCTATGCTTAGGAGATCCCCGACGATCGGGGAAGAGCAGCGGTGATCACCGCCGCTCCTCCCCTGGCCCGACTCCCGCTGTAACTGAATACAGCGGGAGCGAGCCTCCGGCGGCGCGCGCGCGCCGCCGAGAGAGGGGAATGTCTGGTGACGTAGGTCTATGTCGCCAGACGATAAGAGCCACTTTGCCGCAGTACAGTCAACGTGACTGGTCGGCAAGTGGTTAAAGAATATCTAAATCCAAAGTAGGGGAGGGTTAAAACCAAAGTTATTTTTTTTTCTCATTGTCTCTGTCTTTATCTATAGACCCAACTAGAAGTGAACAGATATCTTTTCAATGTGAGTGAAATCGCACTTGTTGTCACAGGAACAAGTGACCCTATTGAATTTTATATTCCTCTTCTGGTGGCAACTCAAATTTGTGGCATAACTCTCACTTTTATTCCATGTGAACCTGGTGATCAGGACAAATGAAGAGAACAATATATATCTAACCTGGACACGTACAGCAAAAACAAATCTATAAATTGCTCTAAACTACTACAGCTCTATGCAAATCTAAAAAAAAGTGTTGTCCTAAAGTAATACTAAAGTCTTGTGTTTTTTTTTTCGTTGAAAATAACAAGCATGTTATACTGTTACCTTACCTACTCTGTGCAGTTGGTTTTTCACAGAGAAGCCAGGATTCTCCTCTTTTCAGGTCCCTCGCCAGTGCTTTCGGCCCCTCCCTCCTGTCGAGTGCGCCCGCAGCAAGCAGCTTGCTATGGGGGCACCTGAGCCGAGCCGCAGCTCTGTCTGTTCATTCAGACATGGAGCCATAGTTCAGACCCGCCCCTCTCTCCTCATTGGCTAACTGACTTTAATTTACAGTACTGGGAGCTAAAGGCTCCTCTGCTGTGTCACGGCCAATCAGGAGGGAGAGTCCTGGACGGCTAAGGCACTCGTGCATGCTGGATTGAGATGGGGCTCAAGTAAGTATTAGAGGAGCTGAGGGGGCTGTTGTACACTGAATTTTTCTTTATCTTAGTGCATAGAATGCATTAAGATAAAAAAGTGGTTGTAAATGCAGAATGTTTTTTAAGTCATGCTTTAAAGTGGTTGTAAAGGCAGAATGGCAGGGGTTTTCTGCCTTTGATATTATAGCAATAAATTATAGTGTCATTAGACTGTTTATCTATTCATTTAGGAAAAAGAGAATACTACCTTAGGGTAGGAAAAAAAATGTAATTATGTTTTGGTTTAAGTGAATTATTCATACACAATATGATTACAGACATAATTTTCTGTTCTATACCTTGCCTTGTAAACAATTACCAGACTTGTTATGTTTAGTAAGGGTGTTGTGTTTTAAATTCAAACAAGTTTGCCCCTAAACCCAAAATTATTCAGGGAGCTTTTTTATCTTGCAGATTTATTGTCATATATATTCATTTAAAATGAGAAATCTAAATTAGCATCATAATTTTATTTGAATATGAAAATGTCGCAAATTATCTTTTGATAAATGCATTTCTGGTTGAAAATTTTAGTCTATACTGTAATGGAAAATTTGAGTCTGTTATGAATAGTAAATAGAATGTATAATAAAAACTTTAAATTATATATTGAAACAATTTACCTTCTGTATCTTGTGTCTAAATGTTTTTATGTTTGATGCCAGTTAATTCATTTTCTGCAAACAAGAAAAAAAAGTCTCCCTTCTCAACTTAACAGAAGTAAGGTCATTTTAATATAATGCTACCCAGAAATAGATTTGAGACCCAATGTGTGGGTCTACCCTAAAAGACTCATACAATTTCAAAGTAGTATATTATACATAGTATACATAAATAAGTCAAGTAGATATACTGTAATGTTTTAAACAAATCTAAAAATATATGTGATGGGGGGGGGGGGGGTGTGGCTGACCAGCGGCGGAGATGGCCGCATAGAAGAACCGCTTTTCACTGCGGGGGAAAACTGAGCCGATTACAGCCTACAGAAGCCTCGTTCAGAGCTGCAACAACTCTCCCCTGGAAGGGGTATGTCTCTGGCAGGACATGGGCAAAAGAAAAGACAGAGGTCGTCCGTGCAGGATGATGGATTTCTTCTCCCAGCCGCAGCACACAGACATCCAAGATGGTGCGGGTCCCTCTGACAGCCCTTCTAGTGGTAATTCCTCTGGACGCCTGCCTGGGCTGCAGTACACTCAGCGGGGGCATAACAACAGTAACCCACAGCACAAACAAGGCTCCCAGGCCTCATTCACTGCCTCTAGCCCTGCTAACAGCAAGCAGAATTTGTAGATATCGCAGGTCACAGCATCAGAGGTGAGCCGTTTCAATCCCACATTTAATGATACCAGAGACCTGCAGGACTCCCTCACAGATTTCCCCACATCTAATCAGCCCATCATTGACACCACATTAAAAGACATGCTTGTATTCTTACGCAGTACTCTGCACTTCAATATCATGTCTCTCACCAAGCAATTGAAAGCTGAATTACATGAGGTGGATACTAGAGTGTCCCATATTAAAAATAAAATGGGGGAGTTCGCTGACACATTCAATGACCTTGTGAACGCACACAATGACAGAGAGGGTGACCTGATCTGGATAAAGACAAAGCTAGCAGACCTGGAAGACAGATCCAGATGGAATAACATCAAAATAAGGGGTATAGCCGAAACCGTCAAACCACAAGATTTACAGATCCACATTACTGACATCTTAAAGGTTATGCTCCCTGAAGCCCCACTGGAAGATCTATTGATTGACTGAATTCATAGACTACCCAAACCGTCCTATCTGCCATCGCACCTCCCTAGAGACACTATAGCGAGGCTGCACTATTATCACACAAAAGAGAAGTTGATGAGAGCTGCCGGAGAAGGGAACAACCTCCCGCAGGAAGTACAGGCCTTATCCTTCTTTGCTGACCTCTCTGCGTTTACGATGCAGCAACGTCGGAAACTAGCAACCATTACAAAACTGTTACACAACCAACGCATACCGTTTAAGTGGATTTATCCCGCCAAATTGGCGATCACAAAGGATGCCAGAACTGTCACAATTTCTTCTATGAAGAAGGGCCTGCGCCTCCTGATAGATTGGGGCATACTCGACTCACTGGCAACCAAGGTGCCTAACGCCCCGCCCCGTCGTGGTGCAACATCAGACGATCCCGATGGAGAATCAGGTTGAGCAGGTGCTCCTACTGTATCTACTGCACAAGCTGGCCCTGTTGACCCTACAGGCCATTTAATGTTCTGGTTATTTCCCCCAGTTGAAACGCGGTTGATCCGCTCAGATTCTGTTTAAATCGTCTACCTTTTACCTGTTACACACACATGCAGTGCACCTGTTGCGCATAAATTTGTAACCCTAACCTTTTTTGTTCAAGTTTATTCTCTTTCGGACTCTGGACTGTTACGAGATTCCACTCAGGAGTCAGCACTCCTTGGAAATAGCGCAAACACCAATCCCTGCGACCACATCAGAACTCTCTACAGTCCGACCCTATTTGTGGTCCTGATATTTCCCTATTAAACATTGAGGGGTAAGCTTTTTTCTTTATTCTTCACCATACACGTAACCCCCCAACATGCCATTCAAACTTTCTTCCCTAAATGTTAAAGGACTTAACAGTCCAAAAAAACGCCATATGGCATGGAAATAAATATGTAGGCCTCAAATGCGACATTACGTGCCTTCAAGAGACTAATTTTTCCTCTTTGAAACCTCCATCATTCCATCATCGCCAGTTCCCCAAAAAACTTTCTTCTTCAATGGCCCTAAGAAGAAAGCAGGTGTGGCTATCGTAATAAAAAACACTGTGTCATTTACTCCCATAACAGCTGAACTAGATGCTCTTGGTAGGTATATAATTTTGGTTTGCGACATCAATAATACCTGCTATACTCTAATCAATGTTTACCTCCCTAACGTCAAGCAACCCATGTTTCTGAAAAAATCCTTTGCAGTGATTTCAACACAATTTGCAACAGATATTTAAATACCTCCAGTGCTCCATCTAAGCAATGCTATAGAGTGACTCTGGCCAGTTTCCTAACACAGGCATCTTTGTTCGATGTGTGGCGTTGTCAGCACTTGTCAGAAAAAGACTTTACTTTCTATTCCCACGTACACAATAGCTACTCAAGACTAGACATGTTTCTAGTTGATAAGTTTTTGTTGCAGATGATTACCTGATTGGATATTCACGATATAACCTGGTCCGATCACGCACCGATTTCTATCGGTGTGGGGTAGTCCCGCCCCGAAACGAGAGCCAACAGATGGCGCAATGACCTATACCTAATTTCACACCCAGAATATAAAGCTAAAATTTCTGCCTCACTTGGGGATTTTTTTAAAATGAATGCTCCCTCGGTGTCGGACCCCTTCACGTTGTGGAATGCACACAAATCTTATATCAGAGGTTTACTCATTCAGCTTAGCGCAATAGTTAGGAGGCAAAGGACGCAGCGGCTCAATCATTTGCTAACTAAAATTCTGCAATTAGAGGCCAACAACAAGATCAATGCAACCCAATCTAACCGTGACCAGCTGTTTTATGCAAGACAGGAGCTCCGCTCCTTATTAATTCACCAACATGACAAGGCCCTTAGGACCCTGAAGGCGAACTCATATCGTCACGGCAAACTCCTGGCTACCCAGGTTGCCAAAAAAAATTCTAAACAGAAGATCCCATACCTTATACATCCTACCTCTGGATAGAGGGCCTTTAATCCAAAAGATAATGCAGATGCTTTCTGCGATTACTATAGTTCACTATACAACCTGCACTTAGATTCTAACTGCCCACAACCATCCTCAGAGTCAATTGCTGAATTCCTTCACTCGGTCCACCTACCGACTCTTCTTCCTGAAGACTTAGCATCTCTCAATACTCCATTCACTGCCTCAGAATTGGAATCAGTTATTGCTAAATTTCTCCATAATAAATCACCAGGACTGGACGGGTTCTCACCCGAATATTATCAGTATTTTTAATTTGATTCTAATCCCGCACATGTTAAGAATCTTTTATGCTGCTGTGTCCCGCGCCTCTTTCCCTGCTGAAATGATAACAGCTAAGATTGTAACTCTCCCCAAGCCGGGTAAGGATCCTGTGTCACCACAGAACTTCAGGCCTATATCACTATTAAACATAGATATAAAGATATATCCTAAGTTGACAGTGGTGTATTTAGGTTTTGTGCTGCCCTAGGCCAGACTACCTTTGTGCACCCCCTAATTTAACTGCGACCCACCCTTTCCTTTCAAGGCCACTCCCCGACCTGTTTCAGTCCCGCCCTGTCAAAAGTAAACCACTCTCCTTCCTCTTTAGGCTTCACCTTTTCCTCTTAGATCTCCACCTCCTCCTCTCTGTACATTAAAGGTGGGTACAAAGTGCCCACTTGTATATTTGTACATTGTATTGTATTATATTACATTGTACATTGCGGCGGACAGATCGGACCCCTAACTTTACATTTTTGACATTGGGGGGACCAGTGACATTACTACAGTAATCAGTTATAAAAATATGCACTGTCACTGTACTAATGACACTGCCAGGGAAGGGGTTAACTTAGTGGGTGATCAAGGGGTTAAATGTAAGCCTAGGGGAGTGTTTATTAACTGTGGGGGGGATTTGAAATTACCATTATATATATATAGAAGGATCACAGGCGCTCTATGATAATTTCAGAAAGAAGAACGGTCGGCTATGTTTACAACATCTGACCGGCCTCTCTCAGCGGGGAGCGATTGTGGCCACCGGCCCTGTGCATCGGAGTCCTGCTGCCTAGTGGGGGCGGCCCCCTAGAACCACGTGCGCGACCGATGTAGTACTACATCGGTTCGCACAGCTGAGCCAGCTTGCCTCAGTAAAACTGCATCGGGCGGTCGGCAAGTGGTTAACCACTTGCTGACCGCCTACCGCAGATTTACTGCGGCAAGCTGGCTCAGCTGTGCGAACCGATGTATGGGTACATCGGTTCGCGGGAGCGCTCCTGGGGCCCTCACTAGGCAGCGGGGATACCAATCCATAGGGCCGGTGGCCGCAATTGCTCCCTGCTGAGAGAGAACGGTCAGATGTTGTAAACATCGCCGACCGTTCTTCTCTCTGAAATTATCATAGAGCGCCTGTGATCCTTCTATATAGGATCACAGGTCTCTATGGTAATTTCACAAGTCCCTCCCCGATACAGTTAGAAAACACCCGCTAGGCTCTTAACACTTAACCCTTTTATCGCCCCTGGTGTTAACCCCTTCCCTGCCAGTGTCATTATTACAGTAACAGTGCATATTTATAGCACTGATTACTGTAGTAATGTCACTGGTCCCCCCAAAAGTGTCAAAAATGTCAGTTAGGGGTCCGATCTGTCCGCCGCAATGTTCCCGCAAAAAAATCGCAAATCGCCGCCATTACTAGTAAAAAAAAATTAATAAATAAAAATGACATAAATCTTTGTCCTAGTTTATAGATGCGATAACTTTTGCACAAACCAATCAGAGTATGCTTTTACCAAAAATATGTAGCAGAAAAGAAATTGGTCTAAAAGGATGAAAGATTTAGATTTTTTAATTTTTTTTGGGAATGTTATATAGCAGAATGTGAAGAAAAAATTGTTGCACTTTTTTTTGTTTATAGCGCAATAAATAAAAATCACACAGGTTATCAAATACCACCAGAAAAAGCTATTTGTGGGAAAAAAAAGGACATACATTTTTTTAGGGTACAGTGTCGCATGACCGCGCAATTGTCCGTTAAAGTAATGCAGTCCTGAATTGCAAAAAATGGCCTGGTCATTAAGGGGGAAAATCTTCCAGTCAAGAAGTGGTTAAAGCTTGGAGCACTGCACTTTGCAGTACAGTGCATGAACTTTCACTTCCTGAGAACTGTTAAATGAGTTTGCATTGATTTCAGCATGCATGGAGTACTTTGCACATGCTGAAACCAATGCAAACTCATTTAACAGATCTCATGGAGTGAAAGTTCATGTATTGTACTGCTAACTGCTCCATATTTTTTGTTGAACATATATTTGCTGCAAAACTTAAATGTTATTATTTATTGCAATTGCCAATATAGCAGTGGTGGGGGTAACCTAAAATCGTTCCTACTTGCTGTGCTGTAGGATCATCCTGGACTGGCCGGGGGTTCCCTTGTCCTCCTCGCTCTCCTCCTCGTCCTCGACATAGACCACGCCCCGCGGCAGGGGGAAGCTAGTATCCCACAGGCCGCACGGAGGAGGGTAGGCGGAGCATTAGGCTCCGCCCCCACCCACTGATTGAAGTGCAGCAGGTTTGGCCACTCACTGCGGCTCTATGGGGGCGCGAGTTCCTCCCTCCCTTGCAAGTACGCCCCTACTGAAAGCCGGACTGTGTGTGTGGGAGGCGGCGGGAGGCAGGCAAGGACCAGGTGAGTGACAGGAGCTGACAAGGAGGCGCGACTCGCACATAAGATGACCGGACTCCCGGAGCACTGCAGACATGTCTCAGATCGGGTTTTTTTATGCTGGGGGGGCCTCTTTTTTGCCACCCCCCGCAAAGTGCCGCCCTAGGCCTAGGCCTTGTCGGCCTAGGCCAAAATACAGCAGTGTAAGTTGATAGCAAATAGACTTGCTAGGTTTCTGCCGTATTTAGTGAAACCCGACCAGGTGGGTTTCATCCCTGGTCGTCAAACCACTGATGCCACCAGACAGATGTTAAATTTAATAAGCCTAGCAGAGGGGACTTGGGAGCCTTCTCTGTTTCTTGCACTGGACGCAAAGAAGGCTTTCAACAGGATCCATTAGGGATACCTAACTAACACATTGGAGAACTTCGACTTTGGAGGGAAAGTTCTCTCCACTATTCTTGCATTATATTCCAAATATTCGGCTTTTGTCTTTGCGGAGGGCATGTTTTCTAGAAACGTTATGATTAGTAACAGGATGAGACAGGGGTGCCCCTTATCGCCCCTGATCTTCACCCTGCTTATGAAACCTCTGGCTGAGAAGATTAGGTCACACCCCAGCATACAGGGTATTGTGGCTAACACTGGGGAACATACTATAACATTGTTCACGGATGATGTTATACTATCCCTGACTAATCTAGAAACTTCACTGCCAGCGGTACATGATGTCCTTAATGAAGTTTCCTACTACAAAGTGAATGCCACCAAATCCTGTATCTTGACTCTCTCTGTTAGTACGTCTGTGAAACAATCACTGCAAAAATCCTTTCCCTATCAATGGTCATCTGATTCGACTGCAGACCTATATAAATCAAATTTTATTCCCCTACTTTCCACTGTCCAACAAGAAATAACCCGTAAGCTAAATTTTACCTGTCATGGTCAGGAAGAATGGCAGTGTTTAAAATGTTACTCTTACCTACATTTCTATATACTGTAACTTCAGGACTCTTCCCATTCCGCTCCCATCCACTTTCTTCATGAAAGCACAAAAACGAATGACCCGGTTTAACTGGGCCAACGGTAGAATACGCTGTTCCTTACACGTACGTCACAAATATAGGACACCCGGGGGTTTGGGAATTCCACACATTAGAGATTACTACAAAGCCACAATCCTGGATCAATTAAAATCCTGGTGCCAACCATCAGTAACCCAACATTGGTGTTCAGCTAAACGTCATTAGATAACATCAGGCACTTTGGAGTCCCTCTTGCTAGCGGCCACAATTTCCAAACAAATCACACTAACCACTAGTCCAACTATAATGGCAGCTCTATCTGTTTGGAACCATGTATGCACGTATGGTGAGCTAACAGTCAATTATATTGAACTACTGGTTACTTTTGACACCCTGTCCCATCTTCTCCCGGACGTCTCCTTTATAAAATGGAAAAATTGCCATATCCTAACCCTAAAGGACATCATGGACAAAGGCCGCATACTTTCCTTTCAAACTGTATGCCATAAATTTAACCTCTACCTAACTCAGAATACCTCACATACGCCAAAGTGTTGTACTTTCTCAATAGATATAACTTATCGACTTTAAAGGTGCCCAAGGAGGCCTGGGTCTTCTGGTACACCTCATCCACCAAAATGAAAGGCATAAGTCTATTTTATAAGCTGCTACACTCTAAAACAGTATTTCAAAGAACTCCAGCTATAGAGACGTGGGAACGGTAACTGAGTAAAACTTTCTCAGACCAGCAATGGTTGCAGGCCATCTCCAATAACTATCGCTTCTCCAGGTGCTCCAGTTACTGGGACACGGCCCAAAAATTGCATCTCCGATGGTACCTTACTCTGTATATTTTAGCCAAATACCCCAATGGTAAATTCAACCAGTGCTGGAGGCAGTGTGGACAAGTGGGCACTTTGTCTCATATGATATGGCTCTGTCCGCACTTGCGCAGCTTCTGGAACAATATATTCAAATTGATCTCTGCGTTAACTAGAGTTCTACTCAAACCTAATTTAGAACAAGCCATATTTGGTATAGGTGTATCTACCATTCCTGTGCAATTACGGCCTATTACTATGCAAATCCTGATGGCGCGAGATCAGTTATCATGAGAAATTGAAAATCAAACTATATTCCTAATGTAAATGAAGTCACCAGGCTAGTGGAAGAAATACTTGGCTACGAGAGGATTTTAGCTTATAGGGACAGCCACTTCAAAAAATGTTAATCTAGCTGGAAATTCTGGTGACCCTTAAATATATAACTTGGTACACAGTGCTCTATGTATTGCTTCCCCATCTGTCACTTGCAAATGTACCAAATGTTTTTTTTCCACCTATCTCAGGACGATTATTTGTAATTGAAGTAACAGGACAAGATTTTCTGTAATGTTACCGGTGCTATTTAACCATTCTCTTACTATTGTATATGATTTACTTATGCAAGAATGTTGATGCAGTCCAGTTTTGTTTTGTTTTGATGCTGGTATCTTTTTCTATGTCATCTTTCTATGTCATTTTCATAATTGACAATGTTACATTTCCTTTTCCCTTTGTACCATTATAAAATTCCAATAAAAATCATTAAATTGAAAATCTGAAGCAATTCAAACCATTAATTATCTGTCTTTCACTCCCAGTGACGTCACACCACCTGTGTTGGGGGTAAGTGTGACAGTGCCTCAATGAACAGCTCCTCCTTCTTTGTGATGGTTATGTCTGTGTGGTCTCTCGTGGGTCTCATGATGGACACCTTCTGGTTAACAGTGGTCCATAGATCCAGGAAAATTACACCTGGTCTTTAACCAGTTCTGGACTGCCCACCGCATATATACTATGGCAGGGTGGCCCAGCTGTGCAAAATCTCGGACCTGTACATGATGCGCGCCTATGGGTAGGGGGCGTGTGCATGCCCGCCATCTCCACAGCAATCTGATTTGGTTTAGAACTGATCAGTCATCAGGTCAAGGCCAATGATTTATGGCCTGGACTTGATGATCGGTTCTGACCAATCACAGAACCTCATGTGCTTGTGTAATCTAAACACAGGAAATTATGCAATCTCCTCTCCTGGAGCCCTTTTCAGTTCCAGCGTGAGAGGGGAGAGCATCTACCATGAATACACAAGCACTACACTGACACTAGTACACATACGCACATTTTCACCCTCTGATCACCCCCAGTTAACCCTTTCACTCCCTGTCACAGTGTCCCTATATACAGTATACAGATAATTTACTGATTACTGTATTAGTGTCACTGGTGACGCCAGTTAGCGCCAGCCGAAGTTAGCGGTAGTTATCGTCAGTCCCAGATAGGATTAGGGTACAAGCCATATATACTATAATAAAGGTTTAACCCCTTGATCATCCCAGTTAACCCTTTCACTCCATGTCACAGGGATTTTAAAATGTCGCCTATGGATAGTAAAATTCACATAGTTTGACGCCGTGGCACGGGCGTGCACAATTTTAAAGCATGACATGTTTGGTATCTATTTACTCAGCATAACATAACAGTTATATACTACAAAACATTGGGTTACGTATTGTGTTTTTTTTTTTTTGCATTCAACTTTTTTCCCAAAAATTGCGTTTAATAAAACGCTGCATAAATATCATGTGACATAAAACATTGTAAAACCCGCCAATTTATTCTCTAGGGCCTCTGCTTTTAAAAATATTTATAGTAATTTCTAGTAATTTTATAGCAAATAAATACTAATTGTCACATGTAAACAAAAAGTGCCAGAAAAGACAGTCTGGAAGTGGATACATACCATGTGTACTCAATCTGTGGCCCTCTAGCTATGGCGGAACTACACGTCCCATCATGCCTCTGGCTGTGGGAATCATGCTTGTAACTGTCAGCCTTGCAATGCCTCATGGGATTAGCTGGAGAGCCACAGGTTGAGCACTCATGCTATATGCTCTATTTTTGTAAAGTGCTGTGTAAATTGAGGGTGCTATATAACTTCCTGTAATAAATAAATAGAAAATAGACATTCTGGAGAATACCCCAAAAATAGGATGGCATTTACCTTCTGGAGGGAAATTAAGATGATGGCAGTGGGGTTGATTTACCAGCGGAATAAAGGTTTCTCTCATAATAAGATGAATATTCAGTAGAAATATAGTGTATTCCTGTCCTATCAAAAATCCTGTTTTTTAATCTCCCTCACATATTACTTAATATTCAAACTGTCCCTCACCGAAAAGGACTGGGAAGCTATATGCCGCTCACCCCATCGCTCCTCGATCAATGTTACTGCTCAAGAAAATGGATACAAGATCCTTACCCGCTGGTACAGGACACCAGACAAAATCCACAGATTCGCCCCAACAGTCGATGACATTTGCTGGAGATGCATGACATCTCCGGGTACCATGCTACACATATGGTGGTCATGTCCGGTATTGCAACCCTTCTGGAAGAAGGTCCACGAAATCGTAAAAAAGGTCACGTCCAGTGAGATTCCTTTCACTCCTGAAAAGTTTCTCTTGAACTACTCCCCTAGAACCCCTAACTCCCTACAAACTGTATTGGCTCGTCACATGATGAATGCCGCTAAGCTTTGTGTCCCGTGCCACTGGCGTACATCTGCAATCCCCTCACTCACTGAGTGGTTTCGCAGACTGAATAGAACTGAAGAAATAGAAGAACTGATAGCCATCTCAAGGGATGATATATCTAAGTTCTCTGCGGAATGGTTGAACTGGCTCCGTTACAAGGAGACAGACGAGTACAAGTCTATCATCTGCTCTCCATAACCTGGTTCCGTGGGCTCTAATATTACACTAGAGCCGGTTTCTCTGGAATGACTGAGAGCAGGGAAACCGTGCTCAATTTCACCATTTTGTCTACCTCCTTCTGACCCCCCCCTTGACCCTCCCACCCATGCACCTCCCCCTCCCCCCTTTTTTTTTTTTTCTTTTTCTTTTTCTCCCCTCTTTTCTCCCTTTCTCTCTTTCTCTCTTTACTCTCCTAATTTACCTGTTCTTCTCTACCTCTTTGTCAAGCTATATCTCTGCATTCCCACTGATTGTTACCAAGAAGCCAGCACCCCTGTTTCAGACACATAAAAGAAGCACATTTTTGGAATCCTTTGGCACTCCCTCTTCCCGTGATGGAATTAACCCATTAAAATTTGCCTACCACCCAGCAAGCATGAGTAATTATCCTAACAGGCGGACATAAATCCCCTAATTTTCATGCCATATCTCTCTGCCAGGATATTAGAAACCTCTCTTTTTCACGTGACATTGTAGCCCTCTTGCCTAGTAGAGTGCTCTCACCATATGCTGTTTGTTATTCCTTCTTGTGTCTGTAAACACGTAATCTCATAAGTTTTCACACTTGTATATATCCTGATATTATGTGGGTTCATTGACTTTCAATTTATTCTACTGTATACATTTGATGTTATGTCTTGCTTTTAACAAAATAAAAAATTTGTTTATGGAAAAAAAAAAATATTCAAAATGTACATAAATCCCCTTATTTGTTAACATTCACTTTGTTCCCATTCACAGCCCTTATTCCTTTAGTAAATAAAATGTATTGTCAGGGAGAGTGCTATGATTTTTTTAAAAGGTTAATAAATACCTATTCATGTTGCACTGCTGTGTCCACCATGCTGGACTTGCCATTGGAGAGTCCTTGCCAGCATTAAGACCTCAAGTGGGCCACTGGCCTTATGTGGTGGAATTGCTAACTAGCTGCCTAAATAACTTCTATAGCCCAACCTAACATTTAAAAAAGTCTTGCCTCTGCAGTAGCAGCCTGGAGTTTGCCTTTAACTAGCAATTACTAGTATTATATTGTATGCCTTTGGCAAGCAAATAGTCAATTCTATATTTTGCCACACTCCATAATTGTAGAGTGTGGAATGGGAGGGAACAGGCATTAGCAGTTTCTAATTGTTAATTTAGGCATATTCTCATACAGTGCCCATGTCACATCATCTTAATATACATTGTAACCTTGTCTGTTCCCCTTTTTGATGAGAAAACATCCAGTTGTATAAGTACTGCTCCAAGAATATACCTATGCTTTTTTTAAAACTACCAAGATAAATGATTATATTTCATAGAGATACACAAGAAAAATACTTGAATGCTGTAATTTAAGTCTAGCCCTTTGTCATCTTGCTTAAATTGGCTATGATTACTATATTGTGTTTTGGTATCTTTCAAAGCTGCAGGGTCACTTTCTGAACACTGGTTGCTTATTACTGTCATTTCACTATTTATTTGCTACAATATCTATCATAATTATTAATATCATATACCTTGTGTTCTATTTATGCCTGAATGTTTCAACATAAAATGTGGAGTGATAATATAGTAATCTCTCGCAGTTGAAATAGATCATTATGATCACCTCCTACTATGCTTAAAATGTCATTATTAAGGTATTTTAACTATTGTGCAGTATTGTGGTTTTGTATACACTTACTTTCTTTCTTTGTGATAGCCAGAACTAAAAAAACAACTAAAAAGGTGTTAATTATAGGTAGTCTGATAAGGAACAGCTTCTACTATAATCTTTATTTAGGAAACCAGTACTGCTGCTTCCTTTGTTGTGAGTGTTCCTGTATTTTATTTACTCAAATTAACTTTTAATGTAAATCACCTAAATATAGTCTAGGTCTACTAAACAAAGGTTGTGTGAGGTTTTGTAGTTTTCCTCTTTAGAAAGCAGCCCTAAGCTGAGTAGAAAAGACTGTGCCCTGTCAAAAAGATTTAGAGAGTACTCTTTCCTATCTGTATGGAAGTCGTAATCTAAACCTTAATATTCACTTTTTAGAAGATAGAAAAGATCCCCAGTGACGTTTGATTAAATTACAAAGAATGAAACTTCTTCTGTGAGGGCTAGTTCCCACCAAAATGTGGAGCGGGAAAAGCATGTTCCGTGAGCATTTCCCTCACCAAAGGTGAGCATGCTGCCCCTGGTGAGAGGAATGCAGGTACCAGTGAATTGTTAATGGCAGTCCAAACAAGGCTCAATTGTGGCCACCAAATCTCATGATACCACAGTACCATGTGGTTTGTTGGGAAATGTTCTGAAAAAGCACTGCTTGCACTGTGTTTTTTCATGTTCCACTTTCAAATCCTCTAAACCATTGATAGCAAGGATATTCACCCTTCGTGGAGATACAGAGCCTCCATAGCCTCCAAGAAAAGCTCATAGTCCAAGTACCATATGAGTTATGCTTTATTAAAGCACATAGCGTATTGTTCATTGAAATCTAGTAAAGTCATATAATATAATATAATATAATATACTATAATATCAGTATTATAATATCTATAAACAATTAATTGTCCCATTCACATGTCACATGCAGATTATTTGGGGCATATGTTTTTAATTCAAATATTCACACTGGGGACATATTTGAAAACATTACTGATGTATATAAATATATTATAACAATCAATCTGAAAATGTTTTTCTTTCCAATCCAGTTATAAAAATAGGTTTGAAAAAATAACAACTCTGGATGACATTACACATACTTGGGTTAGGAATATATATTTACTTAAAGGATCTGTAAAGGCAGAAGTTTTTTTTTTTTATGTTAATGCATTCTACGTATTAAGATATAAAGCCTTCTGTGTGCAGCAGCCCCCCTAATACTTACCTTGGCCCCATCTCTGTCCTGCGATGTCCATGAGTTCCTCGGCCGTCTGAGACTCACCCTTCTGATTGGCTGAGAAAAGGCAGCGGCGCCATTGACTCTAGTGGTTGTCAATCAAAGTCAGTTAGCCAATCAGAACAGAGAGGGTGTGTGGCCAAATGGCAGCTCCATGTTTGAATGGACACACGGAGCTGCAGCTCAGCTTGGGGGCCCCTATAGCAAGCTGCTTGCTTTGGGGGCACTCAATAGGAGGGAGGGGCAAGGAGCAGCAATGAGGGACCCGAGAAGAGGAGGACCGGGGCTGCCCTGTGCAAAACCAACTGCACAGAGGAGGTAAGTATAACACGTTTGTTGTTTTTTTATTTTTAAAAATTAGTCTTTACAATCAATTTAATGTTATGAATAGGTGAAATAGATATATTACAACATTTGAAGAAATTGTGTTGGAAGACTTGAAAGTTAAATCTGAAATGGAATAATGCTGCTACCATAATGGAGTGAAAGATTTAGCATCAAGAAAGGAAGTCATAAGTCATCCCACTTATAAGGGAAGGAGAATATTTTTACTAGATAGGTGTTATTCTATAGAAGAAATGTAAAATATTTGGTCTGATAAAGATACATAATGTACTCATTTTTAAAGAAGAAGCCTACTTTACAATTTAAGAATGAAGTAAAATTCTTATTGGAGTAAAGATTCAGAGATAAAGTCTTCAACAAAACAGAAAAAAATATTTAGTCCTGTAAGAATCTAGGTGACAGAAAAACTATTTTTGGTCCCCTTAGAACCTAGGGTACCTGTAATATAATACGCAAGGTCCATAAAGGCCCCCAAAAACCCAGGGTATTTCTATGACTGGGGAAACTGACTCTTCAACCTCAGGTTGGGTTACTATATTGACCAACTTATACAGACCTTAGTAAAGATTTTACTATCATACAGTGTATAAAAGATATAATAAAAGTAAAAGGATGCAGCATTTTGTCATAATTAACGTCATCAGAGGTGCCTCTGATGACGTTAATTGTAATGAAACACGTAAACCGAAACCTACGACACGATGCAAGCACGCCAGATGCCACACTCATCTATGTTTACTGATTGACATGCTGATATGCCTGTTTATTGCCAAGCAAATGTGAGTGTATTAATTATTAGCTTGATAAATTGGTAGTTTTTTCATAAAGTATCTCACAAAAGTGAGTAGACCCCACATATGTTTGTAAATATTTTATTATATCTTTTTATGTGACAACAATGAAGAAATTACACTTTGCTACAATGTACAGTAGTGAATGTACAGCTTGTATAATAGTGTAGATTTGCTGTCCTCTCAAAATAACTCAACACACTGCCATTAATGTCTAAACCGCTGGCAAAAAAAGTGAGTACACACCTAAGTGACAATGTCCAAATTGGGCCCAAAGTGTCAATATTTTGTGTGGCCACCATTATGTTCCAGCAATGCCTTAACCCTCTTGGGTATGGAGTTCATCAGAGCTTTACAGGTTGCCACTGGAGTCCTCTTCCACTCCTCCATGATGACATCACGGAGCTGGTGGATGTTAGAGACCTTACGCTTCTCCACCTTCCATTTGAGTATGCCCCACAGATGCTCAATAGGGTCTAGGTCTGGAGACATGTTTGGCCAGTCCATCACCTTTACCCTCAGCTTCTTTGGCAAGGCAGTGGTCATCTTGGAGGTGTGTTTGGGGTTGTTATCATGTTGGAATACTGCCCTGCGGCCCAGTCCCACGAAGGAAGGGGATCATGCTCTGCTTCAGCATGTCACTGTACATGTTAGCATTTATGGTTCCCTCAATGAACTGGAGCTCCCCAGTGCTGGCAGCAGTCATGCAGCCCCAGATAATGACACTAACACCACCATGCTTGACTATAGGCAAGACACACTTGTCTTTGTAGTCCTCACCTGGTTGCCGCCACACACGCTTGACATCATCTGAACCAAATAAGTTTATCTTGGTCTCACAGGCCACAGGACATGGTCCCAGTAATCCATGTCCTTAGTCTGCTTGTCTTCAGCAAACTGTTTGTAAGCTTTCTTGTGCATCATCTTTAGAAGAGGCTTCCTTCTTTGATGCCAGTCATGCAGACTAATTTGATGCAGTGTGTGGCGTATGGTCTGAGCACTGTCAGGCTGACCCCCCCACCCCTTCAACCTCTGTAGCAATGCTGGCAGCACTCATGCGTCTATTTCCCAAAGACAACCTCTGGATATTACGCTGAGAACGTGCACTCAACTTCTTTGGTAGACCATGGTGAGGCCTGTTCTGAGTGCAACCTGTCCTGTTAAACCTCTATATGGTCTTGGCCACCATGCTGCAGCTCAGTTTCAGGGTCTTGGCAATCTTCCTATAGCCTAGGCCATCTTTATTTAGAGCAACAATTCTTTTTTTCAGATCCTCAGAGAGTTCTTTGCCATAAGGTGCCATGTTGAACTTCCAGTGACCAGTATGAGAGAGTTAGAGTGATAACACCAAATTTAACACACCTGCTCCCCCATTCACACCTGAGACCTTGTAACACTAACAAGTCACATGACACCGGGGTGGGAAAAATGGCTAATTGGGCCCAATTTTGGCATTGTCACTTTCGGGTGTACTCACTTTTGTTGGCAGCGGATTAGACATTAATTGACGCTCATTTTTTTTGTTTATAGCGCATGATCAAAAAATCGCACAGGTGATCACATACCACCAAAAGAAAGCTCTGTTGGTGGAAAAAAAGGACAGCAAATTCGTTTAGGTACAGCGTTGCACGACCGCGCACTTGTCCGTTAAAGTCACGCAGTGCCGAATCGCAAAATAGGCCCTGGTCAGGAAGGGGGTAAAATCTTCCGGGGCTTAAGTGGTTAATAACTGTGTGTTATTTTGAGGGGACAGCAAATTTACACTGTTATACAAGCTGTACACTCAATACTTTACATTGTAGCAAAGTGTATTTCTTCAATGTTGTCACATGAAAATATATAATAAAACATTTACAAAAATGTGAGGGGTGTACTCACTTTTGTGAGATACTGTACTACACCATTAATAAATAAGGTCTGCAGATATCGACCACAAGGTTTGCCAAAGGGTGGTAATAAATAGCGCATACTCAGACTGGTCTGGGGTGGTAAGTGGGGTCCCCCAAGGCTCAGTCCTGGGACCAACCTTGTTCAATTTATTCATAAACAGCATTGAGGACGGGATCATTAGTTCTATATCAGTTTTTGCAGATGACACAAAATTGGGCAGGGCCATAACTGCACAGCATGAAGCAGATATCCTAAAGAATGACCTGAACAAAATAACAGAGTGGGCAATGACATGGCAAATGAGGTTTAATGTGGAGAAGTGTAAGGTTTTGCACTTGGGGACTAGAAACATAAAAG
The DNA here is from genome assembly GCF_965119305.1 of Pelophylax lessonae. Classification (NCBI taxonomy): domain Eukaryota; kingdom Metazoa; phylum Chordata; class Amphibia; order Anura; family Ranidae; genus Pelophylax; species Pelophylax lessonae. Next base: position 194,280,400 of record NC_138768.1, read on the forward strand.
CACTATACACTTTAGGGGGGGGACCTTTGGGGGAATCAAAAATGGAGAAAGATCTTGGAGTCTTGGTAGAGGATAGACTAAGCAATAGCATGCAATGTCAAGCGGCAGCTGCCAAAGCCGGCAGAATACTAGCATGCATAAAGAAAGGGATGTATTCCAGAGATAAAACTATAATTCTACAACTCTATAAAGCTCTGGTCCGACCGCATCTGGAGTATTCTGTCCAGTTCTGGTCGCCAGTCCTCAGGAGGGATGTGTTGGAGCTGGAGAGAGTCCAGAGAAGGGCAACTAAACTAATTAGGGGATTGGAGGACCTTAATTATGAAGAGCGTCTGCAATTGCTTGATTTATTCTCGCTGGAGAAGAGACGGCTGAGAGGGGACATGATAGCAATTTATAAATACCTCAATGGTGATCTCAGCATATAAAAAAAGCTATTCAGTCGCAAGGATTGCATGAGGACTCGAGGGCAAAGAATGCGATTAGAGGAGAAGTGTTTTAACCTCAGGCAACACAGGGGGTTCTTTACTGTTAGGACTACAAGATTGTGGAATTCTCTACCACAGGAGGTAGTTTCTGCAGGAAGTATGGCTACTTTCAAAAGAATCTTGGACGTACATCTCAAGGATCAGAACATTCAGGGGTATGAGAGATGATTACGGCCATACACACCTACACAGGTTGAACTGGATGGACTATTGTCTTTATTCAACCTTAACTACTATGTAACTATGTAACCATGGAAGTCTCTTTATATTCTTTATAGGTCAAAGCTGGCTGGTTTCATTCACTGCTTTTGGGTTGGAAGTCTACGATTGTGATTTTGGAGTATCGCTGCCTCTGGATTATCCACCACACTTCCAGTCTGTTAGTATTGCGGTTATCTGCTTCATTTATATGCCCCTACTGACCTCTCTATAGCTTGAGGGTCCACACGATCTGGTAAACAGGATTGCCTCTATTATCAACGTGGTGACGTGTGTTTTTTTGTGGTCACTGGAGTCAGTGTTGACCTGTCCTTCCATAGTTCCTCGATTTATATCCATGGCCTTCTTGCACCTTATTGTTTTATTTTTTTGGGGCTGCATCCTTTTGCTTTTATTTTTTACTCTTCGGTATATGATCAGACCCGCTGATGCTGGCTGCCTATATTATTGGTTACTGTATTCATTATATTCACCAATCACAGATAATATTTTGTTTTTATAAAAGATACAAATCACATTAATAATTCCCTTATTGAAAGTGGTTAAATCCTATGTCACATGCTATGCCAAACATTTTTTTTCACGTTGTTTTAATTTTGTATGTGTATCTCCTGCAATGCCAGTGTGCTCTACAATATGTGGGCCAGACCAAACAGACCAAACGGATGCTGAATGTGCAATTAAGAGAACACATTGGTAATATAAAAAGGATTGCAAATACAAAGTTTACATTTACATTTACATGATATTTGTAATAGATAGTAGACCCTTCAGAAATAAAATGTAATGGCAACCAATAAACCACAAATTGCGGGGATGCAATAAAAAAAGAGTGTGAAACTATCTGGATACTTAAATTATAAATGTATGCACCAATGGTGTGAATGTGTAATAGGACAAGTGTTGCATATACAGTACAGTAGATAAGTGGTATTGAATTATATACTTTTTTTTACATGGTAATTATATGCTACAATATGTTCTGTTTTATATAACAAAATATTTTTGAATATGGAAAAAATGAAAGGGAGTGTTTTACTGTTTAAATTTGAGATCTGTCATGGATGAAGCTTATTTCTGTGTTTTTACTGTGTATTGGTGTCAACACCCTAGCTCCTGAAGTTGCCTGTTAGAATGAAACACGGTGAACCCGAAAATGGAGGTTTGGCGCTACACCACAGTGTTTGTGCTGTTTGAACTGCTGCAACGCTGTTTTTCGTAATGCCATATACTGTACATTCTAGTGTGTTTTATGGTTGAAGCTCAGTGTGTTTATAGTATATTTAATATATAAATAAATATAGTGGCTCTGAGGAAGAGGCGTATGCCTTGAAACGCGTCAGCCATCATCCTAATAGGACAAGGGACATTCGTATGGACTACTCTCGATACTCAAGATTTTGAGTCTGATGTGATTGATTTATACCTTTGCTTGTGAGTAACTATTTTTATGTTTTAACAATAAAGCCCATATTGAGATGCGCTAGGTTGATGCGCCTTTCTTTGTGTTTCTTGTTTGTTATAAATAAATATAGCTCATATGGTACATGCAATAAACTTTTCTCTTTCCACAGTATTATTGCTTATGTCACCCATCGGGGGTTACTCTCCAGAATGTAAAATTCTACCTACCAGGCAGGAACAAATTAAAGTTCCATCAAATATGAATAGCCTTCCCAGAAATAAATTACAGTATTTGAATAGGAATATTTCTATGTATCGTGGAGGATCTGTTATTCCACCAAGGGGGAAAATTCTTACCTGCAGTTGGCCCCAGATAGATCGAGATTGGCGCAGTCCAAATGCTTACATTTTACATAGTGTATACTCACCTCTTATTCCTTCAATGGTCAGTAAATCTAGTGAATGATGTCTACAGCACTACAGTGAAAGTCACATTCTTGTTCTATGTTTTATTCAGACCTCCGTGTGGATCTATCCTGTCACAAGAACTACATAATTGAAAATAATATTATGACTGGACTGTGCATTATCTTACTGAGTTGATTGGTTGTGAATATGAAGCACAAACTGTATCTGATTTTAACATTAGACCTACAGTTCTGCAAATAGCAAACCATATGCTCCCTACTGATTGGAGAGCTCTAATTCTGATTTAACAGGAGTTGTGTTGGACCTCTGCAGAAAGATCATAGAGCAAGGGCCCTTCTCTACAGCATACTGGCAGGGGACACATTTCTCTGCTCAGGCTTTGGCTGTTTTCTAAAGAAAATGAACTGTAAGACTCTGCACACCTTTTCTTTCAATTAACCTGGAAAGTATTTAAATGATTCAAAATTCAGTTCAGTTCAGTCCAGTTGGGCTTTAATGGTAATTTTAAAAAGGGAAGGAGGGAGGGGGAAAGTTTACCAACTGAAAAGATTGCCAACCAGTTGTCTTTTCTTATCATATATCAAATAAGCTGGGGGGGGGGGGGTTTGTTGCAATGTCTGTTGCAAAGGGAAGAATGATAACATCAACTATTATTTTTCTAGAACATATTAAATTATGAAAGCATATGTTAAGTAAGTTTACCATTTTTTTATTACCACCATTTCATGTATATAGTATTTTAAATGTTTGCACTTGCTTCTCAGAATAGTAAACAGTCTGTACATATATTATGTCAATGGCGCATACAGTTGCAAGTTGGAATTCTCCATTGTGAAATTATAAGTTCACTATACATCATTAGTGATTAGGGTTAGGATTAATCTCAAATAATACAGGATTGTTTAATATACAGGTTGGCAAGCAAGACACATTTTTTTAAAAAAAAAATTACTAAGGGCACACATAGCTAATTGGCATGCAGTGAAAAATAAAGAAAAAATGCTATCTATTTAACCACTTCAGCTCCCTTTTACCCCTTTCATCACCAGGGCATTTTTGCTATTCAGCACTGTGTTATTTTATTGGTATTTGCACAGTTATGCAACACTGTACCCAAATACATTTTTATATCTTTTTTCACACAAATAGAGCTTTCTTTTTGTGGTAATTGGTCATCACTGGGCTTTTTATATAAACAAAAAAGACAAAAACTAAAAAACAATATATTTTACTTCCTACTACAGTATAATACAAATCCAAAAAAAAAAAATGTCTTCATAAATGTAGGCTAAAATTTATTCTGCTATATGTTTTTGGTTAAAAAAAAAATAATATTTTTTTTAAGATAGCTTGAACTTGACCATTAGTTGAAAATACCTTTCTTTGTGTCACAGCCTTGAAGAAGCAGGGTATGTACGAAAAGTGTTGACCCTTGTGGATGTATGTATATACTGTGAAGCAAGTATTTAGTGCCGGATCACACTGTTCCGACTTGTCAGGCGACTTGGTCTGTGTTTACAACAGCTGCCCGTCCTTCTCTCTCAGCAGGGAGTGATCACGGGTGTCAGACGAAAATCGGAGCCGCCTGCCCCGTGCATCGGAGTCCCTGCCGACTAGCAGCAGGCGCACGAGCGACGTATACCTACGTCGGTTCACGCAGGAGGGCCGCCCTTCTGCAGTATATAGGTTAGAGGAACCCTTCGTTATGCAAAGCGTCAAGATCATGTGGAGGCCTAGGACTTTCTTCTTTTCTAAGGTAATAACCAGTTTTCATTGTTCACAGTACATTCCCTGCCTGCATTTGTTTGACCAGTGGAGAGGATTACTTAAAAGGAAAAAATAAGAAAAAAAAAAAGATACTGTAAATATGAAAAATTTAAAGTATTGTTTATAAAAAAAGAAACATAAAAAGCTTACTACCTTTATGCCTAGAACCTCTGCCTCTCATTTGAAGCCTGCCTGACTTTTTTTAATCAAAGGCCACTGCCTACATTTAATGGCAGCTGGGCGTTAGGGGGAAAATATGTAGTGCTTTGTGGAAGAGCAGGCAGCCTATGGTCATTTTGCCCCTCATATTTGCTGCGGCTTAGCTGTTCCCCAGATTTAAGGATTCATTTTCTGCTGCTTGCCCTTTCCCATGTGTTGTGGAAGAGCAGGCAGTCTATAGCTGTTGGTTTTTCCCTTGTGGATATGCCTCTTGTGCCTGATTATATTGAAATAAAAAATGATATAATGAAGCCTGCCCCAATTCCTCCTCCACCTCACTGCCAGCACCCCAATTCCCCTTGTCCTCTATTGCAGTCAGCAACCCTGTAGTTCAGGAGCTGCATGTGAGTGTTTGTCACTGCCAGGCCTGGCCACTGTGGTTTGAGAAAACCCCTTTTAGGGATCAGAGTCACATTGGTCATCACAGGGTATCCTGCCACCATAAGAAATAATGACAGAGGTTCTTCACACCACATCTTCAAAGTGTGGAATTTTACCAACTCTGGGATGGTGGCAGTAGATCCCCCAATTTTACCCTTGTATCAAGGAGGTGTAAAATTGCCCCCTTCAAGCCTCCCAAAATGTTCTCCTTCTCATCAATGCCAACACCTCTAGTCTCCTTTCCTTCTCACATCAACCACCCCAAAATCTCTTCTCAACACCAGCAACCCTCCTCCACATTATGGGCACCTTACCACTCCTCCTCCCACCAGCACCCCCAACTTCGTCTTCCTTGTTAAAGTCCTCCTCTGTCTCCTGTTGCCTCATTGCATTCCACATGCTGGTGGAGGGCACTGAAGGCCCGGTTACCAGAAGGGGCACCGACGATGTATGTCGCTTTTACCCTGTCACAAGCAGCTACCTTAATGACAAGTCTGCCTGACCCAGAAAAACAGCCAATGCCTTCTACCGCAGGATAGTGCGGATACAACAAAATTGTTCAGCTGCCCAGGAAGGACTTGAACAGCCTATGTCAAAATAAAGCAGGATCTACACACGACTACCACCCCTGCACAGTACCAAGGAAAGGATCACCAGCAATGACTGTGGGAAACAAGGACACTTAAGAAGAGAATGCAGAGCCCTAAGGCATCCCAGACAAGACAAGGATCCCCGTGACGGACAACAACAACAACCACCATGCCCCAACTCCCACTAGGAAATGGGCAATCCCGTGTCACCCCTTATGACAGTGTCCTCAAATTGTAATAATATTAACAGTGTTTCTAAGCAACAATGAACAAATATTAACCGAAGTCCAAATAGCCCCGGAGACAACATGCCGAGATTTGGCGGAAATCTGGAGCGGCAATGAACGACCCCTGCCCTTTGATCGCCTAATGTGTGATCACTTGCAGAAGTGGGGCCAACACAGAGAAGAGGTGAAGTTCTTTCTGCGTCATGAGGAATTCCCAGCAGAGGGCAATGATCAGACGGCCCGTCAAACCCCAAACCAGAGAAATGGTCTAATACTTTCCTTTCCACTGTTGATGTTTCCTGTGTCCCCTTACTGAGCCAATTCTACTGGGAACATACCCTAACTTGCTTGCCAGATTTGTGGTGTCTTCTACATGCCCCTTGAATCTGCTAGGAGCTAAGGTGCTGCCCAGACTAGAGGCCTCAATCATTTTCTCGCCTGAACGAGGAGTGCAGCTACATACTCCTCTATCCTCTATCATCTGCTTTGTGTTCTCTGCCTCTCGTGATGACACTTCATGAAGGGACAACTCCCGGTTCAATACCACAGGATGTACTTGACAGGATCCCTGCATGCTTATGGTCCACAGGACCCGAAGACATCAGTCACTTAAAAGTACCACCAGTCATGGTGCAACTGAAATCTGAGGCACTCCTGCCCAGTAAACCACAATACCCTTTGAAGCCAGCTCAAGTCGCAGCTATCTCAGCATAGGTCGAGACCCTTTGTCTAATGAAGCTCTAATACCCTGTACTTCCGAATGTAATGCCTCAAGGAGCTCAAAATTCCCCATCCCGATTTGCCAAGGCAATGACATCCATTTTAGACACATGGATCCAACTCCACCCAGAGGTTGTGCTCCTTCAGTATATGGATGATCTCTTGCTTTGTGCGGACACCCAAGAAGAGGCATCAACTCGCTCTGAGAGCTTCCTTTGCTACTTGGCCTAACAAGGCTGCAAAGCCACAAAACACAAGATCCAGTAGTGCAAAGGCACAGTGGTCTTTCTTGGTCACTGCATCTCAGAAGCCACACGACATCTTACCCAAGAACAAGTAGCCGCACTCAAGGCCATTCCAGTGCCAATGGGTCAGAGATCCCTCCATCGTATTCCTCCATCCATGCTGGGACTGATCTCCTACTGCTGTTCCTGGATTCCCGATGCATCCCTACTGATGCGACCCCTGTGTGATGCCCTGAAGACCGATCCTTCTCTACTATGCCCAAAAGCCCTCACCAACTTTGAACTTCTGAAAGAAATTCTGTCCATGGTCCCCGCCCTCCACCTTTGGAACTATGAGAAGCCTTTCAAGCTATTTGTCTCAGAGAGAGAGGGACATGCCACAAGAGTACTGGTTCAGGCCCATGGCAACAGGCTCAGACTGATTGGGTACTATTCTTCCCGCTAGGACCCTGTGACTAGGGGTGGCCCTTCCTGTTTAAGCTGTTTTCGCTGTCCATATGCTGCTGGACGAAACTTCAGACCTCATTTTAGCACACCCCCGCTTCTTCTGGCACCGCAAGACTTTGCTGGCTCCCAACGTGTGCTCTACTCAACCCGGACAATGTGTCCACCCAAAGATGTCACTCTCAACCCGGCCACACTTCTGCCATTTTTTTCGAGGGGGGACAAGAAGGAGAAGAAGGACAAGGACAAGAAGGAGAAGGTGAAGAAGACCCCTATAATACTCCAGATATGAAGACGAAGGAGGCAAGTGCCACACAGGTGGCTAGAGGGTTCCTGACAGCGGCCGGAACACCAGTGAAACATAGCCCAGCCATCAACGATTTAATGGATGCACTATTCCTGCCTGAAAAAGTGGCTGTCTTGAAGGTTAAAGCACATGGCAGACTGAATTCGCAAGAAGCCAGAGGGAACCACTTAGTGGATATAGCAGCTAAGCAAGCAGCAACAAACCAACGAAAAATGGCTGAAGTGGCCGAAGAGGAGAGTGAATTCCCAGTGCAGATGCCATCTGACAGGCTATACCAAGCATCTATGCAAGGGGCGGCTCACACAGATGAAAGGGAAAACCCGTTTACCAAAATATATGTATTCAGCAGTCGTCCAATGGGCGCATGGATCTGCACATCTCTCTAAGAACTTAATGAATTCACTGATCAGAAAATATTACTGGGCCCCAGGAATAACCATGTTAACCATAAATGACTGCGCCTCATGTGCAGTATGTGCAAAATGCAATCGGTGAGGACAGAAGGGACACCGCAGAAACATTTGGCGAAACCCCTGTATCCATTCCAAAGGATACAAATTGATCATGTACAGATGCCAAAAAAGCCCTAGTGGTGGTAGACATGTCCTCCGGTTGGCCAAAAGCCTACATCGTTGCAAACATGACAGCCAAGGCCACAGCCAAGAAATTACTCAGTGAGATATTATGAAGACTTGGGGTCCCAGAGGTGGTAGAGAGCGATCAGGGCAAAGCTTTCACAGCAACCCTTACAAAAGAGATTTGGTCAGCACTGGGAGTTCGGTTGTCTCTACACACCCCATACCACCCTCGAAGTAGTGGGAAGGTAGAAAGAATGAATGGTGCAATAAAGTCTAGGATGTTAAAAATGTCCCAGGAAACAGGTATGAGTTGGCCAGACAGTTTGCCCATTGCCCTGTTCAGTGTCAGACACGTCCCCCAGGGGAAACATGCCCTGTCTCCTTATGAAATTTTGTTTGGTTTAGCCCCCAGACTTAGCTGGTACTTCCCACAGCAGTTGCAGTTACAACCTGATGTGTTAACTAATTATGGTACACGTTTGTCTAAAGCATTAACTAATATCCGTTCTCGAGTATTTTCCTCCATTCCAGATCCAGAAACAGACCCGGGAACCCACAGAAGACAAGATTCTGCCAGCAGCACAATGATTGTGCAATATATCCTTTTCTTAAAAAGTCTGATAAAAGCTCAGCAGGTGATAATCACCAAACCAGGTACGCAACAGGCGGCCACCACTAGGACAAATGGTATCACTACATTTTGGTACAATTCATCCAGCACACAAGTAGTTGCATTTACTTTTGATTTTTGTAGTATAATACTCCTGATAAATACACTGACCTAGCTGCCAACCGCAGGAGGAAGCGAACAGCTCCTTCCGGAAGCTTTAACCCTCATGTGTACATCCTATAGGGGTCCTCAGATGAATTCGAAGCCAGGGATCAGGTGGTTTTGAGTCTCTTAAGTTGAAGAAGAACTCAGGTATTACAGACCCTTGATGTCAATATTGTAGCTAGATGAGTGGGTGGCAGAAGGTGCTCTCCCAGGTAGGTGTAACAGTACTAATAGAAGAAGAAGACCTCTTTATGATGGAAGAGGACAAACCCTTCATCCTTCTATAGTCACCCCTATTCATTATTTCACAGTTCTATAGGGTTATAGGGAATAGATAGCACCTGACTGCCCTCTCCAAGCTGTATTGAGGGAGGTAGTGAGCTAGCTACCACTCTTCTCTATATACGGCCTCCAAAAAAGTTCCGGTGGAGTATGGGCCAGGTGAATAGGCGCTTCAGTAGTAATAGGGACAGATTGAAATAGACATTTCAAGGGGGGAATCTGTAATGGATGTTATCAATGGTTAATAATGGTTATATTAGTGAAATGCCTATTTCACCTTATGCTGCATACCTTATGTATATATATATATATACTGTATGTTACTGCTGAGATTTACTACCTTACTCAAAATGCAGCTAGATTACCCCTCCCTTTGTGGAAGCAAGATGGCGCCTGAACAGGGACACTACACTCATAATAAGACCTTGTCATGTCCTGGAAGAAAAATATAGACACATAGATACTCCAATCATCCAATCACCACCTTATACGTTTTATATATGACTATTTCCTGGAATGAATTTCGCAATGCTTTATAAGGCTTAAAAAGAGGAACTAATAAACAGAAACAAACTCCTCTGACAAATGTGTCGGCTATTCCTGTGTGTGTTCACACTATTCTGAAATTAGGCCAGGGGCAGATATATTCTTGGACTGTTTTGGTCCCAATCCAGAACAAGTTCAGGGGTGGCCTTGCTGGAACAGACTTCCTCCCCTATCTGCCAGGGAAAAGACTGCTCTGGTGGCAGGATGGGGCAGGGATACAGGCAAGGTTAGGGAGATACTGGTATAGTGGACTCAATTATTAGAAGGGCAGATAGGGAAATCTGTCACAAAGACCATATTTGCTGAACGGTATGTTGTTTACCAGGCACTTGTTTGGCACATCGGGGATTGGATGGACAGTTTGTTGGGTGGGGCTCCAGAGGACCCAGTTGTCATGGTGCCCATTGATACCAATGACAAAGTTAGAGGACGATGGAGCATTCTAAAACATGATTTCAGGGACTTAGGGGCTATATTAAAGAAAAGGACCTCCAGGGTGGTATTCTCAGAAATCCTGCCCGTACGTTGAGCCACACCATAGAGGCAGCAGGAGATTAGGAAACTTAACATGTGGCTGAGGAACTGATGCAGGAAGGAGGGTTTTGGGCTACTGAAAAATCGGGCTGATTTTGCATTTGGTTACTAGCTCTATAGTAAGGATGGACTGCACCTAAATGGGGAGGGTGCAGCCCTGCTGGGGGAAAGGATGGCCAAAAAGGTTAGAGGAACTTCAAACTAGGTGATGGGGAGGGATTAGAGGATTATTTTCCAGCTAGCAAAGAAATGTCAGAAAGTGTAAATGTGGTAAATTTTATTTGAGTACCTAAAACCAACACGTGTGGGCTGGCAGAATCCGACAAAACTAAAAAGCATGTTCACTAATGCTAGGAGTCTGGTGAACAAAATGGAGGAACTGGAACTACTGATGTATGAGGAGGATTTTGATTTAGTGGGAGTAACAGAGACCTGGTTTGACAGTACACATGACTGTCTTGTGCCTGTCCAGGGGTACTCTATGTATCGAAGGGACAGGGTAAGTAGAAGCAGAGGAGGGGTGTGCATGTACGTTAGGAATGATTTGACAGTGAACACGAGGGACGACATTACTAACAGGGCAGTGGATTCCTTGTGGCTGGAACTTCAGGGGTAAGAAACAAATGGGAAATTAATAGTGGGGGTATGCTACAGGCCCCCTACCCTGAAGGATTAAGAGAAGATTGATCTCATTTCACAGTTAGAAATGGCAGTGAGGCAGGACAATGTAATCATCTTGGGGGACTTTATTTATTCAGATATTGATACGGCAGATGGAACTGCTCACTTTTCTAAGGTTTCTTAAATGTCTTAAGGGACAATTTTATGTGTCAGCTGGTAGATGCCCCAATTAGAAACAAGGCTTTGCTAGACCTACCAATCACAAACAGCCCAGAGCTGATAGCGAAAGTAAGGAATAACTTAGCAAACAGTGATCGTAGGGCAATTACATTCACTTTAAAGCACAGGAAAAGCAGAAATGAAAGTAGGACAAGTACATTAAATTTCAAGAGAGCAAACTTTACAAAACTGCGCTCCATACTACATTATATGACATTAAATGAGAAGATATTCTAAAAACAAAAAACACAGAGGAAAAGTGAGAGTGCTTTAAGAACATTTTAGATAATGGTAATAGCCAGGGTATTCCAATGGGCAACAAATGTAAAATAACCTAAACTCTAAATCTGGGTGGTTAAATCCAAGTGTTAACAGGCACATTAAAGAGAAAAAACTGTCCTTTAAAAAAATTAGGCCAAGGGGACACTGTCAACATTCCAGCACTACAAAGAATGCTATAAGAAATGTGAGAGCGTGATCAGGGCAAAAATAGATGAGTGACAAATAGCAGAAGATAGTAACAAAAAAATCCACAAAATTTTTCAAAGATATTAATAGTAAAAAAAGAAAAGTCGGGGCAAATTGGCCCCATAAAGGATGATGAAGGGCAATTGGTTACAAGTGACAAGGAAAAGGCAACTGTATAAAAATACATTCTCCTCATTTTTTTACTGTGGAAAAGGAGGGGCATAATAAACAAGATGGTATTCTTAGCAACACAGAAAGGAGAGTGCCCTTGTGGCTAACAGAAGCCAGTGTTCTAAAAAGACTGGAAAAACCCAATATGTACAAATCACCAGGACCAGAAGGCTTGCACCAGGGGACTCCTGAAAGAACTTAGACAGGTCATTCTGCTAGACCGTTATTCCTAATCTTTAAGGAAAGCTTACTGACTGGAATAGCACCTGTGGATGGGCGTACAGCTAACGTGGTACCAATATTCAAGAATAGGCTGTGATATATACCTGGAAACTACAGGCCAGTAAGCCTAACATCAATAGTTTGTAATCTTTTGGAGGGGATGATAAAGGACTATACCTAGGAATTTGCAGATTAAGAATAGTATCATTGGTAGTAACTGTAATGGTTGTGCGCATGGGGCCCATGAAAAGCTGTATGTGACATCCATTTTGTTCATGTCTTAGCTTGTCTCAGCTCATCTCAGCCATGTTGTCATGGGAAGGGCATAACCATTGTGACCTTGTCCCCCTCCTTGTTAACTGATGCCAGGACCTAATCATTTCATTGATCAGATAGACACAGACTCTTTCCATTAACCAATCCACAAGCTTCACAAGCTTGAAGAACTGGAGTTTTTCCAGACACTTGCAGCTCTTCCCCCTATTATAAATGTTATAGCAATACACATCCCTGATAGACTGGTTAGCAGCCAAAACTCAATATATTTTATAATTGATGAAATAATAACAACACAGCAACAATATAGACATATTTAACTCCCGCAGCTAATTTGTAGCGTTTTGAGCCCAAACATTGTAAATCCAGGAGTACCAGGAGCAAAACAGGCTTGATTCACCCCTTAGGCAAACTGCGAATCCAAGACCTAACATATTTATAGTAATTTTTAAGCTCATTTCATGCTGAACAATATTATGCATGTTAGCCGACTGTAAACTGTAGGTATTCAGAGATGTAAACACCTATAGAAAACTTATCTGGGACCTAGGCATAAATGTGGTGACATCCCAGCAACCCTCCTCAGGTGCTTAATTGGTCAGATGGCTTCTGTCATCACTCCTTTTGATACCAGAGAAAAGGGGGACACATTGTGGTAGCTCGTGTGTACCAACAAGCAACTGAAGACCTGTCAAGTTATGAAAGCCAATTTACCACCTTACTCATTGACTGAAATTTTCTATAACAGGACATTGGAAGTAATCTTCATTTTCAACTCCTTTTTTTTTTTCTTCTCTGTTGCTTTATTGTCTCTTAGGTTCATTGTAACACCCCTTTTCTGTAAATTCTTTATTTGCACCATTTTGATTTTTTCATTATTAAACCCTATTTTTAAAAGTGTTGAAAATGTCTCTAAGGCTTTAAATGCAAACTAAAGGAATCCCTGTCTCATGAAGAGTGCTACCGCAGTATACGTTTTTGAACATACTTATCTATAGTGACAGTGCGTGTTACGCATGTTTATTCTAAAATCATAGTTGTTATTGTTAAGATTGTGAGTTTCCGTTTTCTCTGTAAAAAGGTGGTGGTGGTGGCTGTTTAAAAGGTTAATTGCTTAATTAACGTAACCCAGGGACAATCGCTCTCAGGCTGCTGCCACCAAGGTTGTGGTCCTGCAAGCTGGAAAATCTTTGTGCAGGGTGCAGTTGAGAGTGACATTATTACGTAAGTAACAGCGTGGTGTGAGATTGGCCAGTCCTTTGTCATGAGTTAGTGAGAAGGGCAAGGGTCTGACATCCATGTTCACCACAGTAACCAGCATGGATTTATGAAAGATTGTTTTTGCTGGACAAACCTATAACCATTCTATGAGGAAGTGAGCTGTAATCTGGATAAAGGAAGGCGAGGGGATGTAGTAAATCTAGATTTCGCCAAAGCATTTGACACAGTTCCCCATAAATGCTTAATCCACAAATTGAGGTCTGTTGGTGTTAATGATAGTGTATGTACCTGGATAGAAAACTGGTTACAGGGGCACGTCAAGAAGGTTATAATAAATAGCATATCTTCTGAATGGTCTGTAGTTATAAGTGGTGTATCCCAGGGCTCTGTCCTGGGGCCGATCTTGTTTAACTTGGCCATAAATGATATAGAGGTTTGGATAAATAGTTAAATCTCAGTGTTTGCTGATGATACAAAACCAAGAATGACAATAAATTCACAACAGGATATAGGAACTCTACAGGAAGACCTTGATAAAATAAAAGGCTGGGCTAACACATGGCAAAATTAATTTTAATGTAGGAAAATGTTAAGTTATACATTTGGGGAATAAAAATATGAATGCAAGTTACATGTAAGGGGGAGAACCTATGGGTGAATCGATGCAGGAAAAAGATCTGTGGTTCCTGGTAGAATAAATGCTAAGCAATAGCATGACATGCCAACCTGCAGCAACCAAGGCCAGAAGAATGTTGGCATACATTAAAAAGGGAATTTACTCAAGAGACAAAATTATAATTTTACCACATTACAAAACGTTGGTTTGGTCACACTTTGAGTATGCCGTCCAGTTCCTGCATCCATTTCTCAGAAGGAATGTGCTGGAACTGAAGAGAGAGTCTAGAGAAGAGCAACAAAACTAATAAGGAGGCTGGAGGATCTCAGTTATGAGTAGGGTTGAGCGGACACCTAGATGTCCGTGTTCGACGGGTTCGGCCGAACTTTAAAAAAAAGTCCGGGTCCGTGTCCCGGACTTTTACCGAACTTTTCCCGGACACCGAACCCCATTGAAGTCAATGGGGACCCGAACTTTAAGGCACTAAAATGGCTCTAAAACACCAAAGGAAAGGGCTAGAGTGCTGCAAATGGCAGCAAAACGTAATTAAGAGCATGGCAAGTGCTCTGCAAACAAATGTGGATAGGGAAATAACTTAAAACAACAAAAAAAAACAGAAAAATAAAACAATGTTCTTCTTCATCTCTGAAGGACGAGGCCCATATGGAGTAGGAGGGAGGTTGAGGTGGTGGTGGATGTGGCGGTGACATAGGCGTGCGCACAGGGTGTGCTGGGTGTGCCTGGGCACACCCTAATCACCTAGGGCACATAGCATTGCCAGTGAGGAGATGGGAAAGATCTCCCTGGGACCTGCTCTGCTCTATTTCTCCTTGCCTACAGGTACATGGCCCCGATACATTACTCTCCCTGCTGGCAAACACATGCATGTGTATTTCAACTTTGGGGTGCACACCTTAATGCAATAGGCTGCGCACACCTATGGGCGGTGTAGGTGGAAGCGGCGGTGGAGGAGGACCAGGGCCGGATTAACAGCATCATGGGCTTGGTGCTGAGGATTTTGAAGGGCCTTAAGGGCCGTGCCTTGCCATGCACCCAGAGGAGGAAGGGTGCAGCCATGCATGCCTAATTCAACATGGGATGCTGTCTCTGAAGCCCATAAACACATCCATGCATCGCCAACTGTCCCTCCTTGTCCGGCCTTCACGCTGTGTGGGGAGGTTCTGAGGGTGCTGCCTGGGGAAGCGAGCATAGAAGCCAGACTTCTGTGTTTACAAGTGACAGAAGAGCGGTAACAGTGAATATGGCCAACCCGGGGCCTATATAAAAGGTAGGGGCCTGGAGCTGCAGCTCCAATAGCCCCTACATTAATCTGGCCCTGAGGAGGAGGACGAGGTAGCCAACACTGCTTCTTTTCAAAAATTTTAAATGAGGGTACACCCCAAAAGAGTGAGAAAGAGCAAAAATGGAACAATGGGTGGGTAAGGTCGGTATCCATTGCTATTCTGCATAAGGTACGGAAAAGTCCCGTGGGATCCATGCCTGGTTCATTTTAATGAACGTGAGCTTGTCCACATTGTCTCTGGACAGGCGGCTGCGCTTGTCTGTTATAACGCCCCCAGCCGTGCTAAATACCCGTTCAGATAATACACTGGCTGCAGGGCACGCCAGCACCTCCAAGGCGTAAAGGGCAAGCTCAGGCCATGTGCCCAATTTGGAGACCCAGAAGTTGAAGGGGGCAGACCCGTCATTCACTACATGTAGGCGTGTGCACACATACTGCTCCACCATGTTGGTAAAATGCTGCCTCCTGCTAAGACGTTCCATCTGAGCTGCTGGTGCTGCTGTTTGTTGTGGCGTGCTGACAAAGCTTTTCCACATTTCGGCCATGCTAACCCTGCCTTCTGAGGTGCTGGCGGTGCCCTGGTTGCGTTGGCGACCTCCTCCTCCTCCTCCTCTGCCTTGTGCTTCCACTGTGGCCCCGCTGTCAGATGGGAATGCCAGCAGCATGGCGTCTACCAGCGTGCGCTTGTACTCGCGCATCTTGCGATCGCGCTCCAGTGAGTGAATTAAGGACGGTACGTTGTCCTTGTAACGGGGATCCAGCAGCGTGGCCACCCAGTAATCAGCACAAGTTAGAATGTGGGCAACTCGGCGGTCGTTGTGGAGACACTGCAGCATGTAATCGCTCATGTGTGCCAGGCTGCCCAGAGGCAACGAAAGGCTGTCCTCTGTGGGAGGTGTATCGTCCGTGTCCTCTGTATCCCCCCAGCCACGCACCAGTGATGGCCATGAGCTGGCCTGGGTGCCACCCTGCTGTGAACATGGTTCCATCTCCTCCTCCAGCTCCTCCTCCTCCTCATCCTCCTCATCCTCCAGAACTGTGCCCCTGCTGGACAATTGTGTCCCTGGCGTTTGTGTGTGCAGGAACCCACCCTCGGAGCCCCTTGCGAATGACTGCCCTGAAAGCCTTTGAAATGTTACCTCTTCATCCTCCTCCTCCTCCTCCTCATCCTGTGCCACATCCTCTTCCATCATCGCCCAAATTGTTTTTTCAAGGAGGCATAGAAGTGGGATAGTTAAGCTGAGAATGGCGTCATTGCCACTGGCCATGTTGGTGGAGTACCCAAAACAGCGCAACAAGGCACAATATATGCAAATGTCAAATATGCAAACTATGCCGCAATTTAATGTTTTTTACACCAAAAGGGTGTGTATTGAATAGCGGAATAGGATAAAAAACTGTGTATCTCACACGTACAAACACAGACTAGGCCCGATTAAATTTTTTCCTACCCTAAAGGGAGGATGAGGAAGAGGAGTATGGAACATGCAGCACCCTCAAATCTTCAGAAGTATGAGATGAACCCCAAAAACTTGGAAAGGTGGATCTCTCTCACACGTACCAACACAGACTATCCCCCAATTTAACTGATCCCCAAAGGTTTTTGATTAAATAGCGGAATAGAAAATATGATCCAAAAAAAGTGTATGTATATCACACGTACACAACCACACTAGGCCCCAATTACTATTGTTTGTACCCCTAAAAGGCTAGATGAGGAGTAGGGGGGGTATGGAACAGGCAGCACCCTCAAACCTTCAGAAGTATGAGATGAACCCCAACAACTTGGAAAGGTGGATCTCTCTCACACGTACCAACACAGACTATCCCCCAATTTAACTGATCCCCAAAGGTTTTTGATTAAATAGCGGAATAGAAAATATGATCCAAAAAAAGTGTATGTATATCACACGTACACAACCACACTGGGCCCCAATTACTATTGTTTGTACCCCTAAAAGGCTAGATGAGGAGTAGGGGGAGTATGGAACAGGCAGCACCCTCAAACCTTCAGAAGTATGAGATGAACCCCAACAACTTGGAAAGGTGGATCTCTCTCACACGTACCAACACAGACTATCCCCCAATTTAACTGATCCCCAAAGGTTTTTGATTAAATAGCGGAATAGAAAATATGATCCAAAAAAAGTGTATGTATATCACACGTACACAACCACACTAGGCCCCAATTACTATTGTTTGTACCCCTAAAAGGCTAGATGAGGAGTAGGGGGAGTATGGAACAGGCAGCACCCTCAAACCTTCAGAAGTATGAGATGAACCCCAACAACTTGGAAAGGTGGATCTCTCTCACACGTACCAACACAGACTATCCCCCAATTTAACTGATCCCCAAAGGTTTTTGATTAAATAGCGGAATAGAAAATATGATCCAAAAAAAGTGTATGTATATCACACGTACACAACCACACTAGGCCCCAATTACTATTGTTTGTACCCCTAAAAGGCTAGATGAGGAGTAGGGGGGGTATGGAACAGGCAGCACCCTCAAATCTTCAGAAGTATGAGATGAACCCCAAAAACTTGGAAAGGTGGATCTCTCTCACACGTACCAACACAGACTATCCCCCAATTTAACTGATCCCCAAAGGTTTTTGATTAAATAGCGGAATAGAAAATATGATCCAAAAAAAGTGTATGTATATCACACGTACACAACCACACTAGGCCCCAATTACTATTGTTTGTACCCCTAAAAGGCTAGATGAGGAGTAGGGGGGGTATGGAACAGGCAGCACCCTCAAACCTTCAGAAGTATGAGATGAACCCCAACAACTTGGAAAGGTGGATCTCTCTCACACGTACCAACACAGACTATCCCCCAATTTAACTGATCCCCAAAGGTTTTTGATTAAATAGCGGAATAGAAAATATGATCCAAAAAAAGTGTATGTATATCACACGTACACAACCACACTAGGCCCCAATTACTATTGTTTGTACCCCTAAAAGGCTAGATGAGGAGTAGG
The DNA here is from genome assembly GCF_965119305.1 of Pelophylax lessonae. Lineage (NCBI taxonomy): Eukaryota > Metazoa > Chordata > Amphibia > Anura > Ranidae > Pelophylax > Pelophylax lessonae. Next base: position 194,298,662 of record NC_138768.1, read on the forward strand.
GGGGGTATGGAACAGGCAGCACCCTCAAACCTTCAGAAGTATGAGATGAACCCCAACAACTTGGAAAGGTGGATCTCTCTCACACGTACCAACACAGACTATCCCCCAATTTAACTGATCCCCAAAGGTTTTTGATTAAATAGCGGAATAGAAAATATGATCCAAAAAAAGTGTATGTATATCACACGTACACAACCACACTGGGCCCCAATTACTATTGTTTGTACCCCTAAAAGGCTAGATGAGGAGTAGGGGGAGTATGGAACAGGCAGCACCCTCAAACCTTCAGAAGTATGAGATGAACCCCAACAACTTGGAAAGGTGGATCTCTCTCACACGTACCAACACAGACTATCCCCCAATTTAACTGATCCCCAAAGGTTTTTGATTAAATAGCGGAATAGAAAATATGATCCAAAAAAAGTGTATGTATATCACACGTACACAACCACACTGGGCCCCAATTACTATTGTTTGTACCCCTAAAAGGCTAGATGAGGAGTAGGGGGAGTATGGAACAGGCAGCACCCTCAAACCTTCAGAAGTATGAGATGAACCCCAACAACTTGGAAAGGTGGATCTCTCTCACACGTACCAACACAGACTATCCCCCAATTTAACTGATCCCCAAAGGTTTTTGATTAAATAGCGGAATAGAAAATATGATCCAAAAAAAGTGTATGTATATCACACGTACACAACCACACTAGGCCCCAATTACTATTGTTTGTACCCCTAAAAGGCTAGATGAGGAGTAGGGGGGGTATGGAACAGGCAGCACCCTCAAACCTTCAGAAGTATGAGATGAACCCCAACAACTTGGAAAGGTGGATCTCTCTCACACGTACCAACACAGACTATCCCCCAATTTAACTGATCCCCAAAGGTTTTTGATTAAATAGCGGAATAGAAAATATGATCCAGAAAAAGTGTATGTATATCACACGTACACAACCACACTAGGCCCCAATTACTATTGTTTGTACCCCTAAAAGGCTAGGAGTAGGGGGAGTATGGAACAGGCAGCACCCTCAAACCTTCAGAAGTATGAGATGAACCCCAACAACTTGGAAAGGTGGATCTCTCTCACACGTACCAACACAGACTATCCCCCAATTTAACTGATCCCCAAAGGTTTTTGATTAAATAGCGGAATAGAAAATATGATCCAAAAAAAGTGTATGTATATCACACGTACACAACCACACTAGGCCCCAATTACTATTGTTTGTACCCCTAAAAGGCTAGATGAGGAGTAGGGGGAGTATGGAACAGGCAGCACCCTCAAATCTTCAGAAGTATGAGATTGTGTTCACTGTACCCCACAAAGATTGAGTTCACTGCACCCCACAATGATTGTGTTCACTGCACCCCACAAAGATTGTGTTCACTGCACCTCACAAAGATTGTGTTCACTGTACCCCCCAAAGATTGTGTTCACTGCACCCCACAAAGATTCTGTTCACTGTACCCCACAAAGATTGTGTTCACTGCACCCTAAAAGGATGTTGTTCACTGCACCCCACAAAGATTGTGTTCACTGCACCCTAAAAGGATGTTGTTCACTGCACCCCAAAAAGATTGTGTTCACTGTACCCCCCCAAAGATTGTGTTCACTGCACCCCACAAAGATTGTGTTCACTGCACCCCAAAAAGATTGTGTTCACTGTACCCCCCAAAGATTGTGTTCACTGCACCCCACAAAGATTCTGTTCACTGTACCCCACAAAGATTGTGTTCACTGCACCCCAAAAAGATTGTGTTCACTGTACCCCCCCAAAGATTGTGTTCACTGCACCCCACAAAGATTCTGTTCACTGCACCCCACAAAGGATTTTGTTCACTGCACCCCAAAAAGATTGTGTTCACTGCACCCCAAAAAGGATTTTGATCACTGCACCCCAAAAAGGATGTTGTTCACTGCACCCCAAAAATGATTTTGTTCACTCCACCCCAAAAAGATTGTGTTCACTGCACCCCACAAAGATTGTGTTCACTGCACCCCAAAAAGATTGTGTTCACTGTACCCCCCAAAGATTGTGTTCACTGCACCCCACAAAGATTCTGTTCACTGTACCCCACAAAGATTGTGTTCACTGCACCCCAAAAAGATTGTGTTCACTGCACCCCAAAAAGGATGTTGTTCACTGCACCCCAAAAAGGATGTTGTTCACTCCACCCCAAAAAGATTGTGTTCACTGCACCCCACAAAGATTGTGTTCACTGCACCCCAAAAAGATTGTGTTCACTGCACCCCAAAAAGGATTTTGTTCACTGCACCCCAAAAAGATTGTGTTCACTGCACCCCACAAAGGATTTTGTTCACTGCACCCCACAAAGATTGTGTTCACTGCACACCAAAAAGGATTGTGTTCACTGCACCCCAAAAAGATTTTGTTCACTGCACCCCAAAAAGATTGTGTTCACTGCAGCCCAAAAAGATTGTGTTCACTGCAGCCCAAAAAGATTGTGTTCACTGCAGCCCAAAAAGATTGTGTTCACTGCAGCTCACACACAGAAAAATGGATGTGGATCACTGACACCTGCCTATCTCCAATCCCACACCACACAGCAATATCGATTGTAGTTTGTAGAACACAGTTTCCCTAAAATTCAGCAGACTCTGTCCCTAACAGGATTGAGAAGAGATCGTAGATCAGGATTGAGTGCAGATTCACCCCACCCCCCACACAGCAATATCGATTGTAGTTTGTAGAAGACACTGACCCTATAATTCAGCAGACTCTATCCCTAAAATGCCTACAACTCGCCCTGCCTAAACACTCCGACCTGTCCCTCAATTCTATCCGGACACAAATGGTTTTTTCCTGCCTATCTTTCCCTAATCAGCAGCCAGCACATTGATGTGTGCTCTGTCCCTTAGCTAAGCAGCAGAATGACGCTGCTGCGGCGGCTGCCTCGAACTTATAAAGACTTGGTCACATGCTTCAGACGGCCAATCACAGCTACTAAGACATTTGCAGGCATGGCTGGGATGGCTTAAGGCACACCAGTTAAACGATTGTTGATTGGCTGTTGAAAGCCCGCCATGAAAAGAGCGCCAAAGCATGCAAAACCCGGAAATAAAACGACCGAACACGGATTTTTACCCGAACATACAGTAAAGTGTCCGTGTCCGTGTTCGGGTAAAAAAAATCCAATTATTCGGTACGAACACGAATAATACAGTCCGTGTTCGCTCAACACTAGTTATGAGGAATGTTTACAAACATTAAACATATTCTCCCTGGAGAAGTGACACTTAGAGCCCATTCACACTAGTACGACTTGTGAGGCGACTTGTGTAGCCCCAGGTCGCTTGACATAACAAAAGCAATGTTAATCAATCAGTGCCGTCTTAATTGGCACTACTGAAGTCGCTCCGACTTCAGAAAAGGGTCCTTTACTACTTTGAGGCAACCTGTGATCCGACTGTCCCATATACTTCAATGGGAGTCGCTTCCTTATCTTAATTGACACAACTTGTTATCAGACTTTCCAGGAAGAAGAAAGAGATTAGCCAGGCATTCCCCACAGACAAAGTCGCCTGTCTCCTCAAAGTAGTGCACAAGTCTCTTCCAAGTCTCTTCCAAGTCTCTTCCAAGTCTCTTCCAAGTCTCTAAACAAGTCTCTTCAAGTCACGGGGCGACTTTCTGGTCGTGGTAGTGTGAACCGGCTCTTAAGAGTGGATATGATAGCAATGTAAAAATATCTTAATGCCGATTTTAGCATTGGGAAGAAACTATTCAGTTTCAGGTCACTCAAGAAGACAAGTTAGACAAGAAGTGGTGCGTAAGGGTTTTTTTTTTTTTTACTGTAAAGAGCGGTAAGCATGTTGAACTCCCTTCTACAAGTCTCAGCGGGTAATGTCGCTAATTTAAAAAAAACGCTTAGATGGGCATCTTATTGTACACAATATACAGGGATAAAGGAAATTGTGGAGACATAACACACCCACACACATGAAGAACTGGATGGACTGGTGTCTTTATTCAATCTTACCAACTATGCAACCTTGGCTGCCATTAGACCAACTTTGCGCTGCACCTGCATTAGCACATTAATGTTGATGGCTTAGATGCAGCACAGCTTGTAAAGAGAACAATGGCTGTCTGCCTCCTCCCCTCTTGTGTGTGTGCATAAAGTAGGCAGCCCTACTGACTCCAAGCCCTCCTTGGAGTAATAACTGTACCACCCTATTGGTGGCCCTGGATTATTATAGTGTAGATTTTTTGGCAGATGATTCCTACTGCCATCTGAAGCTGCTTTGTCCAACCATTGTACAATGTTTTTGGCTACCAACTCTCAAATAAAATACTCAATTTTTTTATTTCAAGATACAACCTGCCTCCTCTCTATCTCTTATACTGTGGTTTAATGAATCAGCTTCAATACTGCTCAGACACTAAGCAATATTTGTGACTAAGATATTACACACCAATTGTTATTGCAATATAAAACCTGCCTTGTCTAATATTTTTCTATTTGCTACCTATTTAAATGCTCACATACTATCCCTGATACTATCCAATTTCTACCAACCACATACCTGAAGCCTATATTTGGAATTTTTGGGGAATAATCTGGGGCATGGGGATGAGAAGAAATTTGTGTAATGAGGGGCGATTGTACTGAGGTCTAATGAACCCTAAACTGTGTGGGGAAAGTTTCGGAATATACTGAACACTGTGCTACCCTCAGTGCCACCTTCCTTTTCCCCAAACTTTGCAAGTCATATTTATATATCTGTGTTGGGCATTAATTGGAGGTGACAACGTGAACAGAACATAGGCTAGCTTAAATACGCTTAACAGAAAACAGAGAAGCTAGAGAGAATGCATAAATGTCATAAACCTCCATTAGCCAGAGCCCTTGAAAGGCTCTTAATGTGGTGCTTTCATAAATGGCCAGTCATACACCATCTGGAAGAACATCTTAAGCAATACACATTGTGAGTCTTTTTTTTTTTTAATTAAATACCAGAGCAAAACTTTATACATAATCCATATTTTCTGCTGTGATAGTTATTATAAAGTGGTCAGATTAATGTAGGAAAATATATCAGTATTAGTTAGACCCCAAACACCCTTTTATTTCAAAGTATAGAAGGTTAGTGGTACACAATTCACCTCCTAGGCACGAAATACATAATATTTATATCATATTTTGCTATCTAAGAAATTGTAATATCATTCTGCAAAATAATATGCTGGTTGTCGGATTGTGAAACCATGTAAGATGGAAATACAGATGCATTCAGGATAATTGGCATTACGTGTGTGTCATGAGAGCATAAAAATAATCCCCCACACTTATTGACACACCCCTCAGACCTTTGATTGGGTGCAATTATATGTGGAACATCCATTCAAGGGACAGAAAAAGCTGCTGCATTTGAAAGCTCAGGGGTCCTATTTGACATTAAAACTACCTTTAATACTGAGAGTCACTTTTTTTCTAAGGGCAACTGACTCTTGCAAACAACAAATTGAGCTTACCTTGCAACAGGGATAAAAATGCCCCAGTTTTTTTACTCAAAAACATGTAAAACTGACAGAGCACATATTTACTGATAAGCTGAAATATGACAGAACTTCCCATTGAAAACTAAACTAACCAATTTTTAATTGGTATAAGCAAAATATAAAATATATAATTCATTGCTGAGAATTGGTGATAATCCAACATTCTTTTTAATTCTCTTTTTTGCACTGATTTTTATACCACCGAGGATTTGTAAGACCAAGAACCGGAGATCTGGGGCATGAAAAGACGAACAGCATAATTGGGGTAATATTCCACTGTCACGCTGCACATGCCTGCCCTAAAAAAAGGCCCTGAAAAGAAAAAAAAATATATACTATGAATTCTAACAAGTGTTAGTTTGGCTTTTTGTGTTAATCAAGTCAACCTAACTCTGATAGTGTATCTAAAACGACCCTTTCCCCAGACTGACAATGCTGTTGTCCAAAGAAATTTCTGTTGCTCCTCCAGTGACCCAAAGACAGGATGTGTGTCACTATGGTGTGATCACCAGGTGAAAAAAAAGGCAAAAAAGAAAAAAAAATGTTTCAGCTACCACATTTAATGACTGGTAAGCTAGACTATATACATTTTTAGTTTTTAGATTTAATATGGCTTTAAGACACTAGGAAAGGCATGGTGTCCATGCATGCTTGACCATATCACAGTTTCTCTTGGAGCAGTCAGGGAAGGCACTGTACACCTGTATGCTCCTACTAATGACAGGGACTCTTTAAAGCACCAGGGAAATATTGTGCTTTTTATGGTCCCAATGATGACATTTTTTTAAAGCAGATCAGGGTGCTATTTATGTATTTAAGCCAAACTAAACAATACAATTAAAAAAACAATTACACATTCAAAATATGCAATATAGTGTCAATTAAAATCATATTGTTCTATAACACTATATACAGCATAAAGGAATCTCCCAACCATGTAATTTAACAGAATAGTGTTTTTCCCATGTTGCCCCCAAAGTTGCATTAAAGGAGCCTAGCTACCTGGGCCTTTTTCAGTGGTATAAAAACTTTCATTGGGATTTAAGTTCTGGTCCTGCAGACTTCATGCAAGATTTGACAAATCCCCAACAAATGGAACCCGGGCAGATTCAGTCACTCATAGTGTTTTTCTTTTTTTATATCAGCATGTACAGAAAATACTTGCTGACATTGCCACAAATAAACACTTCCTTTGTGCTGGACAGAAAGAAAAAAGGATTTATCTTGTATAAATTGCTAATTCTTTGACCCCCATGTCATGGAGATGAATGAAAGCAGACATATTTCAAGACCAACCTGGGTGAAACCCATGGTTGCCTCCATTGATACATTGGAGGAGTGAGTGTAGCCACCCAGGGACAATTGGTATGTTAATTACTAGGTATGTGGATGTGGATTAGTATGTGGATTACCAGGTGAAAAAAAGATAAAAAAAAAACAATAAAAGCAAAAATTAAAGTGGTCGTAAAGCCTTGATGCATTAAGGTGAAAATTCTCCTGTGTTGCAGCTCCCCCCAAACCCCCCTTTTTCTTACCTGAACCAGATCCCATCCAGAGAAGTGCCAGAGCACAGCAGCTCCAGCGGCTGTCACTCTCTTCATTGGACATTGGCTACTGCTGATGTCATTCAAAAGCTGTGACATGGGAGTTGCGGGCGTGGCTGAGTCCCGCTGTCTTTGTCAATGGACACAGCAGTGGAACTCGGGAACGACTATGCACAGTTGCCCCCATGGAAAGCGGCTTTCCACTGGGGCACACGATGAAGAGGAGGGGATTGGAATGCCGACGGAGCAGAGCAGAGCAGGTAAGTCAAGGCATGTTTACTTTTTTTTTTTTCATTGAATGTTTACAACCACTTTAATGCAGCCACCTTATCTAAGGACTGGTAAGCTGTAATATATTACATTTTTGTATACAAAGAGGCGATTGTGGTGGTAGTTTACTTTTTACCAGGGTACCTACATCACAGTTGAATGGACCTATAGTGTAGGAAAAGAGCCTAAAGTATAGGTTAGGGGGAGCTAAAGGCCAAGAATCCTCCAAACCTAGAAATAGAAAAGAAAAAAGGCGATGCCCGACGTGTCCACTAAGGACACCGTAGTGTTCCTGGATAGAAGTATACACAAGACCAGAGATGCAGATACTGAATAAAGAAAAGAGAAATGTCGGAAAATTTGAGGGCACTTGAGGACTTTAATGGTACCATACAATAGTGTTATATAATTCAATACTACTCCATATATAAAATCAAGAAAAATCCTTTATTCTATACTCAATATAAAACCAAAGAGATATACATATACATGATTAAACACATATCATGACTGTACAACAGATTGCATTGTATAAATAATGTCACAATACAAAGCAGGAGTGCCGAAGGCTATCCCAGGCTAATGCCTGACACGTTTCACAGTCCTCTTCACTACTTCTTCAGGGGCAGAAGTTCAAAAGAACAACAATGCAAGTTTAGTACACCTGAGAAATACAAAACAATAACAAGCATAAATAAAATGTTTGCATGTGGAAATAGCCAGGCCTGAAATTCCCTGATGAACACCTCAGCAATCCCTATGTGCAGATGGTAAACCAGAATAGGGAGAGATCCTAAACGTCTCACCGAAGAGTGTGGGAGTATGAGGACTATAATACACGTGAAAGAAATGAATGGTGTAGGATATATCATATATATAAGTTGCGCTAAAGAGTGAAAAACATATATGATTGTATGTAGTAAAGTCCAAAATAAAGTCCGTATATAAGCAAACAGCACGTCTGATGAATTAACTGTGCAGGTACCGCTTACCGGAAACAAATAATATATAAACCCAAAGGAAATTTCAGGAAGTCCTCAGGAGATAGACGTCAATTGAACCCTGTATTCCTGGATGGATCTCCTCAGTGTTGGGTGATCATGTGAAATATAAAAATAAAAACGCCATAGCGTAAAACCACAAATAAATTGGATAAACACCCCAAGTGATAGGATTATCAGAAAGGTGCTGGGGTAGTGATGGTGTAAGACTCAGACACCTCTAAACCTGTGTAAATACTCCTTACCAGAGTAATGAAAAGTGTTCAGAAAAAGCAAAAATCAGGAAAGCCTCCCCCGATAGGACTGCAGCTTACCAAAGGAAAAGATATAGTGAGCATATAGATTCCAGCCGTGCCACCGAAGAGGGCTAACATACATATATGCCCTTACCAGCTCCAAGTATTATACGGCAGAGAAGTTCCAAGACCGACCAAAACACTTCCACTGGGGACACTGGTAGAGGCTCAGCATACAGATGATGTCAACCGTAAAATATAAGAAGGCAGACCATAGCGTAAAACCCACGAACAATTTATTAATAAAAGGGCAAACACTTACAAACATCGAGGATCAGAAATGCTGAAAGGAGAGAGGTAAAGAGCCGCCGGCCGGACGGCTCCGCTCGCCCGTTTCTTCGTAGGACAATAGCGTAAAGGTGACATCAGCACGCCGTGACCTGACGCGTTTCATCAAAGATGATGTTCTCAAAGGTTTCAGAATCTTCATAATCTTTTGTTGGTCTAACGCAGTTGTTCACATTTTCTTAGGATATATCATATTGTACAGTTCATATTTAGATAGAATCCTTTCAAAGGGTGCTGCCCTCCACCATCCCATAACACCATGCAAAAGGAAAAAGGGGGGATGGGAAGCCCCTGAAGAAGCAGTGAAAAGAACTGCAAAACATGTCGGGCATTAGCCTGGGAAAGCCTTCGGCACTCCGGCTTTGTATTGTGACATTATTTTACAATGCAATCTTTTGTACAGTCATGATATGTTTTTAATCATGTATATGTATGTCTCTATAGGTTTATATTGAGTATAGAATAAAGGATTTCCTTGATTTTATATATGGAGTAGTATTGAATTATATAACACTATTGTATGGTACCATTAAAGTCCCCAAGTGGACTCAAATTTTTCTACATTTCTCTTTTCTTTATTCAGTATCTGCATCTCTGGTCTTGTGTATACTCCTATCCAGGAACCCTACGGTGTCCCTAGTGGACACGTCGGGCCTCTGGCCTTGTCTTTTTTCTTTTTTATTTCTTGGTTTGGAGGATTCTTGGCCTTTGGGTTCCCCTAACCCATACTTTAGGGTCTTTCCCTACACTATAGGTCCATATTACATTTTTGGCTTTGGGTTTACACAAGCTTTGGGAGATAAAGAGTAGATGCTTCAATTTATGAGTACTTAACGTCTCACACAAATCAGGTCCAGAAAATGCTTCAGTCAGAAATAGTTCCAACAAAGAACATACCATGAAAGGATCTGAAATACTGAGGTTGTATACATTGAGGGAATCCCTACCTGTAAAATGTAAGATAAAGGTTAATTATCTTGCACATTCAGACATCTTTATTGCTAGAATGTTTCTTTAAACTCCACCAATGTTAATGACTTCTATTCCAGCTGACCTGAATTTATAATTGTAATATCTCTGTAACATGGGAAAGTACATTTTTTATTACCAGCTCACAGAGTCTATCTCCCTCTGCTATAGCAATAGCTTAGCAACAATAGTAATGAATGCTTCTGTAACAGGAAACCTAGCAACAGTAGTATTATAACATTTGTCCCTGTACTTTCAGTAATGCACTTTAACTTTCTCTTTAAAACAAAACATATTAGCACAATGCCTGTAACAAGGATTTTTCTAAAGGTTTTATGTTTTTTTTATAAGTACACATATGCATTCCAGCCCCAACAATGGTTTCTTCCCAGTTATGAAGTTACAGCACCTCAATTCACTCATGTCTTGCAATATAGTGGGCACCAGCAAGTGCCCCTTGTATTAATTCAACAAAACAAGGATTAACTATACCTTTTACTTCCAAAATCTCCAACCAAAGTTTCACTGACAACAGCAAAAACCTTGCACTGCTACATTGACCCTTGTATCCCTGTGGTTTGTAGTTTTTGTAAATAGATCAGTGACTGCTAATATTTTGGATTTGCTTCTAGAAAAAGAGGATAATAAAGGGCCATGCCATTACGTGGACCTAAGAAGGTGCATACTAGGAGTGTTTATATGGCTGCTGGCCAAGACAAGCTCTCTTATCATTCTAGCTTAGTGTGCTTGAGATAGGGATTGATATGCAAGTCTGAGTGCCAAGATAAAGTACTCAGGAGTGGAATCAAAATCAAGAGCATTAGAGAATGTAGACCAGGGATATGCAAACTGTGGCCCTCCAGATGTTGCAGAACTACAAGTCCCATGAGGCATAGTAAGACTCTGACAGCCACAAGCATGACACCCAGAGGCAGAGGCATGATGGGACTTGTAGTTTTGCAACAGCGGGAGGGCCACATTTTGCATATCCCTGATGTAGACAATAATGAAAAACAACAGCAAACAAGACACAGAAAGGAAAAGAAAGGTAAAAATGAGAGTCTGACAAGAGTAGGAGAAGATGATAGAGGAATATGATTTTTTTTGATGTTAATAAGACTTGTCTTATTATATTCCTTTAAAACAAAAGGGTCAGAGCCTTTGATGAAAATGTATTCCCAATTGTATATATGTGATTAGCTAACACCAAATCATCAGATATTACTTTAATTAAACTCTCAGTGAGCACCTGGTCAGTGATATACTCAAGAACTTCAGTAGTTTTAGCCTATTTGCCTATTTTTTTTTTTTTGATGACATAGACCTTTATCTGTTTAAAGACATTTTTAACCTTCCTAGCGGTATTCCCGAGTGTGACTCGGGGTTAGATTTTAGAGCCAAAAGCGGTAACCCCGAGTCACACTCGGGGTAGCACTAGGAAGATCGCTGGATGCTGGAAGAGGTTTTACTTACCTTTTCTCCGGGATCCAGCGAAGAACGCGGGCGGTGTGTGGCGGCGGAGCTTCCTCCCGATCGTCTGCGAGCCCCGACTTCCGTCTCCGGCGACGTGACGTCCGCCGGGGGGTGGAACCGGCGGCAAATTTGAATGTAAAACACACCAAACACACTGATACCATTCAAAATAAAATAAAATCACATTACATTGCCCCCCAGTGCCCTTTCCTGCAGTTTTACTGTACTTTTTATGTAAATATATGTATATATATATATATATATATATACATATATATATATATATACACATATATATATATATATATATATATATATATATACGTATATATATATATATATATATATATATGTACATATATATATATATATATATACACACGCCCAAACCAACTGTATACATATTATATATATATACAGTTGGTTTGGGCTGCTCATTCACAAGAATTACATGCAAAATAATGGTACCGCTTTCAGCACCTAAAATCCAAAAGAATCATACCGCCAGGGAGGTTAAAGTAGAAAACTTTGTGTTTATAAAATGGAATTTACATTATTTTTGCTGTTAGGATATGTAATCATTTAAAAACATTTGTAAAAAGTATGCATTAGAGAATCAAGAGAGAGACTAGAAAGACTGATCAAAATGAGATCTCTAGCAACAGTTCAGAAAAGTACAATCATTATGGTTTTCAAATGTAACTTTTAAAATAAAGTTGTAAAGTTAAAATAGCTGTGCAAGAACTAATTACAAATACCTAGCCAAAATGTGTCACCTACTGTATATTTCTGTCTTTGAAAGAAAAGGCCTTATCGTGGTTTTGTATACATACAATTGTACTGTATAAAATAATAATATTATTAATCATTATTGTAAAAAATAAATTATATGTATAATTTTACTGTATAAATATCACATTTGAGTCTACTTAAAAACTATGAGAAGAACTTTGGTCTATTCCCTGTGCAATTCAAAACAATTCAAGATTCACTCAAGAAATTGATAACCACGCATGCATACAGGAATGTTTTGATTTCTAAAGGAATCCCTGCACAGACTAACAGGATGGCCATAAAGTCAATATTTTCAATATTAATGTTGTAGTAAACTGTACAGGTGAAATAAATATTAATACTTTTTGGAAAAGAATATGTTCTAACATGACATAATAATGTCCATGATTCTTTTTTTATTTGCATTACCAGCTAATTTTTCAGGACAAGCTTTTTGGAGGTTATCCCCTTCTTTTAGGTCCTATGTCACGGTCAGGGGTCTGGCTCAGAGACCAGAAGATATAGCAGGAGAGATACCCTGTCCCTTAGCTAGATAAGTACAGAAGCAGTTCACCCCAATGGAAAACAGGGGCTCACCTGATGTGCAGAGTCTAAGCACTAACAAGCATTTACCAGAGCTCCTGATAGAGGAGATGGGTTTTTCTGTGTTTTACCAGGTTGTAGTTTTCAGTATCACCCCACTAGGAGGTGAGCAAGTTGGAGTCCAGTAACAAATATAGCAGGTATGAATAAAGCAAAAGCATAGTCAATAACAAGCCTAAGGTCGATAACAAGTGGTTGCAGGTTTGGAACAAGCAGAACCATAGTCATGAAATAAGCCTAAGGTCTGTAATGAGTAGTAACACAAATACGAACAGAAGCAGGAGTAACAAGAGCACGATATTGGCTGGAGAAAGCACAATAATTTGGCAAATATAAAGGGCAAAGGTATGGCTAAAATAGGAAGTTCATGGGAAGAGTAAAGGGTTCAAGGGTCAAAAGAAACAAGATTCAAGGCAAGATCCCAGGCTGTCCAGTATTCCAGATGGACCAGCAACAAGAGACACTGACCGACACAACCGAGGTTGCAGGTTTAGACCTGGGTCCTGACACCCTAACAGTAGTGATGTCGCAAACCTAAAATTTGCCGTTCGCGAACGGCGAACGTGAACCTCCACATAACCTCGCGAACCGCCATAGACTTCAATAGGCAGGCGAATTTTAAAACCCACAGGGACTCTTTCTGGCCACAATAGTGATGGAAAAGTTGTTTCAAGGGGACTAACAACTGGACTGTGGCATGCCGGAGGGGGATCCATGGCAAAACCCCCACGGAAAATTACGTAGTTGACGCAGAGTCGGGTTTTAATCCATAAAGGGCATAAATCACCTAGCATTCCTAAATTGTTTGGAATAACGTGCTTTAAAACATCCAGTGTGTGTATACGATCAGGTATGATGTTGTATCAATCAGGTAGTGTAAGGGTTACGCCCGCTTCACAGTGACAGTCTGACCAAACTCTGACAGACCCAACTCCCCGTTTAACGCACCGCAAACAACCGCAAACAGACCAGAACCGACCAAAATGGGACAAGGAACTGGGCTTTAAGGGTTAGGGTTAGGGTTATTGGTTAGGGTTTAACATTAAGGTTAGGGTCAGACCTAGGGCTAGGGTTAGAGTTAGGGTTAGAATTAGGGTTAGGGCTAGGGTTAGGGTTAGGGTTAGGGTTATTTTTAGTGCTTAGGGTTAGAGGGTTAGAGGGTTAGGGGTAGGGGTAGGGTTAGAATTTAGGGTTAGGGATTTAGGGTTAGGGTTAGGGGGTTAGGGTTAGATAGAGTTTGTTTAAAGGTTGGATAGGGTTTGGGGTTAGGGTTAGAGTTTAGGGTTTGGGTTAAAGGTTAGGGTTAAGGGCTAAGGGTTAAGGGTTAGGGTTAGTGTTAGGGTTATGGCTTAGGGTTAGCGTTAGGGTTAGGGTCAGGCCTAGAGCTAGGGTTAGAGTTAGGATTAGCATTAGGGTTAGGGCTATGGTTTCGGCTAGGTTTAGGGTTTTTTTAGTGCTAGGTTTAGAGGGTTAGGGTTAGAATTAGGACTAGGATTATTTTTAGGGCTAGGGTTAGGGTTAGAGGGTTAGGGTTAGGGGATTAGGGTTAGAGGGTTAGGGTTAAGGTTAGATACTTAGGGTTAGATCATTAGGATTAGGGTTTGGTTTAGGGTAAGGGTTAGGGTTATGGTTCGAGGGTTAGGGTTATGGTTAGAGGGTTAGGGCTTAGGGTTAGGGATAGATACTTATGGTTAGGGTTAGGGTTAGATACTTACGGTTAGGGTTAGGGTTAGAGTTAGGGATAGGGTTAGATACTTAGGGTTAGGGTTAGAGTGTTAGGATTAGGGTAAGGGTTAGGGTTAGGGTTAGAGGGTTAGGGTGTTACAGTTAGGTTTATGGTTATAGTTAGAGGGTTAGGGTTGGGGTTAGAGGGTTAGGGTTATAGTTTAGGGTTAGAGTTAGGGTTAGGGTTGGGGTTAAGGTTAGGGTTAGTGGTTAGGATTAGGGGTTAAGGTTAGCGGTTAGTGGCTAGGGTTAGGGTTGGGTGAGGTTTGGGTTAGGGTTAGGGCTTGTCTAGGGCTAGAATTGGGGGTTAGGGGTTAAGGTTAGATACTTAGGGTTAGGGTTAGATACATAGGGTTAGGGTTATATACCTAGGGTTAGCATTAGGGGGTTAGGGTTAGAGGGTTAGGGCTAGGGTTAGATATAGAGGGTTAGGGTTATGTACTTAGGGTTAGGGTTAGGATTTGATACACAGTATTAGGGTTACAGTTAGGGATGAACTAACACCCGAACCTCCCAAAAGTTCGGCCCGGATTTCAGAACCCCATTGAAATCAATGGGACCCGAACTTCTGTAATCAAAAAACACCATTTTGAAGCCCTAAACCCCAATAAATGCCCCTAAAAAGTGCCTAGGGTTCTGGGTCATGCCCCAGGGACTATCAATCACACAAAAAAAAGTTCTTAAAAATTGTCATTTTTAATAGAGAGCCAATTATTGGAAAAATTAAAAAAAAAATTTCTTTGGATTTAGTGTCTGGGGGGTCTAAAAAGTGTACCTGTGAAGTTTCAGCTCTGTAGCATGTTCAGAACCAGAAAAAAAGATAATTTTTCAGTAGAGCAGGGATGGTGGGACCCTCCTTTTACACCTATATGATCTTTCTTTTCTCGTTCTGGACATGCTACAGAGCTGAAACTTCACAGGTACACTTTTTAGACCCCCCCCCCCGACACTAGTCCAAAGAAAGTCATGCCTGCCTCCAAAAATGCCTGATAAATATATATAGAAAAAAAAAAAAATAAAAACAGACTGATATACCAGCACTAAAAAGGGCTTTTTGGGGTGCTGTCAGGAAGCTGTCCTTACAGCAGGAGTGGACACAGAACACTGGCCTAGCTAATGATTAACCTATTAATTCAGCAGCAGCACTTTCCCTGCTCTAACTAACACTGCAGCTTCAGAATGAATCTAAGATGGATGCTGCCCTTGCTTTTTTTATAGGAGGTGGGAGGGTCTGGGAGGGAGGGTATGCTGATTGGCTGGAATGTGCCTGCTGACTGTGAGGTACAGGGTCAAAGTTTGCCTCAATGATGAAGTATAGGGGGCGGACCGAACATCGCATATGTTCGCCCGCAGAGGCGAACGCGAACATGCGAAGTTCGCCGGCGAGCAGTTCGGGACATCTCTACCTAACAGTAGTAGGCAGGCCCGTAAAAGCTTGTCCTGTATAGTTAGTGCAAATAAATAAAGGGTCACAGACAGCACTGCGTTGTTGCAATTCCCCTAATATGGCTATAATCATTTTAAGCATGAGACATGGAAACACCACACTCTGTGGTTAAAAGGTGTAATATTTCAGTTAGTAGTTAGGCCAAAGAGAAATAAACAACATGCAAACAATTCACAGAATATAACTGACTTTCAATTATTAATGTAAATCAGAGTTAAATCCCCTCTGCCAACCAGTACTCCTTAGATGACACTTTTCATCTTTACTTTTTTCTCCAGCACTGGAAGGTTCTCAATGATGCAAAAAGTGTGGCAAATGTATTGATGTCAGTGCCCTTCCCTTCATCATTGTACTGTGAGAGCAGGCCATCAAGGTCTTGCCCCCCCCAGAGCTGAGACCATGACACCCTGTGTTGGGGCAACAATGAAAAAATAAAAAATAAAACTGGAGTTAGGCTTCTTTCACACGGTCTGCCTCCGCAGGCGGATCCGTGTTGCTCAGCGGGGATCGATCCGCGATCCCCGCTGAGCCGGGCGGATGACAGCTCCGTCTCCGCTTGCAGAGCGGAGAGGGAGGTGTCTCAGCACCCGCTGCCCTCTATGGGGGATCGGAGGAGAGCGGACCGCTTGTCCGCTCTCATCAGATCCGCTCCGCTCCGATTACTGAACGGATGGAAAAATAGGGTTTCCATCCGTCCAGATTTCAGTACAGGATCGGATGCGGATGGCAGCGGGTGTCAGCGGAGGTGACCTCCGCTGACACCCGCTGCCCCATAGAGCTGCATGGAGGATCCGATCAGATCCGCCTAAAAAACTGACAGGCGGATCTGATCGGACCGCCCGTGTGAAAGAGCCCTTAGACTTTAAACTTTCAGTAAATTAAAATAGTATAAGTCAACAAACTTAAATATTTTCACAAATAATTATATTTTTGTCAAAAGCAAAGTTCACAAACCCAGCCTGGAGTGCAGTAAAATAAGCAACTTGATATTGCACATATACCTTCCTTGGTTGTTTTTGTACTGATTATATTAAGATGAATTGATAGTGTTGGAATGTGCATAGAGAATTAATGGTTAAATATTTTATGCAAATGCTGTGCAAAGCTGATTTGTTTTCTATTCACTGAAAGTTTCATTATGTAAATTCTTCACAAAACTAATTTAGAAAAAAACATAATGTTTACAAATGTTGAAGAGAATGTCACAGCTTAAACAAATCAACATATTATGCTAATGCACATTTAGCTAACTGTGGTTATAAGGGAGTCCACCTAGGGATTCAATGGTCTTGATGGGGCCTAAAACCTCAGTGCCAGGATGTGCCAGGAATTATGAGCATTGATCTAGAAGCCATATTAATGTAAAGTTCTCTGATTGATTCTAGTTGATCCTTCTAAATGCATCTGTACCCACTATCATCTAAAGTTAAAAGACAAATATGAGATTAGAAAAAAATAAACACACACATTCAGCTATGTGGCTGCAGCATCAATTCAACCACCTTTACTGTCCTGGCTTGTTAGGTCCGCCTGTCAGTTTTTCAGGCAGACCTGATTGGATGCTCCATGCACCCCTATGGAGAGGGTGATGTCAGCGGTAACATGTTCACTGACACCCGCTACTAACTAATGTGGCATGGATGAGGCATGGGTGGGCACGGATGAGGCATCGATGTGGCATGGAGGGGCATGAATGAGGCACAGAAGGGCATGAATGAGGAACGGATGTGGCACAGATGGGCATAAATGAGGCACAGATGGGCATGGATGTGGCATGGATGGTCATGAATGAGGCATGGACGAGGCATGGGTAAGGCACAGATGGGCATGAATGAAGCACAGCTGGGCATGAATGAGGCACAGATGGGCATGGATGAGGCACATATGGGCATACATGAGGCACATATGGGCATGCATGCCGTGTCAATGAGGAACAGATGGGCATGAATGAGGCATGGATGAGGCACAAGTGGGCACTGCTGCGGTCTCTCTCCTCTCCTCACACGTTGTACCAATTGGTGTGTACAGGGTGCGAGGAGAGAGATGAACCGGACATGCGCCGGTTTGTTGACAAATGATCGCTCCATCATTGGACAGAGCGATCGCATGGTAATGAGTTGTTGTCATTGGCCCTTTACCATGATCTGTGATGCGTCAGATCCTATGAACCCGGTGAGCAAGGACACTTCTATGTGCGCAGCCCAGGGGGCATGCAGAAAGCATGATTCTGGAAGGACGTCCCTGTACGCCCCCTCCCAGAATATGCCAACCACGCTGTAGCCATCATTCGTCTATGGCCCGGACAGCAAGTGGTTAAAGCAACCTGTCAAAAAAAAACATCTTTTTGTTTTTTTTTTATGTTGTATGTTGCTCTGTTTAACCCCTTATTAACCCTTAATGGACTCTAATCAGCCCTACCTAACTCCTTATTCTACTTATCCATTTAATCATTATTTTCCTGTTGATTTTTTTTTCACTTCTATTTTATGAACTTAACTATTAATAGTTAAAATAATAATTAAAAATACAAATTTAATTTGTAAATAACTCATTCATATGGGGCTGGCAACTGGACACCCCCTTTATTTTTAAAAGGAGCTTTCAAATTTTGAAAAGATTCACAGACCCCCACAAATACCAGGCCATGGATTTGGGAAAGAGGCAGCATGCTTACCTCCCTTTCCTCCCTGCATTATTAGACAAGAGTCTGGTGTGGATTTTTGAGAGGACCTCAAGATTTTTATTTTCATGTTTGGATAGATCTGATATAGAATTTCTGGCTGATCTTACACTGTTTTACTTTCTTTTTTGCATCAGTCCCCCTTACAATTCATACTAAACCCAAATAACCTGGCACAAATTATAGGGGGAACCCCCACAACAATTAACTTTTACTATCCTTGTCTCCTTGGCTCCCTTGCTAAGATGGCAAGGGAGTCCTGGCCATGTAAGCGTTCTTAACAACCATTGGCAGGGGGAAGTTGTACCAACACCAGTTTTTGTAAGGTGCCTGTTGAATGCAGTAACCTTTCATAACTTAGTGAACAATACTGGTCACATAATAGCTTTTTTTTCATTGACTCATGAATAGTGTTGAGCGAACACGGACTGTATTATTCGTGTTCGTACCGAATAATTGGATTTTTTGTACCCGAACACGGACACGGACACTTTACTGTATGTTCGGGTAAAAATCCGTGTTCGGTCGTTTTATTTCCGGGTTTTGCATGCTTTGGCGCTCTTTTCATGGCGGGCTTTCAACAGCCAATCAACAATCGTTTAACTGGTGTGCCTTAAGCCATCCCAGCCATGCCTGCAAATGTCTCAGTAGCTGTGATTGGCCGTCTGAAGCATGTGACCAAGTCTTTATAAGTTCGAGGCAGCCGCAGCGGCGTCATTATGCTGCTTAGATTCAGGGACAGAGCACACATCAACGTGCTGGCTGCTGATTAGGGAAAGATAGGCAGGAAAAAACCATTTGTGTCCGGATAGAATTGAGGGACAGGTCGGAGTGTTTAGGCAGGGCGAGTTGTAGGCATTTTAGGGATAGAGTCTGCTGAATTATAGGGTCAGTGTCTTCTACAAACTACAATCGATATTGCTGTGTGGGGGGTGGGGTCTGCACTCAATCCTGATCTACGATCTCTTCTCAATCCTGTTAGGGACAGAGTCTGCTGAATTTTAGGGAAACTGTGTTCTACAAACTACAATCGATATTGCTGTGTGGTGTGGGATTGGAGATAGGCAGGTGTCAGTGATCCACATCCATTTTTCTGTGTGTGAGCTGCAGTGAACACAATCTTTTTGGGCTGCAGTGAACACAATCTTTTTGGGCTGCAGTGAACACAATCTTTTTGGGCTGCAGTGAACACAATCTTTTTGGGCTGCAGTGAACACAATCTTTTTGGGGTGCAGTGAACAAAATCTTTTTGGGGTGCAGTGAACACAATCCTTTTTGGTGTGCAGTGAACACAATCTTTGTGGGGTGCAGTGAACAAAATCCTTTGTGGGGTGCAGTGAACACAATCTTTTTGGGGTGCAGTGAACAAAATCCTTTTTGGGGTGCAGTGAACAACATCCTTTTTGGGGTGCAGTGAACACAATCTTTTTGGGGTGCAGTGAACAAAATCCTTTGTGGGGTGCAGTGAACACAATCTTTTTGGGGTGCAGTGAACACAATCTTTTTGGGGTGGAGTGAACAACATCCTTTTTGGGGTGCAGTGAACAAAATCCTTTTTGGGGTGCAGTGAACAAAATCATTTTTGGGGTGCAGTGAACACAATCTTTTTGGGGTGCAGTGAACACAATCTTTGTGGGGTGCAGTGAACACAATCTTTTTGGGGTGGAGTGAACAACATCCTTTTTGGGGTGCAGTGAACAACATCCTTTTTGGGGTGCAGTGAACACAATCTTTTTGGGGTGCAGTGAACACAATCTTTGTGGGGTACAGTGAACAGAATCTTTGTGGGGTGCAGTGAACACAATCTTTGGGGGGTACAGTGAACACAATCTTTGTGAGGTGCAGTGAACACAATCTTTGTGGGGTGCAGTGAACACAATCATTGTGGGGTGCAGTGAACTCAATCTTTGTGGGGTACAGTGAACACAATCTCATACTTCTGAAGGTTTGAGGGTGCTGCCTGTTCCATACTCCCCCTACTCCTCATCTAGCCTTTTAGGGGTACAAACAATAGTAATTGGGGCCTAGTGTGGTTGTGTACGTGTGATATACATACACTTTTTTGGGATCATATTTTCTATTCCGCTATTTAATCAAAAACCTTTGGGGATCAGTTAAATTGGGGGATAGTCTGTGTTGGTACGTGTGAGAGAGATCCACCTTTCCAAGTTGTTGGGGTTCATCTCATACTTCTGAAGGTTTGAGGGTGCTGCCTGTTCCATACTCCCCCTACTCCTAGCCTTTTAGGGGTACAAACAATAGTAATTGGGGCCTAGTGTGGTTGTGTACGTGTGATATACATACACTTTTTTGGGATCATATTTTCTATTCCGCTATTTAATCAAAAACCTTTGGGGATCAGTTAAATTGGGGGATAGTCTGTGTTGGTACGTGTGAGAGAGATCCACCTTTC
This sequence comes from Pelophylax lessonae, assembly GCF_965119305.1. NCBI lineage: Eukaryota > Metazoa > Chordata > Amphibia > Anura > Ranidae > Pelophylax > Pelophylax lessonae. The sequence continues at coordinate 194,319,670 of NC_138768.1, forward strand.
CAAGTTGTTGGGGTTCATCTCATACTTCTGAAGGTTTGAGGGTGCTGCCTGTTCCATACTCCCCCTACTCCTAGCCTTTTAGGGGTACAAACAATAGTAATTGGGGCCTAGTGTGGTTGTGTACGTGTGATATACATACACTTTTTTGGGATCATATTTTCTATTCCGCTATTTAATCAAAAACCTTTGGGGATCAGTTAAATTGGGGGATAGTCTGTGTTGGTACGTGTGAGAGAGATCCACCTTTCCAAGTTGTTGGGGTTCATCTCATACTTCTGAAGGTTTGAGGGTGCTGCCTGTTCCATACTCCCCCTACTCCTAGCCTTTTAGGGGTACAAACAATAGTAATTGGGGCCTAGTGTGGTTGTGTACGTGTGATATACATACACTTTTTTGGGATCATATTTTCTATTCCGCTATTTAATCAAAAACCTTTGGGGATCAGTTAAATTGGGGGATAGTCTGTGTTGGTACGTGTGAGAGAGATCCACCTTTCCAAGTTGTTGGGGTTCATCTCATACTTCTGAAGGTTTGAGGGTGCTGCCTGTTCCATACTCCCCCTACTCCTAGCCTTTTAGGGGTACAAACAATAGTAATTGGGGCCTAGTGTGGTTGTGTACGTGTGATATACATACACTTTTTTGGGATCATATTTTCTATTCCGCTATTTAATCAAAAACCTTTGGGGATCAGTTAAATTGGGGGATAGTCTGTGTTGGTACGTGTGAGAGAGATCCACCTTTCCAAGTTGTTGGGGTTCATCTCATACTTCTGAAGGTTTGAGGGTGCTGCCTGTTCCATACTCCCCCTACTCCTAGCCTTTTAGGGGTACAAACAATAGTAATTGGGGCCTAGTGTGGTTGTGTACGTGTGATATACATACACTTTTTTGGGATCATATTTTCTATTCCGCTATTTAATCAAAAACCTTTGGGGATCAGTTAAATTGGGGGATAGTCTGTGTTGGTACGTGTGAGAGAGATCCACCTTTCCAAGTTGTTGGGGTTCATCTCATACTTCTGAAGGTTTGAGGGTGCTGCCTGTTCCATACTCCCCCTACTCCTAGCCTTTTAGGGGTACAAACAATAGTAATTGGGGCCTAGTGTGGTTGTGTACGTGTGATATACATACACTTTTTTGGGATCATATTTTCTATTCCGCTATTTAATCAAAAACCTTTGGGGATCAGTTAAATTGGGGGATAGTCTGTGTTGGTACGTGTGAGAGAGATCCACCTTTCCAAGTTGTTGGGGTTCATCTCATACTTCTGAAGGTTTGAGGGTGCTGCCTGTTCCATACTCCCCCTACTCCTCATCTAGCCTTTTAGGGGTACAAACAATAGTAATTGGGGCCTAGTGTGGTTGTGTACGTGCGAGATACATACACTTTTTTTGATCATATTTCCTATTCCGCTATTCAATAAAAACCTTTGAGGATCAATTGAATTGCGGGATAGTCTGTGTCGGTACGTGTGAGAGAGATCCACCTTTCCAAGTTGTTGGGGTTCATCTCATACTTCTGAAGGTTTGAGGGTGCTGCCTGTTCCATACTCCCCCTACTCCTCATCTAGCCTTTTAGGGGTACAAACAATAGTAATTGGGGCCTAGTGTGGTTGTGTACGTGTGATATACATACACTTTTTTTGGATCATATTTTCTATTCCGCTATTTAATCAAAAACCTTTGGGGATCAGTTAAATTGGGGGATAGTCTGTGTTGGTACGTGTGAGAGAGATCCACCTTTCCAAGTTGTTGGGGTTCATCTCATACTTCTGAAGGTTTGAGGGTGCTGCCTGTTCCATACTCCCCCTACTCCTCATCTAGCCTTTTAGGGGTACAAACAATAGTAATTGGGGCCTAGTGTGGTTGTGTACGTGCGAGATACATACACTTTTTTTGATCATATTTCCTATTCCGCTATTCAATAAAAACCTTTGAGGATCAATTGAATTGCGGGATAGTCTGTGTCGGTACGTGTGAGAGAGATCCACCTTTCCAAGTTGTTGGGGTTCATCTCATACTTCTGAAGGTTTGAGGGTGCTGCCTGTTCCATACTCCCCCTACTCCTCATCTAGCCTTTTAGGGGTACAAACAATAGTAATTGGGGCCTAGTGTGGTTGTGTACGTGTGATATACATACACTTTTTTTGGATCATATTTTCTATTCCGCTATTTAATCAAAAACCTTTGGGGATCAGTTAAATTGGGGGATAGTCTGTGTTGGTACGTGTGAGAGAGATCCACCTTTCCAAGTTGTTGGGGTTCATCTCATACTTCTGAAGGTTTGAGGGTGCTGCCTGTTCCATACTCCCCCTACTCCTCATCTAGCCTTTTAGGGGTACAAACAATAGTAATTGGGGCCTAGTGTGGTTGTGTACGTGCGAGATACATACACTTTTTTTGATCATATTTCCTATTCCGCTATTCAATAAAAACCTTTGAGGATCAATTGAATTGCGGGATAGTCTGTGTCGGTACGTGTGAGAGAGATCCACCTTTCCAAGTTGTTGGGGTTCATCTCATACTTCTGAAGGTTTGAGGGTGCTGCCTGTTCCATACTCCCCCTACTCCTCATCTAGCCTTTTAGGGGTACAAACAATAGTAATTGGGGCCTAGTGTGGTTGTGTACGTGCGAGATACATACACTTTTTTTGATCATATTTCCTATTCCGCTATTCAATAAAAACCTTTGAGGATCAATTGAATTGCGGGATAGTCTGTGTCGGTACGTGTGAGAGAGATCCACCTTTCCAAGTTGTTGGGGTTCATCTCATACTTCTGAAGGTTTGAGGGTGCTGCCTGTTCCATACTCCCCCTACTCCTCATCTAGCCTTTTAGGGGTACAAACAATAGTAATTGGGGCCTAGTGTGGTTGTGTACGTGCGAGATACATACACTTTTTTTGATCATATTTCCTATTCCGCTATTCAATAAAAACCTTTGAGGATCAATTGAATTGCGGGATAGTCTGTGTCGGTACGTGTGAGAGAGATCCACCTTTCCAAGTTGTTGGGGTTCATCTCATACTTCTGAAGGTTTGAGGGTGCTGCCTGTTCCATACTCCCCCTACTCCTCATCTAGCCTTTTAGGGGTACAAACAATAGTAATTGGGGCCTAGTGTGGTTGTGTACGTGCGAGATACATACACTTTTTTTGATCATATTTCCTATTCCGCTATTCAATAAAAACCTTTGAGGATCAATTGAATTGCGGGATAGTCTGTGTCGGTACGTGTGAGAGAGATCCACCTTTCCAAGTTGTTGGGGTTCATCTCATACTTCTGAAGGTTTGAGGGTGCTGCCTGTTCCATACTCCCCCTACTCCTCATCTAGCCTTTTAGGGGTACAAACAATAGTAATTGGGGCCTAGTGTGGTTGTGTACGTGTGATATACATACACTTTTTTTGGATCATATTTTCTATTCCGCTATTCAATAAAAACCTTTCTAGGGCAAGATCTTAAATTACAGAAATATGAGGAGACCGTCAAATAAGGGCCGTGGCCTGGGTCGTGGTGCTGCTGGTAGAGCTCCTGTTGCAAGGAGAGGACATGGTCGATCTGTGCCAGCTACACGCACAAGTGAAACACCTTCCTCAAGTGTGAGTAGGCGACAGAACCTGCATCAGTATTTGGTAGGGCATCAAACGCCCCTAGAAGTGATGAGGCCAGAACAAGTTGAGGCGATAGTAGATTGGTTTGCTGCTGACAGTGCCTCCAGTTCCTTCACATTGTCTCCCACCCAGTCTACTGCAGAAAGGTCAGAGTTGGCACCTGCAGCCAATGTCCAACCGTCTTTCACCTCACCCCCTTGCATATCAGGCCAGCAGTCTGAGCCCCAAGCCATACAGCAGTCTCTTATTCTTTTTGAGGACTCTGTCAGCAGGGTTTCCCAGGGCCATCCACCTAGCCCTGCCCCAGAAGTGGAAGAGATTGAGTGCAGCGATGCCCAACCACTTATTTCTCAAGATGAGTACATGCAAGGATCATCGCAGCACGTCTCCGATGATGACGAAACGCAGGTGCCAACTGCTGCGGCGTTCAGCATTGTGGAGACCGACAAGGAGGGCAGGGGTGAAGACTGGGTGGAAGATGATGTGGAGGACGATGAGGTCCTCGACCCCACATGGAATGAACGTCATGCAGGTGACCTGAGTAGTTTGGAGGAAGAGGCGGTGGTCGCACAGAGCCACCAGCACAGCAGAAGAGGGAGCAGGGTGCAGAAGCGGAGCGGCCGTGCCCTAGACACTACGCCCGCTACTGCCCAACGCAGCAAGGGAACGAGCGCACCAAAGTCAGCTCAAAGGAGTTCTCTAGCGTGGAAGTTCTTTAGAAAATGTGCTGATGACAGGACACGAGTGGTTTGCACCCTGTGCAATCAGAGCTTGAAGCGAGGCATGAACCTTCTCAACCTGAGCACAACCTGCATGATCAGGCATCTAAGTGCAAAGCACGAGCTGCAGTGGAGTACACACCTTCAAAACCAAGAAACGTCTCTGGCTCATCCTGCTTCCTCTTCTGCTGCAGTCTCGGCCGCTCCAGCCACATCTGTAGTGATACCGGCACCTGCCACCCCGCAAACAGACGATCTGTCAGCAACACCACCACCTGGGTCACCAACAACCATCTCCACAATGTCCCGTGGAAGCGTTCAGCTTTCCATCTCCCAAACACTTGAGAGGAAGAGGAAGTACCCCCCTACCCACCCGCGATCCCTGGCCCTGAATGCCAGCATTTCAAAATTATTGGCCTTTGAAATGCTGTCATTCCGTCTGGTGGAGACGCACAGTTTTAAAAACCTTATGTCGGTGGCTGTCCCACAGTACGTCGTGCCCAGCCGCCACTACTTTTCCAGGCAAGCCATCCCTTCCCTGCACAACCAAGTGGGGGAAAATATCAGGTGTGCACTGCGCAACGCCATCTGTGCCAAGGTCCACCTAACTACGGATACGTGGACCAGTAAGCACGGTCAGGGGCGTTATATCTCCCTAACGGCACACTGGGTAAATGCAGTGGCGGATGGGCCTGAGGCGGATAGCAATTTGGCGCATGTCCTTCCACCACCGAGGATTGCAGGGCGCTTCAGTTTGCCTCCTGTTCGTAACTCCTCCTACTCCGCTTCCTCATCCTCTACCGCCTCCTCATCCGGACAGCGTAACACCTTCACCACCAACTTCAGCACGGCCAGGGGTAAACGACAGCAGGCAGTTTTACAACTTGCCTGTTTGGGGGACAAACCACACACCGCGCAGGAGTTGTGGAGGAGCATGGAACAGCAGACAAATGAGTGGTTGCTGCCAGCGAGCCTCAAGCCCGGCCTGGTGGTGTGTGATAACGGGCGAAATCTCATAGCAGCTCTGGGCCTAGCCGGTTTGACGCACATCCCTTGCCTGGCGCATGTGCTGAATTTGGTGGTGCAGAGGTTCCTTAAAAACTACCCCGATATGTCAGAGCTGCTGCAGAAAGTGCGGGCCGTTTGTGCGCACTTTCGGCGTTCTCACCCTGCTGCTGCTCGCCTGGCAGCGCTGCAGCGTAACTTCGGCCTTCCCGCTCACCGCCTCATATGTGACGTGCCCACAAGGTGGAACTCCACCTTGCACATGCTGGAAAGACTGTGCGAGCAGCAGCAGGCCATAGTGGAGTTTCAGCTGCAGCACGCACGCGTGAGTCGCTCTGCGGAACAGCACCACTTCACCACCAATAACTGGGCCTCCATGCGAGACCTGTGTGCCTTGTTGCGCTGTTTTGAGTACTCCACCAACATGGCCAGTGGCAATGACGCCGTTCTCAGCTTAACTATCCCACTTCTATGCCTCCTTGAAAAAACAATTCGGGCGATGATGGAAGAGGATGTGGCACAGGATGAGGAGGAGGAGGAGGATGAAGAGGTAACATTTCCAAGGCTTTCAGGGCAGTCATTCGCAAGGGGCTCCGAGGGTGGGTTCCTGCACACGCAAACGCCAGGGACGCAATTGTCCAGCAGGGGCACAGTTCTGGAGGATGAGGAGGATGAGGAGGAGGAGGAGCTGGAGGAGGAGATGGAACCATGTTCACAGCAGGGTGGCACCCAGGCCAGCTCATGGCCATCACTGGTGCGTGGCTGGGGGGATACAGAGGACACGGACGATACACCTCCCACAGAGGACAGCCTTTCGTCGCCTCTGGGCAGCCTGGCACACATGAGCGATTACATGCTGCAGTGTCTCCACAACGACCGCCGAGTTGCCCACATTCTAACTTGTGCTGATTACTGGGTGGCCACGCTGCTGGATCCCCGTTACAAGGACAACGTACCGTCCTTAATTCACTCACTGGAGCGCGATCGCAAGATGCGCGAGTACAAGCGCACGCTGGTAGACGCCATGCTGCTGGCATTCCCATCTGACAGCGGGGCCACAGTGGAAGCACAAGGCAGAGGAGGAGGAGGAGGAGGTCGCCAACGCAACCAGGGCACCGCCAGCACCTCAGAAGGCAGGGTTAGCATGGCCGAAATGTGGAAAAGCTTTGTCAGCACGCCACAACAAACAGCAGCACCAGCAGCTCAGATGGAACGTCTTAGCAGGAGGCAGCATTTTACCAACATGGTGGAGCAGTATGTGTGCACACGCCTACATGTAGTGAATGACGGGTCTGCCCCCTTCAACTTCTGGGTCTCCAAATTGGGCACATGGCCTGAGCTTGCCCTTTACGCCTTGGAGGTGCTGGCGTGCCCTGCAGCCAGTGTATTATCTGAACGGGTATTTAGCACGGCTGGGGGCGTTATAACAGACAAGCGCAGCCGCCTGTCCAGAGACAATGTGGACAAGCTCACGTTCATTAAAATGAACCAGGCATGGATCCCACGGGACTTTTCCGTACCTTATGCAGAATAGCAATGGATACCGACCTTACCCACCCATTGTTCCATTTTTGCTCTTTCTCACTCTTTTGGGGTGTACCCTCATTTAAAATTTTTGAAAAGAAGCAGTGTTGGCTACCTCGTCCTCCTCCTCAGGGCCAGATTAATGTAGGGGCTATTGGAGCTGCAGCTCCAGGCCCCTACCTTTTATATAGGCCCCGGGTTGGCCATATTCACTGTTACCGCTCTTCTGTCACTTGTAAACACAGAAGTCTGGCTTCTATGCTCGCTTCCCCAGGCAGCACCCTCAGAACCTCCCCACACAGCGTGAAGGCCGGACAAGGAGGGACAGTTGGCGATGCATGGATGTGTTTATGGGCTTCAGAGACAGCATCCCATGTTGAATTAGGCATGCATGGCTGCACCCTTCCTCCTCTGGGTGCATGGCAAGGCACGGCCCTTAAGGCCCTTCAAAATCCTCAGCACCAAGCCCATGATGCTGTTAATCCGGCCCTGGTCCTCCTCCACCGCCGCTTCCACCTACACCGCCCATAGGTGTGCGCAGCCTATTGCATTAAGGTGTGCACCCCAAAGTTGAAATACACATGCATGTGTTTGCCAGCAGGGAGAGTAATGTATCGGGGCCATGTACCTGTAGGCAAGGAGAAATAGAGCAGAGCAGGTCCCAGGGAGATCTTTCCCATCTCCTCACTGGCAATGCTATGTGCCCTAGGTGATTAGGGTGTGCCCAGGCACACCCAGCACACCCTGTGCGCACGCCTATGTCACCGCCACATCCACCACCACCTCAACCTCCCTCCTACTCCATATGGGCCTCGTCCTTCAGAGATGAAGAAGAACATTGTTTTATTTTTCTGTTTTTTTTTTGTTGTTTTAAGTTATTTCCCTATCCACATTTGTTTGCAGAGCACTTGCCATGCTCTTAATTACGTTTTGCTGCCATTTGCAGCACTCTAGCCCTTTCCTTTGGTGTTTTAGAGCCATTTTAGTGCCTTAAAGTTCGGGTCCCCATTGACTTCAATGGGGTTCGGTGTCCGGGAAAAGTTCGGTAAAAGTCCGGGACACGGACTTGGACTTTTTTTTAAAGTTCGGCCGAACCCGTCGAACACGGACATCTAGGTGTTCGCTCAACCCTACTCATGAATCATTGAACCTATGGAAACACTGGGCAACTCTAAAATTATAATAATAATGTTAAACTAGCACAACTACAGAGAAATCCTCCTGCTAAAACAAACATTTTCTTAGCTGAAAGAAAGAAAATGGATGTTTGGTGAAAGATACAGCTTGCTGGTATGATGTATCTGTTGTCTGAAAATAAAGCAATTATAGGCATCTATGGTCATAAGAAACGTCTCGATTATAACTGGATTTGCACTTTGGAGAAACCAATGTAGTTGGAGAGCAGATTGTTTTTGCAATCAGACAACCACATAAATGGACTCATAAAGGCTGACATAAATGTGGCATTCCTAATCCCTGCAGCCTTCCCTTATTCACTGTTTGACCACAGTTTCAGCAGATATACTAATAATAACTGTATCTCAAAGGCATCAGCTGGAAGCAAGGAATTCTTATCTGAAAATAGCTCAGAGCTTCTTTGGGCATTAAAACAAGGAGTGAAAAAATAGGAAAAGAACAAACAATCCTAAAAATACCAATTACTAAAAAAAAAAAAAAATCATATCACCATTGAGATATATTTATATATCATTTAGTTAATATAACAATTTTACATCTTTCATTTTTTTAACGTTCTATCAATTGAATCGTGATCTTTTAAATAGATGCAAACTCTCTCTGGATAACATTTAGTTCACTAAATTACTGTGTATCATATAGTACTGACATGTCTTTTTCTTTTTTTTAAATACATTTTAATTTCTGTTTGGCTTATTTCCTCCAGGTATTTTTCATTCACATTCATATCATATGCGCACCAACAGCACCTGCACATCAATGTTTAGAACATGAGTTGCACACATCATTTATAAGAATCTTTAGACTCGTATTTAGACTCGTAGTCTTCTCTGGAGGAGAAACTGTTAGAGTTACAACGTAGAAGAGTAGGTTTGAGACAGAGGCATAGAGTTGACATAGACAACTCTATGGTCAGCTGAGTGAACTATCGGCTGCAGTCTCGAGTTACCCGGTGTGACAGGAAAGCCAGAAAAAAAGGTGGAAGGTTGCGGGAGGGGTGAGTCCCCTCCCGCTGCTTGTAAAAGCAGTCTAGCGGCTAATTAGCAACTAGGATTGCTTTTACATAAAAGCTGACCGCTGGCTGTAAAAAAATATACCAGGATGATGCCTAAATCTGCAGGCATCATACTGGTATGACCGCCCAAAGTCCAGTGACGTACCAGTATGTTGCTGATCCTTTTTGGGCATATATTTTAAGGTTCTTTTCTTTCCATGCAGCCTGTTGGCTGAACGAAAAAAGAGAACCTAACAGATTCCTCTATTCACATCAATCGATGTGGATGAAGAAATCTCTTCCAGAAAGTGTGTGGTATGCCCAGCATTAGACTTCTCAACATCCACCCACTTCTAATGATGGGCATACATGCAATATTCTTTTTTTTTGTTCAGCCCATTAGCTGAATGGAAAAAAAAAGAACATAGCAGATTCCTCCATTTACATCGATCGATGTGGATGAAGAAATCTTTGCCAAGAAAAGTGTTTAAAAATATATGGTGAAGCATAAGGGATAACCGCCCTCTGTGTCCACCCCATCCCCTATGCTTCACCATATGTCCTCTCTTTTTAACCCCCTTAGCGGTAACCCCTAGTGTGACTCTGGGTGGATTTTTCATGCTAGGATCGGTATCCCCGAGTCACGCTCGGGGTAGATGTGCAGAGCCTGCAGCTGGGTTCCTTACCTTCTACTGGCGATCCAGCGATGATCTCCCATTGCTGTGATCGCCGCCGAGATCCCCGTCGCTCGTCTGTCACTCTGATGACTTCCTGGTTCCATTCCCTGCAGCAGCAATGGTGCATGGGAGTGGAACTGGGAGGGAAATTCAAAAGTTGCACCAACACAAACACATAAAAAGGAGGTGATACAGTGTAATCTGAGAGGATTACACTGTATCACCTTAGGTATCAGACACAGTGCCCTTTCAGTGCCCCTTGCCATTGTCATTTGTGAGAAATAAAACCGTTTGAAAATGGCATAAAAAAGCGTTGTCCTACAAATGCGCTTTTGGATCAGCTGAGCGACTGTGACAGCGACAGCGACAGAGCTGCTCGCAGAACAGAGCGACAGTGAGTCGTGGGGAGATTTGTCATCTGACTCTGACACCGACACTGATCCAGAAAGTGACAACGCCGATGATTCCGCACCTGACCTAAGCGATGTGCGCACTTGGTGCCCTCTAAACAGCGATGCGGACCAGGCAGCGCCCCCTGAGATTCCGATTCACTGGATCTCCTGGGATGAAGGTTGATGTGGAGAGTGACAACCCTCTGGCGTACCTGAAATTATTTCTTACTGAGGAGGTAATTTTAAAAATCGTCACAGAAACCAACCGCAACCATGAGCAGCAATCCGCTACGCTGCGTGCCAGATTTTCCAGATCCAGAAAATGGGAACCGGTCACTAAAGGACACATCTGGCAGTTTCTGGGACTCATCATCCTTCAGGGGGTGGTGGGGAAACCGCTCCAGAAATGGTATTGGACCACCAATAAGATGCTGGCCACTCCATTTTTTGGCACAGTGATGTCCAATTTTCGTTTTTCACTCATCATGAAAAATGTACACTTCGCCAACAACGAAGAGTTTGATGAGGCCACGCATCCTGCGCCCAAACTCAAAAAAATTTGGGAGGTGTGCCAAATGATTGTCACCAACTTGCAGCAGACCTACGTGCCAGAAAGGGATGTCAGTGTGGACGAAAGTCTGATGGCCTACAAGGGACGCCTGAGCTGGATACAGTTTATTGCATCCAAAAGAGCGCGGTTTGGCATCAAATTTTATATGCTTTGTGAATCATCCCCCGGATATATCTGGAATGCGGTCATTTACACCGGTAAAGGTACCAAGTTCAATCCCAGGCACAGAGGGCTATGGGATGGCCACATCCTCTGTCCTTTCACTGCCAGACCCATTGCTGAACCAGGGATATTGCGTGACAACGGACAATTTTTACACATCTGCGGAACTTTTTGAGGTTTTGCTCCTAAACTAAACTGATGGGTATGGTACTGTTAGGCCAAACAGGCGTGACATGCCATCAATGTTTGACAGGAAAAAAACTAAAAAAAAGGAGAGATGGTTGCCTTTCAAAAGGGTAAAATGATGGCAATGCGGTGGCGAGACAAAAAGGACGTGTGTCTCATGAGCACCGTGCACAGCACCTCCACTGCCATGGTCCGCACAAAACACGGAACAGATGTGCTCAAGCCGCAAGTCGTGATCGACTATAACCACACAATGGGAGGTGTCGACCGAGCCAATCAGGCAATGACATTTTACCCGGCGATGCGGAAGCAACAGAAAAAGTATTACAAAAAGATTTTCAGGCATCTCCTTGAACAATGCCTTTGGAACGCCTATATCCTTTATAAAGCAAACACTAACATACCTCTTGTTCATTCTGACTTTATCTGTAAGGTGGCTGAGCAGATTTTTGTCAACCTCCCGACGCCATCAGTATCTGCTAACAGACCCGGACAACGCGCTGTTGACTTTGGCAATCCAGAATACCTGACAGGCCGTCATTTTGTAGACTTTGTACCGCCAACCGCAAGACAGTTAGCGCCTACCAGGATGTGCGTCGTTTGCTGTTCCAAGAAGGATGGCAATGGAAAAAAAGTCCGAAAGGAAACAAGGTACTATTGTCCTGATTGCAACGTCTGACTTTGTCTAGTTCCATGCTTCAAACTGTTTCACACTCAGGATGTGTATTGAATTTCTTTGTTTGACAAATTTCATTATTTTTCATTGCATTATTGAATAAAATTATATTATTGATTAGATTATAATTCATGTGTTTGTGTTTCAAATTTATCACATCTGGGATGTCTACTAGAGTCTTGTTTTGGTCAGGTTTAAGTAAGTATTTACTAAGAATTGTAGGCCTACAATACATAACGCCAAATTTCCATGCAAAAAATTGTACCGCTTTTGGTACATAATTCCTGACATAATCATACCGCCAGGGAGGTTAACTGCGGTCGTGAAATCACCTCCTACAGCGCTGCAATCATTGATTTACATATATACTGAGAGCAAACACTGTTGCTGTCAGAATAAACAAATCACTGCTGCAGCTGATGGGTGTACCTGCAAACCAAACAATGGTTAACTTAACAATAAAACACAGTAACAATAAAACATTACAATACAATAGTATACAGTGCAGGAAAAATAATAGAATGATGGTATCTGCAAAGAAAACTATGGTTAACAATGAAAAAAACAGCAACAATGAAACATTACATTATAATAGCATACAGTACAGTAAAACAGTAGAAGGATGGTATCTGCAAAGCAAACTTTGCTGAACAATTAAAAACAGTAACAATAAAACATAACAGTATAGCAGTATATTATAAATTACAGTAAGAACAGAAAATTAACTCAATAAAACGACAACTAATTTTGGCTTTTTTATTTTTTAATTTTGTTTTAGTTTTTTTTTATTTTTTTTTTACACTTTTTTTGTAACTGTAAAAAAACTTTAAACATTCCAGGCTAGGGTCTCTCAAAGTGCGATAGCCATCTAACATCATTCGAAACCCTGTGTGAAAGTGTGCCCTCGACTGTGCTTTGCTGTACCCTATACTAATACATTACTAGTGTGTGGTAGTGACGGAAACAGTACCCGATGCAGAGACAATGTTGGCTAGGACAGGAGGGACAAAAAAAAGTTGGTGTCATGACTATATCTGCGTTTTCTACAGACAGGACATCTTCTTTGGGATGCTCTTTGGGTAGGGGTACCAGGGAGGATATCTGAAATATGCCTCTCATGCAGCCGGCTCACTGCGTCTGGATTGTGAATTTGGGGCACATCTTCTGTATCTCTTCCTGGAATTTTAGAAAGAATACACTTCTTCCTGATGGTTTGGATAGCACATAAGCGTTCAGAAGAGCCAATTGGGATATGTATACAGACACTTACTTGTACCAGCGTCTGGCCTTACGGGCAATTAAGTACGGAGCCATCATCTAGTCATTGAAGTCTATCCCTCCCATGTTAAGATTGTATTCATGGACACAGAGGGGCTTCTCGACATCACCAGTCACCATTGCAGTTTGGACTGTCATATCTGCGTATAGTGTTAGCAGAGATCAGGCCTGACTCTGCTAACGCTGTGGTTTAGTGTGCTGTGTATTGGAAGTGACAGTAATCTGCTGATGTCAAGCAAAAGGACAGCCGGCAGCTCTGTAAATCTTCCAATTCTTTATTGTCACATCTCAGGGAATAAAATAGACAAGGTGGCTAATGCGTTTCGGTGATGAGCCTTGGTCACAGCACACACAACATATGAAAAAAACATTTATATATATATATATATCGTATCTCACTAAAGTGGGTACACTCCTCCCATTTTTGTAAATATTTTATTATATCTTTTTATGTGACAACACTGAAGAAATGACACTTCGCTGCAATGTAAAGTAGTGAGTGTACAGCTTGTATAACAGTGTAAATTTGCCGTCCCCTCAAAATAACTCAACACACAGCAATTAATGTCTAAACTTATGGCAACAAAAGTAAGTACACCCCTAATTAAAATGTCCAAATTGGGCAAATTAGCCATTTTCCCTCCCCGGTGTCATGTGACTCGTTAGTGTTACAAGGTCTCAGGTGTGAATGGGGAGCAGGTGTGTTAAATTTTATGTTATCGCTCTCACTCTCTCATACTGGTCACTGGAAGTTCAACATGGCACCTCATGGCAAAGAACTCTCTGGGGATCTGAAAAAAAGAATTGTTGCTCTACATAAAGATGGCCTAGGCTATAAGAAGATTGCCAAGACTCAGAAACTGAACTGCAGCATGGTGGCTAAAACCATACAGCAGTTTAACAGGACAGGTTCCACTCAGAACAGGCCTCGCCATAGTCAACCACAGAGGTTGAGTGCACGTGCTCAGCGTCATATCCAGAGGTTGTCTTTGGAAAATAAATGTATGAGTGCTGCCAGCATTGCTGCAAAGGTTAAAGGGGTAGGAGGTCAGCCTTCCAGTGCTCAGACCATACGCCGCATCCTCAAATCAAATATGTAATCAAATTGGCATGCATGACTGTCATCCCAGAAGGAAGCCTCTTCTAAAGATGATGCAAAAGAAAGCCGGCAAACAGTTTGCTGAAGACAAGCAGACTAAGGACACAGATTACTGGAACCTTATTTGATTCAAATGGTGTCAAGGTAGTGTGGCGACAACCAGGGGAGGAGTGGAAAGACAAGTGTGTCCTGCCCAGTACCTACAGTCAAGCATTGTGGTGGGGGTGTCATTGTCTGGGGCTGCATGAGTGCTGCCGGCACTGAGGAGCTACAGTTCCTTGAGGGAACCATGAATGCCAATATGTACTGTGACATACTGAAGCAGAGCATGATCCCCTCCCTTCAGAGACTGGGCTGCAGAGCAGTATTCCATCATGATAACGACCCCAAACACATCTCCAAGATGACAACTGCCTTGCTAAAGAAGCTGAGTGTAAAGGTGCTGGACTAGCCAAGCATGTCTCCAGACCTAAACCCTATTGTGCGTCTTTGGGGCATCTTCAAGCGAAAAGTGGAAGAGAGCAAGGTCTCTGACATCCACCAGCTCCGTGATGTCATCATGAAGGAGTGGAAGAGGACTCCAGTGGCAACCTGTGAAGCTCTGGTAAACTCCATGCCCAAGAGGATTAAGAGGCAGTGCTGGAAAATAATGGTGGCCACACAAAATATTGACATTTTGGGCTCAATTTGGATATTTTAACCTAGGTGTGTACTGACTTTTGTTGTCAGCAGTTTAGACATTCATGGCTGTGTGTTGAGTTATTTTGAAGGGACAGCAACTTCTACAAGCTGTACAATCATTACTTTTCATTGTAACTAAAGTGACATTTCTTTACATTTCTTTAGTGTTGTCACATGAAAAGATATAATAAAATATTTGCAAAATGTGAGGGGTGTATTCACTTTTGTGAGATGCTGTACACACACATAATAGGAGTATCCACACCCATACCGAACAATTCGTAATTAAATCAAGTGCTGTGCTGACCAAAAAGGTTCAACAGCTGTTACAAATTGTAGGAGGGAAGTAGTCTCAAATGTGTGTTAGTTAAAACAGATGACAGCCATAATGGAACAAAATATATGGTACATTAAATTGCATGAAACATACACATACATAGGTCATGTAGTAATTCACTTAAGGAAAAGAGCCACATCATGAATGAAATATATGGGATAACAATATATGGGAGGACAAACCAACCCTTTCTGGTTCTAAAAAGGTAAAGGAAGTCATATTTTCATGGTGCACATATTTAAAGTGTTTAGATACATTAGACAAATTCTTATCATTAATGTAAGAGGCTCCGTGGAAATGTTCACTTATTCTGGTCCTCAAGGGTCTGGATGTACATCCCACATATTGTTTGCAACAAGAAATACATTCCACAGCATAGATAACATTGCTTGTGCCACAATTAATATATTCCCCAACTGAGTAATCTGCTGATATTGCACTTCTTGTGGGCTGGGCGGAGGGGCTAAACGCAGGTGCTGGCAGGTGTCGGGGCTGATCCTGCTAATGCTGCGTTTTGGGAACATTATAGTAAACTATTGGGACGCTAGTATAGTTCTGATCTGATTAAAGCTATTGATCCGTTCAGACACTATACTAGTAATGCAGGTGTTTTGTGTGTGTGTTTGTGTCACTGGCAATCAAAGGATTAAAATGTATTACTAAATATGCAGTGGGCAATCTGACACTGTCCTGGATTGACACTAACTAACGTTAACGCTAACTGATGTCACCTGTGACACTAATACAGTCATCAGAAAAAAGATCTGTACACTATAATAGTGACACTGTGACAGGGCAATGAAGGGGTTAACTGGGGGTGATCAGGGGGTTAAATCTTTTTTAGGGGATATATGGCGGGTACCCTTCTATCTGGGACTGCCCCTAACTACCACTAACTGCCTCTCACACTAACTTGCGTCACAAGTGACACTAATACAGTGATCAGTAAATTATCTGTATACTGAATATAGTGACACTGTGACAGGGAGTGAAAGGGTTAACTGGGGGATAATCAGGGGGTGACAAATGTGCCTATGTGTACTGGTGTCAGTGTAGTGCTTGTGTACTCACTGTCTGATGTTCTTACATGCTGGAACCGCAAAAGGGCTCCAGGAGTGAAGATTGCATAGTTTCCTATGCCATGTGTTTGCATTACACAGGACATTCTGCAATTGGTCAGAACCGATCACCAGGTCCAGGCCAAAAATCTTGGCCTGGACCTGATGACTGATCAGTTCTGAACCTAATCCGGACATCGCGGGGGCGGCAGGAGCGCGACCCCGAGCGACCGAAGTACAGTTACATCGGTTCGCGCAGCCGAGCCACCACCTTGGCAGGTGGTTGGCAACTGGTTAAAGGAGACAATACTTCGGAGTTGATTTTCTGAAACTGGAGATGCAAAATCTGGTGCACTTGTGCATGGTAGCCACTCAGCTTTGAACTTCAGTTTGTTCAACTAAGCTGTTCTGTGGGGGGCTCCACCAGATTTTGCACTCTCCAGTTTTAGTAAATCAACTCCTTTGTCTCCCAACTGTGCTCTTTCATTGTCACACACATTATGCAGTCATGGCCTGCTGTTGTCAGCATAGGAATACTGACTTGACAAATACCAAACCACTATCACTTGAGCACATACAGTACATGTAGACAGAACATAGCTGAAAAGAGGCAGCAGGAGATTCACAGCACTGAGATGCACCAATGGATAAAAAGAGGTCAAAAGTATTTTACAAAAAAAAAAAAAAAAAAAAACTTCCTTAAAGTGGGTGGATCAAGGCAGGGTCTTGCTTAGAACATCTGATCAATAAAGCTTGTTGAGAAAGCTACAAGCTCATCTTGTGAGGTTGTGATTTCATTCTCAGATTTTATATATTTATAACCTTTATCATCATCGTGCATGTCTCCTTTGATAACTGATGTATAAAACTTAATCTCTAGTGTCTGTCTGCCCTAGCTTATTTGTCCTTTCCTTTTTCTCTGTAAACTTTTTTTTATTTTTTTTTTTTATGTCTAATTCTGCCTTACTTCCTGATCTGTACTGCTAACTATTTTCCTTGTAAAGCTTACATCTTCTTCTTAGATCTTTTATATATTTTATTTTCTAACTGCTTCTCTTTATTTTACGCTGTCAATTATAATTTAATTTCAGCTGTCCTTGCTCTCCTTCTTATTTTCCATTCACAGATGTATAGGTATCTTGACATACCCGGGAGCGTTTGTAAACCTGAGAATGGGGGGGGGGGTTGTGAATATGTGTGTGTGTGTGTGTGTGTGTGTGTAGGTGGGAGTAATTGTGGGTTTTGCTATTGTGCTTAAAAGGCAAGGAGTCCATATTACTGCTCCCTCTGTACCCATGAATAGAAAGTAGGGTGGTAGATAACTGGACCCCCATACATACCCTACAAGGAATTGATGTAAAATTTGCCTATAGCAGGGTATGTCCTGATTACTGTAGTTCAGCCCCATCCAGCAGTCTCTTTGCAACATCCCTTCTAAGATCTCTTTCAGTGATCGGAGTGCAGCCCCCTCCTTGTCTTGGTCACATTACAGTGAACACTTCCTCCTCCCCACTACTGATTCCTCTTTTCTTCCCCTGAGGGTAAGTGGATCTGCTATTGTAATAATTGTACCTGCAATGTGCAAAACTACTGGTAGAGCAACAGACAGAATGACAACTCCAAAAATGTCAAAATTTTAAAACAATAGAATTAGTGATCGACCAATATCGTTTATTTTGTTCATCTATTGGTATCTGCCAATATCTGCAGATATTTTCGGACATTAAAATTTTTTTAAATTTTTTTTGTGTCTACAGGTACTGTGGTGGAGAGATCTGGGGGTCTAAAAGACCCCAAACAGATACCTCATCTCCCCACAGTGCGGACATCCCTCGCCAGCAGCATCACAGATGGAGGAGGTAAGGGATCCCTTCTCCTCACAATCCCAGGGTGCCAGCTCACAATCCCCACATGCTGCAGCCCACCGCTTCTCCCCTTACCAGGCCTCACTAGATGGGGAAGTGGAGGGGGCTTCTTCTCCAGCATCTTCTCTGGATAGACAAATGGCAGACATTGCAGAATTAGCTCTGAGCCAGGGCAGCTCCACAGCCTTCCCCCTCCCCCCAGAACACTTATTCGGATGATTCCATACTTATTGCCAGGTTTTCGGCTCTGCTACAACAAGAACTTTCCAAGACCTGTGCCACCATTACTGCTGATCTAAAGGGGGACTTTCAGGAGATAGGTGGGGGGCTTGACACCATTGAATCTAAAGTGGATGGCACTGTGAAAAGAGTCAACTAAAATTTACAAGCTGATAGTCTCCCTGCAGGATCAACTTGACCAAGCCCAGACAAAAATTGAAGATCTAGAAAATAGATCTCGCAGATATAATTTGAGAATCAGGGGGCTCCCCGAATCGATAAATGACCTGGAACCTGCGATTCATACACTCATGACTGATCTTATCCCGGATATTTCTCCACATCACCTGGAATGGGATCGTTTTCACCGGGCCCTAACGGCACCATGTTCTGATGGCTTACCTAGGGACATCATCGTGAAACCCCATTTCTATAGAAATAAGGAAAAGGTCATGGCGGCAGCTTGCTTTCGCAATGATGTCACCCTGCTCGACCATCCTATTCAACTGTTTGCGGACATATCCCAGGCAACTATACAAAAACGGTGATCTTTAAAACCGCTGCTAACTCATTTGATTAATCGTCAAATCAAATATCGCTGGTCATACCCATTTAAACTGTCCTTCACATTCAAGGGAAAGTCCCACTCTTTCACCAGCTTCCATGAAGGGGAGAATGTCCTCCTGGGCCTGGGTATACTATCCAGAGATGGCCCCCCAGCCAGATCCCCACCGGGGCCCCAGTGAAGGCTTCCAGGCCGCTGTCGCCCTTATGGTCACAATCTACCAAGAGGGGCAACGCCAAGACGCGCACGCCACCGTGAATAGTGGACTGCCTATGTTCATGGTCTGGTTACTGTTCCTTGGAAGACCCTGGTCCCTGAGTACTCCGTAACCCTGGGAGTGTCTGCCAGCTTGGAGGACAGGGACAGTCACAAGACTTTTATCGAGAGCCCCATGGTTCGGGCTTCTGTTTGTCCCCACGCAACGGACTTGGACTGTGCCTTCAGGGGGGGTGATTAGTTGACCTGATCGCCCTGAATGATTCCTGCTGCGGGCTCCTGCTGGGAGCTCCGGTTCCCTGATTTCTGCTGATTGTTGCTGATTATTATTACAGGCATACCCCACTTTTAAGTACACAATGGGACCAGAGCATGTATGTAAAACGAAAATGTACTTAAAGTGAAGCAATACCTTTTTTCATTTCTCAATGCATGTAAAAACACTAGCTCCATAGGAAATCTTGGTCAGCTTGACATGGCATTGCTCCCAAACCATGTGACAAGGACACCAAGCTTGGGGAGCATGTTAAGGGGATCCAGGACTATGACATAGTAGATTACAAAGGATATGTTGTAGTCCTGGGTCCCCTCTCGGTGCTCCCTAAGTTTGGTATCCCTGTCACTTATGGTTTGGGAGCAGTGCCATGTCAAGCTGACCAAGATTTCCTATAGACGCCAATGTTAAAAACCGGGAGTAGTGTCATGCCAAGCTGAACAAGCTGTGTCCTTACTCGCGAGTGTACTTAAAATGAGTGTACTTAAAGCGGGGTATGCCTGTATACAGTTTCTTTTAGGTTCTGTTCACAGAGTATAAAGGATGGTTCCCTCCCACCTCCCGGTTTTTGCATTCCACTGAAACCACATGTTTTTGTTAATCCTTTCTCCTTCTGTTGGACCAACCCATTGCTAACAGCCGAGGTGAGGAGACTGCCCGGAGGATTGTTGATTTCATAACCGGTCAAGTTTATATCGTGGGGGGGCAGTTACCGGTTGTCCCTAATATTGGTATGTAGTCCTTTAGCTTGAATTGAAGCAATTCGGGTTGTTTCCACATGCCACTTTCTGCGAATTTGCTCATGGCTATGGGCGGTGAGCAACCTCGCAAAATTTTACGGGGTGCTGGACCCCAAAACCAGCCAAAACTGTGTAACTTGCACATCTTAATGTCGGATCCACCGCCCCCCCTCCCCTTGTGGGTGCTGGGGAGGAGGGCCAGGGACCTTTTTGTTGTTTTTCTTTCTTGTTTCTTTTCTGACCTCTTTCTTTTCTTCCCTTCTCTACTAGCAGTGTGTCGGTATCCAGGTTCCTTCTATTTTAACTCAGAGATCCACGTGTCTGGGAGAGATCGATCCTTCTGGGATACAGGCGAGTACAACCTACCGAACCCCAATGACACGTCCTTCCACAAGTAACTTTAAAATTCTTATACACAATGTACATGGCCTCAATGCTCCTGTTAGCGAAAGCCTTCCAATTCTACCAAAAACAGGGTATAGATGTTCTCCTCTTACAGGAGACTTATTTCACTCGCACATCAGCACCTAAAAGTCTTAGTGCCAAATATCCCACTTGCTACATGTCAAATAGTGCTGACAAGAAAAAGGGGGGTAACGATTTGCATAGCTAAGAGAGTACCATTCACACCCAGGGGAGTGATTAGAGACAAAGAGGGGCGATACATCATGGTTCACGGAAAAATAAATGAACACGAAGTAACTTTTGTTTCTTACTATGCTCCCAATGTGGGCCAGCTGCCCTTTTTCCATGATATGCTGAGTGTGGTGATGCCACACGCTACTGGCCATGTTGTGTTTGGGGGTGACAGTAATGTCCCCTTGGACTAAGTCATGGATAGGTCTAACTCTTTACGTGCTTCTCTGAGACATGCTCCATGGCAGGGGGTTAAGCTGGCTCGTTTGTTGCACTCCACTGGCCTGGTGGACGTGTGGAGAAACGACCACCCCATGATGCGAGATTTTACTCACTACTCTCCTGCTCATAAAACCTATGCCCGCATGGACCACCTTTTCACCTTGTCACCCCTCCTCCCATTTGTGTTGAAAGCTCAGATTATTCCCACCCCATGGTCCGACCAATCTCCTGTGGTGATGACCATCTCCGATCTATGGACCAAACCCAAACCATCCTCCTGGAGGCTTAATGCTTCCCTGCTGAATGACCCCTTAATTTTCAGGGAAGTGGCAGATTGTTTGCGACAATATTTTGCTGATAACCCTGCCACGGACACTTCCCTGGCAATAGTATGGGCCGCACATAAAGCGACGATCAGGGGTAAACTCATTCAAATAGCCTCTCGGAAAAAAAGGGAATGCGACGGGGAGATATTGCGACTAGGGATGATCGAACGGTTCAGGTCGACCATCGGTTCGGCCCGAACATTGGGTGTTCGAGGTTCGGCCGAATTTAGAACTTTTTGCCCAAAAAGTTCGGAATTCAGCAACCAGAACCGCCCAAAATGCAATGCTTCAGGAAATGGGCTTTAAAAGCCCGTGATTGGACCAGAACCATTAGCAAAAGCCAATTGAGGGGGCAGGAGAATGCTAGGAATGTGATTGGAGTGACTAGGGGGTCCCTAGACCAATCATTAGTGAATACGCCCCCCAGTATATAAGATCGCCCCCGCCATATTCCTAGCATTGTTATACTGGACATGGAAGAGAGTGGAAGCAGTTCTGTTAATTTTACTTTAAAAGTGTCATTTAGCTATTTTTAGTGTGAGGAAAGGGATATCTAGTGTAGTTAGAGTGCTCCTTTACACTTTAGTTAGCTTCAAAAATTTAGTTTCTGTAGGGAAAGTGTTAAGTGTAAGGGGACCGTAGTGTAGTGTAGTGTAGGGTTAACTGGAGGTGACTGCTATGGCAGGGTGACAAAACCCTTCCATAGCAGGGTGACCGCTATAGAGAAATGATAATTTCTCTGAATTGCTTCGGCACACCCATATGGCTTCTCACCAGCCAAGCATTTTTTATGCTGCAGGGGCTGCCACTGCCAGTGCTTTTTTGAGGACATGTTTGATGTCAGATATGACATCTGAACATGTGTATAGGGGGTATATATACACATATATGTCTGAATATATACCCCTAGACATATATAGGTGTGATAGTAGCAGAAATAAATGCTTGCGCTAATGAAATCATTTGCAGTAATATATTTCTGCTACTATCACACCTATATATGTCTAGGGGTATATATTCAGACATATATGTGTATATATACCCCCTATACACATGTTCAGATGTTTTGCCTGCCTCAAAAGAACCCAAAAAAATGCCAAAAAAACGCTAGCGTCAAAAAAAAAATGCCCAGGTGTGTTTTTGCTGGCATTTTTTGGGGGGTTTTGGAGGCAGGCAAAACATCTGAACTTGTGTATAGTGGTGTATATACACACATCCATATATTTATATACACACCTAGACATATATAGGTGTGATAGTAGCAGAAATATATGCTTGCGCTAATGAAATCATTTACAGTAATATATTTCTGCTACTATCACACCTATATATGTCTAGGTGTGTATATAAATATATGTATGTGTGTATATATACCACTATACACAAGTTCAGATGTTTTGCCTGCCTCAAAAGAACCCAAAAAATGCCAAAAAAACGCTAGCGTCAAAAAAAAATGCCCAGGTGTGTTTTTGCTGGCATTTTTTGGGGCTTTTTGGAGGCAGGCAAAACATCTGAACTTGTGCACAGTACCACTATACACAAGTTCAGATGTTTTTCCTGACTGTAAAGAACCCAAAAAAATGCCTTCTTTTAAACAGGCAAGGTGTTACAGCAGCGAAGCCAACCCCCTGAGCTGAAAGTTTTCTAATACAAACGATCTTTTTTTATGGTTCTGGACATGCTACAGAGCTGAAACTTCACATGTACACTTTTTAGACCCCCCAGATACTAAATCAAAAAATCTCTTTTTTTTTTTTTAATTTTTTCAATAATTGGCTTTTTTATCAAAAATGACAATTTTTAAGAACTTTTTTTGTGTGATTTTGTGTCTGGGGGGGGGGGGGGGGGTCTAAAAGGTGTACCTGTGAAGTTTCAGCTCTGTAGCATGTCCAGAACCAGAAAAAAAAAAGGATTGTATGTATTAGAAAACTTTCAGCTCAGGGGGTTAGCTTCTCTCCTCGGTTTTCACACCTTGCCGGTTTCAAAGCAGGCATTTTTCTCTTACGTCCTCCGACAGTCGCCGCCTCTTCATATTCGTCACATATGGGTATTAGACTTTGCTCCGAAGGAGTAGCTAGGCAACAGAATATGTTAACATTAAAGCTTTTAACATATCCCACCCTCAAGGGGTGGTCCCCTCAGTCAATACCCTCCTACTTCCTGCAACCATATCTCAGTTTCAATGTCTAGCTTGTCAGGAGTGGCTGGCTCTCTCTGTGCTGGGGCTTTGTGCCCCAGACTCTTTCTTCTTTTTTGATTTTTTGTTTGAGTTTTCTCTCTACCTTTACTTTTTTTTTTAAAATTTGTTTTTATTGAAGTTTTGCACACATAAACAGACAATACACTGCCACGCAGGGCAACATTTACAACCAAGGACAACAGGTCAACCCCCCCCATCCCACCCCCCCCTCCAGGCTCCACCCAGCGCGTCCATCACAAAAAAAAAAAGCTTCTAGCAGCAATAAAAATATCCCCCAAGTCCGCTCCATCTACCAAGGAGCAAGGTCATCAAACACAGACATTAGCACAGTACAGTACCCGCATTCAGTAACCCCATGCCGTATTCAAAAACCTGAGAGACCTCAACACATGCAGCTAGCACCCAGCGAGTTGGAGAGCATCATCAACTGGCACGACCACCCCCCCCCCCTAGATAACCCCGAACAGGATCCCATAAAACCTCAAAGCTGAGCCACGGAGTTCGAGGCTGGGGAGTCTAGCCATATTTTCCACACTTTACCAAACTTGCGAGGACATCCCCTACTGAGATACGTAGCCTTGTAGAGCGGAGTCACTTTATTAACTAAGCCTTTCCAAAAGAGGATCGTGGGAGCCAAGGGACTTTTCCAGTGTAAGAGCAGAGCCTTGCGAGCATAGAAAAGAAGTAGACTGATCAGAGTACGAACTGCCCTCGCGGGGGCCACGCCATCCACCAACCCCAAAAGACAGACCTCCACGGAGCAGGGGACCGGAATCTTAACCACCTCCACGATGCAATCCAAGACGGCTGCCCAATAGTCCTTGACCACCGGGCACCCCCAGAAGATGTGGCTGAAGTCCGCCGGAGAATGCGAACAACGCCAGCACTCCGCCGAGGTCGTCGGATAAATACGTGCCAACCTCGCCGGCGTGTAATAGATCCGATGTAGAAATTTAAAGTGAATAAGGCGGTCCCTTGCAGAGACCAGGTAAGCAAAGGGCGAACTCCACATATCATCCCAGTCATCACCATCCAGGTCAGGCACCTCCCCCACCCAGCGTTCCCGACACCTACGCACCGCCGGCGGAGTGGTGGCGAACAATTCCCTGTACAACTCCGAGAGGGGCTTCCGCATATCCGTCGCCTGTAACGCCACTTCAAGAGCTGAAGTTTTAAGCACAACCCGGGGGGACCCAAACTGTGCCACAAATGCATGGCGGAGCTGAAGATAACGAAAAAAATATTTATTGGGTAGATCGTAATGCACCTTCAAGGCATCGAAGGTGCACAACTCCCCACCAGAGACAATGTCCCCCAACAACTTAACCCCCTTGACGGCCCAGATGGCGGGATCAGGGATCGAAGCAAAATGAGGAAACTTGGGGTTCCACCACAATGGGGAGGCCGGGGATACACTAGTAACCCCCGGCTCCACCAGCATCAGCATATGGTCCCAGGCCTTGATGGTAGAGCGCATAGTCCCTGTCAGCTGAAATTTAGCCCTGGACCCCCGATGCAGCAGAAGCCGAAGACTCTCGTAGGAGCCCAAAACAGCCGCCTCCAGCACCGTGGCGGAATCCCCATCGTCCCCCATAAGCCAGCGCCGCGCCACCACTCCCTGCCCGGCCAGGAAATATTTATAAAGATCAGGCAAAGCCAATCCCCCCTGACCCCAGGGCTCCTGTAACACTTGCATGCCAATTCTAGGAGGGGAGTTACCCCAAATAAAGGAACCTATCAGGCCATGAACGCGACGGAAGAACGACCGTGGAACCCACACCGGCGAGTTCCTAAGGAAATACAGAAAGACAGGGAGGAGTTTCATCTTTACCAAATTAATGCGCCCCAGAACCGACAAAGGTAAGTCGCGCCACACCTCCGCCCTGCGTTTAAAGACCTCCAGCAATGGGAGAAGATTCAGACTGAGATAGTCAGCCACTCTCGCCGACACCCTGACTCCCAGGTATGTGAACTCGGTCACCCATTTCAAAGGCAACGCCCCATCCGCTGCAGCAATAGCACCAGGATCAATGGGGAGCATGGTGGATTTATCCCAATTAACCCGTAGGCCAGAAAACTTAGCAAAAGTGTCAAGGATATGGAAGACCGCCCGCAGGGAAACATTAGGATCTTTCAAAAACAAAAGCATATCATCCGCATAGAGCGCCAGGCACTCCTTAATGGAGCCCACTTCCAGCGCCCCCACCTCTGGAGATGCTCGCAATGCAATAGCCAGGGGTTCGATCATCAGGGAGAACAGAAAGGGCGAAAGAGGGCAGCCCTGCCTAGTCCCCCTACCCACCCCAAAAAAGGGAGATAGGGTGGAACCGATCTTCAACGCCATACGCGGGGAAGAATACAGGAGGGAAATCCACTTACAAAATTTAGGACCAAATCCCATACTCCGCAGCACCACCCCCATGTAGACCCAATCCACCGTGTCGAAGGCCTTGGCAATGTCCAGCGACACCACCACTCTAGTGCCAACAGAGGCATGCGACACCTGCAAATGTGTAAACAGGCGTCTAAGGTTGGTGTCCGTGGACTTGCCCGGCATGAATCCGGTCTGATCAATGTCCACCAGGGAGGGCAGGACCACAGCCAGCCTAGTAGCCAAGACCTTCGTGAGTATCTTGAGATCCACATTGAGCAGGGCAATGGGGCGATAGGAGGAACACAGGGTGTGGTCCTTACCCGGCTTGGGCAGAAGAACAACATATGCCTCGAGCATAGAGTCCGGCAGGGCCCCCTGATCGAAACACGCAGCATACAGAGCCTGGAGCCTGGGAGCCAAGGAGTCCGAATACTGCCGATACCACTCCGCCGGGAATCCATCAGGGCCCGGCGACTTATTGGGGGGGAAGGACGAGATGGCTTTTTCAATTTCCTTCAACGTTATGTCATTATCCAACAATGCACTGTCCTCGCCCTCCAAGACCGGAATCGGCAACCCAGATAAAAGGCGCTCCAACTCCCCCAGATCGTAGGCAGGCAGAGGCAAATAGGTGTCAGAGTAGTAATCCACAAAGACCCGGGAGATCTCCCCCGGGTCCCTAACCATTTCCCCCGAACCAGACCTGATACATGGAACACTTACCGAAGCCCTCTGGTCTGCCACCAAAAAAGCCAACAGCTTACCATTTTTGTCCCCCTTCTCAAAAAGTGACTCCGCTCTATGTTTAAGATTGGCATGCGCAAAATCAGTATCCAATAAGGCCAAACGCCTTCTGGCCTCCTCCAGGGCCGCATAGGCCGCCGGTCCCGGAGAAGCCGAGTATTCCTCCTCCAACCTACGGACCTCCAGCAGAACAGCCTCTCTATCAGCATTAGCCTCCCTACGGGACGTCTTAATCGCAGAGATGTAATGACCCCGCATGACCGCCTTGAAAGCATCCCACAGGACCACCCCAGCCGTGGACGAGGCATGATCCTCCCAATATGCAGGCATTTGGGGCTCCACCTGCTGCATCACCTTTTCAGTCTGCAGCCACCCCGGCGATAGGCGCCAAGCACCCCTGGTCCCACCTGCCCCCACCCGCAGAGTCAGTAGCAGTGGGTTGTGATCTGAAAGACCCCCCGCCAAATAGGCGGCATCCTGGACCAAGGGAAGACAAGACCCATTAGCAAAAGCCAGATCTATTCTGGACGCCGTTCTGTGCACCCCAGACCAGCAGGAGTAGCCACGCACCCCAGGATTTTTCCAGCGCCACAGCTCCGTAAGCTGAGCCGCGGAAGACCATGACACAAGTTCAGGGGATGACAGTCTACCCGGGTTAGAGGAGTCCAGTCCACCGTCCAGAACAGCATTGAAATCCCCGGCCATGATAAGAGGAAGGTGCATATAAGGGGCCAGGGTCACCAGGAGATCCACCAGAACCTGGGAGTGGAACGGGGGAGGTAAGTATACACTCACCAGAACCACCTGCCGGTGAAATAACTCGAGGAGAACAATAACATATCGTCCGCCAGGATCCGTAATCACCTTTTGAATCGAGCAGGGTGCATTCCTACCAAGCAAAATGGATACCCCACGGGCATACGTGGAGTATGTGGCGTTGAAGATCCTCTGAATCCAAGGCCTCTTCAAGGCAAGCACCCTGCTGCCATCCAAATGTGTCTCCTGGAGGAGGATAACATGGGGTTGTACAATTTTAATATACCGAAATATAGCCGTGCGTTTCACCTTGTCATTGAGACCTCGCACATTCCATGACATAATCTTAAGCAGCTCAGCCATAGAACAGCAGAGGGGCATATAGCAGGAGGAAGCCAGAGGACCAAGCACAGCCCGAGGACCAACCCGATCCTCTCTACCTTTACTTAGCTGTTCTTTTTGTCAGCATTAGTTAGTTCTTCGGATGAAGAGGATCATGCGGGCTGGGTCTCGGGCTGATCCCCCTGGTCGCATGTCGTGGGTCAGTGGCTTCCCAGCCTGCCATCGAGCGTTCAGCCAGGTAACGCTCCTGGCACAGTGAACGACCCATCCCTGTTCGGTGCAGGGATGATTGGTGAGGTGGCTACCTCACTGGACGCTGTGCGGTTTCTTAACCCCCATTCTGTGCGTCTTGTATGCGACTCTCCCTGCCTCATGTGCAGCGGCTTGTTCGCCTGTGCGGGTCCCCCACGCCATTGTGAGGTAAGTGTATCTATGTGGGGACCTGTCTGTCTGGGGGGGTGTCAGTCTGGGACTGTGTAACCTGCCTCTGTTCACACTGTTTGTCTCCCTATCACTCGGCTGCATGCTGTGGGCTGCAAGGGGGGGGGGAGCTGTGTGACACTGTGTGTGTCAGCCTTGTCAGTGTGAGAAGCTGTGTGCTGTGGGGCATGTTTTGGGCATGTTTGGGCACTATACAGCGATCGCTGCCGCGATCTGACATGTTTTTTTATACATGGATGACATGTGTGCATTACTGTACTGTGGAGCGGCGGTTTCGGCGCCAAACGGCGCCATTTTGCCTACACTCGCTCCGGCCGCATGTTCTACATGCATGGCGGCCATTTTCTTGTAGCCTCCCATAGGCTTTCATAGAGCGCCCTGGCAGCATCACTTCCTCTTCTCCAGGAACACCGATCGAGGCAGCAGCAGCGGCGAGGGTCTCCTCAGGTTATATCCTTCTTATCCATTGCCTGTGTCAGTTTTATTGTCCCTGTGGGGGTCTCATTGTGCTTGTGTGTGGTGCGGTGGGCTGCGCTCGCCGTGCTTGTTAAAGGGGCAGTTAACCCTTTATTATCCGGCATTTGTAATAGGGGCAATGGATTCTCAGGAGGGCAAATTTCCTACCGCCTTGGTGGAAAGCCAGGGGACCGCTGTTCCCCCCCAGGGGGGGATTTAGCCACTATTGTGGCTGGCCTTGCTGCTCAGGTGCAGATGCTGGTGGCTGCTCAATCTACTAAAAGACCCAGAGTTTCTCTTTCCTCTGATTCTGAGGGTGAAGGTGATGGGGCTGTTATGGCGGGGGCCTCATTATCGGGGTCCCGCTCCTCCCTGGATCTAGTGGGGTCCGAGGTGGAGGCTGAAGTTGAAGGGGTTGATAATTCTCCCCCTGGCTCGCCTGAAGAGCTTGCAATCATGGATGAATTGATTGCTTCCATAAAACAAACGCTGCGTTTGCAGGATGAAGTGTGTCCCCCCGCTGCCTTGGCGGCTTATGGGACACAGAGAAAACGCAGGACGCCGCAGGTTTTTCCCTGCAATGATGATTTTCAGCGCGCTGTTAAGGAACAATGGCGCAATCTGCGCAAACCTTTTGCTGTACCTAGTAGGTTCAAGCTGCGTTACCCTTTCTCGCCTTCCACTGATGAAAGGTGGTGTGTGCCACCCCCAGTGGATCACGCAATTGCGGTTTTAAACAAATCCACTGCGATTCCTGCAGAGGATTCCCCTGTGTTCCGTGATGCCACGGATAGGAGATTGGAGTCTCTTGCCGTCATACTTATTCTGTTACGGGTTCTATGCTTAAGGCTCTGTTTGCCTCTCTCATGGCGGCCCAGGCGGTCGCAAGTTGGATGCAGATGTTTAGGCGCGTCCTAGTGGCCGATTCGGCCTCGCCGGCGACCCTGGATATGGTGGATCAAATCCACCAGGGTGTCATGTATCTGTGTGATGCGGACTTGGACTTAGTCCCGTTGGCTGCACTTGTGCACAGCGTGGCGGTGTTGTCTCGCCGCCTGGTTTGGTTGAAATGTTGGTCGGTGGACCAGTCTTCACTGAAGACCTTAGCCAATCTGCCTTATGATGGGTCTCGCCTTTTTGGGGAGTCCTTGGATGTGTTGATTAAGGGGATCACCGGAGGTAAGAGCACTCTCTTGCCCCATTTCCCCAAGGCTAAGGGGGCTTCTGGGAAGAAGCATGCTAATTTTCGGCCCCCTCAGGGGTCCTTTCGTGCCTTTCAGTCGCACTACAAGGGCAAACCGTTCAAAGGTCAAGGCTCTCAGAAGAAGCCCTGGTCTGGAAAACAGAAGTCCGGTCAATCCGGATCCGCAGCCCATAACAGTGCGGCCTGAAGGGGCGCCCTCACCCAGTTTTGGGGTGGGGGGACGCTTGCTCGGTTTTCTTCAGCCCTGGTTGGCCCGCGTGCGGGACAGATGGGTTCAGGAGATCGTTCGATCTGGTTACAAGATCGAGTTTCTCTCTCGGCCGGAGAGCAGATTTTTTCCCTCAAATCTTCAACTGTCTCCAGAGCGTTTACGGGACCTGCACCTGGCGGTGCGGGACCTGGGGGCTCAGGGAGTGGTAGTTCCGGTGCCTCATCGGGACAGATTTCGGGGGTTTTATTCCAATCTGTTCACCGTGCCCAGAAAGGAGGGCAAGGTTCGTCCAATTCTGGACTTGAAGGCTCTGAACCGCTCTGTGCGGGTTCGCAAGTTCCGCATGGAATCCCTGCGGTCGGTGGTGGCTGCCCTGGTTCCGGGGGAATTCATGGCCTCCATCGATTTGAAGGATGCGTATCTTCACATCCCCATTTTCGAGGGTCACCAGAGGTACCTTCGATTTGCCATTGCGGAGGATCACTACCAGTTCGTGGCGTTGCCTTTTGGTCTCGCCTCGGCTCCGCGGGTCTTCACCAAGGTGCTTGCACCGGTTCTGGCATTATTGAGGGCCCAGGGCATTTCTGTCCTGGGGTATCTGGACGACATTCTGGTTCGGTCTGCGACCAGCCAGGGTCTGGAGAAGGACCTGTCTGTCACAATGCAAACTCTGCAGGAGTTTGGTTGGACGATAAATTTTCCAAAGTCGACACTGAGTCCGTCGGTTCGTCTTCCCTACCTGGGAATGATTCTGGACTCGGTGCAGGCGAAGGTCTTCCTGACGGAAGACAAACTCAGTACTCTTCAGGAGGAAGTCAGGTCCCTCAGGGACGTTCCGCACTCGTCTCTGCAGACGTGCATGAGATGTCTGGGATTGATGGTCTCAGCCTTCGAGGCGATTCCCTTCGCCCAGTTTCACACGCGGGGTCTCCAAGCGGAGATCCTGTCCATGTGGGACGGGCGACCTCAATCTCTGGATCTTCAAATCTCGTTGAGTCATCGCACCAGAAGAGACCTTCTGTGGTGCCTCCAGTCCCCGATGGTGTTCGGGGGCAAGTCGTTTCGTCCTATCTCGTGGACGGTAATCACCACGGATGCCAGCCTGTCGGGCTGGGGTGGTGTTCTGGGTGTTCTGTCCGCCCAGGGGACTTGGTCGGAGGGGGAGTCCTCCCTTCCGATCAACATTCTGGAATTGCGTGCGATAAATCTCTGTCTTCATCGCTGGACGGACCAGCTGCAGGGCTGCCCGGTTCGGGTGCAGACGGACAATGCCACGGCGGTGGCCTACATCAACCACCAAGGGGGCACCAGGAGTGCCCGAGCGGCTCGAGAAGTGGCCGACATTCTGTCTTGGGCCGAGACTCATGTCCCGGCGATAACGGCGGTTCACATTCCGGGGGTGGAGAACTGGCAGGCGGACTATCTGAGTCGCCAGACCCTGGATCAGGGGGAATGGTCCCTCCACCCGGCTGTCTTCCAGATGTTGTGCGCGAAGTGGGGTCTTCCAGATGTGGACCTGTTCGCGTCTCGTCTCAACAACAGGGTGAGAAGGTTCGTGGCAAGGACGCGCGACCCTCGGGCAGACGCGTCGGACGCGTTAGTGGCCCCGTGGCATCAGTACAGGCTGATGTATGCGTTTCCACCGATTCAGTTGCTGTCCAGGTTCCTTCGCAGGTTACACTCGGAACGCAGCACGGTGATTCTTGTGGCACCGGACTGGCCTCGCCGGTCCTGGTACGCAGACCTCGTGAATCTGGCGGTCAACGCCCCGTGGCGTCTGCCTCTTCGAGACGATCTCCTGTCTCAAGGACCGATATACCATTCTGCTTTACAGTCGCTGGCTTTGACGGCCTGGCTGTTGAGACCGAGGTCCTGAAGGAGAAGGGTCTCTCCCCAGAGGTCGTTCATACCTTGATCAACGCGCGGAAGTCTTCCTCGGGGAAGGTTTATTACCGTACTTGGAAGGCCTATTTTGCCTGGTGTGAGTCCAGGGGGTTTTCACCCCGCACGTACTCGGTTTCCCGAGTGCTGTCCTTCCTTCAAACGGGTGTCGATCAGCGTTTGGCGCTGGCTACGATAAAGGGTCAGGTGTCTGCGCTGGCCGTTCTGTTTCAACGTCCCGTGGCTTCCAACTCCTTGGTTGGCACTTTTGTTCAGGGAGTGCGGCATCTGGTTCCTCCTAGGAGGGATCCCCTGCCCCCTTGGGACTTGAATCTCGTTCTATCTGTGTTACAACGTGCTCCTTTTGAACAGATCAGGGAGATCTCGTTGTCTATGTTGTCCAAAAAGGTCGCCTTTTTGGTTGCGATCACTTCGGCTCGCAGAGTGTCGGAGCTGGCGGCTTTGTCCTGCAAGTCTCCGTATCTGGTTATTCATTTGGATAAGGTGGTCTTGCGACCTAATCCTTCTTTTCTTCCGAAGCGAGTTTCGGAATTCCATCTTAATGAGGATATTGTCTTGCCTTCGCTGTGCGCGAAGCCTAAACATCCAGAGGAGGTGAGATTACATTCTTTGGATGTTGTTCGGGCGATAAGGGTTTACCTTAAATCGACTGAGTCTTTTCGAAAGACGGATTCCTTGTTTGTTCTTCCAGAGGGTTCTCGGAAGGGCATGGCGGCGTCGGCCTCTACCATCGCCAAATGGATCAGGCAGACCATTGAACAGGCCTATGCTTTGCAGGGGAAGGTTCCTTCTGTGCCTGTGAAGGCGCACTCTACTAGATCTCTGAGTACGTCTTGGGCCTGTCGTCACGGGGCTTCTGTAGCCCAGGTGTGTAAGGCGGCGACCTGGTCGACCGTGCACACTTTCACAAAATTCTACAAAGTAGATGTTCAGGCATCGGCGGATGCTTCCTTTGGCCGCAAGGTTCTTAGTGCGGCGATTCCCTAGGGTCCCTTGTTGGGGACCTCTGGCTGTTGGGATAAGTTTTTTATCCCCTGGTTATTTGTCTTTTCCTGGGTTGTTGCTCCTGTTGAGCACTTGTTTTTCCTGTAGCCCAGCTGGTTTCCTTCCTTTGGTAAGGTTCCTTTCTTTGATGCGGAGACTGCGTTGCCTTTCGGCGCGGATGCGTTTCCCACCCCTCATGTTTGCACTGCTTTGGGACGTCCCCATATGTGACGAATATGAAGAGGCGGCGACTGTCGGAGGACGTAAGAGAAAACGGAATTTTTGTAAAATCTTACCTGTAAAATTCCTTTCTCTGAGTCCTCCGACAATCGCCGCCCCCGCCCCTCTTTTGGGGTTTGGTTGTATACTCTACTGCTATTCCACTGAAACTGAGATATGGTTGCAGGAAGTAGGAGGGTATTGACTGAGGGGACCACCCCTGAGGGTGGGATATGTTAAAAGCTTTAATGTTAACATATTCTGTTGCCTAGCTACTCCTTCGGAGCAAAGTCTAATACCCATATGTGACGAATATGAAGAGGCGGCGACTGTCGGAGGACTCAGAGAAAGGAATTTTACAGGTAAGATTTTACAAAAATTCCGTTTTTTTGGGTTCTTTGCAGTCAGGAAAACATCTGAACTTGTGTATAGTGGTACTGTGCACAAGTTCTGATGTTTTGCCTGCCTCCAAAACCCCCCAAAAAATGCCAGCAAAAACACACCTGGGCATTTTTTTTTTACGCTAGCGTTTTTTTTGGCATTTTTTGGGGTTCTTTTAAGGCAGGCAAAACATCTGAACTTGTGTATAGTGGTATATATCCACACATACATATATTTATTTACACACCTAGACATATATAGGTGTGATAGTAGCAGAAATATATTACTGTAAATGATTTCATTAGCGCAAGCATATATTTCTGCTACTATCACACCTATATATGTCTAGGTGTGTATATAAATATATGGATGTGTGTATATACACCACTATACACAAGTTCAGATGTTTTGCCTGCCTCCAAAACCCCCCAAAAAATGCCAGCAAAAACACACCTGGGCATTTTTTTTTTTGACGCTAGCGTTTTTTTGGCATTTTTTTGGGTTCTATTGAGGCAGGCAAAACATCTGAACATGTGTATAGGGGGTATATATACACATATATGTCTGAATATATACCCCTAGACATATATAGGTGTGATAGTAGCAGAAATATATTACTGTAAATGATTTCATTAGCGCAAGCATTTATTTCTGCTACTATCACACCTATATATGTCTAGGGGTATATATTCAGACATATATGTGTATATATACCCCCTATACACATGTTCAGATGTCATGTCTGACATCAAACATGTCCTCAAAAAAGCACTGGCAGTGGAAGCCCCTGCAGCATAAAAAATGCTTGGCTGGTGAGAAGCCATATGGGTGTGCCGAAGCAATTCAGAGAAATTATCATTTCTCTATAGCGGTCACCCTGCTATGGAAGGGTTTTGTCACCCTGCCATAGCAGTCACTGCCAGTTAACCCTACACTACACTACGGTCCCCTTACACTTAACACTTTCCCTACAGAAACTAAATTTTTGAAGCTAACTTAAGTGTAAAGGAGCACTCTAACTACACTAGATATCCCTTTCCTCACACTAATAAATAAAAATCAAAAAATCTCTTTTTTTTTAAATTTTTCAATAATTGGCTTTTTTTATCAAAAATTACAATTTTTAAGAACTTATTTTGTGTGATTTTGTGTCTGGGGGGGTCTAAAAGGTGTACCTGTGAAGTTTCAGCTCAGTAGCATGTCCAGAACCAGAAAAAAGATCATATAGGTGTTAAAGGAGGGTCCCACATCCCTGTTCTACTGAAAAATTATCTTTTTTTTTTTCATGGGTCTGGACATGCTACAGAGCTGAAACTTCACATGTACACTTTTTAGACCCCCCAGATATTAAATCCAAAGTCAAAATCAAAAAATGTCTCTTTTTTTTTTCAATAATTGGCTTTTTTTATCAAAAATGACAATTTTTAAGAACTTTTTTGTGTGATTAATAGTTAATGGGGCATGACCCAGAACCCTGGGCATTTATTGGGTTTTAGGGCTTAAAAATTGTGTTTTTTGATTACCGAAGTTCGGGTCCCATTGATTTCAATGGGGTTCTGAAATCCGAACCGAACTTTTGGGAAATTCGGGTGTTCTGGTCGAACCGAACTTTTCAAAAGTTCGATCATCCCTAATTGCGACAAGAAGCGGAATTGTGAGACCTCCTAAGAGAACAAAAGAGAACTCCGGAGGTGGATATTAGGCATAGGATTGATGCTGCACGAGTAGCCCTCAATTTTAGCCTAACCACCAAGGCCGAAAAGTCCATCCGTTGGTCGGGAAACCGCTACTATACCCTGGGTGACAAACCACACACTCTATTGGCCAGCAAGCTGACCCCGAGACTCCATTCTCCGGCTCTTCCGAAATTGAGGCTCCGGACTGGCCTCCGGACACAAAATCCCCAATTGGTAGTTAACGAATTTTACCATTTCTATACCAAACTCTATTCCCAGCCGCAACCACTCCGACAGTCCTTATTTGATGATTTCTTCTGAGACATCCCCCTCCCTCGACTCTCTTCCTCCCACCTAGATATTATGGATAGAGAGTTCTCGGACTCTGAGGTTCTGGCTGCTATTAAAACCATCAACCCTGCTAAGGTGCCAGGTCCCGACGGGTTCTCTGGCCACTACTATAAAAAATTTAATGAGATCCTTGCCACCCACCTCTGCTCTTACTTTAATTCCATTAGGAAAGGAGTCCCAATCCCTAAATATAAAAACATTGCATTTATTCATGTTATACCCAAACCGGGAAAAGGGGAATGCCTTAATTATCGACCGATCTCCCTTATCAATGTAGATCTAAAAATTATGGCGATATACATGGATGGATGGTCCAATTGGATCTCACCGGCCAGGATAGGAAGTGTATCGAACTCCAAAGCTTGATCAGTCAGAGGGTCCGCTCCCACACAGTGGATGGTGAGTTAAAGATAAAACAAGGGGGACATAGCGTAATATTGCTAAAAACTGGTTTATTTTATAAAAGCTGATAAACTTACAAACATCCGTGAAGGAAAGGCATGTATATAAAAAACAGCTGGGCTGACTTAGTCCTCTTTACATGTTTCGGCAAAGGTGCCTTTTTCAAAAGACAGGAATGACAGCCGAGCTGCTTCTCAGCCACATCAGTTGTCATTACAAGACAGCCGACCGTTAACTATGGACACCGGTACCGGGGTGATGCCTCTAGCTGCAGGCATCACCCCGGTACATGCACTTTCCCGAAATATCGGCAATATCGGTAAATCAAAAGGTCGATTCTGATATATCGGGGAAAGTGCATATCGGCCCTCGATATATCGGCTTTGCCAATAATCGGTCGATCCTTAAATAGAATGTTACAGACCTCCTTCTTTACTCCAATATTGTTGCTTATACAGACCTATAGATTACATACTAAAACTGTGATTTACTAAAACTGGTGCACAGAGAATCTGGTCCAGCTGTGCATAAGAACGAATCAGCTTCTAAGTTTTAGTATTAACCCTCAATTGAACAAGCTGAATTTAGAAACTAATTGGTTACTATACACAGCTGTTCCAGATTCTGTGTGCACCAGTTTTAGTAAATCTACCCAACAGCATTTTATTACTCAAAGAAAGCAGTATCTGTATTTTCTTTATATAAAAACTAAGGCAAAAAATGTTTTGTCACCCAGAAGGAATATAAGAAATGCCTGTAAAGTATCTCACATTAACACCCTTCTTAAAGCTTTTGCATAACCAAGAATGTCAGGCAAATCAAATAATGTCACCAATAGCGATGATCTGAATATCCCTGGTTCGATTTCAGGGTAAATTTACAAATTTAATGAAAGTCATTGGAAGATGAACCTTAGAAATCAGTAATGGCCATTTTCTGTGCTAATACAAAAATTACCTGGAAAAAGCTGATGGCACTTTACTGGTACAGAATAAAAAAGCTCTCATTACAATATTTAAAAACATAACCCAAGTTTTTTTTACAAACAATAATAAAATAACAATGCCTTATGTAAAATAGGGCAAAGTTATGTGTAATAACTAGAGTTGAGTGGACACCTGGATGTCCGTGTTCGGCGGGTTCGGCCGAACTTCAAAAAAAAGTCCAGGTCCGTGTCCCGGACTTTTTCCGAACTTTACCCGGACACCGAACCCCATTGAAGTCAATGGGGACCTGAACTTTCAGGCACTAAAATGGCTCTAAAACACCAATGGAAAGGTCTAGAGTGCTGCAAATGGCAGCAAAACGTAGTTAAGAGCATGGCGAGTGCTCTGCAAACAAATGTGGATAGGGAAACAACAAAAAAAAAATAGAAAAATAAAACAATGTTCTTCATCTGTGAAGGACGAGGCCCATATGGAGTAGGAGGGAGGTTGAGGTGGTGGTGGATGTGGCGGTGTCATAGGCATGTGCACAGGGTGTGCCGGGTGTGCCTGGGCACACCCTAATCACCTAGGGCACATTAGCATTATCGCTCTGTTTGCCAGTGAGGAGATGGGAAAGATCTCCCTCGGACCTGCTCTGCCATAAGAGAAGTGCCACACACTTCTATTTCACTTTGCCAGCAGGGAGAGTAATGTACCAGGGCCATATACATGTAGGCAAACACATGCATATGTATTTAAACTTTGGGGTGCACACCCTAATGCAATAGGCTGCGCACACCTATGGGCGGTGTAGGTGGAAGCGGCGGTGGAGGAGGACGAGGTAGCAAACACTGCTTTTTTTCAGTCATTTTAAATGAGGGTACACCCCAAAAGAGTGAGAAAGATCAAAAATAGAACAATGTCTGGGTATGTTCGGTATCCATCTCTACTCTGCACAAGGTACGGAAAAGTCCTGTGGGATCCATGCCTGGTTCATTTTAATGAACGTGAGCTTGTCCACATTGTCTCTGGACAGGCGGCTGCGCTTGTCTGTGATAACGCCCCCAGCCGTGCTAAATACACGTTCAGATAATACACTGGCTGCAGGGCAGCCAGCACCTCCAAGGCGTAAAGGGCAAGCTCAGGCCATGTGCCCAATTTGGAGACCCAGAAGTTGAAGGGGGCAGACCCGTCATTCACTACATGTAGGCGTGTGCACACATACTGCTCCACCATGTTGGTGAAATGCTGCCTCCTGCTAAGACGTTCCATATGAGCTGCTGGTGCTGCTGTTTGTTGTGGCGTGCTGACAAAGCTTTTCCACATTTCGGCCATGCTAACCCCGCCTTCTGAGGTGCTGGCAGTGCCCTGGTTGCGTTGGCGACCTCTTCCTCCTCCTCCTCTGCCTTGGCCTTGTGCTTCCACTGTGGCCCCGCTGTCAGGTGGGAATGCCAGCAGCATCGCGTCTACCAGAGTGCGCTTGTACTCGCGCATCTTGCGATCGCGCTCCAGTGAGTGAATTAAGGACGGTACGTTGTCCTTGTAACGGGGATCCAGCAGCGTGGCCACCCAGTAATCAGCACAAGTTAGAATGTGAGCAACTCGGCGGTCGTTGTGGAGACACTGCAGCATGTAATCGCTCATGTGTGCCAGGCTGCCCAGAGGCAACGAAAGGCTGTCCTCTGTGGGAGGTGTATCGTCTGTGTCCTCTGTATCCCCCCAGCCATGCACCAGTGATGGCCATGAGCTGGCCTGGGTGCCACCCTGCTGTGAACATGGTTCCATCTCCTCCTCCATCTCCTCCTCCTCATCCTCCTCATCCTCCAGAACTGTGCCCCTGCTGGACAATTGTGTCCCTGGCGTTTGTGGGTGCAGGAACCCACCCTTGGAGCCACTTGCGAATTACTGCCCTGAAAGCCTTGGAAATGTTACCTCTTCATCCTCCTCCTCCTCATCCTGTGCCACATCCTCTTCCATCATCGCCCGAATCGTTTTTTGAAGGAGGCATAGAAGTGGGATAGTTAAGCTGACAACGGCGTCATCGGCACTGGCCATGTTGGTGGAGTACTCAAAACAGAGCAACAAGGCACGCAGGTCTCGCATGGAGGCCCAGTTATTGGTGGTGAAGTGGTGCTGTTCCGCAGAGTGACTCACGCGTGCATGCTGCAGCTGAAACTCCACTATGGCCTGCTGCTGCTCACACAGTCTTTCCAGCATGTGCAAGGTGGAGTTCCACCTTGTGGGCACGTCACATATGAGGCGGTGAGCGGGAAGGCCGAAGTTACGCTGCAGGGCTGACAGGCGAGCAGCAGCAGGGTGAGAACGCCGAAAGTGCGCACAGACGGCCCGCACTTTCTGCAACAGCTCTGACATATTGGGGTAATCTTTAAGGAACCTCTGCACCACCAAATTCAGCGCATGCGCCAGGCAAGGGATGTGCGTCAAACCGGCTAGGCCCAGAGCTGCTATGAAATTTCACCCGTTATTGCACACCACCAGGCTGGGCTTGAGGCTCGCTGGCAGCAACCACTCATTTGTCTGCTGTTCCATGCTCCTCCACAACTCCTGCGCGGTGTGTGGTTTTTCCCCCAAACAGGCAAGTTTTAAAACTGCCTGCTGTCGTTTACCCCTGGCCGTGCTGAAGTTGGTGGTGAAGGTGTTACGCTGACCGGATGAGGAGGCGGTAGAGGATGAGGAAGTGGAGTAGGAGGAGTTAGGAACAAGAGGCAAACTGAAGCGCCCTGCAATCCTCGGTGGTGGAAGGACATTATAACGGTATTATAAGTAGTAATCAGCATGGATTCATGAAAAATCGTTCATGCCAAACCAATCTATTAACCTTCTACGATGAAGTGAGCTGCCACTTAGATAAAGGTAAGCCTGTGGATGTGGTGTATCTGGACTTTGCAAAGGCCTTTGACACCGTTCCCCACAAACGCTTACTGTACAAACTAAGGAAGGTAGGTATGGACCATAAGGTGAGTACCTGGATAGAGAACTGGCTCCAGGGGAGAGTCCAGAGGGTGGTGATTAATGGGGAGTACTCTGATTGGGCGGGTGTGGAAAGTGGGGTCCCCCAGGGTTCTGTCCTGGGACCAATCCTGTTTAATTTATTCATAAATGATCTAGAGGAGGGGATATCTAGTACAATCTCAGTATTTGCAGATGATACTAAATTAGGCATGCCAATATCTTCTATGCAGGATGTGGAAATCTTGCAAGCAGACCTGAACAAAATAACGGGGTGGGCAACTACATGGCAGATGAGATTTAATGTAGAAAAATGTAAAGTAATGCACTTGGGGGCCAGAAACCAGAAAGCAAGCTACTCACTAGGGGGGGAACCTCTGGGTGAGTCTAGGATGGAAAGGGACCTGGGGGTACTGGTAGACAACAGGCTTGGAAGTGGCATGCAATGCCAAGCCACTGCAAGCAAAGCCAACAGAATACTGGGTTGTATAAAAAAGGGGATTCACTCCAGAAATAAAGAGATTATTCTTCCACTCTACAAGACTCTGGTCCGGCCACATCTGGAGTATGCAGTCCAGTTCTGGGCACCGGTCCTCAGGAAGGATGTGCTGGAACTGGAGAAAGTCCAGAGAAGGGCAACAAAAATAATTAGGGGAATGGAGGACATCAGCTATGAGGAAAGACTACAAGCACTGAACTTATTCTCTCTGGAGAAGAGACGATTGAGGGGGGATATGATATCAATGTACAAATACTGTACTGGCGACCCTAGCATAAGGAACAAACTATTCAGAGAAAGGAGATACAATAAGACACGTGGCCACTCACTAAAACTTGAGGAAAGGCGGTTTAACCTTAAAGTGCGTAAGGGGTTCTTCACTGTAAGAGCGGTAAGGATGTGGAATTCTCTTCCGCAAGCAGTCGTATCAGCGGGGAGCATTGATAGTTTCAAAAAACTATTGGATGGACACCTTAAAGACCACAACATACAGGGGTATACAATGTACGGTTAAAAGCAAACACACACACACATCATAGGTTGAACTGGATGGACTTGTGTCTTTTTTCAGCCTCACTAACTATGTAACTATGTAACTATGACATGCGCCAAATTGCTATCCGCCTCAGGCCCATCCGCCACTGCATTTACCCAGTGTGCCGTTAGGAAGATATAATGCCCCTGACCGTGCTTACTGGTCCACGTATCGATAGTTAGGTGGACCTTGGCACAGATGGCGTTGCGCAGTGCACACCTGATTTTTTTCCCCCACTTGGTTGTGCAGGGAAGGGATGGCTTGCCTGGAAAAGTAGTGGCGGCTGGGCACGACGTACTGTGGGACAGCCACCGACATAAGGCTTTTAAAACTGTGCGTCTCCACCAGACGGAATGACAGCATTTCAAAGGCCAAGAATTTTGAAATGCTGGAATTCAGGGCCAGGGATCGCGGGTGGCTAGGGGGGTACTTCCTCTTCCTCTCAAGTGTTTGGGAGATGAAAAGCTGAACGCTTCCACGGGACATTGTGGAGATGGTTGGTGACCCAGGTGGTGGTGTTGCTGACAGATCGTCTGTTTGCGGGGTGGCAGGTGCCGGTATCACTACAGATGTGGATGGAGAGGCCGAGACTGCAGCAGAAGAGGAAGCAGGAGGAGCCAGAGACCTTTCTTGGTTTTGAAGGTGTCTACTCCACTGCAGCTCGTGCTTTGCACTTAGATGCCTGATCATGCAGGTTGTGCTCAGGTTGAGAAGGTTTATGCCTCGCTTCAGGCTCTGATTGCATAGGGTGCAAACCACTCGTGTCCTGTCATCAGCACATTTTCTGAAGAACTTCCACACTAGAGAACTCCTTTGAGCTCACTTTGGTGCGCTCGTTCCCTTGCTGCGTTGGGCAGTAGCAGGCGTAGTGTCTAGGGCACGGCCGCTCCGCTTCTGCACCCTGCTCCCTCTTCTGCTGTGCTGGTGGCTCTGTGCGACCACCGCCTCTTCCTCCAAACTACTCAGGTCACCTGCATGACCTTCATTCCATGTGGGGTCGAGGACCTCATCGTCCTCCACATCATCTTCCACCCAGTCTTCACCCCTGCCCTCCTTGTCGGTCTCCACAATTCTGAATGCCGCAGCAGTTGGCACCTGCGTTTCGTTATCATCAGAGACGTGCTGCGATGGTCCTTCCATGTACTCATCTTGAGAAATAAGTGGTTGGGCATCGCTGCACTCAATCTCTTCCACTTCTGGGGCAGGGCTAGGTGGATGGCCCTGGGAAACCCTGCTGACAGAGTCATCAAAAAGAAGAAGAGACTGCTGCATGACTTGGGGCTCAGACTGCTTGCCTGATTTGCAAGGGGGTGAGGTGAAAGACGGTTGGACATTGGCTGCAGGTGCCAACTCTGACTTTTCTGCAGTAGACTGGATGGGAGACAATGTGAAGGAACTGGAGGCACTGTCAGCAACCCAATCTACTATCGCCTGTACTTCTTCTGGCCTCATCACTTCTGGAGGCGCATGATGCCCTATCAAATACTGCTGCAGGTTCTGTCACCTATTCACACTTGAGGAAGGTGTTTCACTTGTGCGTGTAGCTGGCACAGATCGACCACGTCCTCTCCTTGCAACAGGAGCTCTACCAGCAGCACCACAACCCAGGCCACGGCCCCTATTTGACGGTCTCCTCATATTTTTGTAATTTATGATCTTGCCCTAGAAAGGTGTTTATTGAATAGCGGAACAAAACAACAACAGTATCGCACGGGTGTATCTCACAGTCAAATATGCAAACTATGCCGCAATTTAATTTTTTTTACCCCAAAAGGGTGTATATTGAATAGCGGAATAGAAAAAAGGATAAAAAACGGTGTATCTCACACGTACAAACACAGACTAGGCCCCGATTAAAATTTTTTGTACCCTAAAGGGAGGATGAGGAAGAGGAGTAGGAGGAGTTCGGAACAGGAGGCAAACTGAAGTGCCCTGCAATCCTTGGCGGTGGAAGGAGATGCGCCAAACAAATTTAAAAAGTGTATCTCACACGTACCGATACAGACTATGCCGTAATTTAATTTTTTACACTCCAAAAGCATGTATATTGAATAGCGGAATAGGAAAAATTTTATAATACGGTGTATCTCACACGTACAAACACAGACTAGGCCCCGATTAAAATTTTTTGTACCCTAAAGGCAGGATGAGAAAGAGGAGTAGGAGGAGTTGGGAACGGGAGGCAAACTAAAGCGCCCTGCAATCCTCGGCGGTGGAAGGAGATGCGCCAAACAAATTTAAAAAGGTGTATCTCACATGTACCGATACAGACTATGCCGTAATTTAATTTTTTACACTCAAACAGGGTGTATATTGAATAGCGGTGTAGGAAGATTTTTATAAAACGGTGTATCTCACACGTACAAACACAGACTAGGCCCCGATTACAATTTTTTGTACCCTAAAGGCAGGATGAGGAAGAGGAGTAGGAGGAGTTCGGAACAGGAGGCAAACTGAAGCGCCCTGCAATCCTCGGCGGTGGAAGGAGATGCGCCAAACACATTTAAAAAGGTGTATCTCACATGTACCGATACAGACTATGCCGTAATTAAATTTTTTACACTCAAACAGGGTGTATATTGAATAGCGGAATAGGAAAAATTTTACAAAACGGTGGTGTATCTCACACGTACAAACACAGACTAGGCCCCGATTACAATTTTTTGTACCCTAAAGGCAGGATGAGGATGAGGAGTAGGAGGAGGTCCGAACAGGAGGCAAAATGAAGCACCCTGCAATCCTCGGCGGTATGAGATGCGCCCCAAAAATTGGAAAGGTGTATCTCACGCGTACCGATACAGACTATAACGCAATTTAATTGTTTTTACCCCAAGGGTGTAGATTGAATAGCGGAATAGAAAATATGATATCAAAAGGTGTATGTATCTCACACGTACAGACCCAGACTAGGCCCAAATTACTATTTTTTGTACCCCCAAAGGCAGGATGAGGAGTAGGAGGAGTTCGGAACAGGCAGGAGGCAGACTGAAGCACCCTGCAATCCTTGGCGGTATGAGATGCGCCCCAAAAATTGGAAAGGTGTATCTCACACGTACCGATACAGACTATCCCGCAATTTAATTGTTTTTACCCCAAAGGTGTAGATTGAATAGCGGAATAGAAAATATGATATCAAAAGGTGTATGTATCTCACACGTACAGACCCAGACTAGGCCTAAATTACTATTTTTTGTACCCCCAAAGGCAGGATGAGGAGTAGGAGTAGTTCGGAACAGGCAGGAGGCAGACTGAAGCACCCTGCAATCCTCGGTGGTATGAGACGTGCCCCAAAAATTGGAAAGGTGTATCTCACACGTACCGATACAGACTATCCCACAATTTAATTGTTTTTACCCCAAAGGTGTAGATTGAATAGCGGAATAGAAAATATGATATCAAAAGGTGTATGTATCTCACACGTACAGACCCAGACTAGGCCTAAATTACTATTTTTTGTACCCCCAAAGGCAGGATGAGGAGTAGGAGGAGTTCGGAACAGGCAGGAGGCAGACTGAAGCACCCTGCAATCCTCGGCGGTATGAGATGCGCCCCAAAAATTGGAAAGGTGTATCTCACACGTACCGATACAGACTATCCCGCAATTTAATTGTTTTTACCCCAAAGGTGTAGATTGAATAGCGGAATAGAAAATATGAAATCAAGAGATGTATGTATCTCACACGTACAGACCCAGACTAGGCCCAAATTACTATTTTTTGTACCCCCAAAGGCAGGATGAGGAGTAGGAGGAGTTTGGAACAGGCAGGAGGCAGACTGAAGCACTCTGCAATCCTCGGCGGTATGAGATGTGCCCCAAAAATTGGAAAGGTGTATCTCACACGTACCGATACAGACTATCCCGCAATTTAATTGTTTTTACCCCAAAGGTGTAGATTGAATAGCGGAATAGAAAATATGATATCAAAAGGTGTATGTATCTCACACGTACAAACACAGACTAGGCCCAAATTACTATTTTTTGTACCCCCAAAGGCAGGATGAGGAGTAGGAGGAGTTCGGAACAGGCAGGAGGCAGACTGAAGCACCCTGCAATCCTCGGCGGTATGAGATGCGCCCCAAAAATTGGAAAGGTGTATCT
This sequence comes from Pelophylax lessonae, assembly GCF_965119305.1. Taxonomy (NCBI): domain Eukaryota; kingdom Metazoa; phylum Chordata; class Amphibia; order Anura; family Ranidae; genus Pelophylax; species Pelophylax lessonae. Next base: position 194,364,571 of record NC_138768.1, read on the forward strand.
CACACGTACCGATACAGACTATCCCGCAATTTAATTGTTTTTACCCCAAAGGTGTAGATTGAATAGCGGAATAGAAAATATGATATCAAAAGGTGTATGTATCTCACACGTACAGACCCAGACTAGGCCCAAATTACTATTTTTTGTACCCCCAAAGGCAGGATGAGGAGTAGGAGGAGTTCGGAACAGGCAGGAGGCAGACTGAAGCACCCTGCAATCCTCGGCGGTATGAGATGCGCCCCAAAAATTGGAAAGGTGTATCTCACACGTACGATACAGACTATCCCGCAATTTAATTGTTTTTACCCCAAAGGTGTAGATTGAATAGCGGAATAGAAAATATGATATCAAAAGGTGTATGTATCTCACACGTACAGACCCAGACTAGGCCCAAATTACTATTTTTTGTACCCCCAAAGGCAGGATGAGGAGTAGGAGGAGTTCGGAACAGGCAGGAGGCAGACTGAAGCACCCTGCAATCCTCGGCGGTATGAGATGCACCTCAAAAATTGGAAAGGTGTATCTCACACGTACCGATACAGACTATCCCGCAATTTAATTGTTTTTACCCCAAAGGTGTAGATTGAATAGCGGAATAGAAAATATGATATCAAAAGGTGTATGTATCTCAAACGTACAGACCCAGACTAGGCCCAAATTACTATTTTTTGTACCCCCAAAGGCAGGATGAAGAGTAGTTCGGAACAGGCAGGAGGCACACTGAAGCACCCTGCAATCCTCGGCAGTATGAGATGCGCCCCAAAAATTGGAAAGGTGTATCTCACGCGTACCGATACAGACAACCCCGCAATTTAATTGTTTTTACCCCAAGGGTGTAGATTGAATAGAGGAATAGAAAATATGATATAAAATTGGTGATTTTTCAATAGCACATGTGAACAGCAGTGTCTTATATCAGTCAGCTCTGCTGCAGGCTATGGAGGGAAAAAAAAAAGAAAATTCCTCTTTTAAGTTTGTAATTTTTAAATAGATTAGTACAGACTATGCCACAATTTAATTTTTTTAACCCAAAAGGGTGTATATTGAATAGTGGAATAGAAAAAAGTGTATACATTTTGAAATCACTCAATTATAGCACATGTGAACACAGCAGTGTATTATCACAGTCAGCAGCACTGAAGGAAAAGCGCTGCACACAACTGACTGATAAAAAATACTTTTTTCTCCCTCCTCCTCAGCGGGCAAAAAGATTGTGTTCACACCACCCCACACACAGCAAAATCGATGTGGACCACTGACCCTGCCTATCTCCAGCCTCGCCCTAAAATGATCAATAAGATCAGTCACTGCCGGCACTGCAAACCCCCCACACAGCAAAATCGATTGTAGAACACTGACCCTGACTATCTCCAGCCTGGCCCTAAAATGATCGATAAGATTGGTCACTGTCGGCACTGCAAACCCCCCCCACACAGCAAAATCGATTGTAGAACACTGACCCTGCCTATCTCCAGCCTCGCCCTAAAATGTCCTAACAACTCGCCCTGCCTGCAGCACTCCGACCTGTCCCTGATTCTGAATTCTTTTCGGACACAATATCATTTATGACTGTCTGTCCCTAATCAGCAGCCAGCATGTATGATGTGTGCTCTGTCCCTGTACTACAGCAGAATGACCCATCGGCGCTCGGTCTCGAACTTATAAAGACTTGGTCACATGCGTCAGATGGCCAATCACAGCTACTAATACATTTGTAGGCATGGCTGGGATGGCTTAAGGCACACCAGTTAAATGCTTGTTGATTGGCTGTTGAAAGCCCGCCATTAAAAGCGCGCCAATACATACAAACCCGGAAATAAAATGACCGAACACGGATTTTAAACCCGAACATACAGTAAAGTTTTCGGGTCCATGTTCGGGTAACAAAAATCCAATTATTCGGTACAAACACGAATAATACAGTCCGTGTTCGCTCAACACTAGTAATAACTACCAACTACTAATTATCAACCGCACGTGAGGCCTGTTCAGTTCACTCTTAATTGTAGCATAGTATGTAGCCTTGTGGAGATAAATCCTCTTAGGTCAACGCATTTTTCAGTTAGCTTCTTTAGGATACATGACGATAATCACAGAGAGAACTAAATACAAAAAAGTATTAAAATATGCATGATGCAAATGTAATCAATTTCAGTATACACATATCAGTTTTCAGTAAATATTTTTCTAAAGCTCAAACCTCTTGTCTGTAGCTGCAGCAACCACCCAGGAAACTGCCAGAGTGGGCTCTGAGACAAAAAGAGAGAATGAAGGATAGGCAGCTACCAATCATCTTCTATCTCCTATATATGTGAATATTGTACTTCATGAGATATATTAATACTTTTGAGCTCTTAAACCCCAAAGTGATGACTTGGGTCTTACATTTTGTATTGTATTCTAAAATGATTTAATAAACTTCATTAATGTAATAAAACAAACAAAAAAACATATGTACTGTATGTTGTAAAATGTATGAAGGCGCCTAATACCCAACTACAAAAGACTTCTGTGTTATAAACAGCTGCCCCTTTAAATTTAATGAACACATAAAACGTAAAAAGAATATAAAGTAAGGCACTGTTTAGTTATATGTGCATCTCAGAGAATGAAAAATTATGTAATTAGCGTCTATAAACTATGAATCCATAAAGTGCATAAAAAAAATGCATATAAAAAATAAGACACTATCATCAAAGTGTCAACCTGCATATATTCCATAAGTGCTTAGGAGAACATGAAAAAAATATAGTACAATAATCTATCACTTGTGCTCACGTCACGTGCATAAATAATGAAGAAAAAACAATTTCAACATATAAATGAGTACATGAATATAGTTCATAAAGAATAAAATGGAAATATATGGTCTGCCCAAACACCAACACCGTGCCTGTAGAGTTGATTTATAAGAACCTTTCCACCTCGTGAGCCAATCCACACTAAAATGCTCACCAGAAGGTCCCAGGCCACTGGGACCTAAATCGCCTTTCAAACAGCTGGGTGCCAAATCCCTTATACCACGTCCTCTCTCCTCTCCACAACCAGGATGTATATGAAAGCAAAGGACATAAACAAATAAAAGTGCCACTCCGTTTTATTGGGAAGCCAATACACACACATTTAAGGTCTTAGGCTTACAAAGAGAAGTGGCCAGACTGGCACTAGTGAGAACCGCCAAAGCAGAAATTGCATTCCCCTCCGTGTAGCCAGCTGACTCTCTCACCCTTCACCTAGACACTCCGAGGCCACGGCCGGCGTGCGTTCCGCGACAGTGCAGGAAGTTACCTCACTGGATAAACCGGAAGCTCAGATGGTAAACAGACCACATTGACACCTTACACTTTGATGATAGTGTCTTATTTTTTATATGCAATTTTTTGATTAAACTTTATGGATTCATAGTTTATAGATGCTAATTACATAATTTTTCATTCTCTGAGATGCACATTTAATTAAACAGCGCCTTACTTTACATATTTTTTATGTACTGTATGTTGCTCCAAGAATTTTGGTGCGGTCCCCTCAGCGAGTGGACCACCTAAGGGCACCAAGAGTATTTGTATTTATTGTGGGATTGATTCTACTAATAAGTGCCAAACGCGCACTAAATACCAACCTTTATCAGTGTACAGATGAAGTCCAGAAGGATCCACACAGCTGAAAAGGCAATGCCCCCCCCTAGTGAATATGAAGTAAATGGTGCAATGGTGGCTAGCTACTACAACTATCCTTTGACACAGTAAACCTACAAAACACATCAGACATATGACAGAACTGGAAGTGCCCAGTTGGCCATCTTGGAATTTGGTATGTGTAATCTCTTGACATATGTAAGCATATTGATGTCAAACAAATGATTTTAAATGTGGATTTCTGCACTATGGTCATTTTTTTATTTTATTTTTTTGTATGGAAACCATCTGTTGCAATTGTTTAAAATACCAAACTTGGAGGGGTGGTGGAAATCAAGGAATAAACTGATTGCGCTATTTTAGCCAGGTGACTTGTGGGTAATTCTTTTTGTAAGGTACACTGGCATTTGGAATTGGATGTATGGATTGTGATCACATGGAAATTAAAGTTTTTGCAATTAGTCACAAATACATGTGAGCATAATAAACATTTATAGATGTGATCACAATAATTGATCGGCTTATTATATTTTAGAAATTTGAACATACTACACACACACTATACAACATATTTTGTTGTTTCTTTGTTTTTGCTACCATAATTTTGTTTTTGCTACTATGGTTTGGCGATATAATTTTTGGAGGAAGAGTTGAAGGTGAAGGAATAAAGAAAATACACATTAGCTGTTCTGGAATCAAGCTTCATTTGACCCATCTGCATTGAGAGTACATCTGGTAAACATTTAAACATCTTAAGGATATATATTGGAGCGCTTAGTGAAATTTTAAGTAAAAAACTCCATCAGTCCCAGGATCAAAGGATATGTCAAATAGAAACACCTTTAATAAAGAATCCGTCTGTTGTTAATCAAGCATATAGTCCTCAGATGTAGAATCCATATATGCAAAGAGATGAAAGGGAAAAGATCATGGTGCAGTACATCACAATTAGTGAAAAACATACATACAGGGAGGGTTCCACCAGTGCAGGGTTCATGCAGCATGATGTGTACACACTTCCTCCACCCCTCATGCAGTGCACACTCACCAAAGCTAAAACAATCACTTGCTTGTAACAATACAGGTTTGGTGGGATGATTCACATGCACTTGGAGGATACAGCAAGCCAGCACCACAGGGTCTTCTCCCAATCTCTCAGAGGTCAATAATCATCATTGCAAAGTAAAATGGAAACAACGTTTATTGAGTAATAAAAGCACAAAGTAATAGCCACTCACATTGAAGAACACTTTGCTACTCCCAGCTAGCGGTGCAGTCACAGTTCAGTTCATCAGTGGGCAAAGCTTTTCTTGTGTCAAAGGCTTTTATTGACAATTACGTAAAGTTTATGCAAAAAGTCAATATTTGCAGTGTGGACCCTTCTTTTTCAAGACCTCTGCAATTTGCCCTGACTTGCTGTCAATCAACTTCTGGGCCACATCCTGATGATGGCAGCCCATTCTTGCATAATCAATGCTTGGAGTTTGTCAGACATTTTGGGTTTTTTTTTGTTCACCTGCCTCTTGAGGATTGACAACATGTTCTCGATGGGTTTAGAGTGCATTCACACTGCCGTGACTTGTGAGGCTACTTGTGTGCCCTCAAATTGCCCCAAGTCGCTTGACATAACAAAAGCAATGTTAATCAATAAGTGCCGTCTTAATTGGCACTACTGAAGTCGCTCCGACTTCAGAAAAGGGTCCTGTACTACTTTTAGGCGTCTTGTATCCGACTTGTCCCATAGACTTCAATGGGAGTCGCCTCCTTATCTTATTTGAAGCGACTTGTGATCCGACGTTCCATTAAAATGGTCCTGAACCAGAAAAAAAGATAATTTTTCTTCGAATTTTTAGTAGCGCAGGGATGGGGCTCCGCTCCACCTGGGCGTTTTTGTTGCAGGATTTTATCAGGCATTTTTTGGGCGTCTTTGGAGGCAGGCATGACTTATTTTGGATTTAGTGTCTGGGGGGGTCTAAAAAGTGTACTTGTGAAGTTTCAGCTCTGTAGCATGTCCAGAACCAGAAAAAAAAGATAATTTTTCTTAGAATTTTTAGTAGAGCAGGGATGGGGCTCCGCTCCACCTGGGCGTTTTTGTTGCAGGCGTTTATCGGGCATTTTTTGGGCGTGTTTGGAGGCAGGCATGACTTTTTTTGTATTTAGTGTCTGGGGGGGTCTAAAAAGTGTACTTGTGAAGTTTCATCTCTGTAGCATGTCCAGAACCAGAAAAAAAGATAATTTTTCTTAGAATTTTTAGTAGAGCAGGGATGGGGCTCCGCTCCACCTGGGCGTTTTTGTTGCAGGCGTTTATCAGGCATTTTTTGGGCGTCTTTGGAGGCAGGCATGACTTTTTTTGAAATTAGTGTTTGGGGGGTCTAAAAAGTGTACCTGTGAAGTTTCAGCTCTGTAGCATGTCCAGAACCAGAAAAAAAGATAATTTTTCTTAGAATTTTTAGTAGCACAGGGATGGGGCTCCGCTCCACCTGGGCGTTTTTGTTGCAGGCTTTTATCGGGCATTTTTTGGGCGTCTTTAAAGGCAGGCATGACTTTTTTTTAAATTAGTGTCTGGGGGGTCTAAAAAGTGTACCTGTGAAGTTTCAGCTCTGTAGCATGTCCAGAACCAGAAAAAAAGATAATTTTTCTTAGAATTTTTAGTAGTGCAGGGATGGGGCTCCGCTCCACCTGGGCGTTTTTGTTGCAGGCATTTATCGGGCATTTTTTGGGCGTCTTTGAAGGCAGGCATGACTTTTTTTTTTGCTTTAGTGTCTGGGGGGTCTAAAAAGTGTACCTGTGAAGTTTCAGCTCTGTAGCATTTCCAGAACCAGAAAAAAAGATCATTTTTCTTAGAATTTTTAGTAGTGGGCCTTTTTTAGTAGTGGGCGTTTTTGTTGCAGGCGTTTATTTTGACATAATTATTTTGACATAAAAAATTGGGTCAGGGATTCTTAAATAGCGATCATGGAACTATTCCTATCAGCAATGTAATTGCTTTTCTCTTTACTATACAGTAATGTCAGAAGACCACGTTTCCCATTAGTTTTCTTCAATGTAGACTGTGTTTTTTTTTTTTTTTTTTTTCCTTATATATACGTATGTAGTCTAAAACCTTAGAACTTAACAATAAAAACTGACAAGATTACTTGCTTTTATTAACACCTGCTTTTCTGCAGCCTTTAAATATGAAAAGCAGCACAATATTGTTTTCAAGAAACAAAACAAATGAACACCAATGTGTTTTGCCTCTTACCACCAATTTAAAGGGACAATTCTGCACTGATCACCAGTGTAAGAAGTCACTACACCATTATCACCAATGTAAGGGGGCATTTTACCACTGACTACTATTGTACAGCAACATTACACTAACTATCAATATAAGGAGGCAGTACACCACTACCACCATTGTATAGGGGCAGTTCACCACTGACTACTAACGTAAACTACACTAAGACGAATAATGTTAAAAAAAATGGTAAAATGTATAAAGCAAAAAAATAAATAAAAGAAAGTTGAAGGTTCCTCTTGGCTCTGTTGTAAACGGTCTAAGAAAGGGGCACACATCTGTGAGTCTAGCATTCGACCTAAAACGGAACTTTCGTACATTTCCCACAGTAATAGAATTACTCATTTAAAAAATGGTCATATTAATGTAGTAGAAAATATCATTTACTGTCATGTATCTGGTCCTGAAGCCAAAATTCTGCGAGGGCTGTCCTTGCGGCTGAGTGCTCGGTGTCCCTGAAGGTGATGGGCCGGTACGCACCGGTACTCAGTACCGCCACTTCCAAATATAGCTCTTGAGCGTACCGCCACATATCCGTGCGCCCAGAACGTGCTTTTAGCACACCGGTACACTCATTTGGACATCTGCCGCTTTTCAGAGCGCCCTTCACAATGCACGCTTCCTAATTCGTCCCACTGAGAGCAGAGACTACATTACCCATAGTACACCCTTGAGTTTTACAAGTGAAAAGCACATGCGTTGCTTTTGCCGCTGTCAGTGTCAACAACTCAACGTGGCCAGAGACTCGGAGAGGGTGTGTGAAACGCACACACTCGGCTCGGTAATAAAAATACAGTGTGAACAACACTTAATATGCTCTCCTGGCTTCAGACTCTGAGTACTAAAAGAACATGGTCAGAATCAGATGACTCGCTGGCTGACACCCCACCAAGCCAGAATGATATCGCTGCAGGTCAGACGCAAGCTAATGAAAGCGGTCGAGAACGAGGACGAGAATGACATCACTTCTTCTACCGATGAAAACAGCCGCGTTAGCGATCATGAGTGGCCAAAATGTAGGTACCAAGGACAAGTCCAGTATTTCTCCACAAGTTACCAGTGGCTGATGAGCAGAAATCAAAAGTTGGGTTGTAGTGTGTGTAGTCAAGTTTGTGCTGCGTGGACATGCAGCAAGGGCAGAGAATGTCGCAGGAGTGGAGTGGGTGCTTAATCTAGTCTTTTGGAAGGGACAAGGCTTTGACAGATAAAAGAAACTCTCTCGACATCAAAAGGCTTTCAAATCTGATCTTCCTAAAAATGCAATGGACCACCCTTGGATCAGTTTAATGCACAAACCTATGTGCAGACATGGCTGGCACTAGGGAGGAGAAGTGCAGCATCCACAAACTGTGAAGCCCAAAGTGCAAGGAAAGTGGAGCCCAAAACATGCTGGAGCCTTTTCTAGGTAAAATTATTTGTACAGTGCTTCTTATTTTTCATTTGATGTACTGTGATTGTATTTTGCTGAATCTGCTTTTGTTTATTTTTCAGGGGTAAAGAAATTAACCATCTTCAAGACCTCAAGACAACACAGTAGCAGAGGTCTGGAAGCCAGTAGTTAACAGATCAGATATCAGACTCCTGGTAAGGCAAACCAAGGACATACACAGGACAAGAGACAAGGTAAGATCCGTGGGCAATCCATGGTCAGAGATGAGAGGTATCCAAGGGCAGGCCAGGTCGGTAACAGGTGATTAGAAACAACAGCAAACACAGGAACAGGAAGCAGGAAGCTGAAGACCAGTCAGAAATGTCCATGTGCTGCAGTCACTCTTTAAAAGACCAGAGGGCACCAGGATCTGACATGTATTGTGTGCGCAATACGTGTGCGTGCATTCATGCAAGCACGGCCATATTGAAAATTGGCCACTGTGCCAGGCCTATGGACAACTCTCCTCTAGCTAGCCTAGGCAGCATTCACATGGGCAATTTGGCCAGTTGAGCAACCTGCTGAAGCCCATTCACTATAATGACAGGTGGCATGCATTGATCGCTGCTGGATGCACACAAAGGCTGTGTCTGTTTAAACATAATAAAACACCCCAATATACCTACATCACACCCCTTGAACCTTTTCATTGGGTAGAACTTGTCTGCAACACCCATTAGAGGAGAGGAAAAGGTTACTGCATTTGCAGCTCTTGTTTTATCATTAACACTATGAATAAACACTAAAAGTAATTTTTGAGTATAAAGTTGACTGTAAAGGGTTATCTGCTTAGTTACTGCCACAGTGACAGTGACTCTCAGTCTGTTGGTGCTTATATTGTTGTCGTAAGCTGAAAAATCTCTGAGCAGGGTAAGGAAGAGAGCTTTATACCAGCCATTCTGGTTCAAGTGTTGGGATCTGACATTGTAATCATCACAGGGCTCACTATGCTGACCATTTTCCACTTTGCATATCCTATACATACAATCTGTGGAGATGTTTCCGTGCTGTGGACAAAACAATATATATGTAGGTGCTGCCTCCACTTACAAAGAAAATTTGGGGAAGACCCCGAAAGAGTTCAAAAAGGGAGGAGGGGAAAAAGGCAAACTGTGGTTTATCCCAAACTAATAGACTTTATTGGTAACAAAATTCAAAATCACAAGCAACATCAAAAATAGCAGACTGCACATACAGAATTAAAAAATAGGACAACGTTGCCACTAAAAAACACACCGCACTCCGAAATAGAAATCAAACAGGAGTGTATTTATTCCACATCAAAAATAGGCATCAAAACTTCAAACTTGGTAATGAGTAAGCGACATTTTTAGTCGTGAAACGCGTCTACCTATTGTCCTATGTCTCACAGTTTGAAGTTTTGATGAATATTTTTGATGTGGAATAAATAAATACACTCCTGTTTGATTTCTATTTCAGAGTGCGATCACTTTTTCCTTGATTAAACAGTTACCGGATTACGGATCCGACCAGCACCTGATACTGTCTCACCTGGAGCGGTCACATCTCAGTTTGGACTCCAAACTAAAAAAACACACACCCAGGGTTTACCAACACACCGCATGTACACAGTTAGCAATTAGGCATGTCATTATATAGTGGTTAGGCTGGAGATCGGGTAGTAGTGAGTAGCAGGGAACCTCAGTGATGTTAACAGCCACCCAGCTATACAAAAAACACTGTGGACATCTGCTCTCACCATTCACCTATGATCTATTTATAGTTTACTACTACAGGTAAAGTGACATATGTTAAATAGTGTCCCTTCACTAGAAGTTACAAGGCTGTGATGCCTCAGGAATGCAGATCCTTCTAGTATAAAGTCACAATATATAGAAGGCAGCTTTGGAGAGTCTGGGGAGTCTGGGGAGTGTTCTGGTGTGTTACTCATAGTTGTGTTGACAGTGGGATTCACTACAGGTTGCAGGGCCACCTGCAATCGCTATGGCTTATGACATGCTCTAATCTCCTATAGCTAGCAGCTGTTGTTGCGGCTGGTTTTGTGGGACGGTCTCTGTCTCTCCAAGAGCGCCTCTTCCTCTTGCAGAGTATGCTGAGAGTATTTTCACAGGTGCAGATGTAGATCCTAGCTCACTCCCTCTTCGAGTATCGTATGCTATCAAGCAAGAGCTGAAGTTATTACTCTGGGGGTAAGAGTAAGAGGTATAGTTATGAGGTATGTTACTGATTTGTCTGTATATTCCTAATTGGCCACATGTTGGCAACAAGTACTGGCTAACCACACACACCAACCTTGACCTCTGAAGGGGTTAATAACCCAAAACCTAAGGACAGGATGTGTCCCATTAAATACTTCACATATGGGAAAATTCCAAAGAACTTAAAAGTCAGAATGGAAGGCAGGCACGCCACCCTGAGGAAGTCTACGTCACCTAGTGGAGGAAACATGTCTTCATTGGCGCACGGTTCATCGCCGCACCAGCTGTTGGCCCTTCACTAGCCATTTCCCTGACATCCCCAGGCTGCATTCCGATGCATAGCAAGAAATTGAAGCTGATCTACCACGGAGCCCAACAGTGAACCAACTATACCTCTTACCCCCAGAGTGATAACTTCAGCTCTTGCTTGATACCATACGATACTCAGCTTGGAGAGGGAGCGAGCTAGGATCAACATCTGCGCCTGTAAAAGTAGAGGCTACTACTGGGTTGATCGAGGCTCCCATACTCCCAGCATACCCTGCACAGCTGAGAGGAAGCCACGCTCTTGGAGAAGCTAGCAGCGGGAGATTAGAGCGTGTCATAAGCCAAAGCACTGAGATCCCTGCCTAGGTGGTCCTGCAACCTGTAGTGAATCCCACTGTCAACACAACCATGAGCAACACACCAGAAACACTCCCCAGATTGGGATTTGCTCTATCAATAATTGGAGTGTCAAACTTTTCATGGCGGCTCCAGAGAAAATTATTGTATCGATTTCTCAATCACCTCAGCTTATCTCCAAAGCTGCCTTACACATATTGAGACTATATATAAGAAGGACCTGCATTGCTGAGTAGAGTTGAGCGAACACATGGATGTCCGGGTTCGGCGCTGTGCAACGCCATCTGTGGCAAGGTCCACCTAACTACGGATACGTGGACCAGGGACGTTATATCTCCCTAACAGCACACTGGGTAAATGCAGTGATGGCTGGGCCTGAGGCGGATAGCAGTTTGGCGCATGTCCTTCCACCACCGAGGATTGCAGTGCGCTTCAGTTTGCCTCCTGTTCCTAACTCCTCCTACTCCGCTTCCTCATCCTCTACCGCCTCCTCATCCAGTCAGCGTAACACCTTCACCACCAACTTCAGCACAGCCAGCTGTAAACGACAGCAGGCAGTTTTAAAACGTGCCTGTTTGGGGGAAAAACCACACACCGTGCAGGAGTTGTGGAGGGGCATTCGACAGCAGACCGATGAGTGGTTGGTGCCAGTGAGCCTCAAGGCCGTCCTGGTGGTGTGTGATAACGGGCGAAATCTCGTAGCAGTTCTGGGCCTAGCCGGTTTGACACACATCCCTTGCCTGGCGCATGTGCTGAATTTGGTGGTGCAGAGGTTCCTTAGAAATTACCCCGATATGTCAGAGCTGCTGCAGAAAGTGTGGGCCGTCTGTGCGCAATTTCGGCGTTCTCACTCTGCTGCTGCTCGCCTGTCAGCGCTGCAGCTTAACTTCTGCCTTCCCGCTCACACCTCATATGTGACGTGCCCACAAGGGGAAACTCCACCTTGCACATGCTAGCCAGACTGTGCGAGCAGCAGCAGGCCATAGTGGAGTTTCAGCTGCAGCACGCACGTATGAGTCGCTCTGCAGAACAGCACCACTTCACCACCAGTAACTGGGCCTCCATGCGTGCCCTGTTGCTCTGTAACATATGCAGAATAGGCCGCAATTTAATATTTTTTCCCTAAATGGGTGTTTATTAAATAGCGGAAGAGAACAACAGTATCAAAGGGGTGTATCCCACAGTAACATATGCAGACTAGGGCGCAATGTAATATTTTTTTCCCTAAATGGGTGTATATTGAATAGTGGAATAGAACAACAGTATCCAAAGGGTGTATCTCACAGTAACATATGCAGACTAGGCCGCAATGTAATATTTTTTCCCTAAATGGGTGTTTATTGCAATGCGCAACACAACAGTATGTAATGGGTGTATCTCACTATACCATATGCAGGCAAGGCCACAATTTACTTTTTATCCCCTAAATGGGTTTTTATTGCAAAGCGGAATACAACAGTATGCAATGGGTGTATCTCACTGTAACATATGCAGACAGGGCCGCAATTAACTTTTTATCCCCTAAATGGGTTTTTATTGCAAAGCGGAATACAACAACAGTATGCAATGGGTGTATCTCACTGTAACATATGCAGACAGGGCCGCAATTAACTTTTTATACCCTAAATAGGTTATGCAATGCGCAACACAACAGTATGCAATGGGTGTATCTCACTGTACCATATGCAGACAGGGCCGCAATTTACTTTTTATCCCCTAAATGGGTTTTTATTGCAAAGCGGAATACAACAGTATGCAATGTGTGTATCTCACTGTAACATATGCAGACAGGGCCGCAGTTAACTTTTTATCCCCTAAATGGGTTTTTATTGCAATGCGCAACACAACAGTATGCAATGGGTGTATCTCACTGTAACATATGCAGCCTAGGCCGCAATTAACTTTTTATCCCCTAAATAGGTTTTTATTGCAATGCGCAACACAACAGTATGCAATGGGTGTATCTCACTGTACCATATGCAGACAGGGCCGCAATTTACTTTTTATCCCCTAAATGGGTTTTTATTGCAAAGTGGAATACAACAGTATGCGATGGGTGCATCTCACTGTAACATATGCAGACAGGGCCGCAGTTAACTTTTTATCCCCTAAATAGGTTTTTATTGCAATGCGCAACACAACAGTATGCAATGGGTGTATCTCACTGTAACATATGCAGCCTAGGCCACAATTAACTTTTTTTCCCCCCTAAATGGGTTTTTATTGCAAAGCGGAATACAACAACAGTATGCAATGGGTGTATCTCACTGTAACATATGCAGACAGGGCCGCAATTAACTTTTTATCCCCTAAATTGGTTTTTATTGCAAAGCGGAATACAACAACAGTATGCAATGGGTGTATCTCACTGTAACATATGCAGACAGGGCCGCAATTAACTTTTTATCCCCTAAATACTTTAGCTATATGTGCTTTTTAGCCTTAACACACTCCTTTATTTTCACCAAACAGCTCTATTCTGCACAATAGCTAAGTGCTTTGCAACTTCACTGCAGTTAACAACGTCATGGTTTCAAATCCCAACAATCACTACACTTGGGATCTCTTTTCACTCTCATTTCTTTTAGAGTTTTTTTTAAACTATCTCAAATTTTTGGGGGGGGGGTGGATGGGGGGGGGGTGTTCAATCCCAAATTTCAAGCACATTAATGGAACCAACACAATTTTGATTTTATGACTGTGGTCCTAGTTTTCTTGAGATGCAATTCTTTACATATTTACCATGGTTCTTACAATTTTTTGACCAATAAACATAGGTGTCTGATATTGGACTCTCTCCATATTTGAACAACACAGACCCTCATAGTCCAACACTACATTTGACTCACACCTCAACACAACACTGTCACATCCCTACCCTACATTACAACCCCTCACATCACCAGTACAAGCAGCATGCAAAGTGCAAAGCTCCGGCCTTGGCAGCTTAATGGCCCATACACTAAGAAGTTTTCAACACTTTTTCCTGTAGACTTAACCAAACCATATAATATGAGGTCAAACCTCAACACTTTCAATTTGTATGCAATCAGGCAGGCCCTTGCACTACATAGAAAAGGTCAATCTGAAGGATAAAGTCTTCTCTAAATATTAGAGTGTGTATGGCCCTTTTGTCTGTAGGCACCCACCCAAAACAATAAACACATGTTCCATTCAAAAGTCTTTATTGATTATAGAATGACAGCATAAGGAGGGATGCAGCAAGCTAATATTGTCAGTCTCCAGTCCATGTGCCTTTACAGCGCCAGCCCACGATCTTTGCTCCATGGCTACGGGATTCTGATCTCTTCCCCAACTTTATGCAGAGTCCAAAATCCATGCTGCACCTCTACCAGCTCATAGGGGACAGGCATGGCCAGGTTGCTGTTCAGCTTCCAAGCCACTTTGGAAGTTCTAGGGTGTTCATGTTGGTCATCGATGCTGCTTCTGGCCATGTGCCTCACCAAATATCCACTGACCACAAAAGAAGATGAGTGGAGTCCATGGAGGTGGGTTTCTAACAGCTACAACCGCAAGCAGTACCACTCCTGGAAAAATAAAACAAAGGATAAGACATTTCATTATGAAAATCACATCTTAATGCCCGTTTCCTTCATTCTGAACTTCATTTAATTTCGACATCACGAGTGAAATAACACATTTTCAGACAACTTACACAAACCAGAAAACATTAATGCAAACATTTGAATACACCCCTGTGACGCCAGACAGCCCATCACCACAGGCTTCTCAGGGTACATGCCATGATTCCAAGATGTCCAGGTTCTGAAAAATTAGAACACCATAAGATACCAACCAGCCGTTCATGTTATCAATAACTACACAGGTGGCATAGACACAAATAAACACCTGCCAGCTCTTATCAGCCCTTTCCACTATTCACAATACCAACATGTTTAATGTTAGAGGTGCATGTTCTTGCTCAAGTAACACAATTTTACCAATGTTGACTACACTTTATCTACAATGGCAAGTGTCATTGGCAGATGAGAATTACCCTCTGTCTCCCTGTGAGTGGCACCTCTGCTAACTAGCAAATTAATACACATGCCATATCTCGACCGGTTACAGTACTTACATGTAAAGTGGCTAGCAACCAGGGTATTCCGGGTGGCCATACCTGCAGTGGTGCTCCGCCGCCTGGGGGCCGCCGGCTGACGGACCTCTGGCTCCCTCTCCTCCGTCAGCTCTCAAGATTCATCCCGGGCAACGCACATGTTGTGCAACACGCAGCACGCCAGGATGATCTTGGAAGCCTTTGTAGGAGAGTACAGGAGTTCACCCCCAGGCCGGGCCAAGCAGAGAAACCGGGATTTGAGAAGACCTATGTTCAACTCGATGATACTCCGGCTTCTCCGCAAGGCCCTGTTGTAATTAATTTCTGCTCGGCCCTGGGGGTACCTGATTGGAGCCATCAGCCACGTCAGCTGCGGGTAACCAGCATCCCCTGAAAAAAAAGAAAAATATACTTTAGTTCTTCATATCATGTGACTTTAGATGACTCCTCAAAATGGGAGACAATTAGGCATTTTACTAAACAACCTGCTCGTCTGTGTGCAAAAACTCATATGAAACATCTCAACTCTGTCTAACTGCCTAAATCACTAATACAAATGGGAAAAAGGACACACAAAGTGGTGGGTTTCTCTTGCAAGTTCCAACTTGGCCCCTATTTTGTTCCTATTACATTAGCATAGGCCTTACTTCTGGAATATATCTGCAACTAGAGTGAGGAAACCAATATTGACTCACTTATGCAAAGTACTTTGGGGATATGACAATACCATTGGAATCATTTGTAGGTTTTGTTTGGGTGGCTAGAGGACACCATTTACACATTGGTTAACCACCTTCATTTGACTCAAAGACAACTTTGGAAATATTTCTGTGGTGAGCTGCTAAGCTGCTGATCTGGTTGTGTGTGAACAGCCTGCCAACTCCTAACACATCCATTTTAGGTAGGCTTTGCTTAAATCAGGGTGTACACCGATGTAGCTTATTCCTATGTCTATGTAATCTTACAGTTTATGTTGTTAAGACAAAATACTTTACCAATAAGCCACCCTTCGGGCATTTGGCCACTTTCAAACGCCTGGTACAGAGTACTGGTTCTTAACATACTGGAATCATGGCACGACCCTGGGTGACCAGTGTTGACACTCATTATGCGCTGTTTGGCGTCACAAACCAATTTGACGTTCACGGAGTGGTACTGCTTGCGGTTCCGGTACTCAATTTCGTGGCTCCTTGGTGGCCTAATGGCTATGTGGGTGCCATCTATTGCCCCTAGGATTTGCGGCATGTGTGCCCGCAGGTAGAAGCCCAACTTCACTTCATTCCACTCATTTTCATTCTGTGGCCAGTGGATAAAATTGGGCACTAGATCCACTATGGCATTAATGACCAACATGAACACCCTTGAAACTGTGGGCTGGCTAATGCCCATTATACTTCCAGAAGTGGCTTGGAAGCTGCCACGCCCTAAAATATACAAAGTGGCCAGCAATCTGGCCATGCCGGGCACCGCATGGCCGCGCTGTGTGTCCGGGTCAATTTTGTCTGCTATGAGCTGGTAGAGGTGTAGAATAGTTCCTCGCTCGAGCCGGAACTTCCTCCTGACATCAGAATCCCGCAGCTTGTCCAAATAGATCCTTGGAGCAAAAATGCGTGGCTGGCGAGGTAAGGGCACACGGACTGGAGGTGCTGCTGGAGGTGCTGCTGGAGGTGCTGCTGCAGCTGCTTCCCCACCTTCTGCTGCCTCCTGTGCTCGGGCCTCCTCAAACAGGGCATTGATAAATGCCAACATTGCACCATCTAAAGCGTCTGGGATCTCGTTTTCCATTTTGAACGCGTAAATTCGCGAATGCGCAGATATATATAGAAACGGCCGCTAATTATCACACCTGTGAGCCAGCTATAAAAGGAGCACATGGCCAATATGGCTGCTGGATGTTATAGATCGATGTTTCTTATGTACTAGCAAGACCCTGTGACCCACAACCTACATTATCTTGAGGTAAGACAATTGTATCCCTCTCTTCTTAAAAAATATTACAAATTCTCTCTCTCTCTCTCTCTCTATATATATATATAGAGAGATATGTCTGTTTGTGTGTTCTTGCTCACCGTTATTGTTTCCTGAAGGAGATAATTTGTACTTATCTTGGGTGTGCTTAAGTTGTCTATGGTGAATCCCCTCCAACCTACAATAGCTTGTAAATCCCCTTAAGTGTCTTTTAATCATTGTTAGTTGGCCCCATGTGCATGTGGTTTTGACATGTGTTTTCTCATGTTTGTTAAAGGTGTGCAGTCTAGATTTGGCATCTAAACCTGCCCCCTTACCTTACCAGCTTCCAAAGACACCATTTTTGCTTTCCTGATAACTGTAATTTTTTATGTGCACGTATGTAGGTCATGCGATTTCTCATGTATGTTTAATGTTTGCAGTCTCCTTTTGCCTATAAAAAATTACACCACCACCCCCACCAAGTCTGTTTGTGCCATTAGGTAAGTGTTGGAGGGCCTCGTGTGATGTTTGACCGTATGCGTTTTCTAATGTTTTTTTTTAATGTCTTTGCAGCCTCCTAGGCTGTGGTTTACTACCACCAACACCACCACCAACACCACCACCACCCCCACCAAGTCTGGGTAAGTGTTTGGAGGGCCTCGTGTGATGTTTGGCCATATGCGTTATCTTATGTCTTTTTTTTTATTTCTTTGCAGTCTCTTCTGCTCCACCACCACTACCACCACTACCACCACTACCACTACCGTGTTTGTGCCATTAGGTAAGTGTTTGGAGGGCCTCGTGTGATGTTTGGCCATATGCGTTTTCTTATGTCTTTTTTTTATTTCTTTGCAGTCTCTTCTGCTCCACCACCACTACCACCACTACCACCACCGTGTTTGTGCCATTAGGTAAGTGTGTTCTGTAACTGTTCACTAATTATACTGTATATGAAGAGCAATCTGCAAATCATGTATTTTTATGTTTTCTCTTTTGTCATTTCAGATTTAGGCATTTGGGGCTATTTGCTGCTGCTGGACAGCCAGATTATCTGCCCACCTCGTGCTCCCATGGCCCCACCCACTGGAAGGCTGAGGAGAGGGGGCAGGGTGGCCAGGGGGGGCAGGGTGGCTGCCAGGGTGGCCAGGGGGGGCAGGGTGGCTGCCAGGGGGGGCAGGGTGGCTAGGGGGGCAGGGTGGGCAGATCGTCTGGCTCTGGTGTGAGGGAGGCTCCAGCTGTATCCAGGAGGGAGTCCACCATCCCCATCCCGGAGCAAGAAGCCGAGGGAGGTGTTAACACACCAAGTGGACAAGCTGGCTCTTCTGACAGTAGTCCTGGAGAGGGTCTGTCCACCAGAGTCAGCTTGTCCACATTATCCCGGCTTCCCCGTTTCACCCCCAATCAGTGCTGTGCCCTGGTCCAGGCCTATATGGCCAGATATGAGGTGCTACATGGGACCAGGGCCACGTCTCACTCTGTAACAGAGAAGCGCAGATTGTGGGATGAAATCCGGGATGCTGTAAATGCACTGGGTGAAACACCTCGCCACAGTAACAGCGTGCGGAAGAAGGTCACCGACATCTGTGCGTCCGTTCGGAGGAAGCTAATTGCATGGGCTGCGGAGGGTCTTTATGACCGACAAGGTCGGCTGGATGAACGTGCACGAAGTTCTCTCTGGCCTTATCAATTACCTTTTTTGCAGATAATCGGGCCCGATACCATCTTTGCCAGAGAGGACTTAGATTCGGATGCTTTGCATCAAGGTAGGATATTATCTTGGATGTCAATTGTGTGTTTTTTACAAAAGATTAACTACTATCCTATGTGTGACATGAATAGAATTTGATACTTGGCCTTCCAAATGTCCTTTTTTTCTTTTCCCCAACCTGCAATTTGTTCATCTGTAGCACGGATCTCAGCCCCTCCACAGCCCATGCAGCTTGGCGACCCCGACGGACTCACGGGTGTTGACATCAGTGCTGACCCTCCTCCTGGTAAGTCCCATATCGTACTGTGCCAAACAATGTAGATGTATATTTTATTCTTTCCAAGATAGCTCATATTGCTATGTCCTTTACAGAAGATCCGCAGCAGGGAACACACCCAGTGCAGCAAGGCCTGGAGGAAGGTGTTGGTATGTATAGCAATTTTATAATTTTTAACGAATCTTATTAACCCAGTTAACACACATGTATTTTCTTTAAAAAGAGTGTTGCCTTTTAGATGTTTACCCTGCAAAACACCGTTGACAGCATTAATGGGTGCCGTCATTAGTATTCAGACCAAGCCTTCTTAACCTTTGGGAGGGTTTAGCAAGTGTCCTATGAGCCCAGGAAAGCAATTTTGAATCTTTGGCCGCAATGCTTAATTCCTGAAGCTAGGAGGGCAATCTGGCCATATTCATTACTGCCTAAGGTTATGTACTAAACATGTTTTTTTTATTTTTTTCAAAGAACATCAGGCCCCTCTTGACGTAGCAGCTGGAGTTGGATCAGGAGCTGGCGACGATTCTGCATCCAGTGCTGTGGTATGTGATATAAGGGAACAAGGTGCACATGTAACATTTCAATGGTAGTAATGATTTTGGCCTAGATGTGGCTTACATTGTGTGTATTAAATTAGTGCTATGACATTCTGACGATGCACCAGCACAACAAGAGTTCGATCTTGAACATCAGGGAATTATGTTAGAATTTGGGTTGCCACTAATGTGCCAAAAACATCCATGACCTTTAAAGTCCAGCCAGTCTTTGATTTTTCAGGTCCAAATTCATGTGTATCGTTTTGTTGGGTTGTCCTGTAGCCGATTGATGGCGAGATTTTAGACAACATACGTAGATTTCGAAAGTCATTGGTGTAGTAACAGATTTACCAAAAGCAAAAACAACCTACCACACCAGGGTTAATTGGGAACAGCTTCATGTCTAAACTGTGTTGCCTTTGTCATATTAGTCCTACCAACATAATATGTACCCATTATCAGAAGTGTTGCTAGCTTGGATAATATTACAATGAACAAGTACTTATTAGAAGCACATCAAACTTTTCAACGTTCAGCTTGGGGTGTTAAGTTGTCAAACTAATCCGAACTATTTAGTCATGATGTTTTATAATGATTTGGTCTATTTCTTCTGCTTTCAGGCAGCCTTCGATGCAGTGGGATTGTCACCTACCCAACCTCGTGCATCTCTGCTGGATGTGGCAGAGAGGCTGCTTACCGAGTATCTGATCCAAAATGAGTTAAGGAGGTCTACTCATCAATCTAGTGAGGTAGTACGGCTGCTAGGGCTCATACATGAATCTGTAGCAACGATGGCACGGGTTCAACAGGATATGCGTGAAAGCTTGGTAAGTTTAGCAAACCAGCATCAACTGGATCGGCAAAGTGTTGACACTCAGGTGCTGGACCCACGCCAACGCCTGTTTGGATCAGAAGATGCCCCATTGGCAGAGCCCTATCACTCACCTGCCACTGCAAGTTGTGCTAGTGGGAGGGTAATGCCAGTGTTGGCCACTTGGCAAGCAGCTGGGTATGTGACAATTCCTCCTGTAGCCACTCCTAGCACTTCACACTCCGTTCGGCCTCCCACACCCCTCAATGAGCAATCCTCCTGCACAACCTCATTGCGCACTGGTTCCACAATATCCCTTCCATTTGACTACACTCCCTCCACACCTTTAGAACTTCAATCCTACCCAGGCCGTCAGCCTTTGTCACCAGCCCCAGACGCCGTTTCCCCCCGCACCGTGGACCCCAACAACCAATCAACCACAACTCCCCACACATCTTCACAACCCTTGCACCACCAGCAGCATCAAATAGCCTCGGGGCAGCAGCAGCAGCGACAAAATCTAATGGTAATGGCACACTATCCCCAAATTCTGAGGCTGAGCCCAGAGCAGATTGGACTATTGGCCCAAGATCTTCTGTCTGGTACATTTCCAGGGTTTACCACATTGCAGCAGCCTCCTGGACACAATCTGATAATAATGGCCCACTGTACCAAAACCCTAAGGCTGAGCACAGAGCAGATTGGACTATTGGTCGAACATTTGCTGTCTGGAACCTTTCCAGTGTTCACCACACTGCATCAGTCACCACCACCAGCACCTTAATTTGATATTTATTGTATTTATTTGTGTTATTTTTGTTAATGATTGATACATTGGCCAATTTGTGGGGCCATTTTTTGGTTCAATTTGAGGGTGGCACAATATGATTTATTAGAGTGTTTTTTTTTGGTGTTAAGCAATAAAAATTTCAGCAAAATGAATAGTTTGTGTTTGATCTTTGGTTTTTTAGGAGTGTTGGTGGCCAAGTAAGGGCCCTGGTTAATGTAGGCATTTATACACACGTGCTTCTCTATCTCCAAACATATGATTTCATTTAAATTTGGAAAACTCAATGTTCACATAATGACCCAAGAAAAGGTCTCCCTTCAAATGTAGCTTCAAAACAAGTCTCAAGGATAACATATACCAAAGCCAACATGCTAACAATTACAGACCACACCACTCGACTAAACAAATACAACACAAAAGACATTCGATGTGTACACCAAAAAGAAAACTTTGGTAATAAAAGATAAACTCTTTTTAATAACACATGTAGGTGTCTACCAACTGTAGCGTCAAAAAAATATATTATTAAAATATGTAATATAATGAACAAAATTTCAAATGTAACATTTGTGTTGCAACGTGCAACATACAATTTTTTTTTTTTTTTTTTTATTAAAAAATATATATTTTTTTTTTTCAAAAATTTTTTTTTTTTTTTTTTAGTAAACATTTTTTTATATTTTTTTTTCAAAAATTATTTTTTTTTTTACTAAACAGTTTTTTATATTTTTGTTTAAAATATTTTTTTTTCTCTTTTTTTTCTTTTTTTGTAAGAACGATTCAAAGGCTTGACATTACGCACAAATGGCTCCTTAGGGTCCGGATCCACCCCACACAGCTGCTCCAATAACATTATTCGTTCTCCACACCACTTTAAATACGCCAGCATTACCTCGCTGGTGAGGTGGGTGTGCCCTGGGTAGAAAAAGACATGACAATTAGTTTTATGCAAAATGATCCTAACAAGGATTGTAATTAGGGTTGAGCGGACACCTAGATGTCCGTGTTCGATGGGTTCGGCCGAACTTTAAAAAAAAGTCTGGGTCCGTGTCCCGGACTTTTACCGAACTTTTCCCGGACACCGAACCCCATTGAAGTCAATGGGGACCCGAACTTTAAGGCACTAAAATGGCTCTAAAACACCAAAGGAAAGGGCTAGAGTGCTGCAAATGGCAGCAAAACGTAATTAAGAGCATGGCAAGTGCTCTGCAAACAAATGTGGATAGGGAAATAACTTAAAACAACAAAAAAAAACAGAAAAATAAAACAATGTTCTTCTTCATCTCTGAAGGACGAGGCCCATATGGAGTAGGAGGGAGGTTGAGGTGGTGGTGGATGTGGCGGTGACATAGGCATGCGCACAGGGTGTGCCGGGTGTGCCTGGGCACACCCTAATCACCTAGGGCACATAGCATTGCCAGTGAGGAGATGGGAAAGATCTCCCTCGGACCTGCTCTGCTCTATTTCTCTTTGCCTACAGGTACATGGCCCCGATACATTACTCTCCCTGCTGGCAAACACATGCATGTGTATTTCAACTTTGGGGTGCACACCTTAATGCAATAGGCTGCGCACACCTATGGGCGGTGTAGGTGGAAGCGGCGGTGGAGGAGGACCAGGGCCGGATTAAGAGCATCATGGGCTTGGTGCTGAGGATTTTGAAGGGCCTTAAGGGCCGTGCCTTGCCATGCACCCAGAGGAGGAAGGGTGCAGCCATGCATGCCTAATTCAACATGGGATGCTGTCTCTGAAGCCCATAAACACATCCATGCATCGGCAACTGTCCCTCCTTGTCCAGCCTTCGCGCTGTGTGGGGAGGTTCTGAGGGTGCTGCCTGGGGAAGCGAGCATAGAAGCCAGACTTCTGTGTTTACAAGTGACAGAAGAGCGGTAACAGTGAATATGGCCAACCCGGGGCCTATATAAAAGGTAGGGGCCTGGAGCTGCAGCTCCAATAGCCCCTACGTTAATCTGGCCCTGAGGAGGAGGACGAGGTAGCCAACACTGCTTCTTTTCACAAATTTTAAATGAGGGTACACCCCAAAAGAGTGAGAAAGAGCAAAAATGGAACAATGGGTGGGTAAGGTCGGTATCCATTGCTATTCTGCATAAGGTACGGAAAAGTCCCGTGGGATCCATGCCTGGTTCATTTTAATGAACGTGAGCTTGTCCACATTGTCTCTGGACAGGCGGCTGTGCTTGTCTGTTATAACGCCCCCAGCCGTGCTAAATACCTGTTCAGATAATACACTGGCTGCAGGGCACGCCAGCACCTCCAAGGCGTAAAGGGCAAGCTCAGGCCATGTGCCCAATTTGGAGACCCAGAAGTTGAAGGGGGCAGACCCCTCATTCACTACATGTAGGCGTGTGCACACATACTGCTCCACCATGTTGGTAAAATGCTGCCTCCTGCTAAGACGTTCCATCTGAGCTGCTGGTGCTGCTGTTTGTTGTGGCATGCTGACAAAGCTTTTCCACATTTCGGCCATGCTAACCCTGCCTTCTGAGGTGCTGGGGGTGCCCTGGTTGCGTTGGTGACCTCCTCCCCCTCCTCCTCTGCCTTGTGCTTCCACTGCGGCCCCGCTGTCAGATGGGAATGCCAGCAGCATGGCGTCTACCAGCGTGCGCTTGTACTCGCGCATCTTGCGATCGCGCTCCAGTGAGTGAATTAAAGACGGTACGTTGTCCTTGTAACGGGGATCCAGCAGCGTGGCCACCCAGTAATCAGCACAAGTTAGAATGTGGGCAACTCGGCGGTCGTTGTGGAGACACTGCAGCATGTAATCGCTCATGTGTGCCAGGCTGCCCAGAGGCAACGAAAGGCTGTCCTCTGTGGGAGGTGTATCGTCCGTGTCCTCTGTATCCCCCCAGCCACGCACCAGTGATGGCCATGAGCTGGCCTGGGTGCCACCCTGCTGTGAACATGGTTCCATCTCCTCCTCCAGCTCCTCCTCCTCCTCATCCTCCTCATCCTCCAGAACTGTGCCCCTGCTGGACAATTGTGTCCCTGGCGTTTGTGTGTGCAGGAACCCACCCTCGGAGCCCCTTGCGAATGACTGCCCTGAAAGCCTTGGAAATGTTACCTCTTCATCCTCCTCCTCCTCCTCATCCTGTGCCACATCCTCTTCCATCATCGCCCGAATTGTTTTTTCAAGGAGGCATAGAAGTGGGATAGTTAAGCTGACAACGGCGTCATTGCCACTGGCCATGTTGGTGGAGTACTCAAAACAGCGCAACAAGGCACACAGGTCTCGCATGGAGGCCCAGTTATTGGTGGTGAAGTGGTGCTGTTCCGCAGAGCGACTCACGCGTGCGTGCTGCAGCTGAAACTCCACTATGGCCTGCTGCTGCTCGCACAGTCTTTCCAGCATGTGCAAGGTGGAGTTCCACCTTGTGGGCACGTCACATATGAGGCGGTGAGCGGGAAGGCCGAAGTTACGCTGCAGCGCTGCCAGGCGAGCAGCAGCAGGGTGAGAACGCCGAAAGTGCGCACAAACGGCCCGCACTTTCTGCAGCAGCTCTGACATATCGGGGTAGTTTTTAAGGAACCTCTGCACCACCAAATTCAGCACATGCGCCAGGCAAGGGATATGCGTCAAACCGGCTAGGCCCAGAGCTCCTATGAGATTTCGCCCAGGCCGGGCTTGAGGCTCGCTGGCAGCAACCACTCATTTGTCTGCTGTTCCATGCTCCTCCACAACTCCTGCGCGATGTGTGGTTTGTCCCCCAAACAGGCAAGTTGTAAAACTGCCTGCTGTCGTTTACCCCTGGCCGTGCTGAAGTTGGTGGTGAAGGTGTTACGCTGTCCGGATGAGGAGGCGGTAGAGGATGAGGAAGCGGAGTAGGAGGAGTTAGAAACAGGAGGCAAACTGAAGCGCCTTGCAATCCTCGGTGGTGGAAGGACATGCGCCAAATTGCTATCCGCCTCAGGCCCATCCGCCACTGCATTTACCCAGTGTGCCGTTAGGGAGATATAACGCCCCTGACCGTGCTTACTGGTCCACGTATCGGTAGTTAGGTGGACCTTGGCACAGATGGCGTTGCGCAGTGCACACCTGATTTTTTCCCCCACTTGGTTGTGCAGGGAAGGGATGGCTTGCCTGGAAAAGTAGTGGCGGCTGGGCACGACGTACTGTGGGACAGCCACCGACATAAGGTTTTTAAAACTGTGCGTCTCCACCAGACGGAATGACAGCATTTCAAAGGCCAATAATTTTGAAATGCTGGCATTCAGGGCCAGGGATCGCGGGTGGGTAGGGGGGTACTTCCTCTTCCTCTCAAGTGTTTGGGAGATGGAAAGCTGAACGCTTCCACGGGACATTGTGGAGATGGTTGTTGGTGACCCAGGTGGTGGTGTTGCTGACAGATCGTCTGTTTGCGGGGTGGCAGGTGCCGGTATCACTACAGATGTGGCTGGAGCGGCCGAGACTGCAGCAGAAGAGGAAGCAGGATGAGCCAGAGACGTTTCTTGGTTTTGAAGGTGTGTACTCCACTGCAGCTTGTGCTTTGCACTTAGATGCCTGATCATGCAGGTTGTGCTCAGGTTGAGAAGGTTTATGCCTCGCTTCAAGCTCTGATTGCACAGGGTGCAAACCACTCGTGTCCTGTCATCAGCACATTTTCTAAAGAACTTCCACGCTAGAGAACTCCTTTGAGCTGACTTTGGTGCGCTCGTTCCCTTGCTGCATTGGGCAGTAGCGGGCGTAGTGTCTAGGGCACGGCCGCTCCGCTTCTGCACCCTGCTCTCTCTTCTGCTGTGCTGGTGGCTCTGTGCGACCACCGCCTCTTCCTCCAAACTACTCAGGTCACCTGCATGACGTTCATTCCATGTGGGGTCGAGGACCTCATCGTCCTCCACATCATCTTCCACCCAGTCTTCATCCCTGCCCTCCTTGTCGGTCTCCACAATGCTGAACGCCGCAGCAGTTGGCACCTGCGTTTCGTCATCATCGGAGACGTGCTGCGATGATCCTTGCATGTACTCATCTTGAGAAATAAGTGGTTGGGCATCGCTGCACTCAATCTCTTCCACTTCTGGGGCAGGGCTAGGTGGATGGCCCTGGGAAACCCTGCTGACAGAGTCATCAAAAAGAAGAAGAGACTGCTGTATGGCTTGGGGCTCAGACTGCTTGCCTGATTTGCAAGGGGGTGAGGTGAAAGACGGTTGGACATCGGCTGCAGGTGCCAACTGTGACCTTTCTGCAGTAGACTGGGTGGGAGACAATGTGAAGGAACTGGAGGCACTGTCAGCAGCAAACCAATCTACTATCGCCTCCACTTGTTCTGGCCTCATCACTTCTAGGGGCGTATGATGCCCTACCAAATACTGATGCAGGTTCTGTCGCCTACTCACACTTGAGGAAGGTGTTTCACTTGTGCGTGTAGCTGGCACAGATCGACCACGTCCTCTACTTGCAACAGGAGCTCTACCAGCAGCACCACGACCCAGGCCACGGCCCTTATTTGACGGTCTCCTCATATTTCTGTAATTTAAGATCTTGCCCTAAAAAGGTTTTTATTGAATAGCGGAATAGGAAATATGATCCAAAAAAGTGTATGTATCTCGCACGTACAAAACCACACTAGGCCCCAATTACTATTGTTTCTACCCCTAAAAGGATGGATGAGGAGTAGGAGGAGTATGGAACAGACAGCACCCTCAAATCTTCAGAAGTATGAGATGAACCTCAAAAACTTGGAAAGGTGGATCTCACACGTACCGACACAGACTATCCCGCAATTCAATTGATCCTCAAAGGTTTTTATTGAATAGCGGAATAGGAAATATGATCAAAAAGAAAGTGTATGTATCTCACACGTACACCACCACACTAGGCCCCAATTACTATTGTTTGTACCCCTAAAAGGATGGTTGAGCAGTAGGAGGAGGAGTATGGAACAGGCAGCACCCTCAAATCTTCAGAAGTATGAGATGAACCCCAAAAACTTGGAAAGGTGGATCTCACACGTACCGACACAGACTATCACGCAATTTAATTGATCCCCAAAGGTTTTAATTGAATAGCGGAATAGAAAATATGATCAAAAAGAAAGTGTATGTATCTCACACGTACACCACCACACTAGGCCCCAACTACTATTGTTTGTACCCCTAAAAGGATGGTTGAGCAGTAGGAGGAGGAGTATGGAACAGGCAGCACCCTCAAATCTTCAGAAGTATGAGATGAACCCCAAAAACTTGGAAAGGTGGATCTCACACGTACCGACACAGACTATCACGCAATTTAATTGATCCCCAAAGGTTTTAATTGAATAGCGGAATAGAAAATATGATCAAAAAGAAAGTGTATGTATCTCACACGTACACCACCACACTAGGCCCCAATTACTATTGTTTGTACCCCTAAAAGGATGGTTGAGCAGTAGGAGGAGGAGTATGGAACAGGCAGCACCCTCAAATCTTCAGAAGTATGAGATGAACCCCAAAAACTTGGAAAGGTGGATCTCACACGTACCGACACAGACTATCACGCAATTTAATTGATCCCCAAAGGTTTTAATTGAATAGCGGAATAGAAAATATATTCAAAAAGAAAGTGTATGTATCTCACATGTACACCACCACACTAGGCCCCAATTACTATTGTTTGTACCCCTAAAAGGATGGTTGAGCAGTAGGAGGAGGAGTATGGAACAGGCAGCACCCTCAAATCTTCAGAAGTATGAGATGAACCCCAAAAACTTGGAAAGGTGGATCTCACACGTACCGACACAGACTATCACGCAATTTAATTGATCCCCAAAGGTTTTAATTGAATAGCGGAATAGAAAATATGATCAAAAAGAAAGTGTATGTATCTCACACGTACACCACCACACTAGGCCCCAATTACTATTGTTTGTACCCCTAAAAGGATGGTTGAGCAGTAGGAGGAGGAGTATGGAACAGGCAGCACCCTCAAATCTTCAGAAGTATGAGATGAACCCCAAAAACTTGGAAAGGTGGATCTCACACGTACCGACACAGACTATCACGCAATTTAATTGATCCCCAAAGGTTTTAATTGAATAGCGGAATAGAAAATATGATCAAAAAGAAAGTGTATGTATCTCACACGTACACCACCACACTAGGCCCCAATTACTATTGTTTGTACCCCTAAAAGGATGGTTGAGCAGTAGGAGGAGGAGTATGGAACAGGCAGCACCCTCAAATCTTCAGAAGTATGAGATGAACCCCAAAAACTTGGAAAGGTGGATCTCACACGTACCGACACAGACTATCACGCAATTTAATTGATCCCCAAAGGTTTTAATTGAATAGCGGAATAGAAAATATATTCAAAAAGAAAGTGTATGTATCTCACATGTACACCACCACACTAGGCCCCAATTACTATTGTTTGTACCCCTAAAAGGATGGTTGAGCAGTAGGAGGAGGAGTATGGAACAGGCAGCACCCTCAAATCTTCAGAAGTATGAGATGAACCCCAAAAACTTGGAAAGGTGGATCTCACACGTACCGACACAGACTATCACGCAATTTAATTGATCCCCAAAGGTTTTAATTGAATAGCGGAATAGAAAATATGATCAAAAAGAAAGTGTATGTATCTCACACGTACACCACCACACTAGGCCCCAATTACTATTGTTTGTACCCCTAAAAGGATGGTTGAGCAGTAGGAGGAGGAGTATGGAACAGGCAGCACCCTCAAATCTTCAGAAGTATGAGATGAACCCCAAAAACTTGGAAAGGTGGATCTCACACGTACCGACACAGACTATCACGCAATTTAATTGATCCCCAAAGGTTTTAATTGAATAGCGGAATAGAAAATATGATCAAAAAGAAAGTGTATGTATCTCACACGTACACCACCACACTAGGCCCCAATTACTATTGTTTGTACCCCTAAAAGGATGGTTGAGGAGTAGGAGGAGGAGTATGGAACAGGCAGCACCCTCAAATCTTCAGAAGTATGAGATGAACCCCAAAAACTTGGAAAGGTGGATCTCACACGTACCGACACAGACTATCACGCAATTTAATTGATCCCCAAAGGTTTTAATTGAATAGTGGAATAGAAAATATGATCAAAAAGAAAGTGTATGTATCTCACACGTACACCACCACACTAGGCCCCAACTACTATTGTTTGTACCCCTAAAAGGATGGTTGAGCAGTAGGAGGAGGAGTATGGAACAGGCAGCACCCTCAAATCTTCAGAAGTATGAGATGAACCCCAAAAACTTGGAAAGGTGGATCTCACACGTACCGACACAGACTATCACGCAATTTAATTGATCCCCAAAGGATTTAATTGAATAGCGGAATAGAAAATATGATCAAAAAGAAAGTGTATGTATCTCACACGTACACCACCACACTAGGCCCCAATTACTATTGTTTGTACCCCTAAAAGGATGGTTGAGCAGTAGGAGGAGGAGTATGGAACAGGCAGCACCCTCAAATCTTCAGAAGTATGAGATGAACCCCAAAAACTTGGAAAGGTGGATCTCACACGTACCGACACAGACTATCACGCAATTTAATTGATCCCCAAAGGTTTTAATTGAATAGCGGAATAGAAAATATGATCAAAAAGAAAGTGTATGTATCTCACATGTACACCACCACACTAGGCCCCAATTACTATTGTTTGTACCCCTAAAAGGATGGTTGAGCAGTAGGAGGAGGAGTATGGAACAGGCAGCACCCTCAAATCTTCAGAAGTATGAGATTGTGTTCACTGTACCCCACAAAGATTGTGTTCACTGCACCCCACAAAGATTGTGTTCACTGCACCTCAAAAAGGATTTTGTTCACTGCACCCCACAAAGATTGTGTTCACTGCACCCTAAAAGGATTTTGTTCACTGCACCCCAAAAAGATTGTGTTCACTGTACCCCCCAAAGATTGTGTTCACTGCACCCCACAAAGATTCTGTTCCCTGTACCCCACAAAGATTGTGTTCACTGCACCCCACAAAGGATTTTGTTCACTGCACCCC
Organism: Pelophylax lessonae; assembly: GCF_965119305.1. Lineage (NCBI taxonomy): Eukaryota > Metazoa > Chordata > Amphibia > Anura > Ranidae > Pelophylax > Pelophylax lessonae. Next base: position 194,394,843 of record NC_138768.1, read on the forward strand.
AAAAAGATTGTGTTCACTGCACCCCAAAAAGGATGTTGTTCACTGCACCCCAAAAAGGATTTTGTTCACTGCACCCCAAAAAGACTGTGTTCACTGCACCCCACAAAGATTGTGTACACTGCACCCCACAAAGGATTTTGTTCACTGCACCCCAAAAAGATTGTGTTCACTGTACCCCCCAAAGATTGTGTTCACTGCACCCCACAAAGGATTTTTTTCACTGCACCCCAAAAAGATTGTGTTCACTGTACCCCCCAAAGATTGTGTTCACTGCACCCCACAAAGATTCTGTTCACTGTACCCCACAAAGATTGTGTTCACTGCACCCCACAAAGGATTTTGTTCACTGCACCCCAAAAAGATTGTGTTCACTGCACCCCAAAAAGTATTTTGTTCACTGCACCCCAAAAAGGATGTTGTTCACTGCACCCCAAAAAGGATTTTGTTCACTGCACCCCACAAAGATTGTGTTCACTGCACCCCACAAAGGATTTTGTTCACTGCACCCCAAAAAGATTGTGTTCACTGCACCCCAAAAAGGATTTTGTTCACTGCACCCCAAAAAGGATGTTGTTCACTGCACCCCAAAAAGGATTTTGTTCACTCCACCCCAAAAAGATTGTGTTCACTGCACCCCACAAAGATTGTGTTCACTGCACCCCAAAAAGGATTTTGTTCACTGCACCCCACAAAGATTGTGTTCACTGCACCCCAAAAAGATTGTGTTCACTGCACCCCACAAAGGATTTTGTTCACTGCACCCCAAAAAGATTGTGTTCACTGTACCCCCCAAAGATTGTGTTCACTGCACCCCACAAAGATTCTGTTCACTGTACCCCACAAAGATTGTGTTCACTGCACCCTAAAAGGATTTTGTTCACTGCACCCCAAAAAGGATGTTGTTCACTGCACCCCAAAAAGGATTTTGTTCACTGCACCCCAAAAAGGATGTTGTTCACTGCACCCCAAAAAGGATTTTGTTCACTGCACCCCAAAAAGATTGTGTTCACTGCACCCCACAAAGATTGTGTTCACTGCACCCCACAAAGGATTTTGTTCACTGCACCCCAAAAAGATTGTGTTCACTGCACCCCAAAAAGGATTTTGTTCACTCCACCCCAAAAAGATTGTGTTCACTGCACCCCACAAAGATTGTGTTCACTGCACCCCAAAAAGGATTTTGTTCACTGTACCCCAAAAAGATTGTGTTCACTGCACCCCACAAAGATTGTGTTCACTGCACCCCACAAAGGATTTTGTTCACTGCACCCCAAAAAGATTGTGTTCACTGTACCCCCCAAAGATTGTGTTCACTGCACCCCACAAAGATTCTGTTCACTGTACCCCACAAACATTGTGTTCACTGCACCCTAAAAGGATTTTGTTCACTGCACCCCAAAAAGGATGTTGTTCACTGCACCCCAAAAAGGATGTTGTTCACTGCACCCCAAAAAGGATTTTGTTCACTGCACCCCAAAAAGATTGTGTTCACTGCACCCCACAAAGATTGTGTTCACTGCACCCCACAAAGGATTTTGTTCACTGCACCCCAAAAAGATTGTGTTCACTGCACCCCAAAAAGGATTTTGTTCACTGCACCCCAAAAAGGATGTTGTTCACTGCACCCCAAAAAGATTGTTTTCACTGCACCCCAAAAAGATTGTGTTCACTGCACCCCACAAAGATTGTGTTCACTGCACCCCACAAAGGATTTTGTTCACTGCACCCCAAAAAGATTGTGTTCACTGCACCCCAAAAAGGATTTTGTTCACTGCACCCCAAAAAGGATGTTGTTCACTGCACCCCAAAAAGATTGTTTTCACTGCACCCCACAAAGATTGTGTTCACTGCACCCCACAAAGGATTTTGTTCACTGCACCCCAAAAAGATTGTGTTCACTGCACCCCAAAAAGGATTTTGTTCACTGCACCCCACAAAGGATTTTGTTCACTGCACCCCAAAAAGATTGTGTTCACTGTACCCCCCAAAGATTGTGTTCACTGCACCCCACAAAGATTCTGTTCACTGTACCCCACAAAGATTGTGTTCACTGCACCCTAAAAGGATTTTGTTCACTGCACCCCAAAAAGGATGTTGTTCACTGCACCCCAAAAAGGATTTTGTTCACTGCACCCCAAAAAGGATGTTGTTCACTGCACCCCAAAAAGGATTTTGTTCACTGCACCCCAAAAAGATTGTGTTCACTGCACCCCACAAAGATTGTGTTCACTGCACCCCACAAAGGATTTTGTTCACTGCACCCCAAAAAGATTGTGTTCACTGCACCCGAAAAAGGATTTTGTTCACTCCACCCCAAAAAGATTGTGTTCACTGCATCCCACAAAGATTGTGTTCACTGCACCCCAAAAAGGATTTTGTTCACTGTACCCCAAAAAGATTGTGTTCACTGCACCCCACAAAGATTGTGTTCACTGCACCCCAAAAAGATTGTGTTCACTGCACCCCACAAAGGATTTTGTTCACTGCACCCCAAAAAGATTGTGTTCACTGTACCCCCCAAAGATTGTGTTCACTGCACCCCACAAAGATTATGTTCACTGTACCCCACAAACATTGTGTTCACTGCACCCTAAAAGGATTTTGTTCACTGCACCCCAAAAAGGATGTTGTTCACTGCACCCCAAAAAGGATTTTGTTCACTGCACCCCACAAAGATTGTGTTCACTGCACCCCACAAAGGATTTTGTTCACTGCACCCCAAAAAGGATTTTGTTCACTGCACCCCAAAAAGGATGTTGTTCACTGCACCCCAAAAAGATTGTGTTCACTGCACCCGAAAAAGGATTTTGTTCACTCCACCCCAAAAAGATTGTGTTCACTGCATCCCACAAAGATTGTGTTCACTGCACCCCAAAAAGGATTTTGTTCACTGTACCCCAAAAAGATTGTGTTCACTGCACCCCACAAAGATTGTGTTCACTGCACCCCAAAAAGATTGTGTTCACTGCACCCCACAAAGGATTTTGTTCACTGCACCCCAAAAAGATTGTGTTCACTGTACCCCCCAAAGATTGTGTTCACTGCACCCCACAAAGATTATGTTCACTGTACCCCACAAACATTGTGTTCACTGCACCCTAAAAGGATTTTGTTCACTGCACCCCAAAAAGGATGTTGTTCACTGCACCCCAAAAAGGATTTTGTTCACTGCACCCCACAAAGATTGTGTTCACTGCACCCCACAAAGGATTTTGTTCACTGCACCCCAAAAAGGATTTTGTTCACTGCACCCCAAAAAGGATGTTGTTCACTGCACCCCAAAAAGATTGTTTTCACTGCACCCCACAAAGATTGTGTTCACTGCACCCCACAAAGGATTTTGTTCACTGCACCCCAAAAAGATTGTGTTCACTGCACCCCAAAAAGGACGTTGTTCACTGCACCCCAAAAAGATTGTGTTCACTGCAGCCCAAAAAGATTGTGTTCACTGCAGCTCACACACAGAAAAATGGATGTGGATCACTGACACCTGCCTATCTCCTATCCCACACCACACAGCAATATCGATTGTAGTTTGTAGAACACAGTTTCCCTAAAATTCAGCAGCAGCAGCCTCTCCCTAACAGGATTGAGAAGAGATCGTAGATCAGGATTGAGTGCAGAGTCACCCCACCCCCCACCCCACACAGCAATATCGATTGTACTTTGTAGAAAACACTGACCCTATAATTCAGCAGACTCTATCCCTAAAATGCCTACAACTCGCCCTGCCTAAACACTCCGACCTGTCCCTCAATTCTATCCGGACACAAATGGTTTTTTCCTGCATGTCTTTCCCTAATCAGCAGCCAGCACGTTGATGTGTGCTCTGTCCCTGATCTAAGCAGCAGAATGAAGACGCTGCGGCTGCCTGGAACTTATAAAGACTTGGTCACATGCTTCAGACGGCCAATCACAGCTACTGAGACATTTGCAGGCATGGCTGGGATGGCTTAAGGCACACCAGTTAAACGATTGTTGATTGGCTGTTGAAAGCCCGCCATGAAAAGAGCGCCAAAGCATGCAAAACCCGGAAATAAAACGACCGAACACGGATTTTTACCCGAACATACAGTAAAGTGTCCGTGTCCGTGTTCGGGTACAAAAAATCCAATTATTCAGTACGAACACGAATAATACAGTCCGTGTTCGCTCAACACTAATTGTAATTAATGTGCCTCAACAAATATGCTTAGGAGTCTATTGGTTGGCTTTTATGAACACTCTGAAGCAAATATGCTAAATTGATGTTGTAAACCTTGAACTCAAACTTTCAACTCAAATTGTTCAAAAGGTTACATAAGATGGCTTGGAATGTTAGTAGCAGTTCCACCAAAGCTAAGTAAAAGGCTTTTCTGCATGTAAACACAAGCAATCATTTTGAAGAATGTAAGGTGTTTTGTGTTCAATTGGTCAACACGATACATGTGCACACATTTATCTCTATCACCATTGGAATCTGTGGAGCGTTCTCTCTCCCTCTTACTGTCTATAGTTTGAACCTGACACATAGTAGAGACTCACCCTTTGGAATTTTGAGGGACAGTTCTGGACGGAGCAGATGTGTCTCCTCCCCTGATGTCCTTCGCTCCATCCCAGCTGTGTTAAGAGAGAAGAAAAAGTTTCTCAACAAATGGACTCACGCTAACTGTAGGTTACGCAGTCATGAAAACGCTCTAACACCCACTCCTTACCCCTCCACACTTCCCTGAAAGTTTTATTTAGACATTGATACGGTGGTGATGCAGATTTGTACAGTGCAAGCGTCATTCTTCTGGGTGAAGCTTGTAGCGTTAAGGATACGTACTCCCTGCTTTTGTGCTGATTGTGTTTCTCTGATGTTTTTTGTGCCTCAGCCCTGCCTGTTCTAAGTGTTGGGAACATATCATTTTTGGAGGGCTGCGGAAAACTAATCAGGTTAGACTACCCTCTCTAGGTTTTTGGGGATGAGAGAAATCACGATCCTCCTTTTTACATGGCCCCTGTACACACCTCTAGGCACCTCCCTCCTGTTGGTTGACCCCACAGCAGGCAGCTTGCTATGGAGGCACATGAGATGAAGCCAAGCACCCTGTGCCTGTTCAGGCACTAGGCTGTGAGCCAGCCTTGCCCCCCTCCCTTCCGATGGTCTCAATGATTAGGAGTGACAGCATCAGGAGGCAATATTGGCATGCTGTCACCTCAGTTAAGGAGGAGGGGGAGTCTGTTCCAGACAAGTATTTGTGCAAAATTTTAGACAGTAAGAAAAGGGTCCCAGTAAGTCTTAGGGGGAATATGCACACCTATCACTTGGAATACTAATGCATAGAATGCATTCACATAAAGAACCTGCTGCCTTTAGAACAACTTGAAGCCTGATCGGGGACATACACAGTTAGCATTTCTCCACTTACTAAGTAGACACATTACTGCAAAAGCACACAACTTACCATCATCACGGTTTTGTTGGCCCCCAGAACAGGATGGGCTTGCTGGCTCAGGAGAAACTGCACAAAAAGAACACAAATTGTGAACTGGAATGTGGTACATTACCGAGGAAGAGTATTTATGAAAGATTGATAAACACACATTTTCAGTGTTGACTAAATCAGGACATGAGTAAATTACAATGTCCCCAAAAAATTTACAAGTACAAAGCACACCATTTCCAATGTAGAGAAACTAACACCAATTTAGAATAGGGCGGCTTGAGAAAACTTAAAAAAAATAACATGTCCTGTAATGCTCCCCAAAACCACCTTTCAAACATGAAGGTTAAGCAAGAGTGTTTCATGACCAACCTTCCTGTCACATATAGCAAAACTACACTTGCTTTGACTCCAACTTAGATTATCCTAGATACACATCATCCTAGCACACACAATACATGTGATAATCTAATTTTAGGTACTTACAGACTAGTTCAGGGGAGCCACTAACATCATCTGCCTCCACCCCTGGAGTGGGGGAGGATGGGGGAGACCCTTCATGGGGGGATGGTGTCGTATCTCCTAGAAACACAAAGACACGGATACAATCCTTGAACAAAAGCTATTTGATAAAGGCACACAGAAAGTAGTCGGGAAACATTGAAGGTAGTAGTTACAGTGGACTGGGTAAGCAGCGGCCCCTCTTCCCCAGTCCTCCACAACAAACATCCTCAATGTCAGCTGCTACATAACCCCAATGTCAAAATATATATATTACAGCCCTTATATTTCCCAGGACACATTGAACACACAAACACATGTAGAATACTTACTTCCCATTTGAGGAGAGCCCAGGTCCTCATCACTGTCTGACAAATTGGCCTCTTCCTGGGCAACAATGTCTTCCTGGCCCGGATCCAGGCGACTTGGCCCTGCCTGAGGCTCCTCTCTTGCTGAAGTTACATCAACCACAAAAGAAAACAAAACAAACAATCATTCCTCCAAGTTCGACCTAATACACAACACACCAGCACATCCACATTACTTACAGTGGGCCTGAGAAGGCTGAGGCTCAAGATCCTCATCACTGGTTTCTAAAAAAAACAAAAAAAAAAAAAAAAACATCAAAAATAATACATTATATATTATTTATGGACACAAATAGGCAGTAACCTCTCATCATGCTAGCACCATACTCAATGCCCCTACAATTCAGAACATAGAAGTGCACTTACACCAATGAGATGCATTGACCATGCAAATTAAGCAGTCGCCTAAGGCCTCGCACCTACAGGGGCCTTGCGGCCAGTGGCAGAGCACCAACATTTCGAAGGGCGCAGTCAGGGAAATCGCCCAAGTAAAAGATTGCTTTCAATCCTCGGATCTAAAATTTGCAGCAGTGTGCTGCAGTCCCTTCACTGCGTCTGCCAGGTGTCTGTTGTCCGCTGACACTTACTCCTCCTTCTCTGACTGGGGATTGGCCGTCTGATCATGTTATCCTAAGATGTTGAGGAATCGGTAGGTGTGTACCTGCACCAGTAGGAAGTTACTGCCTGGTCAACTCACTCTGCTATCATCGGTTGTTGCTCTGGGAGGAGAGCTCCGCCCTGGATCCAGAACATACAGGTAACCAGGCCCAGACTTGATATTTTGCAGGCTGCTCATAGATTTGTGGTGTCTACTATGCAAAGGGGTGAGTAGCCCCAGGGAAGTTCGAAGAGTCAGAAAATGGTTGGTGGAGGAGGAGGAGAAGAAGGCCCTGGGTGGCTGGGGGACAAGGAGAGGGCCCCTGGGTGTTTTCTAGAGGAGGAAAGACCCCCAATGACGCCAGAGTCAGTTGCCAGGGAAGAGAGTGGAGCTGAGCAAGTCCTGCATATTTGACATGAAAGCCAAACATGGTGGAGATGGAGCCCTCTGCCCTACACAATGACAGCACCCGAGGTGGAAGGTGAGGGGTAGCGGGTCTTTGACATTATAGAGCATATGGACTCTGTCCATTATTGTTAGTTTGGTTTGGAGTTGTCCTTTAGATGTTTAACTCTGTTGTTTTTGCCCCGAGCTGTGAGGGACTGAGGTATGACAGCCCACTATGCTGGGACTTATAGTGCCCTAGAATGTGGAGGACTGAGGAATCCTTAGTCCCTACAGAGGGCACTACAAGTCTTAGCATAGCAGGCAGTAGTTCCTTAGTCCCCTACAGAGAGCAGTACAAGTCCAAGCAGGTAGCCTTCTGCGTTGGGACTTGTTGTGCCCTTGACTGTGGTGGGCTGAGGAAGGGAAGTGTAAGGGGGTCTCTGTAAGCTCAGATGTATGGGGGAGCTTTGGTGACCACAGAGTTCCCTTTTACACCAGAGTCCCCAGCTTTCCCCCTCAAATAATGGTTCCCAGAACTCTCCTTACATCAGAGTCTTCACACTTCCCTCTTACAGTGTAGTAAGTCTGGAGACTCCGATGTAAAGGGGGCTCTGTGAAATGTGATTAGAGATTTGACATTTCTACAATGTACATTTTTCTACTTACGATCCACAATTTGTAGCAGCTCAAATGGCTCGCTGCCTCTGAAGGCATAGTTCAATGTGGCAGTCCTCCTCCTCCCCTTCTTCACCAAAAGTACAAGAGGGTGTCGCCCGTCCGCTTTTGCTAGAAGCAGAAGAGAAAAAATAAACATAAAAAATACTCATGTACATAGTAGTATTAAAGGTTGTGAAGAGACACTTGATGGAGGTAGGAAAGGTAGGAGCGAGAGGGATTTGGGTTTGGTATTTGTGTTGTTGCATACCTAAACACATGTCCACCTACCCACAAAATTGTAACCTATCTGGTCACATGTCATGTATATTTTTACTTACCGGAGATTTGCTCCACAGCCTTTTTCAGGAGCCTGGGTGAGCGCCTTTTGGCATCACTCCAGGCCCGCTGAAGATCCACCACTAGAGGCAGGAAGTTAAATCTCCGCAGCAGCCTCATCCGGAGACGACACATCATCTTGTACTTTTGGTGAAAATGCATATTCACCTTGTCTTTCAATATTTTTATTAAAGTTTAACAACTGTAAATACAAAACAGTGATGGTACATCAAAGTCAAATAGACATACTAGCTGATAACAAAGGTCAGGTAATAGGCATTAGAGGTGGGTAGTAAGTCAGAATACGACCAGATCGAACAGTAGTAAGCTAAGCAGGTTTCAGGTAATGAGGATAGAAGAATTTGCATAAGGTCATGGAACAATATAAGAGCGTGAGAAAACCAAACGAGGGAGGGGGGACCCCCTAAACGCAAGGCCACGACCCCTAAGACACCCCTAAAGGGAACATACTGTGTCTCAGAGGTAGTGTCCCGCCAAAGAGGGAACTTATGTGAGAATAACCATAGCAAACCCCTCACTACAGATTCATCTGAGAGACCTTGCTTTCCTTTATAACCTAAACAGCAGATTGAAAAAACTAAGAGACCTGGCTAATACACAATGTCGGGTCCGTCCCTAAACGAATCGGAACATGAGGTAGGATACCCCGACCCTCACGATCCCTATTGAAAAAGTAAAACCTGACTCTTTGTCCGCTGCAAAAACACTGAAGGAGTATGAGAGAAGAAAAATTGGGTCAGAAAGGACAGAGAGGTGGAGAGAGGGAGCAGAGAGGATTAGAGAGAGGAAGTGAGAGGGAGAAAGTTCCTGTGGCCCGTGCTCCGTCCTACGTGTGAGAAGTATGGTTGTAGTCGTCAAGATTAGAATTGGCAGGTCTTAGATGGATACATTTACAAAAGCCGCCCAAGGTTCCCAGATCTGCTCGAATTTTGTTTTTGAATTATCCAAAACACTGAACATTTTCTCCTGAGTCATTATCCAGGATATCTTTTGTTTAGCAAGACGGAAAGAAACCGCAGGCTTCTTCCATTGTTTGGCTATTGTCATTTTAGCACCGAGAAATATATAGAAAATAAGCGCCTGGGTGTGTTTGGGGACCTTCGGGATGCGGTGGCCCAACAGGGCATATATCGGAGAAGGGTGAAGGGACAGGCCAGTAATTTGACGAACCATTCCAAAAATGCGCTGCCAAAATGTCCTTATTTTGGAGCATTCCCAAAACGTGTGTGGGAGAGTACCAGATAGGTCACAGCCCCGAAAACAAACCGGTGAGGACGAGGGAAAGATCGCCGCCAAACGTGTAGGCACCATGTACCATCTCATAAGCACCTTAATGTTAGCTTCCATGAGGCCTACGTTGTGCATTCCCCGAAAGGAACGTCCGACACAGGCGTGCCAGTCGGAAACGTCCCAGTCACAATTTAGATCATGTTCCCATTTAGTCATGTAGGCGGTTTTGGTCTGAGAGTCGTTCAATAGAGTATAAATCAGGGAAATCCCACCCTTCACATCAGAGATTTGAGCACACCACTGTTCATACGGGGTAACTCTGAGGGGTTCGGGGGAATCGGTCCTAAGGGAATTGAGGAAGTGGGTAATTTGAGTCAGGCGGAATCGCTCCACAGGTGGCATCTTCAATGTGTTAGTACAGTGAGAGAATGACAAGGGACCTGACCTGTCAAAGAAATGGCCTATCCTATAGAGGCCCTTGTCCGTCCACCACTTAAAAGCCCCGATATCTTCACCAGGAGGAAATGCTGGGTTATGAAATATGTGAGTGAGGGGAGCCCAAGAGGATGTGACTCTCAGTGTTTTGTGGATTGAATCACATAAGGTGAGGGAGTGAGAGAGGGTAGGTGCCATAACTGGAGGGCGAGATTTAGCAGGCCGCCAAGCCAGGTAGTCAATAGTGTGAAGAGGGACGGCCTGACGTTCCATATAGTACCAGTCAGGCTTGTCCCCCCCTGAGTATACGATGGAGAACTGAGTTAGCTGAGCCGCCTGATAATACTTCCAGAGGTCAGGTACCCCCAGGCCTCCTTGTTTCCGGGAGCGCAAGAGTGTGTGTTTATTTATCCTATAGCCCTTCCTGCCCCATATAAATTTGAAGATGCTGGCTTGAAGTTTCTGAATGTGCGGTTTAGGCACCGGTATGGGGAGGGAGCGAAATAGATAGAGAATGCGCGGAAGGAGTGTCATCTTGACTGCGTTAATTCTGCCTAACCAGGAGATGTGATAACGTGACCACTCCGATAGGTCATTAGACAATTTCTTGATCATGGGTGGGTAGTTGGCTAAGTAAAGCTTGTCCATCGTGGGGGTCAAGGAGATTCCTAGGTAAGGGATGGTGTCCGAGTGCCAGGAAAAGGGAAAGTGGGCCTTAAGACGATCAGCCAGCGACGTGGGGAGGTTGACGTTCAGCGCCAATGATTTATTCATATTGACCCGTAAGCCTGAGGCTGCACTAAAGGAGTCAAGGAGGGCAACTATATTAGGAAGAGAAATTAATGGCGATGTAACGAATAGCATGATGTCATCCACGAACAGTGCACATTTGTGAGTAGCACTGCCGCAACGGATGCCATGAATGTCAGGGTGCAGGCGTATTGCCGTGGCCAGGGATTCCAGAGCAACGGCAAAAAGAAGAGGGGATAGGGGACATCCTTGTCTCGTGCCTCTGCCGATTGAAATGTCAGCTGAATAATAGCCTTGTAGTCTGACTTGAGCTAATGGGGAGGAATATAGCGAAGTAAGTGTGGTGAGGAAAGAGGGGCCAAATCCCCATCTTTCCAATGTGTTAAAAAGGAATGGCCATGAAAGGGAATCAAAGGCTTTTTGCAGGTCAAGCGAGAGAAGAAACCCCTCCTGAGCCTTCCCGCCATCCCAACCCGATTGGAGTAGAGAAATAGCATCAATAACCCTCCTCACCTGGTCAGGGCCCTGCCTGCCAGGTATAAACCCCACCTGATCCTTATGTATGTATTGGTTGACAAAGCTCGAAAGGTGGTTAGCCAGAATTTTTGTCATTATCTTAAGATCGTTATTGATAAGCGATATTGGCCGATAGTTTCCTACTTCCGAATGATCTTTACCCGGTTTGGGAATAACTGAGATGAAGGCTTTATTAAAAGAATTATCCAGCGGGGTACCATCCCTAATGGAGTTAAAAAACCTGACCAGGTAAGGAGCGAGGATCGACGCAAATGATTTATAATAAGTGTTGGAGAAGCCATCTGGGCCAGGGGCAGAGTTTGGGCGAAGAGATTTTATAACCTCAAGGACCTCTTGCTCGGAAAACGGAGCTTCAAGGAGAGCTCTATGCGAGGAGTTGAGTTGGGGGAGAGGCACACCATTCAAGAAGGATGTAATATCATCCCCCTTTTGTGAAGCAGGGGCAGTGTAAAGTTTCGAATAAAAAGAGTGGAAGAAGCGCATGATTGAATCGGGGTTGCTGGTTAATTCTCCTGCTAGGGATTTGATTTTGGGGAGGGATATAACCCGGTACCGAGGGGAAAGTTTTGCTGCCAATTTTGTGCCCAATTTGTCCTGCGATGCATAAATACGAGCTCCCTGCCAGCGCAAGCTCTTTTCCGCTCTAGAGGTGAGGGCCAGGTTGAGCGAAAGTTTTATCTCATCTAAGTCCGCTAAGGAAGCAGAGGTGGGAGCGCGTTTATGGGCTTTACTAAGGCGTTTAAAATCGGCCTCCAGGCGGTCGATATCTATTTGTCGCTCACGTTTGATTTTAGCTCCCAGTTGGATGAGTTGGCCCCGTAAAACCGCTTTATGCGCACCCCATAGCATTGTGGGGGCGGTGTCAGGGAGATCGTTGAGGGAAAAATAATCACGGAGCGCGTTTTCGATGATTGTACAATTAGTAGGATCGCTTAAGAGGGAATCATTCAACCTCCAGGGGGTAGGACCCCTACGCGGGGAAGAGCATGCTAGTTGCAGAGTCACGATAGAGTGATCTGACCAAGGGGTGTCCCTTATTTTGGACTTCAGGGCAGTGGAAATTTCAGAGGTCGGGATGAAGATGTGATCTATGCGCGCCAGAGTGTTGTGTGGGGCTGAAAAGTGAGTGTAGTCTCGGACGGTGGGATTCAATTCCCTCCATATGTCTACTAAGCCGAGAGCATGGAGTGATCTAGCCACTCGAAGGCTCTGTCTCGAGGGCCGCCGCATCATAAATCGGGATGAGGTCGATTTGTCCTGGGAGCAGTCAAAGGCTAGATTTGAATCGCCTCCCATGATGACACGGCCTTCAAAGTGGGGAGAGAGGAGTAGAAGCATTTCGGTAAGGAACTTCACCTGTCCCTTGTTAGGTGCATAGTACGAAATGAATGTGTATAAGGTGCCATGCAGGTGGCCTTTCACTAAAAGATATCTACCTTGGGGGTCAGCAATAGTGTGTACGTGAGAGAAGGGCAAGGCTTTGGCAAACAAAATCGCTACTCCCTTCTGTTTAGAGGGGGCATTGGCTAAATAAAAAGATGGATATTTGTGGTGAAGATATCTGGGCTCAAATGAGGCTGGAAAATGCGTCTCCTGAAGCAGGAGAACCCCAATACCTTGTGAATGGTAGTGCTGGAATACTTTCCTCCGTTTAACAGGAGAGTTCAGGCCCTGTGTGTTGTGAGATGCCACCTGTAAGGAGGAAACCGTACTCACGTTAAGAGACATCACGTATGATAGAAGGGTACTCGGTGTCAAAGGCCCAACCCAGGACTGGTGAATTCCCCAGCAGCCGAACCGTCTGCCATGCAACGTAGGTAGTGATTATCTTGGCGGATCGTCCGGACCACAGGAACCTGGAAAAGAAGGGGAGAGCAAGTAAAAAGGAAAAGAGAGAGAGGAGAGTAGAGCAAGAAAAAGAAGAGCCTGCAAGAGCTTGAGCTTGCAGGGGGATGGGGAGACCATGGGGAGAACCCCCGGCACCCCACCGTGTGTGCAGATGCGTCTTGAGCCAGTCAAGGCGCATTCCTGCAGGAGGTAAGAGGATGGGCTCCTACCACCAACAGGAGGGAGCGCATTAAGGCCGCTCCGGCCATGGAGCCCCAGTCCGGCGCCCCTATCAAAAAATAAGTAAAAAATAGCACCCTGAACAAACAAAAAGCTGGAGGAGCGAGGGAAACCAGAGGGGAGAGGGATGGGAAGGAGAATTGGTATAGGGGAGAATAAAGGAAGAAAGGGGGGGGAGGAAATGGGGGGGAATTGTGAAAGAGATGGATGAAAGTGAGCAGAATCAGGGAGAGAAGGGGGCAGGGAGGAGGGAAGGAGAGTTAGGGTAGGAAGGAAGGGTAGGAGGAGCAGGTGACATGGTAACTATGACCGCAGCCAAAGCCGTTACCCAGGAGCAGTATATAAAAAAAAATAAAAAAATAAAAAAAAAAAAATAAAAAAAGGGGGTCAGTAGTGAATGCATCAATAGGGGAGCTTAGACTGATGGTAAGAGGGTCTGCAAGAGAGGAACAAAAATAAACTACACATTCCTATAAAGAGATTAAAAATAAGCAAATGACATATGCTGCGACGGTAAAGTTAGCGTATGATGGGCAGATACATTTCAAGTTGCGGGGAGGAAAGTCCAAGAAAAGGTTAAAAAGCAAAAAAAAAAAAAAAAAAACCTCCAAGTAGGACTGTGGTGGAATTAGGCCACCCCGTCAGGGATAAGAAGCGCAAAGTGGAAAAAGGAAAAAACTGGATATGTGACCAAACCGAATCATCAAGGGGGTTGGACATCACGATGTCGTTTCGATTGATGCTTGTTCCAAACGTTCGAGAGGGGGCTGATTGGAGGAGGTCGCTTGGACGTCGATGGTCTCGCTGTCAGAGCAGAGGTCTGAGAGTCTCTGGTGATGATTCCCAGCTGCAGAAGTAAACCTTCACCCTCCTGAAAGCTGGAAAAGCTAAAAGTCTTGTTGTGATGTTGAAAGTTCAGCTTAAAAGGGAAGGACCACCAGTATTTCAAGGACTTGTTGGAAAGAGCAGTGAGTAATGGTTTCAGGGACCTGCGGCGTTGAATCGTCATAGGCGAGAGGTCAGCGAACAGCTGAATTTTATGACCTTGCACAGATAGATCCTCTTTGCCCCTGCTTCTCCTCATAACTTCTTCCTTCACCCCGAAATAATGTGGCTTGACAATGATGTCTCTTGGTAAACCGTCCTTGCGAGGTGGCTGCAGGGCTCTGTGCGCTCTGTCTAGCTCTAGTCGGTGGTCCGGGATGTCAGGGATGAGGTCTTTTATAAATTTCTTAACAGAAGTGGGAACATCCGTGATGGATTCGGGAACCCCACGAATCCTGAAATTAAGCCTTCTGTTCCTATTTTCTAGGTCGTCCAACTTTGAAAGTGCAGTGTCCAATTGGTCTTGGAGCGTTTGGATACAAGCTGAATTTTGGTCGGCTCTTGCCACGGTTTGGTCCACCGTGGATTCTATAGCTTCCATTCTTGCGCCGATATTATGTAATTCCGCCTTGATTGAGTCAGTGATCTGGGTGGCCGTTTGCGCTAAGCCCGCAGCCAGCATGTCAGAGAACAGGGCCATAAGGTGTGCCATCTCAGGGTTGGGACATTGGGGACTGAGACCCAGTTGCTGCGAGCAGGCCTGAGAAGCCTGAGAGGCAGGGCTGTGTAGTCCTGATGTCCCCCCTATATGAGCCAGAGATCGGTGCAGCAGAGATTCTGTGGAGGCAGGAGAGATCTCTGGGTGGTTAATGGTATAGGCAGGGGTTGCTGGGGAAGACCAGGGTCCCGGGGAAGCTGGCGGTATGTCCGCTATGGAATCCTGATGCCCTCCTACCTCAGCGCTGCCTCCTGTATCAAGCTGCAGTGAAGTGGCCGCCGCCATCTTAGAGTCGACCAGCAGAGGGAAGGAGAAATCGAGTCGGCGGGAAACCTCTCTCTTGCAGCCGACCGACATGCAGGAAGAGTCCCTCGGGACTGCGGGAGGCTGGATGCTGGCGGGGAGAGCGTATCTCCCGGCGGCGCCGGCTCAGGGGCTCTCTGTAGACCGGAGCGGTGCGGAGCTCACGGGTTAGTCATCCGTCCCGGAGCTCACGCGCATGCGCACTCATATTCACCTTGTCATACCCCCAGAGGAGGAGGAG
Organism: Pelophylax lessonae; assembly: GCF_965119305.1. NCBI lineage: Eukaryota > Metazoa > Chordata > Amphibia > Anura > Ranidae > Pelophylax > Pelophylax lessonae. The sequence goes on from NC_138768.1 coordinate 194,410,225, forward strand.
CTGTGGAAAGAGCAATGTATGATTGAGTCCAAGTATGTCCAAAAATGTACAGTCTTACAAAAACATGCTAGGTCGTCTTTGAGATTTTGTAGAACAAAGAATCCCATTTCTGGTGATACATAGACATCAATGTCCAAATCTACCTCCATGACATAGGTTGCCCCACACTGGTGATTTCCTCTACATGATCTAGACATTTTGACAATTGTCCTTTCATTACAAACCCAGGGCCGCCATCAGGGGGGGACAGCCAATACACATGTAGGGGGCCTGAGTGCCTGTAGGGGCCCCGGACCCGCCATCCATGAAGTGTGCAGGAGACAGTAGCCAGTTGACACATAAGGCAGGAGAAGCACCGAAGGATAAATGCATAGTAAGCACACTAAACTAGCTGGCAGGCCTGGGACTCAGGAGATGTTAGGAGGAAGGGACTTAAGAGCCTTTCAGCTACTCATTGGCTGAGGAGGTAACAGGAGGCAGGCTGATCCACTTCCTGCTGCCTCCTTAGCCAATGGGTACACAGGGTGCACTGTCCATCACTGCACAGCCTTGTGCTTCCTCTGCTGATGGGATAGAATTCCTCTGCCAAAATAACATGCAGCAGAGATGGAGATAAGAGAGATGAAAATTAAATATTTCCTAATGAAGCTGCTATATTTAGCTAGAATACATGTACAATTCATAGCCCTTGGCATGTTAATTACAGTGACTGTATTTACAACCTTATTGCTGTCCATTTAGCAGGGTGAAAGTAACTTTACACACATGTAGCATAGGTATCAACTTTTGTCACCATGTTAAAAGGACAGCAGTATGGGTAGCATTACAGTGACTGTTATTAGTCCAGGCTCACTAAACTAGCCAATGCTTGGAAAAGCAAGCCATGCAGATTGCTTTTCAGGTCCCTTTTAACATGAGCTGTCTGATTGGGTGTGTCTGTTCATTATGCTGTGCTGAATTACCCTGGATTCGCAATTCCTGCAAGAGGAGCACATGGGATGTGGGAGATGTGAATTTAATGTGTCAGAATTATCCACACAATTACACATAATCCTTTTTAAAGGTCCCCAGCAGAATTTGATGGCATAGTGGTGGACAGCAGTGCCATCAGATTCCAGTTATATCTGTAAATTAACAAAGCAATGGGATCTGGGGGCGTATTTAACTTGCAATGGACACCCCCATTGAAACACATATGGCAGTGTGAGATGCGTGTGTTGGGAATGTGATCCATTAAGACAAGTGATTATACACTCATGTGTTTCGTTTAGAGGTGATTTGTCCAATGCAATCCTTTGAAGACATGACCAGTCCATATTTTTGTGAGCACTGATTCCATCTCAGGTGAACAAATTAGCTGCTGTGTGCAGATCCAGCTTATGATGGCGAGTCTCCGACAAGACAAACGGTGCAGAGCTTGCAGTGTGTATGTATGTATTTAAGGCAATAATTTTTGGCATTATGTATTTAGGGAATATAATGTTTCTAATCTTGCATATATGAAAAGGGGCAATACATTTGTCTTTATCTAGACTGATTCCAAAGCGTCATAGCAATCTGTCACAGATAATTGTGTTTCATTTTGTGTAAAAGTAGAAACGAATCAAATCTATCTATATACAGGCATACCCCACTTTAAGTACACAATGGGACCAGGGCATGTATGTAAACCGAAAATGTACTTAAAGTGAAGCAATCCCTTTTTTCTTTTCTCAATGCATGAAAATACACCAGCTCCATAGTAAATTTTGGCCACATTGACATGGCCTTGCTCCCAAACCATGTGGGAGCATGTTAAGGGGATCCAGGACTATGACATGATAGATTACCTAGGCAAGCTGGCCAGCCACAAAATGGATATGGTGTAGTCCTGGGTACCCTCTCGGCGCTCCCTAAGTTTGTTATCCCTGTCACTTATGGTTTGTGAGCAGTGTCATGCCAAGCTGAACAAGCTGTGTCCTTACTCACGAGTGTATGTAAAGTGAGTCTACTTAAAGCAGGGTATGCCTATCTATATCTATATAGAAAGTTCAGAGATGTGAACCTGTTCCCTATTATATACACTAATATATGGTATATAATATATTCTATATATGTATAAAATATATAGATTTTATATAATGTATACATATTGTATATAATGTATATAGATTTTATATAATGTATACATATTGTATATAATGTATACATATTGTATATAATGTATACATATTGTATATAATGTATATATATACATAGTATATATATATATATATATATATATATATATATATATATATATATATATATATATATATATATTGTCTATAATATATATTTTTTGTGTGTGTGTGTGTATATTCACACATATATACACACACACACACACTATATATATATATATATATATATATATATATATATATATATATATATATATATATATATATATATATATATATATATATATATATATATATATATATATATATATATATACACACACACACACACATACACATTATATACAATATATATAAAATATATATATATACATTATATACATATATTATATATCTATATATATATATATAATATACAAGAAATATATATATATATATACACACACACACACATTATATACATATATTATATACCTATATATCTATATATATATTATATACCAAAAAAAATTATATATATATATATATATATATATATATATATATATATATATATATATATATAGTGTAGGGAATAGGTTCACATCTAGGAAGTTTCTATAACAGGAAGCTTCTAGATCACGTCTAATAGGCAGAAAGTGCATGCGCATATCAGCAGACCAAAAGTTACTTGCACACCCGCTAGATAAGCGACCCACCCAGCCCCCCAGCCACCATCCCCCATCTCCCATCTCGCACATTCACCCCCCCCCCCTCCTTACCTTACACACAAATGCCACAATTTCGGGAGTAAAGAGTGCAGGAGCCATGATGCACAAACTTGCAGGAGGGCCTGGACAATTTCCGGAAACGTGTGCATTCACCAATAGTTTCGTTTCCGGTTGCATGTACAAATGTGAGAACGCGGTTTTGTATATTAGCGAATTCGCAAACAATAGTCACCTTACACAACCATTAAGCATATTTAACTTAAAACAAGAAATACAAATACATACATTTGTGGACACCAGAAAACTTTATTTAGACACATGAAGACATTTGAAAAAAAGATTTAAAACATGCTGTTTATTACACAAATACACAGCTCAAACATTTCACATAACATATTTTTGCCACAGTCTCCACAGTATCCCATTGAAGCCACAGATTTGTATTTTTAAAACTAAAACAACCTTTGTACAACATTTAGACCATATACATCGGCAAAGAGCCCATAATCTACAGATGCATGTGCAGATTGACAGAACAATACACAATTATGTTAACAGCAATACATACTTACAGAGAGTCAACACAGCCAAATCCCACCTCCATAAATAACAAAGGCCCCCAAATGTTAACCATAAAGCATGTGACACACAATATATTGGACCTCTTCCTAGGTCAAATCTTTCCTGCTGTCTGAGTGAGCTATATATAATCAAGGCAAACACACACCCAGAATGGGAACACCCAGGCAAAAATTTAACTGTGTGTGTCCTGTGTGTTTTGGAGCATGCTCAGTTGCCAAAAAAAGGGAAATAGAAATGAGGAGGAGGAGAGAGACGTAAACAACCCAAATACATGTATGTATGTATGTATGTATGTATGTATGTAGGTGTGTATATATGTGAATTGATAAAATTCTCTCTTCAAGTTTGCTAGTCATTATTTAGAATGTTTAGATACAGGAATACATACATATATATACAATTACATGAGAGAGCGAGAGAGAGAGAAATATATATTTAGGGAAACAATTTAAACACACCTTTTGGGATTTGGGAGTTGAGATTGTGAAGATTGAACAGATATGTAAGCCAACAATCTGACTCATCACTCATGAACATCCCTAATCTTGGCGTGGCAATTATATCAGGCGTTCTTATGGGCGTTTTTGCTGGCGTTTTCCCAGGCGTTTTGACATGGATTTTTTGGGCAGGCATTTTTATATGAAATCACCTAAAAAAGCCCCAAAAACAGACCACAACACCTACATGTGAACGTAGCCCGTTTGGGGGCGTTTGAGGGGGATTTGTACAGCTCAAGGATCAACTCCCAAAACAGCCAAAAAGTCCAATCCTATTCAGTTCAATGGCCCCTGTTCCCATGTGAGCATTTTGACGGCATGAGGAAAACACCCAACGCTCACTGAGAAATAGCACAATCATTAGGGAGTCTGCCTTCCTGCTGTAGGTTTGTAAGTTTGAATCCAGAAGGAGCCCTCTGTATGGGCAACACTTGGAGGTCTCCAAACCTCCAAATGTTCACATCATTCATTTTTTGCATGTTTGAAAAAGGCATGTGTATCAGCAAACTTTTAATCTAAAGACATGAACAAAATACAAAAGATGCCACATAAAGTCAATATGTAGCAATATTGTGAGCTAAAGCTATATTTGTTTGTTGGGCATACTTTGCTAATTAGCCAAGTATGGGGATATATATATATACCTTCAGTTAAATGTGTAGTCAAATGCTAACACTTGGCCATACCCATATGGAAGAAAAGGTAGTATTTAATGCAATATATTTAGAAAAACATTCTTTTGAAACACATAGAATATTGGCAAAATTGTGACATTTCCTTGATATTTGTGAAATGCTAATAATCTTTCTTTGAAATATGTTTTACATCTATTTTTGTTCTATCTGACGACCCGTTCCCCAATGTAATATTTTGTGGGATTTTTCAGATAATGTGGAGGTTCTATATAAACACTGTAGATTTCACTGTTATGATTTCTGAGTTAGCAGGAAAGGTGTATGGAATGTGATGGTGTTTACTAAGGGATCCCTTGTTGGAAGTGTGCATGTTTTTCCAATTCCGCCGGTTTTTTCCATTTTCTATGGACGAGACAGCGGATTTTCAATTCATATTCAAAAAAAAAAATTGCCCAAAATCGCGCTGGCGGGATTTTTTGAGCCTATTTGGCGTTCGCAGCTCGGGGCTGGAGGAGCTTTTTAACCTTTCTACACTTTAGCAGATATCTCTCTTTCTAAGTCAGTTTTTGACATTTTTTAAAAGCCAGTCATCTCCAAATTGTTTTCCACACCTTCCACAGTGATTTGGGATTTTTGGGGGTACAGGGGAAAATTTGGCAAAACTTTAGTCAAGCTTTTAGCTGGTGTGTTTTTAAGTCGTGCTCTGACCTTGTTGCATCTTAATGAATCTCACACTAGGCGTTATTGTCCGCCCGCCGTTCTCTGAATACCAATTTAGACGTACAAATTCGCCAGTTCGCAAAAAACCCGCCAAAAAGCCAATTCGCCGTACTATGAATCAGGCCCTGTATGTCAAAGTAAAATATGAAGGAAATTTTTTTTTTCTTTTTTAAATGCATGCCTAACAGGTTGGATACTGTGGTTCCAAAACAATACGGTGATAACACCTTTCTCCTGCGCTTAGAATCCAAGCTCCCCTGCCACACTTGCCACAGGATTCACATAAGGCATCTCGATAGGCTAGGGTCTTGCTGCCCAAAAAGGACTGGGGTAGCCCAACAGTACTATATGCAAAAATAAACAAAAAGAAGGGCGCACCGACCTAGCGCATTATCCTCAATAAGGCTTTATTATACAATATAAAAAATGGCTACTCACAAACAATGGTAGAAAATAGTCATATCAAGCTCAGTCGCTCGAGTGTCAGGAGTAGTTCATGTATTAGTCCATATTCCTGTTAAGATGACGGCTGACGCGCTTCGAGGCTCAGCCTCTTCCTCAGAGCCACTGTGTCATGACCAACTCACAAGTTTAAATGGCAATGCATTGCTCAAACCTCCTCCCTCAGATCTTGGATACTGTGGTTGTTCTATTCCGCTATTGAATAAAAAAAAAAACTCATTTGAATGAAAAACTGAAAAATATTTTTTTTTCCCTAAATACTAAAAAATATTTATTTTTCCCTTACATTGGTGCTTTTTGAAGAGCAGTGCCTGTCTAAAGACTGTGGGCCTGATTCATATTACGGCGAATTGGCGTTTCGGCGGGATTTTGCGAACCGGCGATTATTTAAGTCTGAAATTGGCATTCAAAGAACGGCGGGCGGAAAATAGCGCCTAGTGTGAGATTTATTAAGATGCAATATGGTCAGAGCGCGACTTAAAACCACGCCAGCTAAAAGCTCGACTAAAGTTTAGCCAAATTTTCCCCTGTACCCCCAAAAATCCCAAATCACTGTGGAAGGTGTGGAAGTCAATTTGGAGATGACTTGCGTTTAAAAAATCTCAAAAACTGACTTAGAAAGAGAGATATCTGCGAAAGTGTGGAAAGGTTAAACAGCTCCTCCAGCCCCGAGCTGCGAACGCGCGAATGTGCGCATGCGCAACGCCAAATAGGCTCAAAAAATTTCGCCAGCGCGATTTTGGGTCAATTTTTTTTTGAATACCGCTTGCAAATCCGCTGTCTCGCCCATAGAAAATGGCAAAAACCGGCGGAATTGGAAAAACATGCACACTTCCAACAAGGGATCCCTTAGTAAACACCATCACATTCCATACACCTTTCCTGCTAACTCCGAAATCATAGCAGTCAAATCTACAGTGTTTATATAGAACCTCCACATTATCTGAAAAAACCCACAAAATATTACATTGGGGAATTGGTCGTCAGATATAAAAAAAATAGATGTAAAACATATTTCAAAGAAAGATTATTAGCATTTCACACATATCAAGGAAATGTCACAATTTTGACAATATTTTATGTGTTTCCAAAGAATGTTTTTAGAAATATATTGCAAATACTACCTTTTCTTCCATATGGGTATGGCCAAGTGTTACCATTTTACTACACATTTAACTGAAGGTATATATATATATATATCCCTTATACTTGGCTAATTAGCAAAGTATGCCCAACAAACAAATAGAGCTTTAGCTCACAATATTGCTACATATTGACTTTATGTGGCATCTTTTGTATTTTGTTCATGTCTTTAGATTAAAAGTTTGCTGATACACATGCCTTTTTCAAACATGAACAAAATTAATGATGTCAACATTTGGAGGATTGGAGATATCCAAGTGTTGCCCATACAGAGGGCACCTTCCGGATTCGAACTTACAAACCTACAGCAGGAAGGCAGACTCCCTAATCATTGTGCTATTTCTCAGTGAGCTTTGGGTGTTTTCCTCATGCCGTCAAAATGCTCACATGGGAACAGGGGCCATTGAACTGAATAGGATTGGATTTTTTGCCTGTTTTGGGAGCTGATCCTTGAGCTGGACAAATCCCCCTCAAACGCCCCCAAACGGGCTACGTTCACATGTACGTGTTTGTGGTCTGTTTTTGGGGCTTTTGTAGGTGATTTCATATAACAATGCCTGCCCAAAAAATGCATGTCAAAACGCCTGTGAAAACGCCAGCCAAAATGAACATAAGAACGCCTGATATAATTGCCACGCCAAATTTAGGGATGTTCATGAGTGATGAGTCAGATTGTTGGCTTACATATCTGGTCAATTGTCACAATCTCACTTCCCAAATCCCAAAAGGTGTGTTTCAATTGTTTACCTAAATATATATTTCTCTCTCTCTCACGTAATTGTATATATATGTATGTATTCCTGTATCTAAACATTCTAAATAATGACTAGCAAACTTGAATAGAGAATTTTTTCAATTCACATATACTATACACACCTACATACATTTCTATTCCTCATTTCTATTTCCCTTGTTTTGGCAACTGAGCATGCTCCAAAACACACAGGACACACACAGTTAATTTTTGGACTGGGCGTTACCATTCTGGGTGTGTGTTTGCTTGGATTATATATAGCTCACTCAGACATCAGGAAAGATTTGACCTACGAAGAGGTCCAATATATTTGTGTGTCACAACAGGAACAGGTAAACCCTGTGCTCTAGGGGCCCCTCTTTTTGGGGGGTCCCCCAGATTTTCTAGGAGGACGTCAACATGTCGCGGGGTTCAATGCGTTTAAAGAACTCATTGAGATTACAGGTTAAGCCTGAGTTCCGTAGTGAAGTGAATCTGAGGACGATCGTGGTGGAAGTGTTGCAGGATTTATTGAATTTACAGGTCAGTGAGATATTTGCGCTGCAGGATTTCGTTATAAGTGGTACATATGATGTCTCTTTCTTTACCGAAGATGCATGTCAATCTGCATATGAGAACTGGATAAAGGCGGGGCTGGAAGAGAATATGCTAACAAAGAAGATTGATGCTTGGTTGCTGTTTAACCCTGGTTTGAAGACAATGATTGTGCACTGTTATAACCCATTTTTGGAGCCGGATTTGGTGAGGTTGTTCTTGCTGCGATACTGTGTGGGAGTGGACTATGGGGAAAAAATGTACAATCAGTTTGGTATATACAGGGGGAAGTTGAGATTTAAAGTTCGCATGAAGAGAGACCCTGAAGGGTATTGTGGTGTGTGCCATCCTCCTGCAGCTTTTACAATTGCGGGGGAGCGATGCACAGTGTATTATCCTGGGCAGCCCCGTTATTGTAGGGGTTGTTTTAGGTATGGTCACATTCGGGAGGATTGTCCAACTAAACACTGTTGCAGGGTGTGCTTGAAACCAGGCCACAATGCGGCAGAGTGCGGGGAAAAAAAGTGTGATTTGTGTGGTGCAGGTTCGCATATGGTTAAAAACTGTCCACAGATGGAGGGGAAGAGGATGTTTTCATATGCAGCAGCAGTGCGGAGTGAGTGGCTTTTTGGACAGAATGTGAGCCGTAAACCTGAGGAGCAGGGAACAGTGGATGCAAGTGAAGGGGGTGTGCGGATGGCCAGTTCTGAGAGAGAGGAGGTGTCGGCCCCCCCAGATGCTGAAATCCCATCTGTGAGCTCCAGGGATGGTGTCGGACAGGAGCCACAAGGGAGTATGGGTGGGAGTGCAATGAATATTAACGAGGTGATGGAGGCAGGTGTGGCTGAAAGTATTGAGGAGGTGAAGGGAGAGAGCAGGGAGGAGGGGAATACTTTCGAGGAACTGGAGGCCTTGATTAAACAGGTGGAGGTGGAGCAAGAGGCTAATTATGCAGATAAGAGTGGGGATTGGGCTGAAGAGATGGAGGTAGTGGAAGCTAAGCGGAAGGAAGGGATGGAAGTAAGCAAGCAGGTGCAATGTGCACGGAAGGTGACGGATACTGAAGAGAGGGAAGTGACGAGGAAAAAGCCTAAGTGGGATCTTTCATTGGGTCAGAGCCCAGGTGGGGGGAAGTGTGAACTGCCAAGCCTGAGTATAGATTCGGAAGTCATGGAGTCCACAAGTGCAGTCAGTACTGGGTATAAAGGTGAGAGGTTACTTTCTGATGATGGAGGGGATTAAAGTGTGTTGTGGAGTTTTTTTGATTCTCCTCATGGCTTTGTCTGTATGTAGTTTGAATGTGCGTTCGATTGGTTCCGTCTATCGTAGAGCGGCTGTTTTGTCTGAATTAGCAAAGATTGAGTGTGATGTCTTGTGTCTGCAAGAATGTGCATTGTCATATGTTCCAAGGCGGGAGGAATGGGCTGCAGGTCCTGCTTTATGGTCCTGTGCGGCAGAGAACAAGAATGAAGGAGTGGGGATAATTTTTAAAAATCCTGGTATCAAGATTGTATCCTGGGAGGAGGTGGTGGCAGGCAGAATTTTGAGTGTAGTTTTTTCCTTCTTAGAGGAGACGTTTAAGTTGGTATGTGTATATGCCCCGACCCAAAGGCCACCCAGGATGGATCTATTAGAAATTTTGCGCCTTCATCTAATGGGAAGAGGAAAGGTCATCGTGGCTGGGGATTTCAACCTAATTAGGACGACTGGAGACAGAGTGGGTCAAGGGGAGAGCCGGACAGATATTACAAGTACAGCATTTAATAATTTGTTAAACGATTTTGGTTTGCTGGATGGGGCGGTATGCCATTATGGTAATGGTAAGGCGCCAGCTACTTTTTTCTCGGACAAAGGAAGTGTAAAATCACGGATTGATTTCATCTGTTGTTCAATGGGGTTAAAGGTTGCTGATTGGAAGCAGTGGGATGTGTCTTTTTCAGACCACCAAGTTCTGGTGGGTAAGTTTATTTTTGATCAGAGTGTTCAGTTTGGAAGGGGGGTTTGGAAAATAAATAATCTTTTGTTGGAGGACCAGGAGGTCCTTGAATTATTTGCTTTACGGTACAAAGGGTGGCTGAGAAGGCAAGGGAATTTTGAGTCCTTTTTCAGTTGGTGGGATTGGGTAAAGGTGGAAATAAAAAAATTCTTCATCAAGGTGGGTGTTGAGAAGGCAAAGAAGGAGAGGCGTGAGGGAAGGAGGTTGAAGAATAGATTGAGGCTTTTGCTTAAATTAAGACAAGGGGGCTGGGAGTTGGAGGAGGAGATCAAGATAGTGCGGGAGGAAATTAAACAGGCCTGGGTTCATAAGGGGAAGAAACTAATATTCCAGGCTAAGGTGAAGGATATGGAGGAAGGGGAGACGTGCTCTCGTTTCTTTTTCAAAAAACTTTTGAAAGGACGGGGGTGTTTGAGGTCCGTTCTCGTGCAGGGACAGGAAGTGGATGGTGATAGGATGGAGGAGGCGGTGACTGAGTTTTATACGGGCTTGTTTGCTGGTGGACGTGAGGGTGCAAATGTTGAAGAGATGCGGGAGTATTGTGAGAAAGTGGACGCAAGATTGTCCGAGGAAGATAGAGGGGGTCTGTGTGTGGCAGTGACTGAAGAGGAAGTGCGACGGGTAATTTTTGGAATGAATCGTTGTAAGACGCCTGGGAAGGATGGACTGTCTGTGGAGTTTTATTGTAAGGTTTGGGAAGTGCTGAAGAATGAGGTGTGTAAGTTGGTGAGAATGGTTTTTGAGTGTGGTGAACTGCCAAAGTCCTTAAGGGAGGGGGTTATTACCCTTATCCACAAAAAGGGCGATAAGAGAGATCTGCGGAACTGGCGGCCAATTACTCTGCTGAACGTCGATTATAAGATCATGGCGAGGCTGCTTGCAGACCGAGTCAAGCTTGTGGTCAGTGGAGTGATAGGGGAGCAGCAGGTCTGTGCGGTTCCTGGCCGCCGGATTTCCGACAATCTGCATTTACTGAGGGATGTCATATATTATGCGCAGTCTAACAACCTGCCATGTGTTCTTGAGTCTATCGATTTTGAGAAGGCTTATGACAAGGTTTCCCACCAGTTTCTATTTCAGGTTCTGGAAGTCCTAGGGTTTCCGGACCAGTTGATGAAGGTTATCCGTGGGTTTTATAGGAACATCTCCAGCCAGATCCTGGTCAACGGTACCCTAGGAGGAAACATCCCTGTGATGTCTGGTGTGAGACAGGGTTGCCCACTCTCGCCCTTAATGTTCATCTGCGTGATGGAAACTTTACTGAGTGCAGTGAAGAAGGACAAGGCATTTAGGGGTGTGTTTGTGCCTGGAAGTGGTGGAAGGAGTGTGAAAGTGCTGGGTTACATGGATGATGTTGTGTTGGTTGCTAGTGGGGTGTCTGATGTGCGGCGTGGGAGGTTACAAGTTAGTTTGTTTTGTATGTGTGTCTGGGATGAGCGTGAATTGCAGTAAGTGTCAAGTGTGTAGTCTTGGGAGAGGAGTGGAAGTGGATGAGGGTCAAGGGCAGAAGGTGGAGCGGATGGAAGTCTTAGGGGTATGTTTTGATAGGGAACTGAGAGGGAGGAGCAGCTTTGAAAAAGTGGCTGTGAGGGTGGAGAAAAAGTTAAACATGTGGAGGATGCGTGACCTGTCCTGCACGGGAAAGATCTTAATTATTAAGTCGGTGATCCTTCCCATTTTACTGTACATCTCAGTTGTTTTCCCCCCACCGGAATGTTGGGTGAGGAAGGTGACGCGGTTGCTGTTTGTGTTTTTTTGGGGAGGGAGGATGGAGAAATGTGCAAGGGATAAGATTACCAAACCACCGGGAAAAGGGGGGTTTGGATTCCCAAGGATTGCAGATTTCCTTATGATGCAGTACTGGTTGGCAACAGTGAGAGTTGTGAAAAGTGAAAACACTGGAGCTGCAATGATGAGATATCTTGGGGGAAGGCTGTTTACAAGGTGGGGACTCTATAGTAGAGGCCTGAATAAACCACAGGCGTGGGTGGTCCCACATTATCTTTTGGTTCTCTCTAAAATCTGGGAGGGCTGGAGGCTGGGGGGTCTGGGTAGGGAAGTAGGGAATAAGAAGAAACTGAAGGCATGGATTGAGGGAGATATAATTCCAAATGGCATACAGTACCTAAGAGAAAAGGAGAGTGTGGAGGTTTGGAAGCGGATGGAAATCAGAGGTGTCACCAATCGTCAAAAGGATATCTCTTGGATGACCTTTATGGGATGCTTAATGACAATGCATTTCCTGAAGAGTAGAGACTTGGTAAGGTCTGAGAGATGCCCAAGAGAAGGTTGTGGTGGTGTGGAGAACATTTTTCATGTATTCTGGGGATGTGTTTTTGTGAGAGAAGTGCTGGGATTGTTGAGGTTTTTTTTGCAAGAGGTGATAGGAGTGGTGGATGTGAGGGAGGAGTTGGTGGTTTTAGGTTCTCTAAGGGCTGGAAGGGGTGTAGTGAGGAAAGCCTGGTGTTTTTCAGTCCTCTTCAGAGAAGTTATCTGGGATGTCAGGAATCTTTGGGTGGGGAGGAAGAAGTTAATTTCTGCGGAAGAAACAGTTAACATCTTTTTGGCTAGGTTGTTTATTGTATATCTTTTTGATGTAAGAGAGATGGGGGAGGAGGGTGCTGGGAAATACTGGAAGAGGGATAAATGGAAGCTGCTTGTAATGCAAAAATGAAAAACTTTGTGTCAATTGAATAATTGTGGTGGTTTTCTGGTTGTCAAATGATGTGTAGATTACGGTCACCATGTACAAGTGGTATAGGTGGGCTGTAGTCCATACTGAGACAAAAAAAAAAAAAAACATGCTTTATGGGTAACATTTTTGGCCCTTTGTTATTTATGGAGGTGAGATTTGGCTGTGTTGTGTGTTGACTCTCTGTAAGTATTTATTGCTGTTAACATAATTCTGTCAATCTGCACATGCATCTGTTGATTATGGGCTCTTTGTCGATGTATATGGTCTAAATGTTGTACAAAGGTTGTTTTTGTTTGAAAAATACAAATGTAATAAACAGCATGTTTCCAATTTTTTTTTAAAATGTCTTCATGTGTCTAAATAAAGTTTTCTGGTGTCCACAAATGTATGTATTTGTATTTCTTTTTCTAAGTTAAATCTGCTTAATGGTTGTGTATGTTGACTATTCACGAATTCGCGAATATACAAAACCGCGTTCTCACATTTATACATGAAACCGGAAACTAAACTTTTGGTGCGTGCACACGTTTCCGGAAATTGTCCAGGCCCTGTCGTAAGTGTGCATCATGGCTCCTGCACTGTTTACTGCCGAAATAGTGGCATTTGTGTGTAAGGTAAGGAGGGGGTGTGAATGTGCAGGGTGCGGGATGGGGGATGGTGGCTGGGGGGGCTGGGTGGGTCGCTTATCTAGCGGGTGTGCAAGAAACTTTTGGTCTGCTGATCTGCGCATGCACTTTCTGCCTATTAGACGTGATCTAGAAGCTTCCTGTTATAGAAACTTCCTAGATGTGAACCTGTTCCCTATATATATATATATATATGTGTGTATATATATATGTGTGTGTATATGTGTGTATATATATATATATGTGTGTGTATATGTGTGTATATATATATATGTGTGTGTATATGTGTGTATATATATATATGTGTGTATATGTGTATATGTGTATATTATATACAATATATATACATTAGATACATTATAGAATATGTTATATACCATATATTAGTGTATATAATAGGGAACAGGTTCACATCTCTGAACTTTCTATATAGATATAGATAGGCATACCCTGCTTTAAGTACACTCACTTTACATACAATCGTGAGTAAGGACACAGCTTGTTCAGCTTGCCATGACACTGCTCACAAACCATAAGTGACAGGGATAACAAACTTAGGGAGCAACGACAGGGTACCCAGGTACCCAGGACTACACCATATCCATTTTGTGGCTGGCCAGCTTGCCTAGGTAATCTAGTCCTGGCTCCCCTTAACATGCTCCCACATGGTTTGGGAGTAAGGCTATGTCAATGTGGCCAAAATTTACAAAGGGATTGCTTCACTTTAAGTACATTTTCAGTTTACATACATGCCCTGGTCCCATTGTGTACTTAAAGTGGGCTATGCCTGTATATAGATAGATTTGATTCGTTTCAACTTTTACACAAAATGAAACACAATTATCTGTGACAGATTGCTCTGACGCTTTGGAATCTGTCTCGATAAAGACAAATGTATTTACCCTTTTCATATATGCAAGATTAGAAACATTATATTCCCTAAATGCATAATGCCAAAAATTATTGCCTTACATACATCCATACACACTGCAAGCTCGGCCCCGTTTGTCTTGTCTGACACTCTTACCATCATAAGCTGGATCTGCACACAGCAGCTAATTGGTTCACCTGAGATGGAATCAGTGATCACAAAAATCTGGAATGGTTATGTCTTCAAAGGATTGCCTTGAACAAATCACCCATCTCACACTGCCATATGATAATGAATGGGGGTGTCTATTGCAAGTTAAATACACCCCCAGATCACATTGCTTTGTTAATTGACAGATCTAACTGGAATCTGATGGCACTGCTGTGAACCACTATGCCATCAAATTCTGCTGGGGACCTTTAAAAAGGATTATGTGTGATTGTGTGGATAATTATGCCACCTTAAATTTGCATCTCCCACATACCATGTGCAACTCTTGCAGGAATTGTGAATCAAGGATAATTCAGCACAGCTTAATGAACAGACACATTGAGGAGTGTAGGAACACACCGTCAGATTACCCGATCACACTATGGGGTTTTAACTCCTCCATAATTTTGCCACTTTGGAAACCAAGTGCTTACTTTATGTATACTTTTTAGACGGAACTACAATTTCTAGTAGGGTGATATCATTGCATGAGATTTTCCCTCACTTCCTGTCTTAGTGTCACCAAGACAGGAAGTGAGGGGAATATCACTGTGGGGAAATAGCTTGCAATTGTTGCCTTATAATGTCCATAGTATATATAAAAGGAAAGAATTGCTGGCTATATCCCCACGGGAGATTCCCTCACTTCCTGTCCTGGTGACACCAAGACAGGAAGTGAAGGGAAATCTCCTGCAATGATATAACACTGTTACATGTTCTAGTTATGTAGCAAACTTAAGAATATACAAAGCAAACATCTTTTTTTTTCCATTTTGGCAAAATCATGGATTAATTAAAAAACTATCTTTGTTTGTCCTGTGGCTTGCAGGAAAAACATTTTGCCTTGATTCCACCATCCACACAGACAGGGGAAACCCTCCTGCGGAGCCATTGTGTTCACCCGGTGCTGCCCCTGCCAGGAAAACACAGTGATTATTGCTAGTGGCTACAAGAGATGCTAGCGATAAGTGTGTGTAAAATCTGACAGACTGGTTGTACGTTGTCCTCCAGGTGATCGACCAATCAACTTGGGTACCTTCAGCCTGGCCATACACAGTTTAAATCTGCATCTCAAATGAAGCAATCCCATTTACATATAACACTCCATAAAGGAGAATTGAGGGGCTTATCAGGTCTGCGTCAAAAATTAACAGCCACACCCAATCAGACAGCTCATGTTAAAAGGGACCTGAAAAGCAATCTGCATGGCTTGCTTTTCCAAGCATTGGCTAGTTTAGTGAGCCTGGACTAATAACAGTCACTGTAATGCTACCCATACTGCTGTCCTTTTAACATGGTGACAAAAGTTGATACCTATGCTACATGTGTGTAAAGTTACTTGCACCCTGCTAAATGGACAGCAATAAGGTTGTAAATACAGTGACTGCCTGTCCCCCCCTGATGGCGGCCCTGGGTGTGTCATGAAAGGCCAATTGAGAAAATGGCTATATCATGTAGAGGAAATCACCAGTGTGGGGCAACCTATGTCATGGAGGTAGATTTGGACATCGATGTATATGTATCACCAGAAATGGAATTCTTTGTTCTACAATATCTCAGACGACCTAGCATGTTATTTGAAGACTGTACTATTTTGGACATACTTGGACTCAAACATACACTGCTCTTTCCACAGCTCCTCCTCCTCTGGGGGTATGATAAAGTTTATACGCATCTTCACCAAAAGCACAAGATGATGTGTCGTCTCCGGATGAGGCTGCAGCGGAGATTCATGTTCCTGCCTGAGATAGTGGATCTGCA
The DNA here is from genome assembly GCF_965119305.1 of Pelophylax lessonae. Classification (NCBI taxonomy): domain Eukaryota; kingdom Metazoa; phylum Chordata; class Amphibia; order Anura; family Ranidae; genus Pelophylax; species Pelophylax lessonae. Next base: position 194,426,583 of record NC_138768.1, read on the forward strand.
GCGGGCCTGGAGTGATGCCAAAAGGCGCTCACCCAGGCTCCTGCTAAAGGCTGTGGAGCAAATCTCCGGTAAGTAAAAATATACATTACATGTGACCAGATAGGTTACAATTTTTTGGGTAGGTGGACATGTGTTTAGCTATGCAACAACACTAATACCAACACCCCCCCCCCCCTCCCTCTCGCTCCTACCTTTCCTACCTCCATCAAGTGTCTCTTCACAACCTTTAATACTACTATGTACATTCGTATTTTTTATGTTTCTTTTTTTTCTTCTGCTTCTAGCCAAAGCGGACGGCCGGCACCCTCTTGTGCTTTTGGTGAAGAAGGGGAGGAGGAGGACGGCCACACTCCAATATGCATTCAGAGGCAGCGAGCCATTTGAGCAACTGCAAATTGTGGATCGTAAGTAGAAAATAAAAATGTTAGAAATTTCTAATCTCTAATCACATTTTACAGAGCCCCCTTTACATCGGAGTCTCCAGACTTACTACACTGTAAGAGGGAAGTGTGAAGACTCTGATATAAGGAGAGTTTGGGAACCATTATTTGAGGGGGGAAGCTGGGGACTCTGGTGTAAAAGGGAACTCTGTGGTCCCCAAAGCTCCCCCATACATCTGAGCTTACAGAGACCCTCTTACACTTCCCTTCCTCAGTCCACCACAGTCAAGGGCACAACAAGTCCCACTGCAGAAGGCTACCTGCTTGGACTTGTAATCCTCTCTGTAGGGGAATGAGGAAATACTGCCTGCTATGCTAAGACTTGTAGTGCCCTCTGTTAGGGACTAAGGATTCCTCAGTCCTCAACATTCTAGGGCACTATAAGTCTCAGCATAGTGGGCTGTCATACCTCAGTCCCTCACAGCTCGGGGCAAAAACAACACAGTTAAACATCTAAAGGACAACTCCAAACAAAACTACCAATAATGGACAGAGTCCATATGCTCTATAATGTCAAAGACCCGCTACCACTCACCTTCCACCTCTGGTGCTGTCATTGTGTAGGGCAAAGGGCTCCATCTACACCAGGGATCCTCAAAATTGGGCCCTCCAGCTGTTGCAGAACTACACATCCCATGAGGCATTGTAAAACTCTGACATTTACAGACATGACTAGGCATGAAGGGAATTGTAGTTCCTGAACATCTGGAGGGCCATAGTTTGAAGACCCCTGATCTACACCATGTTTGGCTTTCAGGTCAGATAGGCAGGACTTGCTCAGCTCCACTCTCTTCCTTGGCAATTGACTCTGGCGTCATTGTGGATCTTTCCTCCTCTAGAAAACACCCAGGGGCCCTCTCCTTGTCCCCCAGCCACCCAGGGCCTTCTTCTCCTCCTCCTCCACCAACCATTTTCAGACTCTTCCAACTTCCCTTGGGCAACTCAACCCCTTTGCATAGTGGACACAACAAATCTATGACCAGCCTGCAAAATATCAAGTCTGGGCCTGGTTACCTGTATGTTCCGGGTCCAGGGCGGAGCTCTCCTCCCAGAGCAACAAATGATGATAGCAGAGTGAGTTGACCGGCCAGTCACTTCCTACTGGTGCAGGTACACACCTACCGATTCCTCCACATCTTAGGATAACATGATCAGACGGCCAATCCCCAGTCAGAGAAGGAGGAGTAAGTGTCAGCGGACAACAGACACCTGGCAGACGCAGTGAAGGGACTGCAGCACACTGCTGCAACTTTTTGATCCGAGGATTGAAAGCAATCTTTTACTTGGGAGATTTCCCTGACTGCTCCCTTCGAAATGTTGGTGCTCCGCCACTGGCTGCAAGGCCCCTGTAGGTGTGAGGCCTTAGGCGCCCGCTTAATTTGCATGGTGCCCTCCTGTTTTAAAACATGGTCAATGCATCTCATTGGTGTAAGTGCACTTCTATGTTCTGAATTGTAGGGGCATTGAGTATGGTGCTAGCATGATGAGAGGTTACTGCCTATTTGTGTCCATAAATAATATATAATGTTTTTCTTTTATTTTAGAAACCAGTGATCAGGATGTGGAGGCTCAGCCTTCTCAGGCCCCCTGTAAGTAATGTGGATGTGCTGGTGTGTTGTGTATTAGGTCGAACTTGGAGGAATGATTGTTTGTTTTGTTTTCTTTTGTGGTTGATGTAACTTCAGCAAGAGAGGAGCCTCAGGCAGGGCCAAGTCGCCTGGATCCGGGCCAGGAACACATTGGTGCCCAAGAAGAGGCCAATTGGTCTCAAGCGGATGAGGACCTGGGCTCTCCTCAAATGGGAAGTAAGTATTCTACATGTGTTTGTGTGTTCAATGTGTCCTGGGAAATCTAAGGGCTGTAATATATATATTTTGCCATTGGGGTTATGTAGCAGATGACATTGAGGATGTTAGTTGTGGAGGACTGGGGAAGAGGGGCCGCTGCTTACCCAGTCCAAAGTAACTACTACCTTCAATGTTTCCCAACTACTTTCTGTGTGCCTTTATCAAATAGCTTTGGTTCAAGGATTGTATTTGTGTCTTTGTGTTTCTAGGAGATACGACGCCATCCCCCCATGAAGGGACACCATCCCCCCATGTAGGGTCTCCCCCATCCTCCCCCACTCCAGGCTCCCCTGAACTAGTCTGTAAGTACCTAAAATTAGATTCTCACATGAATTGTGTGTGCTAGGATGATGTGTATCTAGGATAATCTAAGTTGGAGTCTAAGCAAGTGTAGTTTTGCTATATGTGACAGGAAGGTTGGTCATGAAACACTCTTGCTTAACCTTCATGTTTGAAAGGTGGTTTTGGGCAGCTTTACAGGACATGTTATCTTTTGTAAGTTATCTCAAGCCACCCTATTCTAAATTGGTGTTAGTTTCTCTACATTGGAAAATGTGTGTTTGTCAATCTTTCATAAATACTCTTCCTCGGTAATGTACCACATTCCAGTTCACAATTTGTGTTCTTTTTGTGCAGTTTCTCCCGAGCCAGCCACGCCATCAACTTCGGGGGCCCAAAAAAAAAATGATGATGGTAAGTTGTGTGCTTTTCCAGTAATGTGTCTACTTAGTAAGTGGAGAAATGCTAACTGTGTATGTCCCCGCTCAGGCTTCAAGTTGCTCTAAAGGCAGCAGGTTCTTTATGTGAATGCATTCTATGCATTAGTATTCCAAGTGATAGGTGTGCATATTCCCCCTAAGACTTACTGGGACCATTTTTTACTGTCCAAATTTTTGCACTAATACTTGTCTGGAACAGACTCCCCCTCCTCCTTAACTGAGGTGACAGCATGCCAATATTGCCTCCTGATGCTGTCACTCCTAATCATTGAGACCATCGGAAGGGAGGGGGGCAAGGCTGGCTCACAGCCTAGTGCCTGAACAGGCACAGGGTGCTTGGCTTCATCTCATGTGCCTCCATAGCAAGCTGCCTGCTGTGGGGTCAACCAACAGGAGGGAGGTGCCTAGAGGTGTGTACAGGGGCCATGTAAAAAGGAGGATTGTTATTTCTCTTGTCCCCAAAAACCTAGAGAGTGTAAGTCTAACCTGATTAGTTTTCCACAGCCCTCCCAAAATGATATGTTTCCAACACTTAGAACAGGCAGGGCTGAGGCACAAAAAACATCCGAAAAGCACAATCAGCACAAAAGCAGGGAGTACGTATCCTTAACGCTACAAGCTTCACCCAGTAGAATGACGCTTGCACTGTACAAATCTGCATCACCACCATATCAAAGTCTAAATAAAACTTTCAGGGAAATGTGGAGGGGTAATGAGTGGGTGTTAGAGCGTTTTCATGACTGCCTAACCTACAGTTAGCGTGAGTCCATTTGTTGATGAACTTTTTCTTCTCTCTTAACACAGCTGGGATGGCGGAAAGGAGATCAGGGGAGCAGACACATCTGCTCCGTCCAGAACTGGCCCTCCGAATTCCAAAGGGTAAGTCTCTACTATGTGTCAGGTTCAATCTATAGACAGTAAGAGGGAGAGAGAACGCTACACAAACTCCAATGGTGATAGAGATAAATGTGTGCACATGTATCGTGTTGACCAATTGAACCCAAAACACCTTACATTCTTCTGCTTGTGTTGACATGAAGAAAAGCCTTTTACTTAGCTTTGGTGGAACTGCTACTAACATTCCAAGCCATCTTATGTAACCTTTTGACCAATTTGCTGTGAAAGTTTGAGTTTAAGGTTTACACCAGCAATTTAGCATATTTGCTTCAGAGTGTTGATAAAAGCCAACCAATAGACTCCTAAGCATATTTGTTGAGGCACATTAATTACAATCAATGTTTGGATCATTTTGCATAAAACTAATTGTCATGTCTTTTTCTACCCAGGACACACCCACCTCACCTATGAGGTCCTTTTGGAATATGTAACATGGTGCATAGACCGAATATTAGTTTTGGAAGACACTTATGGGGCGGATCCAGCCCCTCAGGAGCCATTTGTCAGGAATGTCTCACCCTTAAAAAGATTTTATTTTTTATTTTTTAATTTGTTTGGTTAATTTTCCAATGTTTTTTAAATGGCACATTTCGACATTCTAAAAAAAAATATAACAAAAAAATATAAAAATTAAAAACCCTTTTTTTTGGGACCAAAAAAAATAAAAAAAAACAAAAAACCCTCGTTTTTGGGACCAAAAAAAATATAAAAATTAAAAACCCTTTTTTTTGGGACCAAAAAAAATAAAAAAAAAACAAAAAACCCTCGTTTTTGGGACCAAAAAAAATATAAAAATTAAAAACCCTTTTTTTTGGGACCAAAAAAAAATAAAAAAAAACAAAAAACCCTCGTTTTTGGGACCAAAAAAAATATAAAAATTAAAAACCCTTTTTTTTGGGACCAAAAAAAATAAAAAAAAAACAAAAAACCCTCGTTTTTGGGACCAAAAAAAATATAAAAATTAAAAACCCTTTTTTTTGGGACCAAAAAAAAATAAAAAAAAACAAAAAACCCTCGTTTTTGGGACCAAAAAAAATATAAAAATTAAAAAAGCCTTGTTTTTGGCAAACAAAAAAACCACAAATGTTTACAAAAAAGCCTTGTTGTTTTTATGGCAACCGACAAAACCACAAATGTTTACAAAAAAGCCTTGTTGTTTGTGGCAACCGAAAAAACCACAAATGTTTACAAAAAAGCCTTGTTGTTTTTATGGCAAACGCCAAAACCACAAATGTTTACAAAAAAGCCTTGTTGTTTTTATGGCAAACGACAAAACCACAAATGTTTACAAAAAAGCCTTGTTGTTTTTATGGCAACCGACAAAACCACAAATGTTTACAAAAAAGCCTTGTTGTTTGTGGCAACCGAAAAAACCACAAATGTTTACAAAAAAGCCTTGTTGTTTTTATGGCAAATGCCAAAACCACAAATGTTTACAAAAAAGCCTTGTTGTTTTTATGGCAAACGACAAAACCACAAATGTTTACAAAAAAGCCTTGTTGTTTTTATGGCAACCGACAAAACCACAAATGTTTACAAAAAAGCCTTGTTGTTTGTGGCAACCGAAAAAACCACAAATGTTTACAAAAAAGCCTTGTTGTTTTTATGGCAAACGCCAAAACCACAAATGTTTACAAAAAAGCCTTGTTGTTTTTATGGCAAACGACAAAACCACAAATGTTTACAAAAAAGCCTTGTTGTTTTTATGGCAACCGACAAAACCACAAATGTTTACAAAAAAGCCTTGTTGTTTGTGGCAACCGAAAAAAACACAAATGTTTACAAAAAAGCCTTGTTGTTTTTATGGCAAACGACAAAACCACAAATGTTTACAAAAAAGCCTTGTTGTTTTTATGGCAAACGACAAAACCACAAATGTTTACAAAAAAGCCTTGTTGTTTTTATGGCAAACGACAAAACCACAAATGTTTACAAAAAAGCCTTGTTGTTTTTATGGCAACCGACAAAACCACAAATGTTTACAAAAAAGCCTTGTTGTTTGTGGCAACCGAAAAAACCACAAATGTTTACAAAAAAGCCTTGTTGTTTTTATGGCAAACGACAAAACCACAAATGTTTACAAAAAAGCCTTGTTGTTTTTATGGCAAACGACAAAACCACAAATGTTTACAAAAAAGCCTTGTTGTTTTTATGGCAAACGACAAAACCACAAATGTTTACAAAAAAGCCTTGTTGTTTTTATGGCAAACGACAAAACCACAAATGTTTACAAAAAAGCCTTGTTGTTTTTATGGCAAATGCCAAAACCACAAATGTTTACAAAAAAGCCTTGTTGTTTTTATGGCAAACGACAAAACCACAAATGTTTACAAAAAAGCCTTGTTGTTTTTATGGCAAACGACAAAACCACAAATGTTTACAAAAAAGCCTTGTTGTTTTTATGGCAAACGACAAAACCACAAATGTTTACAAAAAAGCCTTGTTGTTTTTATGGCAACCGACAAAACCACAAATGTTTACAAAAAAGCCTTGTTGTTTGTGGCAACCGAAAAAACCACAAATGTTTACAAAAAAGCCTTGTTGTTTTTATGGCAAACGACAAAACCACAAATGTTTACAAAAAAACCTTGTTGTTTTTATGGCAAACGACAAAACCACAAATGTTTACAAAAAAGCCTTGTTGTTTTTATGGCAAACGACAAAACCACAAATGTTTACAAAAAAGCCTTGTTGTTTTTATGGCAAACGACAAAACCACAAATGTTTACAAAAAAGCCTTGTTGTTTTTATGGCAAACGACAAAACCACAAATGTTTACAAAAAAGAATTGTTTTTGTGAAAACCTTCAAAAAAATGATGTCAAAACATAAAAAATGTTTAAAATGTTTATCTAAATTAAATTTAAGTATGTTGCTCTTTGCAACACAAATGTTACATTGGCAATTTAGTTCATTCTATTATATATTGTAATATATTTTTTGTACGCTACAGTTGGTAGACACCCACATGTGTTATTAAAACATTTATTTTATTACCCAAGTTTTCTTTTTGGTGTACACATCGAATGTCTTTTGTGTTGTATTTGTTTAGTTGAGTGGTGTGGTCTGTAATTGTTAGTATGTTGGCTTTGGTTTATGTTAGCCTTGAGACTTGTTTTGAAGCTACATTTGAAGGGAGACCTTTTCTTGGGTCGTTATGTGAACATTGAGTTATCTAAATTTACATGAAATCATATGTTTGGAGATAGAGAAGCACGTGTGTATAAATGCCTACATTAACCAGGGCCATTACTTGGCCACCAACACTCCTAAAAAACCAAAGAGCAAACACAAACTAATCATTTAGCATAAAATTTTATTTCATCCCCAAAAGAAGCACTATAATAAATCATATTGTGCCACCCTCAAATTTAAAAAAAAAATGGCCCAACAAATTGGCCAATGTAACAATCATTAACAAAACTAAACCAAATTAAACAAAAAAACAAAAAATCAAGTTGGTGGTGGTGCCTGAAGCAGTGTGGTGAGCACTGTTAAGTTTCCTGCCATCAAATGGTGGGCCAATAGTTCCATCTGGTCTGGGGTTAGCTGTAGAGTTGTGGTCAAGTGGCCCATTAGTATCATATCTTGTGTCTGAGGCTGCTGATGATGCAGGGTGTTGAACCTTGGAAATGTCCCAGACAGAAGATGTTGTGCCAATAGTCTCATCTGCTCTGGGGTCAGCCTAAGAATTTGGGCAACGTGTGCCATTAACATGAGATGGGATCGTTGCTGCTCCAAGGCTATTTGATGCTGCTGGTGGTGCAAGGGTTGTGAAGATGTGTGGGGAGTGGTGGTTGATTGGTTGTTGTGGTCCACGGTGCGGGGGCAAACGACATGTCGCATTGGTGACAAAAAAGAAGAACGGCCTGGGGAGGAGTGAAGTGATAAAGGTGTGGAGGGAATGTAGTCAGGTGGAAGGGGTACTGTGGAACCAGTGCGCATTGAGGTTGTGCAGGAGGATTGCTCATTGAGGGGTGTGGGAGTCCGAACGGAGTGTGAAGTGCTAGGAGTGGCTACAGGAGGAATTGTCCCATCCCCAGCTGCCTGACAAGTGGCCAACACTGGCATTACCCTCCCACTACCACAACCTGCAGTGGCAGGTGAGTGAGATGTTTGGGAGGGCTCTGCCAATGGGGCATCTTCAGATCCAAACAGGCATTGGCGTGTGGCCAGCACCTGAGTGTCAACACTTTGCCGATCCCGTTGATGCTGGTCTGCTAAACTTACCAAGCTGTTACGCATATCCTGTTGAACCTGTAACATATCCTGGTGAACCTGTACCATTGTTGCTACAGATTCCTGTATGAGCCCGAGCAGACGTACTGCCTCAGTAGATTGCTGAGTACGCCTCCTTAACTCATTTTGGACCTGATACTCATCAAGCAGCCTCTCGGCTACATCCAGCATAGATGGACGAAGTTGGGTAGGTGACAATCCCTCTGCATCTAAGGCTACCTGAAAGCAGAAGAAATAGACCAAATCATTATCAAACATCAGGACTAAATATTTCAGATTAGTTTGACAACTTAACACCCCAAGCAGAACGTTGAAAAGTTTGATGTGCTTCTAATGAGTACTTGTTCATTGTAAGATTATCCAAGCTAGCAACACTTCTGATAATGGGTACATATTATATTGGTAGGACTAATATGACAAAGGCAAAAAAGATTCAACATGAAGGTGTTCCCAATTAACCCTGGTGTGGTAGGTTGTTTATGCTTTTGGTAAATCTGTTACTACACCAATGACTTTATACATCTACGTATGTTGTCTAAAATCTTGCCATCAATTGGCTAGAGGACAACCCAACCAAACGATACCCATGAATTTGGACCTGGAAAATCAAAGACGGGCCGGACTTTAAAGATCCTGGATGTTTTTGGAACATTAGTGGCACACCAAATTATAACATAATTCCCTGATGTTCAAGATAGAACTCTTGTTGTGCTGGTGCATCGTCAGAATGTCATAGCACTAATTTAACACACACAATGTAAGCCACATCTAGTCCAAAATCAATGCTACCATTGAAATGTTACATGTGCACCTTGTTCCCTTATATCACATACCACAGCACTGGATGCAGAATCGTCGCCAGCTCCTGATCCAACTCCAGCTGCAACGTCAAGAGGGGCCTGATGTTCTTTGAAAAAAAAAAAAAAAAACATGTTTAGTACATAACCTTAGTCAGTAATGATTATGGCCAGATTGCCCTCCTAGCTTCATGAATGAAGCATTGAGGCCAAACATTCAAAAGTGCTTTCCTGGGCTCATAGGACACTTGCTAAACCCTCCCAAAGGTTAAGAAGGCTTGGTCTGCCTACTAATGACGGCACCCATTAATGCTGTCAACTGTGTTTTGCAGGGTAAACATCTAAAAGGCAACACTCTTTCATAAGAAAAAACATGTGTGTTAATGGGGTTAATAAGATTCCAAAAAACATTATTTGGCTAGACATACCAACACCTTCCTTCCAGGCCTAGCTGCACTGGGTGTGTTCCCTGCTGCGGATCTTCTGTAAAGGACATAGCAATATGAGCTATCTTGGAAAAAAAAAAACATCTACATTGTTTGGCACAGTATGATATTGGACCTACCAGGAGGAGGGTCAGCACTGATGTCAACACCTGTGAGTCCGTCTGGTTCGCCAAGCTGCATGGGCTGTGGAGGGGCTGAGATCCGTGCTACAGATGAACAAATTGCAGGTTGGGGAAAACAAAAAAAGGACAATTGGAAGGGCAAGTATCACATTCTATTAATGTCACACATAGGATAGTAGTTAATCTTTTCCAAACAACTCACACAATTGACATCCAAGATAATATCCTACCTCGGTGCAAAGCATCCGAATCTAAGTCCTCTCTGGTAAAGATGGTATCAGGTCCTATGATGTTCAAGAAAGGTAATTGATAATCCCAGAGAGAACTTCGTGCACGTTCATCCAGCCGACCTTGTCGGTCATAAAGACCCTCCGCAGCCCATGCAATTAGCTTCTTCCGAACGGACCCACAGATGTCGTTGACCTTCTTCCGCACACTGTCACGGTGGCGAGGTGCTTCACCCAGTGCATTTACAGCATCGCGGATTTCATCCCACAATCTGTTCTTCTCTGTTACTGAGTAAGACGCGGCCCTGGTCCCATGTATCGCCTGATATCTGGCCATATAGGCGTGGACCAGGGCACAGCACTGATTGTGGGTGAAACGGGGAAGCCGGGGTAATGTGGACAAGCTGACTCTGGTGGACGGACCCGCTCCAGGACTACTGTCAGAAGAGCCAGCTTGTCCACTTGGTGTGTTACCACCTCCCCCGGCTTCCTCCTCCGGGATGGGGATGGTGGACTCCCTCATGGATACAGCTGGAGCCTCCCTCACACCAGAGCCAGACGATCTGCCCACCCTGCCCCCCCTGCCCCCCCTGGCCACCCTGCCCCTTCTCATCCTTCCAGTGGGTGGGGCCATGGGAGCACGAGGTGGGCAGAGAATCTGGCTGTCCAGCAGCAGCAAAGAGCCCCAAACTCCTAAATCTGAAATGACAAAAGAGAAAACAGAAAAAACAGGATTTGCAGATTGCTCTTCATATACAGTATAATTAGTGAACAGTTACAGAACACACTTACCTAATGGCACAAACAGACTTGGTGGTGGTGGTGGTGGTAGTAGTGGGCAAAGAGCAGAAGAGGCTGCAAAGAAATGGAAAAAAAAAACACATAAGAAAACGCATATGGGTACAAATCACACGAGGCCCTCCAAACACTTACCTAATGGCACAAACACGGTGGTGGTGGTGGTGGCAAAAAAAGCAGAAGAGGTTGCAAAGAAATTTAAAAAATAAAATAAGAAAACGCATATGGGTACAAATCACACGAGGCCCTCCAAACACTTACCTAATGGCACAAACACGGTGGTGGTGGTGGTGGTGGTGGCAAAGAGCAGAAGAGGCTGCAAAGAAATGGAAAAAAAAAACACATAAGAAAACGCATATGGGTACAAATCACACGAGGCCCTCCAAACACTTACCTAATGGCACAAACACGGTGGTGGTGGTGGTGGTGGTGGTGGCAAAAAAAGCAGAAGAGGCTGCAAAGAAATAGAAAAAAAAAACACATAAGAAAACGCATATGGGTACAAATCACACGAGGCCCTCCAAACACTTACCTAATGGCACAAACACGGTGGTGGTGGTGGTGGTGGTGGCAAAAAAAACAGAAGAGGCTGCAAAGAAATGGAAAAAAAAAAACACATAAGAAAACGCATATGGGTACAAATCACACGAGGCCCTCCAAACACTTACCTAATGGCACAAACACGGTGGTGGTGGTGGTGGCAAAAAAAGCAGAAGAGGTTGCAAAGAAATTTAAAAAATAAAATAAGAAAACGCATATGGGTACAAATCACACGAGGCCCTCCAAACACTTACCTAATGGCACAAACACGGTGGTGGTGGTGGTGGTGGTGGTGGCAAAAAAAGCAGAAGAGGCTGCAAAGAAATGGAAAAAAAAAACACATAAGAAAACGCATATGGGTACAAATCACACAAGGCCCTCCAAACACTTACCTAATGGCACAAACAGACTTGGTGGAGGGGGGGTGGTGTAATCCTTTATAGGCAAAAGGAGGCTGCAAACATTAAACATACATGAGAAATCGCATGACCTACATACGTGCACATAATAAATTACAGTTATCAGGAAAGCAAAAATGGTGTCTTTGGAAGCTGGGAAGGTAAGGGGGCAGGTTTAGATGCCAAATCTAGACTGCACACCTTTAACAAACATGAGAAAACACATGTCCAAACCACATGCACATGGGGCCAACTGCCAATGATTAAAAGACACTTGAGGGGTTCCCAAGCTATTGTGGGTTGGAGGGGATTCACCATAGACAACTTAAGCACACCCAAGATAAGTACAAATTCTCTCCTTCCTTTTTTTTGGGAGAGAGAGATACAATTGTCTTACCTCCAGATAATGTAGGTTGTGGGTCACAGGGTCTTGCTAGCACATAAGAAACATCGATCTATAACATCCAGCAGCCATATTGGCCATGTGCTCCTTTTATAGCTGGCTCACAGGTGTGATAATTAGCGGCCGTTTCTATATATATCTGCGCATTCGCGAATTTGCGCGTTCAAAATGGAGGACGATATCCCAGACGCATTAGATGGTGCAATGCTGGCATTTATCGGTGCCTTGTTTGAGGAGGCCCTGGCACAGGAGGCAGCAGAAGGTGGGGAAGCTGCAGCAGCAGCAGCAGCACCTCCAGCAGCAGCACCTCCAGTCCGTGTGCCCTTACCTCGCCAGCCACGCATTTTTGCTCCAAGGATCTATTTGGACAAGCTGCGGGATTCTGATGTCAGGAGGAAGTTCCGGCTCGAGCGAGGAACTATTCTACACCTCTACCAGCTCATAGCAGAGAAAATTGACCCGGACACACAGCGCGGCCATGCGGTGCCCGGCATGGCCAGATTGCTGGCCACTTTGTATATTTTAGGGCGTGGCAGCTTCCAAGCCACTTCGGGAAGTATCATGGGCATTAGCCAGCCCACAGTTTCAAGGGTGTTCATGTTGGTCATTAATGCCATAGTGGATATAGTGCCCAATTTTATCCACTGGCCACAGAATGAAAATGAGTGGAATGAAGTCAAGTTGGGTTTCTACCGGCGGGCACACATGCCGCAAATCCTAGGGGCAATCGATGGCACCCACATAGCCATTAGGCCCCCAAGGAGCCACGAAAGTGAATACCGGAACCGCAAGCAGTACCACTCCGTGAACGTCCAATTAGTGTGTGACGCCAAACAGCGCATCATGAGTGTCAACACTGGTCACCCAGGGTCGTGCCATGATTCCAGTATGTTAAGAACAAGTACTCTGTACGAGGTGTTTGAAAGTGGACAAATGCCCGAAGGGTGGCTTATTGGTAAAGTATTTTGTCTTAACAACATAAACTGTAAGATTACATAGACATAGGAATAAGCTACATCGGTGTACACCCTGATTTAAGCAAAGCCTACCTAAAATGGATGTGTTAGGAGTTGTCAGGCTGTTCACACACAACCAGATCAGCAGCTTAGCAGCTCACAAAAGAAAGATTTGCAAAGTTGTCTTTGAGTCCAATGAAGGTGGTTAACCAATGTGTAAATGGTGTCCTCTAGCCACCCAAAGAAAACCTACAAATGATTCCAATGGTATTGCCATATCCCCAAAGTACTTTGCATAAGTGAGTCAATATTGGTTTCCTCACTCTAGTTGCAGATATATTCCAGAAGTAAGACCTAGGCTAATGTAATAGGAACAAAATAGGGGCCAAGTTGGAACTTGCAAGAGAAACCCACCACTTTGTGTGTCCTTTTTCCCATTTGTATTAGTGATTTAGGCAGTTAGACAGAGTTGAGATGTTTCATATGATTTTTTGCAAACAGACGAGCAGGTTGTTTAGTAAAATGCCTAATTGTCTCCCATTTTGAGGAGTCATCTAAAGTCACATGATATGAATAACTAATGTATATTTTTACCCGCAGCTGACGTGGCTGATGGCTCCAATCAGGTACCCCCAGGGCCCAGCAGAGAGGAATTACAACAGGGCCTTGCGGAGAAGCTGGAGTATCATTGAGTTGACCATAGGTCTTCTCAAGTCCCGGTTTCTCTGCTTGGCCCGGCCTGGGGGTGAACTCCTGTACTCTCCTACAAAGGCTTCCAAGATCATCCTGGCGTGCTGCGTGTTGCACAACATGTGCATTGCCCGGGATGATTCTTGGGAGCTGACGGAGGAGAGGGAGCCAGAGGTCCGTCAGCCGGCGGCCCCCAGGCGGCGGAGCACCGCTGCCGGTATGGCCACCCGGAATACCCTGGTTGCTAGCCACTTTACATGTAAGTACTGTAACCGGTCAAGATAGGGCATGTGTATTAATTAGCTAGTTAGCAGAGGTGCCACTCACAGGGAGACAGAGGGTGATTATCATCTGCCAATGACACTTGCCATTGTAGATAAAGTGTAGTCAACATTGGTAAAATTGTGTTACTTGAGCAAAAACATGCACCTCTAACCATAAACATGTTGGTATTGTGAATAGTGTAAAGGGCTGAGAAGAGCTGGCAGGTGTTTATTTGTGTCTATGCCACCTGTGTAGTTATTGATAACATGAACGGCTGCTTGGTATCTTATGGTGTTGTAATTTTCCAGAACATCAACATCTTGGAATCATGGCACGTACCATGGGAAGCCTGTGGTGATGGGCTGTCTGGCGTCACAGGTGTGTATTCAAATGTTTATATTAATGATTTCTGGTTTGTGTAAGTTGGCATAAAATGTGTTATTTCACTCGTGATGTCGAAATTAAATGAAGTTCAGAATGAAGCAAACAGGCATTAAGATGTGATTTTCATAATGAAATGTCTTATCCTTTGTTTTATTTTTCCAGGAGTGGTACTGCTTGCGGGTGTAGGTGGTAGAAACCCACCTTGATGGACTCCACTCATTTTCTTTTGTGGTCAGTGGATATTTGGTAAGGCACATGGCCAATGACCAACATGAACACCCTGGAACTTCGAAAGTGGCTTGGAAGCTGACCAGCAACCTTGCCATGCCTGTCCCCTATGAGCTGGTAGAGGTGCAGAATGGATTCTGAACTCTGCCTGAAGTTGTGGAAGACATCAGAATCCCGTAGCCATGGAGCAAAGATCGTGGTCTGGCGCTGTAAAGGCACACGGACTGGAGAGTGACAATATTATTTTGCTGCATCCCTCCTTCTGCTGTCATTCTCAAATAAATAAAGACTTTAGAATTGAACATGTGTTTTTTTTGTTTTGTGTGGGTGCCTACAGACAAAAGGGCCATCCACACTGTAAGATTTAGAGAAGACTTTATCCTTCAGATTGACATTTTCTATGTAGTGCAAGGGCCTGCCTGATTGCATCCAAATTGAAAGTGTTGAGGTTTGAGCTTATATTATATGGTTTGGTTAAGTCTACAGGAAAAAGTCTAGACAAATTGTTAGTGTATGGCCCATTAAGCTGCCAAGGCCGGAGTTTTGCACTTTGCATGCTGCTTGTACTGGTGATGTGAGGGGTTGTAATGTAGAGTAGGGATGTGACAGTGTTGTGTTGAGGTGTGAGGCAAATGTAGTGTTGGACTATGAGGGTCTGTGTTGTTGAAATATGGAGAGAGTCCAATATCAGACACCTATGTTTATTGGTCAAGAAATTGTAAGAACCATGGTAAATATGTAAAGAATTGCATCTCGATAAAACTAGGACCACACTCATAAAATCAAAATTGTGTTGTTTCCATTGATGTGCTTGAAATTTGGGTAGGACACCCCCCCCCCCCCCCAAATTCAAGATAGTTAAAAAAAACTGTTAAAAAAAATGAGAGTGAAAAGAGATCCCAAGTGTAGTGATGTGATTTGAACCCATGACGTTGTTAACTGCAGTGAAGTTGCAAAGCACTTAGCTATTGTGCAGAATAAAGCTGTATGGTGGAAAAAAAGGAGTGTGTTAAGGCTAAAAAGCACATATAGCTAAAGAACTAAACATTGTATGGAATGTGGGAAGAAGACCATGGTAAAATTGTGAGGTTTCATCTTGCCCTGAAGTAGGGTAGGGGTTTGGTCACTTGCCTTTGGTACTTTCCATCATAAGATCGATTCGACACACAGACAAGATCAAAAAAACACTTAAAATGGTGTAAGCTTGCAAGCGCTTCTGAGTGTAACATTATTTAGCAATATATATGATGTAATCCGTTACATTTTAGCAATATAAACAAAAAAAGAAAATAAAAAAAGTAGGTGGAGATGGTAAGCCTCGAACCTACAGCAGAGGGAGATGAATTACAGACGTGTGATGTGTGCACTAATCCACTACCCCACATCGCTATGTGAAACTGCTATAAGCACGAAGACATAAGTTTGCGAATTGGCGAAGCCGCGATCGTAAGTGAATCCCGCTGACGGCGGAATTCATTATTGCTGTTTCACTAGCCAATTCGCCGCAGCGCCAGTTAATTGATTTGAACGCGGCGAAACTGAAACACGTCATAGATGTTTGAAGCTGCAGTTTCTTTAAATCCGGCCCCCCATGTCAAAGTTAAATATGAAGGAAATATTTTTTTTTTTCTTTTTTAAATGCAGATTAAGCAGACACATATGCACTGAGCTTGCATTTAATGTGCAGCACCACACGCCGCCCACCTAACAGACTGATTAAAAAAAATGTCTCCTTTATCCTCCTCACTGGGCTCAGGTCAGGGCATAAAGATCGTGCACTGCACCCCCACACAATACAAGCAATGTAGATCGCTGTCTGATTAAAGAAGATTGTTCCTATGCTTTCCCTCAAAGCAATCTCCAGCCTGACCCTACAGTAATCTCCTATCTCTCCCTCCGGGCAAAAAGATTGTGCACTGTACCCCCACACAATCAAATCAATGTAGATTGCTGTCTGATTAAGGAAGATTCTTCCTATGCTTTCCCTCAAAGCAATCTCCAGCCTGACCCTACAGTAATCTCCTATCTCTCCCTCAGCAGCATCAGGAACCTCTCCCTAGTATAGTTATAGCAGAGTGACGCGCGGCGCTATGTGACTCTGGGTCACATGCTGCACTAGCCAATCACAGCCATGCCATTAGTAGGCATGGCTGTGATGGCTTCTAGGGCACACTAGTTAAACGCTTGCTGATTCGCTGCCTTGCACCTGTTGAAACCGTGCCAAAACATCGAATAACGTTACCGAACAACGGACAGTACCCGAACATACAGTGAAATGTTCGGGTTCGGGTCCAGGTACCGAATACCAAAAGTCCGGTACGAACCGGAACAATGCAGTCCGGGTTCGCTCAACCCTATTGCTGAGGCATCACAGCCTTGTAACTTCTAGTGAAGGGACACTATTTAACATATGTCACTTTACCTGTAGTAGTAAACTATAAATAGATCATAGGTGAATGGTGAGAGCAGATGTCCACAGTGTTTTTTGTATAGCTGGGTGGCTGTTGACATCACTGAGGTTCCCTGCTACTCACTACTACCCGATCCCCAGCCTAACCACTATATAATGACATGCCTAATTGCTAACTGTGTACATGCGGTGTGTTGGTAAACCCCTGGTGTGTGTTTTTTAGTGGCAACATTGTCCTATTTTTTAATTCTTTATGTGCAGTCTGCTATTTTTGATGCTGCTTGTGATTTTGAATTTTGTTACCAATAAAGTCTATTAGTTTGGGATAAACCACAGTTTGCCTTGTTCCCCTCCTCCCTTTTTTAACTCTTTCGGGTCTTCCCCAAATTTTCTTTGACAGTTTTCCTGTGTTTGGGAGTTGAAGGGATAGGTACCACCTGTCTCAGTGAGTTGTTATCGTAGTTATCGTGCTGGCATACACATTTATCCAGCACTCAGATCCTCTGGTACTTTTTCCCCCCTTTTCAAATTTGATGCCTCCACTTAAACAACTACAGAGGTAGAGTAAAATTAGGTAGGAAATTATAGAGTGTGGCTCTGCGTATGATAATAGGCGCTTGTATGTGTCTCAGTAACAATGTGCAAATAGGCAAAAAATACATTTTTGTGCTCTTAGAGTAATGCAAGAGGTTATTGTTTAAATGAGCTCAATACCAGCTGCAAATTCCTTAAACAAAATGTACCATAAATGTATTATTTACGTAATAAACAATTTATGAATTAGTGCAAAAACACTAAATTGACCAGTGCTGTGGTTTATAAGTCCGTTGGATATTCAACAATACATATTTAGGGATGGAGGCCCCCCACTGTGGCTGTTCCGGGTCACTAAACTGTTTTTAGGTCATTCAACAAAAGTGACATGTGCTAAGAATGTACTGTAAGTCCTTGATAAAGTGCCACAAAAAAAGCAGATGCTAAGAATATACAGTAAGTCCTGGATATAATACTGCAAGAAATCACATAATTTGGTGCTGCAAAAAGATCACAGAAAACCATACTGTGTGCTGGGTGTCTCCACACGTGATCCCCCTCTTTTGCTGTACTCACCAGAAATTTCTCCCCATGAGGAGGTAACCAGCATCCACAGCATCACCTGGCTGTTTGTGGATTTCAAAACTCTGTGGATGGTTGTTTCTCCTCTCCCTTACTTCCAATGCCCCCGTAGTCTCATAAATATATGTAAATATTGAAAACGAGCTCTATAGCGAGACTCTGTATACCAAAATGTATTAAAAGATAAGTAGTAATGCGCTTCCATGGCTAAAAAAGTTTGTAAACATGAGAAGAAGGAAGTCCAGGATGTGATGTGCTCCACTGACCCAAAACAGGAAGTGACGCAATGGTGCTGTAAGCTCCGTCCTACACGTTTTATCACAACCTTATCAGGAATGGTGCCATCTTGCTTCACTATCCGGTTATTATTAGATACGATATCCTAGCAACTTAGGGACACATGACTAATGGCCATTTTGATTGATATTTTGCGGCGCAGTCTGTGCAATATGCATTGTGCCCTTCGTTCCTTTACCCGTAACACTAGAATGTTCAAATTAATACGTTGTGGTCTATAGTGTCACAGGGTTATTAGATTACCAGCCATATCCTCTATGTATTGTCTAAAATACTATTATATCACCACAAAGCATAATGAAGCTTTAATATACAGTATCTCACACTAGTGAGTACACCCCTCATATTTTGTAAATATTTTATTATATCTTTTCATGCGACAAAAATGAAGAAATCACTTTGCTACAATGTAAAGTAGTGAGTGTACAGCTTGTATAACAGCGTAAATTTGCTGTCCCCTCAAAATAACTTAACACACAGCCATTAATGTTTAAACCGCTGGCAACAAAAGTGAGTACACCCCTAAGTCAAAATGTCAAAATTGGGCTCAACGTGTCAATATTTTGTGTGGCCACCATTATTTTCCAGCACTGACTTAACCCGATTGGGCATGGAGTTTACCAGAGCTTCACAGGTTGCCACTAGAGTCCTCTTCCACTCCTCCATAACGACATCACGGAGCTAACGGATGTTAGAGACCTTGCGCCCCTCCACCTTCTGTTTAAGGATGTCCCACACATGCTCAATAGGGTTTAAGTCTGGAGACATGCTTGGCCAGTCCATTACCTTTACCCTCTGCTTCTTTAGCAAGGCATTGGTCGACTTGGAGGTGTGTTTGGGGTCGTTATCATGTTGGAATAATGCCCTGCGGCCCAGTGTCTGAAGAGAGGGGATCATGCTCTGCTTCAGTATGTAACAGTAAATGTTGGCATTTATGGTTCCCTAAATAAACTGTAGCTCCCCAGTGCCAGCAGCCCCAGACCATGACACCCCACCACCTTGCTTGACTGTAGGCAAGACACACTTGTCTTTGCACATTTCACATGGTTGCCGCAACACGCTTGACACCATCTGAACCATATAAGTTTATCTTAGTCTCATTAGACCACAGGACATGGTTCCTGTAATCCATGTCCTTAGTCTTCTTGTCTTTAGCAAACTGTTTGCGGGCTTTCTTGTGCATCATCATCTGCATTTAGAAGAGGCTTCCTTCTGGGACAACAGCCATGTAGACCAATTTGATGCAGTGTGCGGCTTATGGTCTAAGCACTGACAGGCTAACACCCCACCCCTTTAACCTCTGCAGCAAAGCTGGCAGCACTCATATGTCTATTTCCCAAAGACAACCTCTGGATATGATGCTGAGCATGTGCACTCAACGTCTTTGGTCTACCGTGGTGAGGCTTGTCCTGAGTGAAACCTGTCCTGTTAAACCGCTGTATGGTCTTGACCACCGTGCTGCAGCTCAGTTTTAGGGTCTTGGCAATCTTCTTATAGCCTAGGTCTTCTTTATGTAGAGCAACATTTTTTTTTCAGATCCTCAGAGAGTTCTTTGCCATGAGGTGCCATGTTGAGCTTCCAGTGACCAGTATGAGAGAGTGAGAGCGATAACACCAAATTTACCACACCTGGTCCCCATTCAAACCTTAGACCTTGTAACACTAATGAGTCACATGGCACTAGGAAGGGAAAATGGCTAAATGGGCCCCATTTGGACATTTTGACTTAGGGGTTTACTCTATTTTGTTGGAGGCGGTTTAGACATTAATTTGTGTGTGTTGAGTTATTTTGAGGGGACAGTACATTTACATTGTTATACACGCTGTACCCTCACTACTTGTAGCAAAGTGTAATTTCTTCAGTGTTGTCACATGAAAAGATGTAATAAAACATTGTGGTGATGTACAGTAATATTATTTTAGACAATACATAGAGGATATGACTGGTAACCTAATCACCCCGTGACAATAGACTGAAACATATTATTTGAAAGTTCTAGCGTTGCAGGTAAAAGTAGCTAAGGACACAACGCATATTGCATAGACTGCCCAGCGGAATATCAATTAAAATGGCCATGGGTTACATGTCCCTGGGTTGCTAGGATACTGTATCTAATAAAAACCAGATGGTGTAGCAAGATGGCACTGCTCCTGATGATTTTGCTGTGACGAAATACATAGGGAGAAGCTCAGAGCATCATTGCATCACTCCTGGTTTTGGGTTAGTGGAGCGCATTGTGTCCTGGACTTCCTGGTTCTCATGTTTACAAACATTTTTACCATGGAAGTGCATTACTACTTAACTTTAATCAATTTTGATATACGGAGTCACGCTATGGAGCTTGTTTTTATTATTTCCGCATATTTATGAGACTGCTGGGGCAGTAGAAGTAAGGAAATGGAGTGACAACCAGGGTCTGGAAATCTACAAACAGACAGGTGGTGCTGTGAATGCTGGTTACCCTCTCATCAGGAGAGAATTCGGGTGAGTGCAGCAAAAGAGGGGGAGCACGAGAGGAGACCCCTGGCACACCGCATGGTTTTCTGTGATCTTTTTGCAGCACCAAACTAAGTGATTTCTTGCGGCACTATATCCAGGACTTATATTCCTTGGCACATGATCTTTTGTGACACTAAATCAAGGACTTATATTCTCAGTACATGTCACTTTTGTTGAATCACCAAAGGATTTATATCCCATACACATTTCCAATTGATGCCCTCAATAAGCCTCAGCAACCCTACTGTACATTATATAGTTCTTGCCTTTGTAACTTTGTAAGCTGTGCAGCACATACTCTTGAAAGTGTTCAGTGTCTCATAAGTTGCTGGTTGCTATCCAGTCCTTTTTTAATGAAGTTCTTTTTAAGATCAGAGCAGACAAAGTTCTTTCTATATATCCAGTGTACAGAAAAGCAAAAAAATGGAAGCATTTCATTTAAAACAAAAAACACCACATATTTTGTCTTAAAGCTGAAATCCAGCCTTGCTTTTTATTAAAATTCCTCTTCAGCATCTTTTTGTTCTACTGTCACTTTTTTGCTCCCATTTTTCTTCCAAAGTCTCATTACAACCTATGACCGCTGACTGATTTCTGCCTTGGACAACATTTAAGTGATTGTAAAGTCTTTTTCTTTTATAAAAGTAACAAACATGTCATACGTACCTGCTCTGTGCAGTGGTTTTGCACAGAGAAGCCCGGATCCTCATCTTCTTGGGTCCCTGGCTGGAGTTCCTGGGCCCTCCTTCCTGTTGAGTGCCCCCACAGCAAGCAGCTTGCTATGGGGGCACCAGAGCCGAGCCAAAGTCCCTGAATCCATTCGAAGTGATTGTAAAGTCTTTTATTTTTATAAAAGTAACAAACATGTCATACTTACCTGCTCTGTGCTGTGATTTTGCACAGAGCAGCCTGGATTCTCTTCTTCTTGGGTCCCTGGCTGGAGCTCCTGGGCCCTCCCTCCTGTTGAGTGCCTCCACAGCAAGCAGCTTGCTATGGGGGCACCAGAGCCGAGCCAAAGTCCCTGTATCCATTCAAACATGGAGCCACTGCTGTGTTTCAGCTAATCAGGAGGGAGAGTCCCAGATGGCGAGGGCACTTGTGGACATCGCTGGATGGAGATGGGGCTTATGCCCCGTACACACATGCAGATTATCTGCAGACTCTTGTCTGCAGACTTACCTTTTCTATGTAGTGCAAGGGCCTGCCGGATTGCATACAAATTGAAAGTGTTTAGGTTTGACCTCATATTATATGGTTTTGGTAAGTCTGCAGACAAAAGTCTGCAGATAATCTGCACGTGTGTATGGGGCATTAGGTAAGTATTAGAGGGGCCGAGGAGGCTGCTGCACACAGAAGACTTTATCCTAATGCATAGAATGCATTAAGATAAAAAAAACCTGCTGCCTTTACAATCACTTTCAGTCCCATGTTCAGTGAACAGGCTGTCAGGTACATGCCTTCTGTAGTCCTCAGGATTACAGGGGGTGTTGTTATCATGCAGGTTATGGATGTTATATGAAGTGGTCTGCATGATAATCCAGATCACACAGTAACACCCATTTGTTTTCCATAATTGCATCACCTGCTGTCCACAATAGATAGCGGGGAAGAGCTTCAGGTTCAACATAAAGTGCAACTCAAATCCAAGTTGTCCACAACTTCCAGGATGAAGGAAGGTGGATATATTTTTTAAAAACACTGCATCCCCATGGGTTGAATATTGACTTCGACCTAAACTGCTTTTTATCCAACTGGTAATTTTATATGTAATTTTTATGTGGTACCATTGAGTACGGTTTGATGTATCTTACACCTATTTTTAGCCATCCAGCCTGGGTACTCTATATGGATTGTACATGGTACCATGGGGTGCGTTTTACAGTAAGGTGGTTTGAATATGGAGTAATTTGCACCATTTTTATCCCTTTGTAGGCTGTTATATTTTTTATATATTTTTTATATATATTTTTGTATTTTACAAATATTTTTTCCATCCAATTTATATATATATATATATATATATATATATATATGTTTTTAGACATTAATTTCTGCAATATCATATTTGTCCATGAATTTTAGCCCACTAATTATCTTCCGGTCTTTGGTATCCCATCAGAGGGCAAATCACAGGCATATATTTTTAATCTTTTAATATTGAATCAAATTATATAAATAAATAATAAAAATATTTTTTAACAGGTTTGAAACATATATATATCTCCATGAACACCAGGAGGTATATATTTTTAGAATGTTGGGATTTGCATCTCGATGTAGCATATATATATATCCCGACAGATTATGCTTGATTCACAATGCATTAGTATGATTTAAAGTTATTAAGACATGATCGGCAAGTGGTTTCCGGTTGGGTGTACACGTAGCCAGGTACAACCAACAGGAACAGGAAATGACTAATGAATTTGAGGAGGAGGGGGTATTTATATCCCTCCGAGCGGAGGCCGGAAATACGTCTTTGATAACGCCCTGGAGGAGGGGCGAAACGCGTCGACATAATTGCTGGTCCTACGCTTGCTGTGACGTCATTTCCGTTAGCGGTGGAACGCACGTTGGGACCAGCGCAGCCCCGAGCACACCGCGATCTACACAATCCGATATAACTATTGAATAACTGTACCAGCCTGCTTTTTTTATACTAAATGTGAGTGACCCAATTTATGTTTTGAATAAAACGTTTATCTTATCAGTATTACACTATTGTGAGCCTTTCCTTCCTATATGGTCCCTATATCCTGCTGAGCTTTTCCATTGGAAGTCCCTTTGTGGTTCTGACCAGTCTAGAGGATACTGCATGGATTTCTTACTGGACTAAGCTCGTGTGACCCTTACACAGCACTGTCTAGGGGTCAATTTTGTCCGGTAAGTGTAACATCCTGGGGGAGAGGAAAGTCACAGTTTTTTCTCACAGCACAGTGTCAGCATGAGTTTGCACAGATTTTTCAGCACTTAAGCACTTTTATGGATTATCTTTCACTGGCTACTTGCTGAAGCACTTTGGAATTTATATATTACGTTTTGATTAACTTTTTGCACCAGTATATGAACTTTCATTTATCATCATTTATTGCACAGGATATTGATTATTATTGATATTTAATGCACAGGGTGTATATTATATTTGATGCATACCTATATCTTTTTATTGATGGTGATATATTTCACATATGTTTTATGCTAGTAACAACCATTTTGCGCTGTTTTTTTTCGCACTGTCAAAATAAATGTAAAGATTTGGCCAGTCTGCCCCTCCCTCTTGAACCTCCAGCTGCTGTAGCCAATAGCGACAAGTCATTGATTTAGTGGCAGTACTACTACCACTAAAAGACAGCTTCTGTCTGGCTGCCCTCTAGGTTGACATTATTGACCAAATATAATCATGACCATATTGGGTCAATCACATCGCATGGGATTCCTGGCTGGTTGATGACATTCAGCAACCAACTTGAGAGCTTTTATTTGAATTGAATTGATTGGAATGCAATGGAAGAGGAACATCATGGTGCAGGTTGTTGTGTTTTTTTGGTGGGTTACAGGGCCTTGTTCATCTTGATTGAAGATGGATCTACATTGCTAGACAATGCGGTTGAGCTTAGATTTGTGAGAATTTTTTTTCATCCAAGACTTCTTGTAGCATATCTATGTGATTGTTTACTTTGTCAAAACGTTTTGTAAATATTTATCAAAGGCAGCTGTGTACCCCTTACCCATTCATGAAGGGGCGAGCAGAAGTCCCCCACACACCCCCACATCCACTGAGCCAGTGTCACAACTGGCAGTTGTGACACTGGCCCAGAAGGCAGTGAAAGCGAGATTGACTTGCGGTTCGCCCGGCGGTTGATTCGCCGTGAATTTTGCTTGTTTGTTACCCGCCAATTTTGCGAACACATGGCATTGTTCGCGGTGGCCATATTAGTTTACATTGGGGAGAACTTTGACCCATGACACAGCCGTCAGGTGGAACGGGACAGCCAATTGAAACATTTCACCCCATGGACATGCCCCCTACCTTATAAATAGACCAGAGCAGGTGGCCATTTCACATTCTGCTTTTTGTCAGCGTAGGGAAAGGGAGAGGGAGAGATTGCCAGACACAAATAGCTCTGTTAAGATCCACAAAAGTCCTTTTCAGGGCTGGTATTTCGGTATAGGTCTACTACAGTCTCTTTTCAGTTTAGGGACAGGTATCCAGTCTGTGCTCCAGGGACAGTTAGAGATCGGCAGTGACACAAATCGCTCTGTTAATGTCCACAAAAGTAATTTAAAGGGCTGCAATTTATTTGGTATAGGTGTACAGTTTCTGTTCAGTTTAGGGACAGGTATCCAGTGTGCTCCAGGGACAGAGATAAGCAGTGACACAAATCGCTCTGTAAATGTCCACAAAAGTCATTTCAAGGGCTGCAATTTATTTGGTATAGGTTACAGTTTCTGTTCAGTTTAGGGAAGGGTATCCAGTGTGCTCCAGGGACAGAGAACAGAAGTGCCACAAATCGCTATGTTAATTTCCACAAAAGTCATTTAAAGGGCTGCAATGTATTTGGTATAGGTGTGCAGTGCACTATATAGGGGTGTAATCCACGGTATAATATACTTTGTAATATAGAAAGCATATTATAGTGGATTTGTATTGTGCACTGTCCAGCATTGTGACTGGTGTGGTGACTGAGCGTTGCTGCATCAATACTACACACAATGACAAAAGCACTTTTAATGTATTATAACTGGTGTGATAGACCAGTGGCCCCCAATTCCACATATTGAAGTGGGGTAACTGAGTATTATTTTACAAGTGTATTTGTGTCCTGCAATAATATTGCCTCTTTTGCTGTGTTAACTCTGCTACACACGGTGCCAATCTCACTGGCCAATTTTGTGAACAGCTGGTGTGATAGACCAGTGGCCCCCCAATACCACATATTGAAGTGGGTGTTATTTAACAGTTTACTTTTCTAAGAGTGTATTTTAGTCCTGCAAAAATGTGGCCTCTTTTGCTGTGTTTACTCTGCTACATACAGTGACAACAGTTACTGGCCAATTATTTGTAGAACTAGTGTAATAAACCTGTGCCCCCCCCAATGCCACATATTGAAGTGGGGTGTTATCTGAGTATACTTTCATAAGTGTATTTGTGTCCTGCAACAATATTGCCTCTTTTGCTGCATTAACTCTGATACACACAGTGCCAAACTCCCTGGACAATTTTTTGAACAACTGGTGTCATAGACCAGTTCCCCCCCCAATACCACATATTGAAGTGGGGTGTTATCTGAGTATACTTTCCTAAGTGTATTTGTGTCCTGAAACAATATTGCCTCTTTTGCTGCATTAACTCTGATACACACAGTGCCAAACTCCCTGGCCAATTTTTTGAACAACTGGTGTGATAGACCAGTGGCCCCCCAATACCACATATTGAAGTGGTGTGTTATCTGAGTATACCTTTAAAAGTGTATTTGTGTCCTGCAACAATATTGCCTCTTTTGCTGTGTTAACTCTGCTACACACAGTGCCAAACTCACTGGCCAATTTTTTGAACAACTGGTGTGATAAACCAGTGGACCCCCAATACCACATATTGAAGTGGGGTGTTATCTGAGTACACTTTCCTAAGTGTATTTGTGTCCTGCAACAATATTGCCTCTTTTGCTGCATTAACTCTGATACACACAGTGCCAAACTCCCTGGCCAATTTTTTTAACAACTGGTGTGATAGACCAGTGGCCCCCCAATACCACATATTGAAGTGGGGTGTTATCTGAGTATACTTTTACAAGTGTATTTGTGTCCTGCAAAAATATTGCCTCTTTTGCTGTGTTAACTCTGCTACACACAGTGCAAAACTCACTGGCCAATTTTTTGAACAACTGGTGTGATAAACCAATGGACCCCCAATACCACATATTGAAGTGGGTGTTATCTGAGTATACTTTC
Source organism: Pelophylax lessonae (assembly GCF_965119305.1). NCBI lineage: Eukaryota > Metazoa > Chordata > Amphibia > Anura > Ranidae > Pelophylax > Pelophylax lessonae. The sequence goes on from NC_138768.1 coordinate 194,453,251, forward strand.
CTAAGTGTATTTGTGTCCTGCAACAATATTGCCTCTTTTGCTGCATTAACTCTGATACACACAGTGCCAAACTCCCTGGCCAATTTTTTTAACAACTGGTGTGATAGACCAGTGGCCCCCAAATACCACATATTGAAGTGGGGTGTTATCTGAGTATACTTTTACAAGTGTATTTGTGTCCTGCAACAATATTGCCTCTTTTGCTGTGTTAACTCTGCTACACACAGTGCCAAACTCACTGGCCAATTTTTGAACAACTGGTGTGATAGACCAGTGGCCCCCCAATACCAAATATTGAAGAGGGGTGTTATTTAACAGTATACTTTTCTAAGAGTGTATTTTAGACCTGCAAAAATGGGGCCTCTTTTGCTGTGTTAACTGTGCTACACATAGTGACAACAGTTACTGACCAATTATTTGTACAACTGGTGTGATAAAACTGTGGCCCCCCAATACCACAGATTGAAGTGGGGTGTCATTTAACAGTATACTTTTCTAAGATTGTATTTTAGTCCTGCAAAAATGTGGCTTCTTTTGCTGTGTTAACTGTGCTACACATAGTGACAACAGTTACTGGCCAATTATTTGTAGAACTGGTGTGATAAACCTTTGGCCCCCCAATACCAGATTGAAGCGGGATGTTTTCTGAGTATACTTTCATAAGTGTATTTGTGTCCTGCAACAATATTGCCTCTTTTGCTGCATTAACTCTGATACACACAGTGCCAAACTCCCTGGACAATTTTTTGAACAACTGGTGTGATAGACCAGTGGCCCCCCCAATACCACATATTGAAGTGGGGTGTTATCTGAGTATACTTTCCTAAGTGTATTTGTGTCCTGAAACAATGTTGCCTCTTTTGCTGATATACTGCGATTCTCTAGAGACTTTTGTCACAGGGTAATTAAAAAACATGACAGGTAAAGAAAGAGGCAGACACTTACGCAGGGGGGGGGGGGTAGGGGTAGGGCAGGAGCAGTAGGCCGGAGCCAAAGCGTGAAGTTTCAGAAGGCGCATTTGATTACGTCAAAAGACGCACCAGACTTGGTTGAGTGGCTCACTCAGCCTTCCTCTTCTGCACCCTCCTCATCCTCTCTATCTGTACCCTCTGCACTCTCTGCAGTGTGCACCCCCAAAGACACCTCTACAAACACCCCCACAACCACCACATACCCTTCGCTTGAGTCACTGGAATTATTTTCCAATCCATCACAAGACATTTGCAATGCACAGCCATTGTTGGCATCGGATCAGGAAGAGGAGGTAGCAACAGCCGCCATTTAGCAGTCTGACGACAGTACCCAGATCAGCCCAAGGAGGTTGGTCCCCGCTGTTGCTGCCTACTCCGAGATCTCGAATGTTAGTGGTGGTGAAGGTGATGTGGATGATGACGTGCCTATTGACGTCACGTGGGTGGCCACAAGAGAGGAAGACGAGGGGGGTTCAGAGGGAGAGACGGACCTGCAGGTAGGGAGGAGAGGCTTGCAGAACTTGCATTGCACAAGAGGTACAAAGCAGACTGAAAATGTATCAGGAGCGAGCCATCAACCATGTACAGTCACATCTGGCGCTCCCAGGACGCTGGCACATGGCTCCGCAGTGTGGGCTTTTTTTAATGTGTCCATTGCTGACAACAGTGTTGCCATCTGCAGCCTTTGCAGTCAACACATAAGTCACGATAAGCCCAACACTCACCTAGGGTGACCGCCTTAAGAAGGCACCTGAACTCCCATCACTGAGCCCAGTGGGAGCAACACCGTCAGAACCCACAAAGCCACACTCCAGGCTCTCACCTTCCAGCCTCTTCTCCTTCTCCTCTCTCATCACAATTGTCCTCCACTCCACCTTCCATCATGCCGTCGTCATGTTGTTCTGGAAAAAGGCAGGCTTCTGTGGCCAAAATGTTGGAGAGGAAAAAAATGATGTCGGCGGATAACCCTCTTGCCCAACGTTTGACTGCTGGCTTGTCGGAAACTGATAGCCTGCAAACTACTGCCATATCAACTGGTGGACCCGGAGGCCTTTCGTAAATTTGTGGCCATTGGAACACCACAATGGAAGGTGCCAGGCAGGGCATATTTCAGCGGCAAGTGAATATATCTCTGGCACACAGTGTTGGTGCCAAGATACATCTGACCACAGAGACATGGTCTAGCAAACACAGGCAGAGAAGGTATATCACTTTTACTGCCCACTGGGTGAACCTTCTGACGGCCGTCCAACATGTAACCCGTGACACCCGTGTAGATTTGGTTGTACCGCCACGGATTAATGCAGGCCTGCCTCCTCTTCTCCTCCTCCTCCATCCTCCCTCTCCTCCTCGGCTGACTCCTCCTTTTCCACTGCTACCGTCTCTTCCGCTGCACCTCCCAAGATCCCAAGAACCTATTCCACATGCCAGGTGAGACGTTGCAATGCTGTGCTGCGTCTGTTGTGCCTGAAAGTCAAGAGCCACACTGGTCCTGAACTCCTTTCAGCTTTGCGTTCACAGGCAGATCAGTGGCTGACACTGCTGAATTTGACAGTTGGTAAAGTGGTGTGCGACAACGGTGCCAATCTGCTGAGCGTGCTGAAACAGGGCAAAATAACACACGTGCCATGCATGGCACACGTCCTGAACTTGGTCGTGCAGCGATTCTTTGCCAGATACTCTGGGGTCCAGGACGTCTTGCGGCAGGCCAGGAAAATCTCAGCCCAATTTAGAAGATCTTACACAGCCATGGCTCGCCTTGCTGGCATTCAGCGGCAACACAACCTGTCCCTCAGGTGTCTTATTTGTGACTGCCCGACGCGATGGAACTCAATGTTGCATATGCTTGATAGGCTGCTCCAGCAGAAATGTGCAGTTAATGACTACCTGTACGAACTCTGCGGCAGGACAGGTTCTGGGGAGCTTGGGTTTTTTCACCTCGCCAGTGGCTGCTCATGCGCGACACATGCATACTTCTGATCGATGAGATCACCAAACTGGTCAGTTACAGGCGCCCAGGGCGCCATCAGTGACATCGTACCTTACGCCTTCTTTCTGGAGTGTGCATTGCGTTGTGTCATTGATCAAGCCGTCGAGGAGCAGGAGCAGGAAGATGAGGAAGTTGCAATGTTGAATGAATTCCCAGGGGGTGCTACTCCATCTGAGACAAGTCAACAGCAGGAGTTTGAAGAGGAGTCAGAGGAGGATGGTGCCGGGGGGGATGAGGAGGAGCAAGAAGAGCATGCTTTAAACCTTTCTGGGATCCCTGGTGTTATCCGTGGATGGGGGGAGGAGAACGAGGACGACATTATCCTGGATGATGAGCTGGAAGCAGGCCACTACACCGCTTCCAGTTTAGTGCGAATGGGCTCCAGTGTTTTAAGGGGGACCCCCGTATAAGAAGCATAAAGGCCAAGGACCAGTACTGGGTGGCAATGTACTTAGACCCCCGGTAAAAACAAAAAATGGCGTAAATGTTACCACAATCACAGAGAGCGGTCAGAATGCAGCACTTCCAGGCCTTGCTGCGGGAAATGCTGCATTTTGCTTTTGCGTGCGCTGGCACAGGAATTTCCAGTCACAGAGAGACAGTTGCGGGTAGCAATCCAACAGCGCCTGCAAGAAGAGGGCGGTTTGAAGATGTCTTGGTCACTTCAGATATGAGATCCTTCTTTCAGCCGGCCCATCGACAGCTGTACTCCGGATCCAGCATCAGGGAACGCCTAGACCGACAGGTGTCCAACTACATCGGGTTAACAGCCGATGTGGACACTCTTAGTAGTGATGAAGCCCTGGACTACTGGGTGGGCAGGCTTGACCTCTTGCCAGAGCTTGCACAATTTGCAATGGAAATGTTGGCTTGCCCCCCGTCCAGTGTCCTGTCCGAAAGGACGTTCAGTGCAGAAGGGGGGGATCGTGACAGATAAGCGCACTCGCCTAGTTCATGACAGTGTAGACTACCTCACATTTATAAAAATGAATGAGACATGGATCTCTGAGGAATTCATCACATGTAACCAGTAGATCATGTTTCATTGAAATTCCTCATGATAGGCCACAAATATCCCCCCAGACCGCCATCCACCCACAACAATTCCTGGTCCTTGTCTTCACTAAATACAGCGGCATAAAAGGCATTTCATGTCCATGGAATGCCAAATTTGTGTGGCCTTTCAGGGCCGACAATTATTTTTTATGTGAATGTCTTGAAAATAAATGCACCTTTATTGACCGACCGGCTGGACGGTAAACTGTAATGCCGTTGCTATTTTGACAAGCTGTATATGTTTTTTTGCCAATGTAAGTGTAATGGGAGAGGGTTTTATATCAATAAAGGTGCATTTATTTTCAAAACGTTATTGCCCTATGTGCATCTTCTTTGCTCCCTTACACGCCTTCATGGTTTGAGGACAATTTGGCTGAGAAGCGGTGTGTGTATGGACAGAGTTCGCTGACGGTATATGGGAGACACACCATCTGATTACATGCCTCAGTTACAGTGAGTTCTGGTAAGAGCACAGCCTTTGGGATTTGCACGTGGTGAGGTGGAGGCAAGATCCAAGCAGCTGTACACTAATTTTGGTGTTTGTTGTTCCTTTTCCATGACCCCATTGGAGTGCTAATTGGTGATGGACTCTTGCAGTTATAGGGACTTTAACACGCTGCACACTGTTGAATGATGGTGTAATGTTCTGGTACCTTTGGGTACCCTAATTACTCTTTCATAAGTGTATGCGCCCCACCATTCTCTTTTGGTAAGGTGCGCATACACCTTTAAGACTGATGCTGTCATCACTGAGCGCCGGACTGGATGGCTATTTAGATCGCCGGCTCTCACTCACATGTGTTCGTTCAAACTGCTTTGTGCCTTGATGCTAACCTGTCTTGAAGCTCTCATGCTTGCAAGCATACCTCGCTGTCGGAACCACGCTGCGCTGATCCCTGTATCCCGCTACCGGATCATCCGCTCTTGCCGAACCTCTCCTCTGCTACATTGCTATTAGTGATAAGTACCCCACAGGGGAAACCTCTATAACCTTTATACTAAAGCTTACACTATCTAGCTCTGCATACTAAGGACTATTACTACATCTGCATTATCTAAGATTGCTAGCTCTTGAGCCTACTACCACCTGTTCTTGCACTGGGTTGATCTCTCTTGTATGTCCACCTGCTACTCTGTCATCTGCTACCATACATGATTGCTAAACCTATCTGCATCCCATCTGCTACTATCTTACTTTCAAGAACATTTCCTTTCAAGTGTCTGTCATCTACCATCTCTACCCAACCTGTCTCTCCAGCCTATCATCACTGTGTTACTATATACATAAGTCACTCTAGGAAACATCTTATTGAGTGTGTGTATTTACTTGCTGAATTGAGATCATCCACACATGATGAGTCATTGAGAGTTGGGATTGGTGTCTCAGCGATTCTCTACATGACTACTGAAGTGGAATATTTCTGCAGCTGAAAATCCACATCATACGTAAAACGCAGGAGCGTTACAGACGGTAGTTCTGTCAATGCAGGGTTTACCATATTTTATCTAATCATATATTGCATCTTATGTTTTGCGATTTTATTGTTAGCGCTGCTTGTGCTTATTAATTTATTTCTTTGGTTGGTATGCACCTTATATTTATAATCAAATTAAAGGACTAGCGATAGTAGCGAGGCACTGTATGCTCCCAGTGTTGCCAATATATTTCTACACAAAAGGGAGGAAGAGGATATTTTTCCAAAATACATCCCACAATTAAAGTATTATCAAAGATTCATAGATGATGTCATGATAGTTGGGGAAGGTTCGGAGGAAGATTTGAGTAACTTTTCTCCAATATCTCAATAACAATGTATATGACATTAGGCTGATAGGTAGTTGCCACAAAGAGAAAATTCAATTTTTAGACCTAGAGGTGTATAAAGATGAAAACAAACTAGGCACTAGAACATTTTTTTGTAGTGTAGATAGAAATGGTTATATATCAACAAGAATTTGCCACCACTCCACATGGACTAAAGCCATACCTAAGGGACAGTTCACCCATATAGAAAGAAATTGTAATAAGAAAGAGTATTATATTATACAGACAGAAATACTAATAGATAGATTTTTGGAAAAAGGTTACAAAAAGAAGAATTAATAAAAAGAAGGGATTTCATTAATAAAATGAAGCAGGAAGACTTATTAAAAGATAAACCCCAAACAATGTATAAAAAGAAATGGTGCGTATCACAGGATTTAATCTGCAATACGCAAAATGTAGAAAAATGTATTAAGAAATATTGGCCTATACTCCTGAGGGATTTAACCCTCAGGAGTAGGGTTGAGCGGACACCTAGATGTCCGTGTTCGACGGGTTCGGCCGAACTTTAAAAAAAAGTCCGGGTCCGTGTCCCGGACTTTTACCGAACTTTTCCCGGACACCGAACCCCATTGAAGTCAATGGGGACCCGAACTTTAAGGCACTAAAATGGCTCTAAAACACCAAAGGAAAGGGCTAGAGTGCTGCAAATGGCAGCAAAACGTAATTAAGAGCATGGCAAGTGCTCTGCAAACAAATGTGGATAGGGAAATAACTTAAAACAACAAAAAAAAACAGAAAAATAAAACAATGTTCTTCTTCATCTCTGAAGGACGAGGCCCATATGGAGTAGGAGGGAGGTTGAGGTGGTGGTGGATGTGGCGGTGACATAGGCGTGCGCACAGGGTGTGCTGGGTGTGCCTGGGCACACCCTAATCACCTAGGGCACATAGCATTGCCAGTGAGGAGATGGGAAAGATCTCCCTGGGACCTGCTCTGCTCTATTTCTCCTTGCCTACAGGTACATGGCCCCGATACATTACTCTCCCTGCTGGCAAACACATGCATGTGTATTTCAACTTTGGGGTGCACACCTTAATGCAATAGGCTGCGCACACCTATGGGCGGTGTAGGTGGAAGCGGCGGTGGAGGAGGACCAGGGCCGGATTAACAGCATCATGGGCTTGGTGCTGAGGATTTTGAAGGGCCTTAAGGGCCGTGCCTTGCCATGCACCCAGAGGAGGAAGGGTGCAGCCATGCATGCCTAATTCAACATGGGATGCTGTCTCTGAAGCCCATAAACACATCCATGCATCGCCAACTGTCCCTCCTTGTCCGGCCTTCACGCTGTGTGGGGAGGTTCTGAGGGTGCTGCCTGGGGAAGCGAGCATAGAAGCCAGACTTCTGTGTTTACAAGTGACAGAAGAGCGGTAACAGTGAATATGGCCAACCCGGGGCCTATATAAAAGGTAGGGGCCTGGAGCTGCAGCTCCAATAGCCCCTACATTAATCTGGCCCTGAGGAGGAGGACGAGGTAGCCAACACTGCTTCTTTTCAAAAATTTTAAATGAGGGTACACCCCAAAAGAGTGAGAAAGAGCAAAAATGGAACAATGGGTGGGTAAGGTCGGTATCCATTGCTATTCTGCATAAGGTACGGAAAAGTCCCGTGGGATCCATGCCTGGTTCATTTTAATGAACGTGAGCTTGTCCACATTGTCTCTGGACAGGCGGCTGCGCTTGTCTGTTATAACGCCCCCAGCCGTGCTAAATACCCGTTCAGATAATACACTGGCTGCAGGGCACGCCAGCACCTCCAAGGCGTAAAGGGCAAGCTCAGGCCATGTGCCCAATTTGGAGACCCAGAAGTTGAAGGGGGCAGACCCGTCATTCACTACATGTAGGCGTGTGCACACATACTGCTCCACCATGTTGGTAAAATGCTGCCTCCTGCTAAGACGTTCCATCTGAGCTGCTGGTGCTGCTGTTTGTTGTGGCGTGCTGACAAAGCTTTTCCACATTTCGGCCATGCTAACCCTGCCTTCTGAGGTGCTGGCGGTGCCCTGGTTGCGTTGGCGACCTCCTCCTCCTCCTCCTCTGCCTTGTGCTTCCACTGTGGCCCCGCTGTCAGATGGGAATGCCAGCAGCATGGCGTCTACCAGCGTGCGCTTGTACTCGCGCATCTTGCGATCGCGCTCCAGTGAGTGAATTAAGGACGGTACGTTGTCCTTGTAACGGGGATCCAGCAGCGTGGCCACCCAGTAATCAGCACAAGTTAGAATGTGGGCAACTCGGCGGTCGTTGTGGAGACACTGCAGCATGTAATCGCTCATGTGTGCCAGGCTGCCCAGAGGCGACGAAAGGCTGTCCTCTGTGGGAGGTGTATCGTCCGTGTCCTCTGTATCCCCCCAGCCACGCACCAGTGATGGCCATGAGCTGGCCTGGGTGCCACCCTGCTGTGAACATGGTTCCATCTCCTCCTCCAGCTCCTCCTCCTCCTCATCCTCCTCATCCTCCAGAACTGTGCCCCTGCTGGACAATTGCGTCCCTGGCGTTTGCGTGTGCAGGAACCCACCCTCGGAGCCCCTTGCGAATGACTGCCCTGAAAGCCTTGGAAATGTTACCTCTTCATCCTCCTCCTCCTCCTCATCCTGTGCCACATCCTCTTCCATCATCGCCCGAATTGTTTTTTCAAGGAGGCATAGAAGTGGGATAGTTAAGCTGAGAACGGCGTCATTGCCACTGGCCATGTTGGTGGAGTACTCAAAACAGCGCAACAAGGCACACAGGTCTCGCATGGAGGCCCAGTTATTGGTGGTGAAGTGGTGCTGTTCCGCAGAGCGACTCACGCGTGCGTGCTGCAGCTGAAACTCCACTATGGCCTGCTGCTGCTCGCACAGTCTTTCCAGCATGTGCAAGGTGGAGTTCCACCTTGTGGGCACGTCACATATGAGGCGGTGAGCGGGAAGGCCGAAGTTACGCTGCAGCGCTGCCAGGCGAGCAGCAGCAGGGTGAGAACGCCGAAAGTGCGCACAAACGGCCCGCACTTTCTGCAGCAGCTCTGACATATCGGGGTAGTTTTTAAGGAACCTCTGCACCACCAAATTCAGCACATGCGCCAGGCAAGGGATGTGCGTCAAACCGGCTAGGCCCAGAGCTGCTATGAGATTTCGCCCGTTATCGCACACCACCAGGCCGGGCTTGAGGCTCGCTGGCAGCAACCACTCATTTGTCTGCTGTTCCATGCTCCTCCACAACTCCTGCGCGGTGTGTGGTTTGTCCCCCAAACAGGCAAGTTGTAAAACTGCCTGCTGTCGTTTACCCCTGGCCGTGCTGAAGTTGGTGGTGAAGGTGTTACGCTGTCCGGATGAGGAGGCGGTAGAGGATGAGGAAGCGGAGTAGGAGGAGTTAGGAACAGGAGGCAAACTGAAGCGCCCTGCAATCCTCGGTGGTGGAAGGACATGCGCCAAATTGCTATCCGCCTCAGGCCCATCCGCCACTGCATTTACCCAGTGTGCCGTTAGGGAGATATAACGCCCCTGACCGTGCTTACTGGTCCACGTATCCGTAGTTAGGTGGACCTTGGCACAGATGGCGTTGCGCAGTGCACACCTGATATTTTCCCCCACTTGGTTGTGCAGGGAAGGGATGGCTTGCCTGGAAAAGTAGTGGCGGCTGGGCACGACGTACTGTGGGACAGCCACCGACATAAGGTTTTTAAAACTGTGCGTCTCCACCAGACGGAATGACAGCATTTTAAAGGCCAATAATTTTGAAATGCTGGCATTCAGGGCCAGGGATCGCGGGTGGGTAGGGGGGTACTTCCTCTTCCTCTCAAGTGTTTGGGAGATGGAAAGCTGAACGCTTCCACGGGACATTGTGGAGATGGTTGTTGGTGACCCAGGTGGTGGTGTTGCTGACAGATCGTCTGTTTGCGGGGTGGCAGGTGCCGGTATCACTACAGATGTGGCTGGAGCGGCCGAGACTGCAGCAGAAGAGGAAGCAGGATGAGCCAGAGACGTTTCTTGGTTTTGAAGGTGTGTACTCCACTGCAGCTCGTGCTTTGCACTTAGATGCCTGATCATGCAGGTTGTGCTCAGGTTGAGAAGGTTTATGCCTCGCTTCAAGCTCTGATTGCACAGGGTGCAAACCACTCGTGTCCTGTCATCAGCACATTTTCTAAAGAACTTCCACGCTAGAGAACTCCTTTGAGCTGACTTTGGTGCGCTCGTTCCCTTGCTGCGTTGGGCAGTAGCGGGCGTAGTGTCTAGGGCACGGCCGCTCCGCTTCTGCACCCTGCTCCCTCTTCTGCTGTGCTGGTGGCTCTGTGCGACCACCGCCTCTTCCTCCAAACTACTCAGGTCACCTGCATGACGTTCATTCCATGTGGGGTCGAGGACCTCATCGTCCTCCACATCATCTTCCACCCAGTCTTCACCCCTGCCCTCCTTGTCGGTCTCCACAATGCTGAACGCCGCAGCAGTTGGCACCTGCGTTTCGTCATCATCGGAGACGTGCTGCGATGATCCTTGCATGTACTCATCTTGAGAAATAAGTGGTTGGGCATCGCTGCACTCAATCTCTTCCACTTCTGGGGCAGGGCTAGGTGGATGGCCCTGGGAAACCCTGCTGACAGAGTCCTCAAAAAGAATAAGAGACTGCTGTATGGCTTGGGGCTCAGACTGCTGGCCTGATTTGCAAGGGGGTGAGGTGAAAGACGGTTGGACATTGGCTGCAGGTGCCAACTCTGACCTTTCTGCAGTAGACTGGGTGGGAGACAATGTGAAGGAACTGGAGGCACTGTCAGCAGCAAACCAATCTACTATCGCCTCAACTTGTTCTGGCCTCATCACTTCTAGGGGCGTTTGATGCCCTACCAAATACTGATGCAGGTTCTGTCGCCTACTCACACTTGAGGAAGGTGTTTCACTTGTGCGTGTAGCTGGCACAGATCGACCACGTCCTCTCCTTGCAACAGGAGCTCTACCAGCAGCACCACGACCCAGGCCACGGCCCTTATTTGACGGTCTCCTCATATTTCTGTAATTTAAGATCTTGCCCTAGAAAGGTTTTTATTGAATAGCGGAATAGGAAATATGATCCAAAAAAGTGTATGTATCTCGCACGTACAAAACCACACTAGGCCCCAATTACTATTGTTTCTACCCCTAAAAGGATGGATGAGGAGTAGGAGGAGTATGGAACAGACAGCACCCTCAAATCTTCAGAAGTATGAGATGAACCCCAAAAACTTGGAAAGGTGGATCTCACACGTACCGACACAGACTATCCCGCAATTCAATTGATCCTCAAAGGTTTTTATTGAATAGCGGAATAGGAAATATGATCAAAAAAAGTGTATGTATCTCGCACGTACACAACCACACTAGGCCCCAATTACTATTGTTTGTACCCCTAAAAGGATGGATGAGGAGTAGGAGGAGGAGTATGGAACAGGCAGCACCCTCAAATCTTCAGAAGTATGAGATGAACCCCAAAAACTTGGAAAGGTGGATCTCACACGTACCGACACAGACTATCCCGCAATTCAATTGATCCTCAAAGGTTTTTATTGAATAGCGGAATAGGAAATATGATCAAAAAAAGTGTATGTATCTCGCACGTACACAACCACACTAGGCCCCAATTACTATTGTTTGTACCCCTAAAAGGATGGTTGAGCAGTAGGAGCAGGAGTATGGAACAGGCAGCACCCTCAAATCTTCAGAAGTATGAGATGAACCCCAACAACTTGGAAAGGTGGATCTCACACGTACCGACACAGACTATCTCGCAATTGAATTGATCCCCAAAGGTTTTAATTGAATAGCGGAATAGAAAATATGATCAAAAAGAAAGTGTATGTATCTCGCACGTACACCACCACACTAGGCCCCAACTACTATTGTTTGTACCCCTAAAAGGATGGTTGAGCAGTAGGAGGAGGAGTATGGAACAGGCAGCACCCTCAAATCTTCAGAAGTATGAGATGAACCCCAAAAACTTGGAAAGGTGGATCTCTCTCACACGTACCAACACAGACTATCCCCCAATTTAACTGATCCCCAAAGGTTTTTGATTAAATAGCGGAATAGAAAATATGATCCAAAAAAAGTGTATGTATATCACACGTACACAACCACACTAAGCCCCAATTACTATTGTTTGTACCCCTAAAAGGCTAGATGAGGAGTAGGGGGGGTATGGAACAGGCAGCACCCTCAAACCTTCAGAAGTATGAGATGAACCCCAACAACTTGGAAAGGTGGATCTCTCTCACACGTACCAACACAGACTATCCCCCAATTTAACTGATCCCCAAAGGTTTTTGATTAAATAGCGGAATAGAAAATATGATCCAAAAAAAGTGTATGTATATCACACGTACACAACCACACTGGGCCCCAATTACTATTGTTTGTACCCCTAAAAGGCTAGATGAGGAGTAGGGGGAGTATGGAACAGGCAGCACCCTCAAACCTTCAGAAGTATGAGATGAACCCCAACAACTTGGAAAGGTGGATCTCTCTCACACGTACCAACACAGACTATCCCCCAATTTAACTGATCCCCAAAGGTTTTTGATTAAATAGCGGAATAGAAAATATGATCCAAAAAAAGTGTATGTATATCACACGTACACAACCACACTAGGCCCCAATTACTATTGTTTGTACCCCTAAAAGGCTAGATGAGGAGTAGGGGGGGTATGGAACAGGCAGCACCCTCAAACCTTCAGAAGTATGAGATGAACCCCAACAACTTGGAAAGGTGGATCTCTCTCACACGTACCAACACAGACTATCCCCCAATTTAACTGATCCCCAAAGGTTTTTGATTAAATAGCGGAATAGAAAATATGATCCAAAAAAAGTGTATGTATATCACACGTACACAACCACACTAGGCCCCAATTACTATTGTTTGTACCCCTAAAAGGCTAGGAGTAGGGGGAGTATGGAACAGGCAGCACCCTCAAACCTTCAGAAGTATGAGATGAACCCCAACAACTTGGAAAGGTGGATCTCTCTCACACGTACCAACACAGACTATCCCCCAATTTAACTGATCCCCAAAGGTTTTTGATTAAATAGCGGAATAGAAAATATGATCCAAAAAAAGTGTATGTATATCACACGTACACAACCACACTGGGCCCCAATTACTATTGTTTGTACCCCTAAAAGGCTAGATGAGGAGTAGGGGGAGTATGGAACAGGCAGCACCCTCAAACCTTCAGAAGTATGAGATGAACCCCAACAACTTGGAAAGGTGGATCTCTCTCACACGTACCAACACAGACTATCCCCCAATTTAACTGATCCCCAAAGGTTTTTGATTAAATAGCGGAATAGAAAATATGATCCAAAAAAAGTGTATGTATATCACACGTACACAACCACACTGGGCCCCAATTACTATTGTTTGTACCCCTAAAAGGCTAGATGAGGAGTAGGGGGAGTATGGAACAGGCAGCACCCTCAAACCTTCAGAAGTATGAGATGAACCCCAACAACTTGGAAAGGTGGATCTCTCTCACACGTACCAACACAGACTATCCCCCAATTTAACTGATCCCCAAAGGTTTTTGATTAAATAGCGGAATAGAAAATATGATCCAAAAAAAGTGTATGTATATCACACGTACACAACCACACTAGGCCCCAATTACTATTGTTTGTACCCCTAAAAGGCTAGGAGTAGGGGGAGTATGGAACAGGCAGCACCCTCAAACCTTCAGAAGTATGAGATGAACCCCAACAACTTGGAAAGGTGGATCTCTCTCACACGTACCAACACAGACTATCCCCCAATTTAACTGATCCCCAAAGGTTTTTGATTAAATAGCGGAATAGAAAATATGATCCAAAAAAAGTGTATGTATATCACACGTACACAACCACACTAGGCCCCAATTACTATTGTTTGTACCCCTAAAAGGCTAGATGAGGAGTAGGGGGAGTATGGAACAGGCAGCACCCTCAAACCTTCAGAAGTATGAGATGAACCCCAACAACTTGGAAAGGTGGATCTCTCTCACACGTACCAACACAGACTATCCCCCAATTTAACTGATCCCCAAAGGTTTTTGATTAAATAGCGGAATAGAAAATATGATCCAAAAAAAGTGTATGTATATCACACGTACACAACCACACTAGGCCCCAATTACTATTGTTTGTACCCCTAAAAGGCTAGGAGTAGGGGGAGTATGGAACAGGCAGCACCCTCAAACCTTCAGAAGTATGAGATGAACCCCAACAACTTGGAAAGGTGGATCTCTCTCACACGTACCAACACAGACTATCCCCCAATTTATCTGATCCCCAAAGGTTTTTGATTAAATAGCGGAATAGAAAATATGATCCAAAAAAAGTGTATGTATATCACACGTACACAACCACACTAGGCCCCAATTACTATTGTTTGTACCCCTAAAAGGCTAGATGAGGAGTAGGGGGGGTATGGAACAGGCAGCACCCTCAAACCTTCAGAAGTATGAGATGAACCCCAACAACTTGGAAAGGTGGATCTCTCTCACACGTACCAACACAGACTATCCCCCAATTTAACTGATCCCCAAAGGTTTTTGATTAAATAGCGGAATAGAAAATATGATCCCAAAAAAGTGTATGTATATCACACGTACACAACCACACTAGGCCCCAATTACTATTGTTTGTACCCCTAAAAGGCTAGATGAGGAGTAGGGGGGGTATGGAACAGGCAGCACCCTCAAACCTTCAGAAGTATGAGATGAACCCCAACAACTTGGAAAGGTGGATCTCTCTCACACGTACCAACACAGACTATCCCCCAATTTAACTGATCCCCAAAGGTTTTTGATTAAATAGCGGAATAGAAAATATGATCCAAAAAAAGTGTATGTATATCACACGTACACAACCACACTGGGCCCCAATTACTATTGTTTGTACCCCTAAAAGGCTAGATGAGGAGTAGGGGGAGTATGGAACAGGCAGCACCCTCAAACCTTCAGAAGTATGAGATGAACCCCAACAACTTGGAAAGGTGGATCTCTCTCACACGTACCAACACAGACTATCCCCCAATTTAACTGATCCCCAAAGGTTTTTGATTAAATAGCGGAATAGAAAATATGATCCAAAAAAAGTGTATGTATATCACACGTACACAACCACACTAGGCCCCAATTACTATTGTTTGTACCCCTAAAAGGCTAGATGAGGAGTAGGGGGGGTATGGAACAGGCAGCACCCTCAAACCTTCAGAAGTATGAGATGAACCCCAACAACTTGGAAAGGTGGATCTCTCTCACACGTACCAACACAGACTATCCCCCAATT
Organism: Pelophylax lessonae; assembly: GCF_965119305.1. Classification (NCBI taxonomy): domain Eukaryota; kingdom Metazoa; phylum Chordata; class Amphibia; order Anura; family Ranidae; genus Pelophylax; species Pelophylax lessonae. The sequence goes on from NC_138768.1 coordinate 194,468,361, forward strand.
TAACTGATCCCCAAAGGTTTTTGATTAAATAGCGGAATAGAAAATATGATCCAAAAAAAGTGTATGTATATCACACGTACACAACCACACTAGGCCCCAATTACTATTGTTTGTACCCCTAAAAGGCTAGGAGTAGGGGGAGTATGGAACAGGCAGCACCCTCAAACCTTCAGAAGTATGAGATGAACCCCAACAACTTGGAAAGGTGGATCTCTCTCACACGTACCAACACAGACTATCCCCCAATTTAACTGATCCCCAAAGGTTTTTGATTAAATAGCGGAATAGAAAATATGATCCAAAAAAAGTGTATGTATATCACACGTACACAACCACACTAGGCCCCAATTACTATTGTTTGTACCCCTAAAAGGCTAGATGAGGAGTAGGGGGAGTATGGAACAGGCAGCACCCTCAAATCTTCAGAAGTATGAGATTGTGTTCACTGTACCCCACAAAGATTGAGTTCACTGCACCCCACAATGATTGTGTTCACTGCACCCCACAAAGATTGTGTTCACTGCACCTCACAAAGATTGTGTTCACTGTACCCCCCAAAGATTGTGTTCACTGCACCCCACAAAGATTCTGTTCACTGTACCCCACAAAGATTGTGTTCACTGCACCCTAAAAGGATGTTGTTCACTGCACCCCACAAAGATTGTGTTCACTGCACCCTAAAAGGATGTTGTTCACTGCACCCCAAAAAGATTGTGTTCACTGTACCCCCCCAAAGATTGTGTTCACTGCACCCCACAAAGATTGTGTTCACTGCACCCCAAAAAGATTGTGTTCACTGTACCCCCCAAAGATTGTGTTCACTGCACCCCAAAAAGATTGTGTTCACTGTACCCCCCAAAGATTGTGTTCACTGCACCCCACAAAGATTCTGTTCACTGTACCCCACAAAGATTGTGTTCACTGCACCCCAAAAAGATTGTGTTCACTGTACCCCCCCAAAGATTGTGTTCACTGCACCCCACAAAGATTCTGTTCACTGCACCCCACAAAGGATTTTGTTCACTGCACCCCAAAAAGATTGTGTTCACTGCACCCCAAAAAGGATTTTGATCACTGCACCCCAAAAAGGATGTTGTTCACTGCACCCCAAAAATGATTTTGTTCACTCCACCCCAAAAAGATTGTGTTCACTGCACCCCACAAAGATTGTGTTCACTGCACCCCAAAAAGATTGTGTTCACTGTACCCCCCAAAGATTGTGTTCACTGCACCCCACAAAGATTCTGTTCACTGTACCCCACAAAGATTGTGTTCACTGCACCCCAAAAAGATTGTGTTCACTGCACCCCAAAAAGGATGTTGTTCACTGCACCCCAAAAAGGATGTTGTTCACTCCACCCCAAAAAGATTGTGTTCACTGCACCCCACAAAGATTGTGTTCACTGCACCCCAAAAATATTGTGTTCACTGCACCCCAAAAATGATTTTGTTCACTGCACCCCAAAAAGGATTTTGTTCACTGCACCCCAAAAAGGATGTTGTTCACTCCACCCCAAAAAGATTGTGTTCACTGCACCCCAAAAAGATTGTGTTCACTGCACCCCACAAAGGATTTTGTTCACTGCACCCCAAAAAGATTGTGTTCACTGCACCCCAAAAAGGATGTTGTTCACTGCACCCCAAAAAGGATTTTGTTCACTGCACCCCAAAAAGATTGTGTTCACTGCACCCCACAAAGGATTTTGTTCACTGCACCCCACAAAGATTGTGTTCACTGCACACCAAAAAGGATTGTGTTCACTGCACCCCAAAAAGATTTTGTTCACTGCACCCCAAAAAGATTGTGTTCACTGCAGCCCAAAAAGATTGTGTTCACTGCAGCCCAAAAAGATTGTGTTCACTGCAGCCCAAAAAGATTGTGTTCACTGCAGCCCAAAAAGATTGTGTTCACTGCAGCTCACACACAGAAAAATGGATGTGGATCACTGACACCTGCCTATCTCCAATCCCACACCACACAGCAATATCGATTGTAGTTTGTAGAACACAGTTTCCCTAAAATTCAGCAGACTCTGTCCCTAACAGGATTGAGAAGAGATCGTAGATCAGGATTGAGTGCAGATTCACCCCACCCCCCACACAGCAATATCGATTGTAGTTTGTAGAAGACACTGACCCTATAATTCAGCAGACTCTATCCCTAAAATGCCTACAACTCGCCCTGCCTAAACACTCCGACCTGTCCCTCAATTCTATCCGGACACAAATGGTTTTTTCCTGCCTATCTTTCCCTAATCAGCAGCCAGCACATTGATGTGTGCTCTGTCCCTTAGCTAAGCAGCAGAATGACGCTGCTGCGGCGGCTGCCTCGAACTTATAAAGACTTGGTCACATGCTTCAGACGGCCAATCACAGCTACTAAGACATTTGCAGGCATGGCTGGGATGGCTTAAGGCACACCAGTTAAACGATTGTTGATTGGCTGTTGAAAGCCCGCCATGAAAAGAGCGCCAAAGCATGCAAAACCCGGAAATAAAACGACCGAACACGGATTTTTACCCGAACATACAGTAAAGTGTCCGTGTCCGTGTTCGGGTAAAAAAAATCCAATTATTCGGTACGAACACGAATAATACAGTCCGTGTTCGCTCAACACTACTCTGGAGTATACTTAAAAAAAAACCCACCTTTATATAAAAACGGGCAACAGGCCTAAGAAACCTTGTACCCAAAAACATTGTTAACCCCCCTCAAAAAAGGAACCACATTCCTGTAAGGGGATGGGTTCTATAGATGCAAGTGGTGCAAATCAACTCTAGATAAAAAAGAAAGGTGGAAACATTCACATCCTCTGATGGAAGGGAATTTAGCATGAAAAAGTTTATCACCTGCACTACACAATATATCACATACCTGCTAATTTGGCCGTGTGGGTTGAGATATGTGGGCAGAACCAAAAGATAGTCTGTATTAAACAGATTAATGAGCATAGTTACAATATAGGCGCCATAGTGTGTCACTATCACTTAGGCTCACACATAATAGAGATTCAGCAAAGCTGAGATTTTATGGGATAGACAGAGTACAACCCTACTGGAGAGGAAATGATATACGTACGAAAATAACACAAAATAAAACAATGGATTTACCAGGTAAATTCCCTCAGCCTTTTGGGCCTAAAGATAGATAAAGACCTTAACTGCTTTATTAACGATTTCTAAATAATGGGTATAGTAAAAGTAGGCTTTATGAGGTTTATATGTTTGTTATCCTTGAAAAAAGTAATAGAAGTACAAGTATAAAATAAATCATGTTTAGTACTGTAGTATTACAATCTCATGTGAACAAGACTTAAACAATATATGATTAGTCTTTATGGATACTAAGTAGGAGGGGCCCAGTGGGGACAGTATATTCCATCAACTGTACGGCCCTCACTGGAAAACTAGAGGGAAACCTTTTATGGCATATATCTATTAGAAAACAACATATCAATGTCAACATGAGTAGTTATTTTAAAAAAGCCTGAAAAATATTGTCTATTTAGTCTTTTTTGAAGAGTATCACATACTTTAAAATTAGGAGATGTAATTGATAGGACACAATTGTTTAGAATAAGTTCTTTGAGATTGAATGGGACCACTTGAGCCGGACTGTGGGAAGCGGGAGCCGTCACCCCTACACAATGTTTGGTATAATCCAATGTAGCCAATTGATATACATACACTTCCTGGTTAAATCATGTGATTACCAAGGAAACCAATGGGAAGCTAAGATGGGGTGTAAGATACACTGAAAATATGGCTACTATACGACTTCCTGATGACGCCTTCTGGTGAACTTTATTGATGTCCAGTGTATCGGTGATACTTGTGATAACGCCCGCCCAGTGGAACGCACCCTGCTCCAGAGTGTGTCTGCGTGTCTTCATTTATTGCACATAACCAGGCGATTTTAGTGGGTGCCGCTTGGAGGCACACTCAAATGTGAGTTTTTAATCTACATTTTTGTAACAGAATATTTTAAATAAAACATATTGCAAGATTATTTGCTAATTTTTTTATTCTGGCAATCTCTACTGATACTATTGAACCTGACCTGACACTAAGGAAATCCATTTAAACCTGATAAGGCCAAGGAGACCTAGTGATATCTGGTATCTCTATCTGATGATTGTTGATTTAAGCTGAGCTAAGCCTGGTTTAAAAGAGCTCCATAAAAGCAGTGAGGATCGCTGGTGGCCCAAAGCAATCTGGTGAGTGGCCCCCTCATTCAAGGTGGAGGAGCACTATTAAGGACCACCATTTAAGAAGAATACTGAGCACTTATATGCATGTGGTGTTTTTAAAGAAATGCGATTATGGACATTTTTCTTTTTTTATTATATTTTACTAAACTTGATTAACCACTTGCCGACTAGCCACCGTACATATATTGTGGCAGGTAGGCAAAACAAAGTACCCATATGTCGCTTTGCTGGAACGCTCGTGGGGGAGCTGAAATTACACAGGTGCTGTAAAAGGGCTGGCTGGAACTTAGAGGGAAAAAAACTGGTGCAGAGAAGCAAGTAACAGACTGCAATGCAAAGAGAGACATGGAGGTGAAAGAAGATAGGATGCTGGCTGGGACACACTGAGAACACAAGGCTATAAGCAAACTGGGACACACTGGTAACACACACTAGGAATACAAAGCTAGAAGCAAGCTGGGACACAGTGAAGATGTTAGGGAATGCTGGGGATCACTGGAGGCACTAGAGAACAATCAAAAATAACACAGAGGGTCCAGCTGCTAGCATGTGGACATGTTGCTTAAACAGTGGTCAATCTTCATAGTAGCCCTTTGGGACACTGCCCTTCTCTGATTGGCTGGAAGCCAGTAGCTGCATACAGAGGGAAAGAACCTGTGCTGCAGCAAAGAACAGGTGAATATGACAGCCAGGAAAATAGCATTGAGATCCTTGTCCCCATAAACATAGCAACAAGGTGTCTTGCCAAGGGTGGGGGTCCCTGTCAAGGCACCTTCCTGATGTTTAGGGCATGCAGCCTTGCATGATTTAAGAAGGGAGGGTCATGCTCACTGCTCTTCCCTTTTCTGGACAGCCAGGTGAAATGCCTGTATAAAAGTCTAGTATGTGTTTTTAAAAGAACCCCTCAACACTGTTTTTTTTTTTCACACAGTATCCTTTTTAACCGCCTCTTATATGCGGGAGGACTTATGCTGTATATACACCCTCCTACATCCGCTGTTAGTTTGCTCTCTAGATAATTTGTTACAGGGATAATGAGATTGGTCCTGTACCATCTGATCACTGTGACTATTTATAGTGATCACACTTGTAAATACAGGTTGCATAACGCAGCCTTTAAAGTGGTAGTAAACCACAGCCTTTAAAAAAAAAAAAAAAACCCTGCAAGATAATGGCATAATGTGCTAGTATGAAATGCTTACCTTAGAACTAAGCCATCTAGTGGCCTGCTGTCACCGCTGACAGGGCTTCCATTGCACCTGGTCTTCCTTCTGGGTTTGCGTGCTCTGGCCATCTGATTGGCTGAGCAGTGAAGATGTCACTCCAGAGCATGCGTGTGGGTGTCACAGCCATGGCACAGAGCTCTTAAGGGATGGCAGGGGTATGCTGTTGCTTCAAAGCACATGCGCCCGTGAAGTCACCAGCTACATGCAATGTGAATATCTCCTAAACAGTGCAAATTTGGAGATATTCACTGTACCTACAGGTAAGCCTTAGCTGTAGGTACACGTTTTAAAAAAGACTTTACCTCCACTTTAAACCATATCCCCTCTCAGAAATTGACTGTGTGTAAATTCTTTCTGCATTCCTTAGGTTTAGTATCCTAAATGTGGCCATTTTGTGAGTGTTTTTTCTGTCCTTGTGCTCGAGGGCCACCAAAAATGTGAAAGAAAGTCAGGAAATAAAATGCATAATTTATACCCCTAGAAAGTCTAAAGGTACACACATGGAGCGACGACGACTTATGTCGCACTCCATTGGTTCATCTAGTCTGCCTCTTAACTTAATAATTGGGCAAGACTGCCCCATATTTTGGGACTTGTATGAGCACAAGCTCAAAGGTTCAGGGTTTTTTCCTAAAAACAAAAACCCACAGAGGTGGCAAATAATACTGTGTTGCAGAATGTTGATACTGATGAAAAGTACCCGGTGGCTGAAACTGCAGAAAGTGAGTTCATTCCCCTGGAGGTATTAGCGGGGTTGGAAGCTGAGGGTACCTCCTCTGAGCCAGAGTTGTCAGATTTCGGGAGGCTCCCGGGAAGAGTGCTCAGTTAAGGGACCCTACTTTGATCCCCACCAGGGAACAGGCCATGGTATTGAATAGTGAGCCACAGCAACCTGGGGCGGACACACAGTTCCCCCCATTTTGCTGTGAATCGTTACTTTTTGTACAGGGTAACCAAAGTCAATGATGAAGTATTGGAACAACTGGTGGTACCCAAAACTTTTAGGTCTAAAGTGCTACATTTAGCTCATAGTCAGGTACTTGGGGGTCACTTTGGCGTGGCTAAAACTCGGGAACAGGTGTTGCAGCGTTTTATTGGCCCGGAGTATGTCGGGAAATTAAGTAAGTCCTGCCCCACCTGTCAAAGAGCCATGCTAACACCCAATGTTCGTAGTCCGCTGGTACCGCCTTCAATTGTCGAAGTAGAGGCCATCCAGAAGTGGTCCCGCCCACTCACAAAAAAGCAGGTGCGTTCCTTCCTTGGCATTGTGGGGTGTTACAGGAGGTTTATTCCCAACTTCTCCAGTCTGGCAGCACCTTTAACAGATCTTACAAAAAGAAGGAACTCGACTGTTGTTCTGTGGAGTGCTGAAGCAGAAGCAACGTTTGAAGCAAGCTTTGTGCCAGGAACCAGTGCTTGTAGCCCCAGACTTCCAAAAAGAGTTCCTGGTACAAACGGATGCCTCAAAATTGGGTCTGGGTGCAGTTCTGTCACAGATGGTTGGGGGAGATGAGCACCCCGTTGTGTACTTGAGCCGGAAGCTCTCATCGGCCAAGAAGAATTATTCCATTGTGGAAAGGGAGTGGCTGGCGATAAAATGGGCTTTGGAGACACTCCGCTACTACCTGTTGGGCCGACCCTTTAAGTTAGTGTCAGACCATGCACCCCTTATGTGGATGGCCCAAAACAAAGACAAAAACTCCAGAATCACCAGGTGGTTCCTCGCCCTATAGGACTTCAATTTTATGGTGGTACATAGACCAGGGAACATACACCAGAAGGCTGGTGCCCTTTCCCTGATCTGTAGAGAGTCAGCCTGGGACAGGCTGAAGAGAGGGTTAATTACAGAGGGCAGATACTTTCCTTGCAGACCTGCTTATTAAGCACCTGGCTTAAAAGTTTCAGAGGTGCTGTGCTGGGAGCTGTGTGAGGAGCTGTGCTGGGAGCTGTGTGAGGTGCTGTGCTGTCTGTGACCTGTACTGGGTGAGCCAAGCCCGATGAGAGACTGTAACTCTGGTTAAGAGCTGTTTACAAGTTGCCTTTAAAACCTGTTTGCTGCAAAGACTGTGCTTTACCCTGCTGTGGATTTGTGTTACAAGACAAGACTGTTGTTTCTTTTGCTTGTTTTGCCTTTATGCTGAATAAAAGCATATTTAACTTACTGGACTGTCTCTGAGCCGGCTGTTCACCCCTCTGATCCCGTACAATAGGTATAGGAACATATATATTAATAAAATTGAATTAAAAATTCTAAATAATTTTAATGATAGTAATTATAATTAATAATAAAGAATAACCACCCTGTTAGCTCAAATCTTGTCAGGAGGCAATCACGATGATATTACAGCCCTTCAGTTGCTAACCCCCCTTTTCTAGATAGTGAATTCACCCCCGTCCGGCCGGGAGTTATGACAACACATAGCACTCAAACGTAGTGCAGTCACAACTAATTTTATTGCAAGTGTAGCTCTTATTTAAAGCACATTTGTTGAGCAGGAAAGACTGCTCCAAACCGGTTTCCAATTCATCAGTCAAATTACATATCAGACAGAACAATACATGAAAGGGCCTTTGCTTTTGCCATGCATTTGTGTCAATGTGAGGTGTTCCCGTATAATAATTTGTGTCCTATGACAGAGTCGCCCCGGCTGCATTCAGTTGTCATGTGTTAATGTAAGCAATTGTCAATTGTTTACGCAACATGTCTTGTAATCTAAATGCTAAGTATCCAACTGACAAGTGTTCGAATGAATGTATCAACAGGTGGTTTAACATGTCGTCTAAATGCAAAACATAGCTGTCTGCTGACCAAGGTGGATGAATGGTTGTCCGTCTTAGCTTGTTACTATGTAAATGCAAGGGGGCCACAGTCTATCGTAGAATGAGCATAAACTGAAATATATATCTGAAATATCATAAGGCATATTAATACAATCTTTCAACCCAACCTTTGATCCCAGCTTATTCATAACGGTGGGATCACTTAGAATAGCACAAAACAGGTGACATTATATTCCAAGGTGTATGTAGGCTGGTGACTTGGTTGTGTGCACATAGGGATATAACTTCTTAGAATTCTATCAAATCAAAACAGACATGTTCAATGGAGAGGGCCATAGCTTGCAAGAATCCCTGGCCTGAAAAATCCAACTCCATTATTATGGCAATAAAGTCACTACAAAATAGACCATGGCAGCACATACCACCTGTTGACGATGGCATGTGATCCGCTGACAGTGGCTACTAGTGCTCAGCTTGCTACAAAGCGTACCACTGTCGCACAAATGCGAAGTCTTCCAGGAGTAGGGGTGTCCGCTGGCATTGTACCAATGCGTCTGTCTAGATCCAGCTGGAACTCGTCTGGTGCTCGTCGTCACAATCTCCAATGATTCGGCTGGTGTTCGACACAATCTCCGGTAAGTTGTCGTGGGGTCCAGGGGTGGGACTTCCATCTGTCGCGATGCGTGGATCCAAACTGGGGAGTCGTCTGTCAGTACCGCTGTTCTGGTCACTGCTTGAACTGTTGCAGGAGGTCCGTGGGGTCGGTCTAGCGACGTCAGCTTATGGAGGGGCCTTCACCAGGACTCTGTCTCTAGGCTTGAATGGGTGGGTTGGTGCACCTGTTGGCAAAGGAAACGAGAGCGAGATATCACCATAATCACTGTGTAATTTTCCAATTACCACATATTCCTCTTGCAGAATCTCTAGATATGAGAATAAATGGACTCATGGGGTTGAGACGGGTCTGAAGTCATTCTGACTTTAGCAAGAATAGCAGGTAAGTACTGAGACAAAAATACAAGTTTTACAAGAATGGCAGGAGTATTTTGCGCCACTGGGCTTCTGGCCTATAGGCAGGCAGCAAAAATAAATGCTAGTGAAACTACTCGCAGCACTGAGGTTTAGGGCCTACAGGAAGGCAGGTAACAGGAAGGATACTTAATGGCACTGTTTTGGGAGAACACAGCATGTCTACACATACAACAATGGTGAGGGCCCTTGGAGGGGTTGAACTGCCTTGTATTCCTCCAAAGGTGGAAATGGGTTAAATTGCAGTCCTCTGACTCACCCAAGCAGGAAGCTACCTAGAACGGAGTATCCCTTGCATGGCTAAGATGCTGTGATCACTGAACAACAGGGAGTGAAACTCAAGCTGTCTTGTGTACATGGACACATAGAGACACACAAAACAGCTAGAAATCAGTACTCATGCAAACATAAATCCATACGGGTTTGCACAATTGCTTGGTGACACCTGAACAGGAAATTGAAACCAAATGGCCTTGGAGACACAAAATCTGACTTCAAGAACCATTCATATGCAAAACCTGGGCAATGAGTCACTTTTTTGGATGAAAAGAGATCAACTAATTGAATTCACCGCAGGAGGTTACCTTTAAAATTGTATCAAAGTAGTAACGCTGGCATAAATTCATTTTAATTCTTAGCATACTATCAACAAGCCAACCACTTCCATCCTATTTTTTTTTTTGAATGACAGCTTTCTATTCTATTATTTAACAATACAGATTTCACATACTGCACATCTGATAACGTGCTGTGACATATAAATGACAATCAGCTCACTAGTTTCCAGAGTTACATATGGTATATGTACACAAATCTGTAAAATTTCATTTGTATCCAAGATTATAATATAAGAGTAGTACTACAGTATCTGCCTGAGCACCTTATCCCATACCAATAATCTTGTCAAGAGAAAAGGTAGTAAAAGCATAAGTGCATAAATTAGATCATGGATGCAAAAATTAGTGTTTAGCACCAGAATACAAAAGTATGTACCAATATACCAAAAGAAAACTCTAAAAAAAGACCAGAGATGCTTAATTATCTAAAGCATAGCACCTCATTTATGCCAGAGCTCATATATGTCAAATTAGAACACATCAAATATCTGACACCCAATAAATAAAAACTTTCTAACACCCATAAAAACAGTCTAATCAATCAGAAAAAAACAATTTGGAAACAATACTCCCATAAGGTTGGTTGAAGGCTGTGCTTGTTCGTTCTGAAAATCTCAAATTAAAGTTATCTGAGGAATAAGCATCAAGAAAGGTTTAGTAACAAAACATTTTACTTTTCCTCCTAGAAATAAACCAACGGTTAGAGGAATTTAACATTCAGTAAGCATAGCAAACATTTCACTTCCTAACAGTGCACTTCTCTAATACCAAAATTGTTGACGTCAAATTAATTATTACCACGTGGATTTCTATATTTTTTTGTTATTATTATGGTATACCATAAACTTAAAGAAAAAAATTATTATTGTTCACCATGGTTGAAAAAAAAATGAGCAGCTCAAAACATTAGTAATTTCTCATTTGAATACAAGAACCCATACGTCACCCATTCTTTAGCAATTCGGAACATTCCTTAAAACTTGTTTTCTCTACAAGGCAAAACTGATCGTTAATTTGTATGACAATACAGCTGTTTACAGTCCCTCTTGCTATTACCTGTGTCACAGACCGAAAGAGGTGGGGGGGGGGGGGGTTTGTTTGCTAAAAAGGCACTAGAAAATATATTTTTGTGTTTTTTTTTGAAAGGTCAGTGATAAAGAAAGAAAGGTCGGTGACACAAAACCGTAATGATAAAAGTTCAAAATTGCTTACGATTTTTTCAGGATAGAAATACAATTTTAGTCCTTAAGGTCACACTTTACACACCACATATATATTTCCTTGCTTCTAAAAACTGACATGACAAGTGTAGTACGGATTTGTTACCTTTTCCGTGGCAAAATCACATCACTTTAAAACATAAGAAATAATAAACACAAAACAAATTATTATGCAACCAGCATTCATTCAATGTTATGAAATGCTTTGCTGATACAGCACCTTTAGGAACAGTGTTAAAACGAACACAACATAACGATTCATGGATCTAAGGTTGCCCATACACGATACAATTTTCATACAATCTTCCTAAACGTAAATTTCATCATTTTCTCGGAATTCTCCTTACCTTGAAAATTTCCCATTATCTTAAGCTCAGAATACAAAGTGAGATCAGCTGAGTTTGAAGGTTTATATATATCTATATAGGGGTGGTGACGTCAGTGTTTATACTTTATTGGAAAAACCTAGTTTCCCAACTTATGTTGTTTCCTGCGTCTAAATAATCAGATTTATACACATCCAACTCATCTATGTTAACTATCCTTGGTGGCCAAGTGTATACTTTCAGGCTCAGCTTAATATCACATACAATCTCCACATACATCTATACAATGGCATGCAATCTTATATAAAGACTAAATACACTTAAGTGTCTATACAAATATATACAAGGTTTTGGAGGGAGAATTCACTATCACACACAGTACTGCTTTGTAACCGGGTCCCAGACCCCATTTTATCTTTGGCGCTTCAGGCGCTGGAGTATCAGACCCCATCTTTGGGAATTTCAGATTCCCGGGAGGTGCTAAAATTAGCGGTTAACTGGGTACCGTTTATCTGCTCTGACAGTATAGGGTAGTAATAATAATAATAAAAATATAATCACTTACCCCATACTGTGTTTTTGGCAGATCTCACTTTGACACCAAAACTGTTAGCTCAAATCTTGTCAGGAGGCAATCACGATGATATTACAGCCCTTCAGTTGCTAACCCCCCTTTTCTAGATAGTGAATTCACCCCCGTCCGGCTGGGAGTTATGACAACACATAGCACTCAAACGTAGTGCAGTCACAACTAATTTTATTGCAAGTGTAGCTCTTATTTAAAGCACATTTGTTGAGCAGGAAAGACTGCTCCAAACCGGTTTCCAATTCATCAGTCAAATTACATATCAGACAGAACAATACATGAAAGGGCCTTTGCTTTTGCCATGCATTTGTGTCAATGTGAGGTGTTCCCGTATAATAATTTGTGTCCTGTGACAGAGTCGCCCCGGCTGCATTCAGTTGTCATGTGTTAATGTAAGCAATTGTCAATTGTTTACGCAACATGTCTTGTAATCTAAATGCTAAGTATCCAACTGACAAGTGTTCGAATGAATGAATCAACAGGTGGTTTAACATGTCGTCTAAATGCAAAACATAGCTGTCTGCTGACCAAGGTGGATGAATGGTTGTCCGTCTTAGCTTGTTACTATGTAAATGCAAGGGGGCACAGTCTATCGTAGAATGAGTATAAACTGAAATATATATCTGAAATATCATAAGGCATATTAATACAATCTTTCACACCCCTAATTTATAAAAAAAAAACCTATACAAAGATAGGACCACCCACATATACACGTATACTAAATGAGCAACTATAGTGGGGCCAGCCCACTTTACAATGGGTTTTTGGACGGATATGTTTATATGAAAAAATAACCCTTTCTCAAAGTATCTAATCTTGTACAGTACCTACATCGATGATATCATTAATATGTGGGAGGAGGATTTGGACAAATTCACAGCTTTCGTGAAACATTGCAGCAATAATCCTTACAGTCTCAATTTTATCTATGCGGTGGACTTGGTTTACTTAGTCTTTCTTGACTTGGAATTGACACACAATCAGGGGGAGATCATTACTAGAAATCACTTTTAACCAACTTGAGGAAACTCCTATGTACAGTACACTTTAGAAGTTGTCACCGTCCCAAGTGGAAGGACATCTTTCCAACTGGGCAGTTATGTAGACTCAGGAAGAATTGCAGCTAAGCAGGTGACTACGTAGCACAAAGTCAAAATTTGATCAACAATTTTAGGGAAAAAAATTACCCTGACAAGTATTGGTATGAAGTATGAACAAGTATTGGTATATTTTAGAACATGACCCTAAATTAGCACATGTGCTACCTAAAGCCCCTTAGGTTATTTTCAAAAAAGCTCAGAATTTAAAGAATTGCTTAGCCCTTAGTAAGCTGCTCCAGGGAGGTGACAAATTTGCCATAAGACCCTCCTTTGATCACCGGTTGTGTGTGTTTCAATGTAGAAAAACGCTCTCCCTGCCTAACATGTCAGTTCATTTCACATGAACAACCCTCTTTTCAGGATACTGTAGGCACTGTTTACCCTATTTAACAGTCCATTGCATGCTCCATGGAATATGTGATATATGGGTTGACATGCCCATACAAATTACTATACATTGGACTAACAAAAAGGACACTGTGAAAAAGAATCAGGGACCATCAGAGGCTTATAGAAGCAGGCTCACCCGACCACAGTGTACCTTAATACTTTACTCACAAACATAATAAGATCATTACCGATGTAAGGGTCTTCACTAATGAGTCCAAATCTTCCAGTTTATCTGAAAGCTAAAGATTTTTGAAACTCTGTAGTCAGTAGACCTATTGGATATATAGACTCAATAGCCTTTCTCCTGGCGGGCTTAACGATGACCTTAAACTACATACAATACTAAAAGTCTGCCAATAAAAGGAATAGCCTTAACTTTTAGGTCCAGATCAATAACATCACTGGGTAAATATTATTAGCTATGGTTTTATTTTATTGGTATTTTTTAATTTATTTTTTATAGATTTAGTTTTAGGTGAACACACAATGTATGGCTGGCCCCACTAAAGTTGTTTGTTTAGTATATGTAAATGTATATTGTCCTACCTTTGTTTATTTATTTTTTTTATTATTGACTCAGAGTGGTGGTTATTCTTTATTTATATTTATAATCATTATTGATGTCTTTTTTTCCCCACAAATAGAGCTTTCTTTTGGCAAGATTTGATCAGCTGTGCGATTTTTATTTTTTGCGTTATAAACAAAAAAAGAGCGACAATTCTGAAAAAAATATATATTTTTTTCACATTCTGCTATATAATATTCCCCAAAAAAAAAATAATAATTTAAAAATCAACATTTTTTCACATTTTAGGCCAATTCGTTTTCTGCTACATTTTTTTGGGTAAAAAAAAAAAATCGCAATATGATTTATGTCATTTTTTTTACTAGTAATGGCGGCGATCTGCGATTTTTTTGCGGGACTGCAACATTGCGGCGGACAGATCGGACCCCTGACTGACATTTTTGACACTTTTGGGGGGACCAGTGACATTACTACAGTAATCAGTGCTAAAAATATGCACTGTTACTGTAATAATGACACTGGCAGGGAAGGGGTTAACACGGTGGATGATCAAGGGGTTAAATAAGTACCTAGGGGCGTGTTTCTAACTGTGGCAGGGGCGTGGCTTGTGAAATGATCACAGAGACCTGTGTTCCTAAATAGAAGGATCACAGGAGCTCTGTGATCATTCCAGGGAGAAGAACGGTGTTTACAACAGCTGACCATTCTTCCCTCTCAGCGGGGAATGATTGCGGATGTAAGGCGGCAATCAGAGCCACCTGCCCCGTGCATTGGAGTCCCAACTGATGAGCGGGGGTGGGAGCACGCTGGCGGGGCACGCTCGCCCCCTAGCTGCAGGCACACGACTGACGTATATCTACGTCAGGTTCGCGCAGGAGCGGCTGCCTGCCACAGTATAACTGCGGCGGGCGGTCGGCAACCGGTTAAAGGCATGTCAGGTCCTGTACAACTGTATAATTTGATCTATTTCCTCGGTTTAAATAAAACATTTTTAGTAGGGCAATGTAGTATCATGTTGGTATTATATAATCTGTGTACATCACTCTTGCAATTTTTATTAAATTGTATTTTTTAGAATGGCCTTAATATTAATTAATTGTATTAATTATATTATTTAGATGAATGGGATGGTGGACAGACTTGGGTGGGATGGTCCTCATAGTTAGGTTGTTCCCTGCATCTAATCCTGGTCCCCCTTTCCTCATAAAAGTAATATTTGGAAAGCCATTGGTTAAACTTGGGAAAGGGGCGTAACCCTGAAACGCGCCATTGCCATGGTTACAGCTTGATGCTGTATGTAAGGGTGAGTGACTCCTTTGGATGGAGGCCAGCAAGGTTGCCTGGTTCATCAACATCCACAGTTGCTCCTTCCTCTCTCCCCCTGTCTCTGTGGGGAGTGAGCACCAGCAGCCAGAACACTTCCTGGGAGTCCCCAATGACACCGGATTCACTAGCTCTCTGGAGCAATCTCCCTGTCAGTGTGCAGTTCTCTGTCCTTCTCAGGGATTACTACAGCTTGTCAGCCCCTGCAGCCTCCCATCTCACTGACCAAGAAAGGGTTCAGGAAAAATCCATCCAGGTCTGTCTACTATCTTTTTACAGCTGGCTGTTTTTTTTTATTTGCCTAGACACACATCTCTTTGTCAGGATGTATTACCTTTAATCTAAGTTTTATCTTGCTTTGGTCATCTACTACTTTCAATAAATATTTGCATGGCTGTTTCTATTGGATTGGCTAGAGCTTTGTACAGGGATGAACCAAAATTGGATCCCTAACCTCAGGCCCGTCTTTAACATTGATTGGACCCTGAGCAAGCAATTTATTGGGTCCCCCCCCCCCAGCTCCCACCATGCCACCATGCAATTTTGCTCTCCACCTGCTCTGAGAGATACAATAAGTAGCAGCTAAAAACTCAAAATCAGTTTACTGCAGCAGATAAGGCAGCGATTGCTCACTGATTGGTTGCTAGTGGTCACTGCACATCATTACTTCAAAATGATTGGCTTCTAGAGATTACTGCATATTATTACCACTCACTGATTGGTTGCTAGAGGTTACTACATGTCAGTACTGTGCTGATTGGTGGTTAGAGGTTACTATACATCATTACTGCTGATTGGTTGCTACAGTTTATTGCACATCATTACTGCTAACTAATTGGTTGCTAGATAGAATATGCTACAAACACACAACAGTCCCCTTGCCAGAGTAGAAGTTTTCCCTTGCAGCAGAATGTATTATGTGGCAGAAAAGATGGGGTTAATGAAGCTGACCAGGAAAACATTCAGAACAGTACTGTCAATGAGCATAGCAAGCAGAGAGGCATATAAGTGATAATTTAGTGGCTAAAGCAGTGAAAGTTCAATACAGCAGGGCAAACTAGTTCATTCGGATTGGTAATCACAAAACATAACAGCTGTCCACTCATCCATGCCGTCCGACTGATCGGTGTTATGTACATGCGGGCACACATTCTCATTCAGATGTAACTCCTGCCGCCCACCGATTCCCCTGCTTGTCAGTATGTCTCTCCACTCGCCCAGCTCCCGCTGTCAGCCCAAGACATTGCCGCTTACTAATTCCCTTTCCCTGCAGCTGCACAATGTAACAGGGATGCATAGTTAGGATGTTGGCCCCTCAACATTGACAGGGCCCTGGGCAGGAGCCCCCTTTTGCCCTGCCTTAAAGACGGCCCTGCCTAACCTCTCAGCAGAGGCTTTGCTCTTGCACAGAGAGATTGACTGAACAATTGTCTCACAGCCGGTGAGCACCTTAGGTTTGCTACCATTAGGAACCCCCATGAACTTACCCATTTATTTAATTGATTCCTATTAGGACTGTCAATAGCAGTGGTATAGGTATCCATTGCGCTGGACAATTTCTCAAATTTTGCATTATTATCAGTTTGGCCCCCATGTATATTCCTGCTGCAGACTACATAGTGCTGTATGTGCTGCGATGGTTTCCCTTTCCCCTTTTGTGGATTGGGTTTTTTGTTTTTGTTTTGATTTTCCCTGAACGTGTATCTACCAGTCCCTTGCTCTCAGTGCTAACACCAAGCCCAGACATTCCCTCCTCATCCTGAAGGTTTATACCAAGGCCCAGGACTCTCCCAATTACTCTCAAGGCTTACACCATGGCCAGACTCCTCCTGGTCATACTCCAGCAACAGTCCATAATAAGTTTTTGTTTTTAAACATTCCTATTTAAACTTTCATAGCCTCTTCATACCTATACAATTTTTGTCATGTTTTAATGAGCTAACAATGCACAACAATGAAAGGAAAATTAGATATGCACCTTTTTATTAACTTAATGCACTACAATGTGCACTCCCTGTAATTCAGAAAGGGCATTGTAAACACTAATTTTAATTCAATCTCCAGTGTATGCAACATATGGTGCAATTTGCGAGAGATTTATGCAACTGTCAGTAAGGTGAATATGAATCTGATGCAACATTGCTCTTCCATAACAGCAACCTGAATTTGTTGCACATAGAAAAAGAAAAAAACAAGAAAATGGTCACATTGGTATCATGGATGTGGTGCAGAAGTGTCTAATACAGACATAATACCAGAAAAGTGTTGCAAATGCTTTACTGAATCACTCTCCAGTATGTTTTGATGCACTGCAGTGCTTATCCATCAGCACTCATTGTACTTATACATTATAGTGCCATTCTGGACACTGTATGGACAGACGTGCAAACTCGATTTGTCTCAGCTTGGGGGAAAGAGGGGGCACATTGTGATGTCTTCACCTTAGATGAGTGGGGACCTTGTCCCACCACTACTTACAACACCTGCTAGAATAGAGATAATAGCTCTTGCTGTACATGAATAAAGAAGTCCACTTTGTCAAGGTAAAAACAATCAATCTAGTAGTTGATTATTAAACACCAAGAGCACATTAACCATATTAAGCACACCCCAGTAAAAATGCAAGTAAATAAACTAATGTAAACACCAAAGTGCCAACAACGCTACATATGATAATAATTCATTATGATTAGGGATGAGCTTCGAGTTCAAGTCAAACATTGGCTGTTCACTCGCTGTCGAATGACGAACAAATGGGCTTATTCATGGGAACTTTGAGTTCCCATATTATCATGGACTCTGACCTCTGATTCCAATATATCACCTGCTGGCTGGGGTATTTGAACCCACAGCCATCTCATTGCAAGCCTGGTATTCTACCACCTACACCACTGTTAAGCCTGCTTAAACTGAACACACTCTCCCTAACTTTATCTCATCCACTGTGTGTAGGGTGAGATAGGAGTCAGATACTTTGGCAGGAAAAGTGTGTTCAGCCTAAGCATGCTTGATGGTGGCGTAGCTGGTAAAATACCAGGCTTGTGATTGTGAGGTTGTAAGTTTGGATCCCTTGGCCAGTGGGTGATTTATAAGTGGAATTATATAGTTAATAATACATTGCTGGCAGGAAGAAAGATTTTTGCTTTTGAGATCAGATAGTGCAGTGTATACCACAAAGTTATATATACAGTGCCTTGCGAAAGTATTCGGCCCCCTTGAACTTTGCGACCTTTTGCCACATTTCAGGCTTCAAACAAAGATGTAAAACCATAATTTTTTGCAAAGAAACAACAACAAGTGGGACACAATCATGAAGTGGAACGAAATTTATTGGATATTTCAAACTTTTTTAACAAATAAAAAACTGAAAAATTGGGCGTGCAAAATTATTTAGCCCCCTTAACCACTTAAGCCCCGGAGGATTTGGCTGCTAAAGGACCAGGGGTTTTTTTGCGATTTTTTACTGCGTGACTTTAACGGACAATTGCGCGGTCGTGCGACGCTGTACCTAAACGAATTTGACGTCCTTTTTTTCCCACAAACAGAGCTTTCTTTTGGTGGTATTTGATCACCTGTGCGATTTTTTGATCACGCGCTATAAACAAAAAAAGAGCGTAAATTTTGCAAAAATAACAATATTTTTCACATTTTTTTATATGAAATTCCCCAAAAAAAAAAGTAAAAATCAAAATTTTTTAACATTTTTCGGCCAATTTGTTTTATGCTACCTATGTTTGGTAAAAAAAATCGCAAAAAGCGTATTTTGATTGGTTTGCGCAAAAGTTATCGCGTTTACTAACAAAGGGAAAGATTTTTGTCATTTTTGGTGTTTTTTTTTTTAACGCGTAATGGCGGCGATCTGCGATTTTTTTTTTCGGTACTGCGACATTGCGGCGGACAGATCGGACCCTTGACTGACATTTTTGACACTTTTGGGGTTACCAGTGACATTACTGCAGTAATCAGTGCTATACATATGCACTGTTACTGCAAAAATGACACTGGCAGGGAAGGGGTTAACTTTATTGGACAGGGAGGGGTTAAGTGTGTCCTAGGGGCGTGCTTCTAACTGTGTAGGGACATTGCTATTGGTGTAAAAGCAAAGATCCACCGTTCTACATAGTAGAACGGACAGATCTTCACTTTTACACAGGGAGAACTGACAGGCAGCTTGTTTACACAAGCTGCTCTGTCTTTCTCCCTTCACAGGAGCGATCGCAGTGTGACTGGCGGACATCGAGTCCGCCGGTCACACGCACTGACTTGCCTGTGAACGAGCCGCGGCGGGCGCGCGCCTCGGCGGGCGCGCGCCCGCCCGCGATAGGCTCGCAAGTCAGTGACAGGCGAGTGACGTACCGATACGTCACTCTGCCTGGCCGGGGCTGACCGCCGCAGTATATAGTCGTGCGGCGGTCGGCAACCGGTTAAGTTAATACTTTGTAGCGCCACCTTTTGCTGCGATTACAGCTGTAAGTCGCATGGGGTATGTCTCGATCAGTTTTGCACATCGAGAGAATGAAATTTTTGCCCATTCCTCCTTGCAAAACAGCTCGAGCTCAGTGAGGTTGGATGGAGAGCATTTGTGAACAGCAGTTTTTAGTTCTTTTCACAGATTCTCGATTGGATTCAGGTCTGGACTTTGACTTGGCCATTCTAACACCTGGATATGTTTATTTGTGAACCATTCCATTGTAGATTTTGCTTTATGTTTTGGATCATTATCTTGTTGGAAGACAAATCTCCGTCCCAGTCTCTGGTCTTTTGCAGACTCCATCAGGTTTTCTTCCAGAATGGTCCTGTATTTGGCTCCATCCATCTTCCCATTAATTTTAACCATCTTCCCTGTCCCTGCTGAACAAAAGCAGGCCCAAACCATGATGCTGCCACCACCATGTTTGACAGTGGGGATGGTGTGTTCAGGGTGATGAGCTGTGTTGCTTTTACGCCAAACATAACGTTTTGCATTGTTGTCAAAAAGTTTGATTTTGGTTTCATCTGACCAGAGCACCTTCTTACACATGTTTGGTGTGTCTCCCAGTTGGCTTGTGGCAAACTTTAAACTACACTTTTTATGGATATCTTTAAGAAATGTCTTTCTTCTTGCCACTCTTCCATAAAGGCCAGATTTGTGCAGTGTACGACTGATTGTTGTCCTATGGACAGAGTCTCCCACCTCAGCTGTAGATCTCTGCAGTTCATCCAGAGTGATCATGGGCCTCTTGGCTGCATCTCTGATCAGTCTTCTCCTTGTATGAACTGAAAGTTTAGAGGGACGGCCAGGTCTTCGTAGATTTGCAGTGGTCTGATACTCCTTCCATTTCAATATCATCGCTTGCACAGCGCTCGTTGGGATGTTTAAAGCTTGGAAAATCTTTTTGTATCCAAATCCAGCTTTAAACCTCTCCACAACAGTATCTCGGACCTGCCTGCTGTGTTCCTTGCTCTTCATGATGCTTTCTGCACTTTAAACGGACCTCTGAGACTATCACAGTGCAGGTGCATTTAAACAGAGACTTGATTATACACAGGTGGATTCTATTTATCATCATTAGTCATTTAGGTCAACATTGGATCATTCAGAGATCCTCACTGAACTTCTGGAGAGAGTTTGCTGCACTGAAAGTAAAGGGGCTGAATAATTTTGCACGCCCAATTTTTCAGTTTTTTATTTGTTAACAAAGTTTGAAATATCCAATAAATTTCGTTCCACTTCATGATTGTGTCCCACTTGTTGTTGATTCTTCACAAAAAATTACAGTTTTATATCTTTATGTTTGAAGCCTGAAATGTGGCAAAAGGTCGCAAAGTTCAAGGGGGCCGAATACTTTCGCAAGGCACTGTGTATGTATATATATATATATATATACTGTGTATATATATATATATATATATATATATATATATATATATATATATATATATACTGTATATAGGCACTTCAGTTTATGTCAGTATTGCTAAAAAAAAAACAGCGCACCAAAATTTTTAAAAAATGGCGTGGGGTTCCCCCTAAAATATATACCAGACCCTTATCCTAGCACACAGCCTGGCTAGCCAGGATGGGGGTGGGGGTCAGCGAGGGCCCCCTCTCCTGCACCATACCAGGCCACATGCCCTCAACAGCCCCCCAAAGCACATTTCCCCCATGTTGATGGGGACAGGGGTCTCTTCCCGACAACCATGGGCTGTGGTTGTGGGGGTCTGTGGGGGGGAGGCTTATCAGAATCTGGAAGCCCCCTTTAAGCTCCTGCTTCTACGGATGCTTCCCGCACTCTGAGCTGTTTTAATTTTGACAGTTCTTTTATAGGGATCTGACATCACAAGCTGCTCCACAATGCACTGCTCATGTGCACTGAATAAATTACTGACGTAAATAACGTCTTTTTTAATAAAGGACTTTTCCAAAACTGACTTTTGTCTTTATTTTTTGGTTAATGGGTAGGGGTACGATGTACCCGATATCCATTCACATAGGGGGAAGCCGAGATCTGGGGGCCCCCTTGTTAAAGGGGGCTTCGAGATTCCGATAAGCCTCCCCCCCCCCCACAGACCCCCACAACCACAGCCCACAGTTGTCGGGAAGAGACCCCTGTCCCCATAAACATGGGGGTAGGTGCTTTGGGGTGGGGGGCAGATATTTAAAGGAATTTTTCATTTTCATTGTTTCACTTTGAGCATTATTAAAATCACTGTTCCTGTAAAAACGATTGTTTAAATAAAAAATGTTTGCATTGATTCATGTCCCCCAGTGCAGTACCCAGGTCCCCATACACTTATTTTGGCCAATACCTTGCATTTAAGCCTTTAAAATTAGGACTTTTGATTTTTCATGTTTGTGTCCCATAGACTTTAATGGAGTTTGCATGTTCGCTAGAACATTTCCCCTGTTCAAGATGTTCTGGTGCGAACCGAACAGGGGGGTTCGGCTCATCACTAATTATGATACCCAGGGAAAAGTATTATGTTAGGTTAAGACAGAGGAGTAATATAAATATCAATGCTAGAGGAAGCAGGTAAAAATAACACAAGTTGGTGTAATATGAAAATCTTCAAATATAACACAAGAAAGAGAAATGAAAGCATGAGTTGCCATCAATTAATGTGGAAGTTTACTAGAGTTCTTGAGTGAGGAGGATAGTAAGATCAATGTGAAAAAATATGTGAGCAGAGGAGTTACCTACCATGAAAAAAAACATAAGAGATGAAAAGGAAATTACCTATTGCAACAATTATACAAGTATACGATGTGCAATTATTTACAGATTTGTATCTTAAATTAGGTAACACACTAAACTCATGAATTAAAGAAGTTTTGTTTGTGTAAATGGCCCACCATCAAAAAGCCCAGAATAATATTGATCAAATAATCATGCTCTATTTAATCTCTGAACTGACAAGCTGTCAAACCACATTAAACATGCTTATTGTGATGATATAATTGGTTGCAGTGAGGCATCACATCACGATCTTTATCACACAGGTCTCGTTGTGCAAGTTATTGAACTTTCTGAAAAAAAGAACCAACATGCAGCAGGAGGGAATGCAAAATCTTTTATTCGGATCATTTTAATTTTAGTTTTTGGGCTATTTTCTGCCGTCAGTCAACTCTAGTCTATACCCATTAAAGCATTTTAATAAAGACCTGTTCAGTTATTCATGTAGTTGTATATAAGCTGTAAGAAAAGAAATCTAAACAAAAACGCACAGCAAAAATTAATATGGATTTTGCTTTTAACACTGTATGTAGCTCTGTAAAAACATCATTCTTATTGTGACTCATTAAAAATAATTATAAAGTAATCATAATAAAATATAAAACTAAAGGCTGGATATCGAGGTTTATGAACAAATGATGTTAAATGCATTCCTGTGAACCACTGCCAGCATATTAACCCCTAAAGGCCCTTGTTAGGAAACAGTTCACTTGAAATATTGGACACCAGTTGGTTCCAGCTCATTTTTAGGTATTGTCGCCATTGGAAGATCAAGGTTTTTATGTCAGTATATGAACGACAAAAGAAGTGATAGATTTTTATCAGCCAGTGTATGTTGAAATGAGCTCATGCGACTTCCTTTGATCTAGAGCAGGGGTCTCCAAACTATGGTCCTCCATTTGTTCAGGAACTACAATTCCCATCATGCCTAGCCATGTCTGTGAATGTAAGAGTTTTACAATGCCTCATGGGACGTGTAGTTCCACAACAGCTGGAGAGCTGTAGTTTGAAGATCTAGAGGTGGTAGATTGATTTGGTGGATTCCGGTGAGCATATTGAATGCACACAGGGTGTGGAAGTAATGGTGATTTTGCAAGCACCATATTTGGAGCACTGAGAAGAAGGTGTAGACAGTAATTTTAGTTTCATGTTGTGAACACTGAAGATTTTTGATGAAGATTATTGTACATTTGGAAGAAGTTTGTGAAACTTTTTATGGAAAAATTTGTGTTGGAGTTCTTTTAGGATTGATCACTTTTTTCATGTATGAAAAACACTTTGGTTGATGATACACATTTTGTGTTTTTTTTTTGTTTTGTTTTGTTTTTTTCGATCGTTTCTTATACAGTATATGAAATTTAAAGAGTTCAACTTTATTTCAAAACATCTGAATATTTTTATAATATCGTATTGGGTTGATAAAGTGAGCAAGCAAACTTCCACCACCAAAAATCGTGTCAGCCACCACACAAAAAACCTGCTTACCAGAGAGAGGGTAATGCAAAGAAAAGAGCAACATCGCTCTGCAATCCAGCTGGGTGCTCACCTCGACTCACCACC
Organism: Pelophylax lessonae; assembly: GCF_965119305.1. NCBI lineage: Eukaryota > Metazoa > Chordata > Amphibia > Anura > Ranidae > Pelophylax > Pelophylax lessonae. Next base: position 194,492,472 of record NC_138768.1, read on the forward strand.
GTGAAAGTATTTGTAGAAAAAGAAATAGGTCGCACTCCATTATTGAATGAAGTTGCTTGAATTTATTGAAGTATCGTCATGCCAAACATCCAAACAGACAGGAACTGTTAACATTTCACATGGGTCTCTGTGCTTGTTCACAACAAATCTGTGCGGCAGGACACAGACTCTTAAAGGATGCACTCACGGTCGGGCCACACCTCACAGAACCTGTGTCCCATCGCCACTGATTAACAAATGTTCATGTCATTAAAACACATTTTACAAAACAACATTTGGTTACACAAAATTAGTACATATCAAATTTTCTACAGAACCACAACATTGTCAAAAAACGTTTTCAAGAATAAAATACAAAGACAAATACTATTAAGCAAAGCCAATCCCTGATGCAAAATGTCCTTCCTGGATTTAGACACTGCATGAATCCAACCTCATTGTTTTTGTATCGTATCCGCACGGATCTGGCATATCTGCAAGTGTCATATCTGCATAGACCATCGTTGAATGCACCCACTCAACTAAGGTCTACATACATATATATATATATATATATATATATAGTATATACACACTGTAATGCTCTGACTTTTTATGTCAATGGACTGGATCTACAGCTGCAGAGTTCCACTCAGTAGTCTTGTAGAGAAATGTTAAATCACCTGATCCAACTCTCTTGACTCATCATAGTGGTTCAGCCTGGTTCAGTATGCACATGTACAAACACTCAGTAAGTGATGTTATGAGAGTGACAGATACTAAATGCAAGTAGCAGTGATATGATACACTGATGGTATAGGTTCTGAGGAATGGTAGCAAGTGGTGATGAATAGTAATCTCAAGAGCTAACAATCTAGTACATACAACAGGTGGTAAATAGTAGTAGGCAAGATGTACAAGAGTTGATAGGCTAGTTCAGTAATGCAGGTTTAGGTATTAGCAAGCAGGATGTATGAGAGCTAACAATCAAATTCAGCAATGCAGGTAGTAGATATTAAAGAGCAAGATGTATAGAGCTAGCAATCAGTTCAATAATGTAGGTAATAGGTAGCAAGCGTTGTTGATAAGGAGGGGTCCCCTGTGGGGTACTTATCAATAGCCAGGAAGCAAATAGGAGTAGAGCGAGGTAGCGAGGCTCCGGTCAATCCAGGAATGGGGTGTGTCACTGGAAGATTCGGCAGCGTCAGGTTAGGCATCTATCAGGAGCGGTTGCACGAACCATGTGTGAGTGCAGACCGTCAGTTGAAATAGGCGCCCTATGCGGCACCTGATGATGACGTCAGCGCTGTGAACCATTACCACACCCATATGCGTTCCACCTACCTGAGTGGTGGAACGCAACCCGGAAGTAAAGAGGCAGAAAGGCATTGAATATACCAAGGATCTTACAGTACCCCCCCCCCCCGTAAGGCCGGCTCCAGAAGGCCTACAAAGCTGGCTTCTCAGGGTGTTTGATGTGAAACCTCTGAATAAGTCTGGAAGCATGAACATCTGAAGCATCTAACCAGGTGTCATCTTGAGGTCCATAGTTTCTCCACCTGACTAGATATTTGTAACGCTTCTGCGTTTCTTATATGGTGTGGATTTTCAGCTGCAGAAATAGTTCCACGTCAGTCATGTAAGAGATATGCTGAGATACCATTCCCAACCTCAATGACTCATCATGTGTGGAAGGTATTATTTCAGCCAGTAAATACACACAATTAGCAAGCTGGTTCCTAGAATGACTTTATGTATGTGGTAACACAATGATGAAGGTTGAGGGATAGGTTGAGTGGAGGTGGTAGGTGATAGACACTTGAAGGTGAGACAGTAGCAGATGGATGCAGGAAGGTTTAGCAATGTTGTATGATAGCAGATGATAGAATAGCAGGTGGACATACAAAAGAGATCAACCCAGTGCAGAAAAGTAGCAGTAGTCTCAAGAGCTAGCAATCTAGTTATGCAGATGTGATAAACAGTCTTTACTATGCAGAGCTAGATAGTGTAAGCTTAGTATAAGTTTATAGAGAATTCCCCTGCGGGGTACTTAGCACTATTAGCGATACAGCCGAAGGGTGGTTCAGGAGAGGCGGATGATCCAATAGCGGGATACAGGGATCAGCGCAGCGAGGTTCCGTCAGCGAAGTAAGCTTGCAAGCATGGAAGCTTCAAGCAAGGTTAGCATCCAGGTAAGGGTGTTTGAACGAACACATGTGAGTGAGAACCGACGCCTTAAATAGCCATCTAGTCCGGCGCTGAGTGATGACAGCTCCAGTCTTAAAGGTGTATGCGCACCTTTCCAAAAGTAAATGGTGGGGCGCATACACTTGTGGAAAGTGTAATTTAGGGTACCAAAGGTACCGGAACATTACAAAACCCCCCCCTTAAGGCCTGCTCCTGAAGGCCTCTGGAGCTGGTTTGTCTGGGTATCTCGCATGAAAATTGCGGATTAATCTAGGGGCATGTATGTCAGAGGTGTTTAGCCAGGTGTCGTCTTGGGGCCCATAGTTCTTCCATCTAACCAAGTACTGAAGTCTTCTTCTGTAGATACGAGAATCCAGAATCTCTTTTATCTCGTATTCTTCTCCACCTTCAACTTGTACAGGAGGGGGAGGTGGAATATTAGGCCTTATTCCTTGGTCCGGAACATGGGGTTTTAGTAGCGACACATGGAAAATGGGATGGATTTTTAGGTCCATTGGCAATGTAAGCTGCACTGCAGCTTTTACCATAAGTTTCTTGATTGGGAAAGGTCCCAAGAACAGAGGTCCAAGCTTTTTGCTAGGGATCTTCAGTCTCAAGTTTTTTGTTGAGAGCCAAACGAGGTCCCCGATAGTATACTGTGGAGAAGGTCTTCTACGAAGATCATAGTACTTCTTTTGTTGACTGTGAGCGTGTGCAATGGTAGTATTTAGTAATCCCAGAGAATCCTTTATTTGGGTAAGATAGTCTGAGGCTACTGGGTTATTTGAAGGAAGGATGCGTGGAGGGAGAATAGAGGGATGGAACCCATAGTTCAAGTAGAACGGACTCTGCTTGGTTGTACTGTGAGTTGCGTTGTAGGCAAATTCTGCCAGGGGGAGAAGATCCAACCAATCATCCTGTTGGTAAGAAGTGTAACAACGTAAATACTGCTCGATGCATTGGTTGACTCTTTCAGTCTGTCCGTTGGTCTGCGGATGGTAAGGAGAAGTGAGCTTCCGCTCAATCCGTAGTATGTGACATAGTTCTTGCCAGAATTTAGAAATAAATTGGGATCCACGGTCAGACAGAAGAGTTTTTGGGATACCATGTAATCTGAAGACATGTTTCATCAGGAGTTCTGCCGTTTGTTTGGACGAAGGTAGTCTGCGAATAGCAATGAAATGTGCCATCTTTGTCAGATGGTCCACTGACACCAAGATGGTATTAAATCCTTTGGAAGGAGGCAATTCTGCGATGAAGTCCAATGACAAAACCTCCCATGGAGTTTGGGGTTTTGGTAGACTGCATAGTAGACCGGATGGTCTCGTAGTGTAAATTTTGGACCTAGCACAGACATTGCATGAAGAGACGAATTTTTGTATAGATGTTTTCATGTCAGGCCACCAGAATTGTCGAGAAATCAAATTTAAAGTCTTTGTCATACCCATATGTCCTGCCATAGGCACATCATGCGATAATTCCAAGATCTTGGTGCGTAGTGTAGGTGGTATGTAAAGTTTGTCGTTGTAGTAGAGGAAGCCTTCTGCATCAGTATTTAGTTGTGGTGGGGGTGAATCCAAACTTATACCATGCAGAACCTCTTCCTTTAAGGAACGGACAACTCCAATAATGCGTTTGTGAGGTGTTATAGGAACGGAAGGGATTTCAAAGTAGTTTTCTTCAGTTAGTCGTGATAGTGCATCCGCCTTTTTGTTCTTATCTGCAGGTGTGTAGGTCACTAGGAAGTTAAACCTTAGAAAGAATAGTGACCATCGTACCTGTCGATGCGAGAGAGTTTTGCTAGTCTGAAGATATTGGAGGTTTTTATGGTCCGTGTATATAATTATTGGTAGTTGGGTGCCTTCGAGTAAATGTCGCCGATTCTCCAGAGCCAATTTTATAGCAAGCAGTTCCTTTTCACCCACGGGGTAATTTATCTCGGGACTGCTCAGGGATTTAGAAAAAAAAGCGACTGGATGAAGTGGTGAAGTGTGGGTAGGTCGTTGGGAGAGTATTGCTCCTACTGCCATGTTTGACGCATCTACCTCCAGAATGTATTGGAGGGATGGGTCTGGATGGCGTAATATGGGAGCGGAAGTAAACCTTGTCTTTAACAAGTGGAAAGCCTTATTTGCTTCTTCTGACCATTTAAATGGTATTTTTATGCTAGTGAGCTGTGTGAGGGGTCTCACAATAGCAGAAAAGTTTTTTATGAACTTCCTGTAGAAATTTGCAAATCCCAGGAATCGCTGTAGCGCCTTGCGTGTAGTTGGTGTAGGCCAATCCTGAATGCAGGATATTTTACTCATGTCCATCTCGATTCCTGTTTTGGATATGATGTAGCCTAGAAAGAGTACCTCATCTTTATGGAACAAGCATTTCTTCAGCTTCACATAAAGATTATGTGCAAGCAATCTCGATAATACAAGTCTTACATGTCTTATGTGTTCAGACAGGGTCCGTGAATATATAAGTATATCGTCCAGATATACCACAACACAGACATCTAGTAAGTCTTTAAAAATATCGTTTATAAATCGTTGGAAAACTGCAGGGGCATTGCATAGGCCGAATGGCATCACAAGATATTCGAACAATCCATATCTAGTTCTGAATGCAGTCTTCCACTCGTGTCCATCACGGATTCGTATGAGATTGTATGCTCCTTTCAGGTCTAATTTTGAAAAATAGGTAGCTCCACGCACCTGCTCAATGAGCTCAGGGATAAGCGGCAGAGGATAGCGATCTTTTATTGTGATAGCATTCAATTTCCTGTAGTCGATGATAGGTCTGAGACTTGAATCTTTATTGCGAACAAAAAAGAGTCCTGCTGCTGTGGAAGAAGTGGAAGGTCTAATAAAACCTTTTTCCAAGTTCTCATCCAAATAGGTTTTGAGATGGGCAAGTTCATCCTGTGAAAGAGGATAAACATGACCGAACGGCAATTTGCTATTTGGGAGTAGATCAATGCTACAATCATAGTCTCGATGAGGAGGTAATGCTTGAGCATTTTTCTCAAGAAAAACCTCAGAAAGATCCTGATAACATAGTGGTGCAATCTCATCTGTCACCACAGACAGAATCTTCCCGGAAAACGGGAGGTTACACGTTTCCTCGCAATAACAAGAAGGGAAGGTCAAGGACCGTTTCTTCCAATCTATGGTTGGTTGGTGTGTGTGCAACCAGGGAAGTCCCAACACAATGGGAAAGTGGGGTGATGGTATTAAATCGAAGGTAGAAGTCTCCCTATGAGACTCGTTAATAGTGACTAGAAGTGCTTGTGTCTGATCGGTGATCGGACCAGAGGATAACGGAACACCGGTAATAAGACTTACTGAGACAGGTTTGAGTTTAGAAATAATAGGAATTTTATTTAAAGCAGCAAAACATATATCCATATAATTTCCACAAGATCCTGTGTCAATCATGGCCTTAGTAGTAATCCTGTTCTGGTCCCACTGTAATGTCAAAAAAACAGAAATGTAGGGGTTAGTGAATGAAGTTGTCAATCCTCCTAGGGAGACATGTGAACACTCACCCTTCTTTTTGTTGACTAGGGGACAGACGTTTATCTTGTGATCCGGGGATGCACAGTACAAGCAGAGATTTTCATTTCGTCTTTTGGCTTTTTCCATAGTTGATAGCGGTGGGCGTATGGTTCCTATCTCCATAGGAACGGGGTCAACGGCCAGACTCCGAGAGGAAACGGATAATGGCATTCCCATCTTTTCAGCCTTTCTTTCTCGTAGTCTTCTATCTATGGTAATACAGAGTTGTATTAGTGCATCCAGGGTTTTTGGCAGATCCGCTCGGGCGAGCTCGTCCTTAACGGCTTCTGATAGGCCAAGCCTAAATTGGGTTTTCAGAGATGCATCATTCCATTCTGAATCAAGGGTCCATCTCTTGAACTCTGCGACAAAGTCTTCTACAGGCCTCCTTCCTTGTTTCAAGGATCTTAACTGAAGATCAGCAGTACTCTGCCTATTGGGGTCATCATATAGGCTAGTGAGCTCTGCCAGGAACAAGGCATAGGAGTTGAGAAGCTGGTCGTTTTTCTCAAAAAGAGAATCTGCCCAGGCTCGAGGATCGTTTGATAGGTAAGAAATAATAGTACAAACCTTAATGTGATCAGTAAGGTAGGTACGAGGTTTTAGCAAAAAAAGTAACTCACATGCGTTTTTAAATTCGCGAAATTTTTTGCGATCGCCTTTAAATACCAAAGGGGGATTTATCTTGGGTTCAGGGGACTGAGCAGAGGTAAGTTGTGTCAGTCTAATTATCTGCTGCGACAGAGCCTGATTGTCTTCTTTTAATTCAGCAAGTGCGTGTATTAACGCAGATACTTGCTGTTTTAATTGTGTCACCTGAGTGGTTATTTCTGCTGAATCCATTTTTTGGTTCGTTCAATCTGTAACGCTTCTGCGTTTCTTATATGGTGTGGATTTTCAGCTGCAGAAATAGTTCCACGTCAGTCATGTAAGAGATATGCTGAGATACCATTCCCAACCTCAATGACTCATGTGTGGAAGGTCTTATTTCAGCCAGTAAATACACACAATTAGCAAGCTGGTTCCTAGAATGACTTTATGTATGTGGTAACACAATGATGAAGGTTGAGGGATAGGTTGAGTGGAGGTGGTAGGTGAGAGACACTTGAAGGTGAGACAGTAGCAGATGGATGCAGGAAGGTTTAGCAATGTTGTATGATAGCAGATGATAGAATAGCAGGTGGACATACAAAAGAGATCAACCCAGTGCAGAAAAGTAGCAGTAGTCTCAAGAGCTAGCAATCTAGTTATGCAGATGTGATAAACAGTCTTTACTATGCAGAGCTAGATAGTGTAAGCTTAGTATAAGTTTATAGAGAATTCCCCTGCGGGGTACTTAGCACTATTAGCGATACAGCCGAAGGGTGGTTCAGGAGAGGCGGATGATCCAATAGCGGGATACAGGGATCAGCGCAGCGAGGTTCCGTCAGCGAAGTAAGCTTGCAAGCATGGAAGCTTCAAGCAAGGTTAGCATCCAGGTAAGGGTGTTTGAACGAACACATGTGAGTGAGAACCGACGCCTTAAATAGCCATCTAGTCCGGCGCTGAGTGATGACAGCTCCAGTCTTAAAGGTGTATGCGCACCTTTCCAAAAGTAAATGGTGGGGCGCATACACTTGTGGAAAGTGTAATTTAGGGTACCAAAGGTACCGGAACATTACAATATTGAAGTTTCCCTCTATGGATTTGAGAATCCAGAATCTCTCGTACCTCATACTCTTCTCCTCCTTCTACTTGTACCGGAGGTGGAGGCGAGGTGGTAGATCTAATCTCCTGATTAGGTATATGAGGTTTTAGTAGAGATACATGGAATATGAGGTGTATCTTTAAGTCCATCGGTAATGTAAGACGAACTTGCAGATGTTCCAATGAGTTTTTTCGATCGGGAAAGGCCCCAAAAACAAAGGTCCAAGTTTTTTGCTGGGGATTTTCAATCTCAGATTTTTTGTGGATAACCAAACAAGATCCCCAACAGTATATTGGGGAGAAGGTCTTCTACAGAGATCGTAGTGCCGCTTCTGCTGGCTGTGGGCATGAGAGATGGTGGTGTTGAGTAAATCCAATGAATCCTTTATTTGTGTGAGGTAGTCAGTGGCTACCGGATTACTTGAAGGTAAAATACGTGGAGGAAGGAGTGTGGGATGAAACCCATAATTAAGGAAGAACGGACTTTGCTTGGTAGTACTGTGGGTTGCATTATTATAAGCAAATTCCGCTAGAGGAAGAAGATCCTCCCAATCATCCTGTAAATAAGAAGTGTAACAGCGCAGATACTGTTCGATACATTGGTTGACCCGCTCAGTTTGTCCATTAGTTTGTGGATGGTAAGGTGAAGTAAGCTTTCGCTCAATACGTAATATACGGCATAAGGATTGCCAAAACTTGGAAATAAATTGTGAACCCCTGTCTGATATAAGAGTGTTTGGGATTCCATGTAATTTGAATACATGTTTAACTAATAGTTCCGCTGTTTCCTTGGAAGAAGGTAATCTGCGAATGGGAACAAAATGTGCCATCTTAGTCAGATGGTCCACTGACACTAAAATGGTGGTAAATCCCTTGGAAGGTGGTAATTCCACTATAAAGTCTAGGGACACAACTTCCCATGGAACTTTGGGTATGGGTAAACTGCAGAGTAATCCGAACAGTTTTGAAGTGTCGGATTTATACCTAGCACAGGTGTCACATGAGGAAACGAACTTCTGTACGGATGTTTTCATTCCAGGCCACCAAAATTGCCTGGTGAGCAGATTTAATGTTTTGGTCATACCCATATGTCCTGCCATAGGTACATCATGTGATAGTTCGAGGATCTTAGAGCGAACATCAGGAGGTATGTAAAGTTTATCATCAAAGTAGAGAAAGCCTTCTGCATCGGAATGTAAATGAGGTGGTGGTGAGTCCAATCTTAGACTATGCAGAATCTCTTCCTTCAAGGAACGAACAATGCCCACGATACGATCTTGTGGTATAATAGGACGTGAGGGGATTTCTACACAGTTATCTTCAGTTAACCGAGATAATGCATCAGCCTTCTTGTTTTTCTCTGCTGGTTTGTAGGTCACTACAAATTAAACTACAAATTAAATCTTAAAAAGAATAATGACCAACGAACTTGCCGATGGGAAAGTGTTTTATTGGTTTGAAGGTATTGGAGATTCTTGTGATCAGTATATATGAGTATTGGTAACCGAGTACCTTCAAGCAAATGTCGCCAATTTTCAAGTGCCAATTTTATGGCAAGTAGCTCCTTTTCACCCACTGGATAGTAGTGATGTCGCGAACCAAAAATTCGCTGTTCGCGAATAGCGAACGCGAACATCGGCCAATGTTCGCGAACCGTCGAACCGGGCGAACCGCCATAGACTTCAATAGGCAGGCGAATTTTAAAACACACAGGGACTCTTTCTGGCCACAATAGTGATGGAAAAGTTGTTTCAAGGGGACTAACACCTGGACTGTGGCATGCCGGAGGGGGATCCATGGCAAAACTCCCATGGAAAATTACGTAGTTGACGCAGAGTTGTGTTTTATTCCATAAAGGGCATAAATCACCTAACATTCCTAAATTGTTTGGAATAACGTACTTTGAAACATCCAGTGTGTGTATACGATCAGGTATATTGTATCAATCAGGTAGTGTAAGGGTTACTCAAAATCAGATTGGAATCCTGCGAGCTACCCCCCCTAATCTAGATTTTACAACTGCCGCAAACACCTCACTCCTCAGAAAGTGCTCTGTGCTATATAAATACAATAAATAGTGTTGCGCAACAGTAAAAATCTGCCTAGTTGCTATTTCAACGATATTGGTGACCAATCCAGATTGTACTGTGTATGGTGTGCTATCCAAAAATATAAAATAAAATAAAATAAACCTGTGTGATATAAATTGTTTCGTGAAAAGTCAATGTTTTCATGTGATTCCAATGCTGCTGAGTATATCAATAAATGTGTTATCCGCTTCAATAATCATACAGTGTTACCAAATATAAAGTGCTGTTTTCAACAATTTATATCACACAGGTTTATTTTATTTTACATTTTTGGATAGCACACCATACACAGTACAATCTGGATTGGTCACCAATATTGTTGAAATAGCAACTAGGCAGATTTTTACTCTTATTTATTATATTTATAGTGTAAGGGTTACGCCCGCTTCACAGTGACAGTCTGACCAAACTCTGACATACAAAACTCCCCATTGTCATGGACATGCAATAAATGTCTGGTAGTTTACCTGTCCCTCCTTATCCTTCCTCATTCCTCATGTCTGCATTAAGGGCAAGACCATTCCTTCTGGCTGTTTTTATTATCTCTCCTCCCTGTTTGGCTCCACCCCAGGCCATTACATGAAGTCTATATTAACGAGTGCACTGCAGGCCAGCTAGCTTTGCTGTTCCCTGTTGCTAGTTTCCTGTGTGCTTGATCTACTGTGTACCGACTTTGGCTTGGCTCTGTCGCTGACTGTTCCTGTTTGGCTGTTACCCCGACCCTCGGCTTACCCATCACCATTCCGTGTGTCCTGAGTGGCTGCTTCCCTTCTCTCCCTACGGAGCGTGACCTGGGGGACCCCAGGGGCCGCGACCCGGGCCCAGCTGCAGCCAAGTCCATCCTCACCACTAGAGGCTATGGTGAACACCTGCTGGGTCTTAGAATCCGCGCCCTGGGGAATCTTGGGCTCATGTTCCGGTCCATCCGCAGCAGTCTGCTATCGGGTTCACTACCCTGCGCTGCGCCCCTGCCTCCAACAGGGTGCAGTTGTCACCTGGCCATTGGCCAACAGTCAGTCAGTCCATTTGCACAACCGCAAACTCCCCATTTGCACAAGCTAGCCATGTCCCGTTCCTTGTCCTCACTGACGTCATTGAAGGTCTCTTCCTCCACCCAGCCATGTACAACACCAAGGGTCCCCGAAAGGTGACAACAAGCCCCCTGGGACGCCTGCTGTGGTTGGTCTTCCACCTCCTCAAAGCCACCTTCCTCCTCTGACTTCTCTTCTTCAGACTCCTCTCACTGCGTTGCCACAGGTCCAGCAATCGACAACGACAAGGCTGCTTCTGGTGGTGATGGGGACCACAACTCTTCCTCTTCATGCTCATCTACGGCCTGATCCAGCACTCATCGCAGGGCACACTCCAGAAAAAATGCATATGGGATGAGGTCGATGATGTTGCCTTGGGTTCGACCGACCAGGTTTGTCACCTCCGCAAAAGGACGCATGAGCCTACAGCCATTGTGCATGAGCATTCAGTAACGCGGCCAAAAAATACCCAGCTCCGCAGAGGCTGTCCTCTTTTTTTTTTTTAATTAAAGAAAATTAATGTCTTTTCTATGAAAAATTATCATGCTGATTGCTTTTGGTCTGTTCACAATGAAGCAACGACCTTATCATCTGTATATGTATATATATAAATAAAAAAAATTCCTCAATTACCAGCCCTTAAAAGGGCTTTTGGGGACACTAGATAGATAGATATATATATCTATATATATCTATATATATATGAAGAAAAAACTCAATTACCAGCCCTTAAAGGGCTTTTGGGGACGCTATATATATATATATATATATATATATATATATATATAAAAGAATTACACAAATACCAGCCCTTAGAAGGGCTTTTTGGGGTGCTGTCCTTACAGCAGTAGTGGACCAAGAACACTGCAAGACCAGGAACACTGACTAACTGTCCCTAGCTTAACAGCAGCAGCAGCAGCAGCTCTCCCTGCTCTCACTACACACACTGCTTCAGAATGATCTAAGATGGATGCTGCCCTTGCTTATTTATAGGAGGTGGGAGGGTGTGGGAGGGAGGTATGCTGATTGGCTGGAAATGTGCCTGCTGACTGTAAAGTTCAGGGTCAAAGTTTGCCTCAATGATGTATTATGGGGGGCGGACCGAACATCGCATATGTTCGCCCGCAGCGGCGAACGCGAACATGCTAAGTTCGCCGGGAACTGTCCGCCGGCGAACAGTTCGGTACACCTCTACTGGATAGTTGAGTTCAGGAGCACTTAGTGCTTTGGAAAAGAAAGCAACAGGGTGTAGAGGAGACATACTTGTAGGTCTCTGAGAGAGAACTGCTCCTACGGCCATATTGGATGCATCCACCTCTAAGATGTATTGTAAAGATGGGTCTGGATGACGTAATATGGGAGCAGATGTGAAACTTGTCTTTAATAGGCTGAAAGCTTGATTAGCGTCTTCAGACCATTTGTACGTCTTTTTCACACTTGTGAGTTGAGTTAATGGTCTTACGATGGTAGAGAAGTTTTTTATGAATTTCCTATAGAAATTTGAAAACCCAAGAAATCGTTGTAATGCCTTACGAGTTGTTGGTATAGGCCAATCTAGGATACATGATATCTTGCTTTTATCCATCTGGATGCCGTTTTTTGATATGACGTATCCCAGAAATGGAACTTCTTCCATATGGAATAGGCATTTCTTCAATTTCACATATAGATTGTGTGAAAGTAATCTAGCAAGAACAAGTCGCACATGTGTTACATGTTCAGACAACGATTGCGAGTAGATAAGTATATCGTCCAGATATACCACAACATAAACATCAAGTAGATCCCTGAAAATATTGTTTATGAATCGTTGGAATGCTGCGGGAGCGTTGCATAATCCAAAGGGCATTACCAGGTATTCAAACAGTCCATACCTGGTTCTGAATGCCGTCTTCCACTCATCCCCTTTACGTATACGGATGAGATTATATGCACCTTTTAGGTCCAACTTAGAAAAGTAAGTGGCTCCACGCACCTGTTCAATCAGTTCAGGGATTAAAGGTGAAGGATAGCGATCCTTTATTGTGATGTTGTTCAATTGCCTATAGTCAATGATAGGCCTAAGACTTTGATCCTTATTGCGGACAAAGAAAAGTCCTGCAGCTGTGGGAGAGGTAGAGGGTCTGATAAACCCCTTAGCTAAATTCTCATCCAAGTATTGCTTGAGATGAGAAAGTTCATCCTGAGATAGAGGATATACATGTCCAAAGGGTAATTTACTGTTAGGCTGGCCATACACTATGCAATTTTCCTATTCAATTTCCTTTAGATTTACCTTCAACTATGTAGTGCAAGGGCCTGCCTGATTGCATACACATTGAAAGTGTTTAGATTTGACCTCCTATTATATGGTTTTGGTAAATCTAAAGAAAAGTTGAACAAGAAAATTGTATAGTGTATGGCCAGCCTTAGGGAGTAGATCGATGGAACAATCATAGTCCCTGTGTGGAGGCAACGCTTGAGCATTTTTCTCAAGAAAAACTTCAGACAGATCCTGATAACATGGTGGTGGGGTTTGATCTGACAGCATAGAAAGGACATTTTGGTAGGATTGGATTTTACACGTTGTCTCACAATAGTGAGAAGGGAAAGTCAGTGTTCGTGTTTTCCAATCGATGTTAGGTTAATGCAAGTGTAACCAGGGGAGTCCCAGAATAATTGGGAAATGTGGTGAAGGTAACACATCGAAAATGTTTGTCTCAACATGCATCTCATTTGCAGTAACTAGAAGTGCTTGAGTTTGTTTAGTAATTGGACCAGAAGATAATGGAACACCATTAATTAAACTAACAGAGACAGGTATGGATTTTGAAATAATAGGTATTTTATTTAAAGTAACAAAATTAGTGTCAATATAGTTCCCACAAGATCCTGTGTCGATCATAGCCTTGGTAGTGATCCTATTTTGGTCCCACTGCAAAATCAATTGAATGAAAAGATAGGGATTAGATAAAGAAGTCGTTAACCCCCCTAATAATATATGTGAAAACTCACCCTCTTTTTTGCGGACAAGGGGACAGACGCTTATTAGATGATCAGCTGAAGCACAATACATGCAAAGATTCGAGGATTTTCTCCTGGCTCGTTCAGCAGTTGATAGTGGAGAGCGTATGATCCCTACCTCCATAGGAGTAGGTTCAGAAGACGAAAAACGAGAAGGATTGGGTGGTGAGACTCCCGTTTTCTCAGCCTTCCTTTCTCGTAATCGTCTGTCAATGTTGATGCTAAGCTGTATTAAAGCATCCAAGGTGCCAGGTAAATCCACCCGGGCGAGCTCGTCCTTTATGGCTTCGGATAGACCAAGCCTGAACTGGGTTCGTAGAGATGCGTCATTCCACCCTGAATCAAGGGTCCATCTCTTGAACTCCACTACAAAGTCCTCAACAGGTCTCCTTCCAGTGGCGGCCCGTGCATAGGGGGCGCCAGGGCGCCGCCCCCCTACCCCTAAAAAAAAGAAAAAAAGAAAAAAAAAAAAAAAAACAAAAACGAACAAATAAAGTTGTACAAAAAAAAATTGGGTTCGCCGGCCTCGCCTGAAGGAACTGGTGGCTGGGGGGGGGGTGGGGTTACGTCCCAGAAGAGGCGCCGATTGGCTTCCTTCTGGGGGGTAGGGGGGTATCCTGGGCGCAAGTCTTTGCGATTGGACACCCCCACTTTCTGATATCCTGGCTGTGATTGGTCCAGTCTACAGCCTGGACCAATCATCATCCAGGATATCGCTGACGTCGCAATGGGGGCGGTGCCGGTGGGTGCGTCAGTCACTCACCGTCACCGCCGCTCAGAGAAAAGGAGATGCCGCCCGCCGGTTCCCGCCGCCGAGACGAGGGAGAAGGACCCGCCGCAGAAGAGGAGGAAGAAGCTGAGCCGCGGCGCCGCCAGGTAAGTTTGAAGGGAGCAGGCCGCCCGCTGGTTCCCGCCGCCAAGACGAGGGAGAAGGACCCGCCGCAGAAGAGGAAGAAGCTGAGCCGCCCCGTCGCCAGGTAAGTTTGAAGGGAGCACGCACGCTGGTCTCTGCATCGATTGGGGGACAATGCTGGCACTCTGCAATCATTGGGGGACAATGCTGGCACTCTGCAATCATTGGGGGACAATGCTGGCACTCTGCAATCATTGGGGGACAATGCTGGCGCTCTGCAATCATTGGGGGACAATGCTGGCACTCTGCAAACATTGGGGGACAATGCTGGCACTCTGCAATCATTGGGGGACAAAGCTGGCGCTCTGCAATCATTGGGGGACAATGCTGGCACTCTGCAATCATTGGGGGACAATGCTGGCACTCTGCAATCATTGGGGGACAATGCTGTGGCGCTCTGCAATCATTGGGGTACAATGCTGGCACTCTGCAATCATTGGGGGACAATGCTGGCGCTCTGCAATCATTGGGGGACAATGCTGGCACTCTGCAAACATTGGGGGACAATGCTGGCACTCTGCAATCATTGGGGGACAAAGCTGGCACTCTGCAATCATTGGGGGACAATGCTGGTACTCTGCAATCATTGGGGGACAATGTTGGCACTCTGCAATCATTGGGGGACAAAGCTGTGGCGCTCTGCAATCATTGGGGGACAATGCTGGCACTCTGCAATAATTGGGGGACAAAGCTGTGGCGCTCTGCAATCATTGGGGGACAATGCTGGCACTCTGCAATCATTGGGGGACAATGCTGTGGCGCTCTGCAATCATTGGGGGACAATGCTGTGGCGCTCTGCAATCATTGGGGGACAATGCTGTGGAGCTCTGCAATCATTGGGGGACAATGCTGTGGCCACTCTGCAATCATTGGGGTACAATGCTGTGGCACTCTGCAATCATTGGGGGACAATGCTGGCACTCTGCAATAATTGGGGGACAATGCTGTGGCGCTCTGCAATCATTGGGGGACAATGCTGTGGGGCTCTGCAATCATTGGGGGACAATGCTGTGGCGCTCTGCAATAATTGGGGGACAATGCTGTGGCGCTCTGCAATCATTGGGGGACAATGCTGTGGCGCTCTGCAATCATTGGGGGACAATGCTGTGGCCACTCTACAATCATTGGGGGACAATGCTGTGGCGCTCTGCAATCATTGGGGGACAATGCTGTGGCGCTCTGCAATCATTGGGGGACAATGCTGTGGTGCTCTGCAATCATTGGGGGACAATGCTGTGGTGCTCTGCAATCATTGGGGGACAATGCTGTGGCGCTCTGCAATCATTGGGGTACAATACTGTGGCACTCTGCAATCATTGGGGTACAATGCTGTGGGCACTCTGCAACCATTGGGGTACAATGCTGTGGGCACTCTGCAATCATTGGGGGACAATGCTGTGGCGCTCTGCAATTATTGGGGGACAATGCTGTGGTGCTCTGCAATCATTGGGGTACAATGCTGTGGCACTCTGCAATCATTGGGGACAATGCTGTGGCGCTCTGCAGTGATTGGGGACAATGCTGTGGCGCTCTGCAGTGATTGGGGACAATGCTGTGGCGCTCTGCATTGAAAGGGGCTCGCACGCTGAACTCTGCATTGATGGGGGCACGGAACAGTTGCATTGAAGGGGGCACACACGCTGAACTCTGCACAGTGTTTATTGCATTGAAGGGGGCACAGCACAGTTGCATTGAAGGGGGCATGCACGCTGAACTCTGCATTGTGGGGGCACAGCACAGTGTTCATTGCATTGAAGGGGGCACAGCACAGTTGCATTGAAGGGGGCATGCATGCTGAACTCTGCATTGTTGGGGCACAGCACAGAGTTCATTGCATTGAAGGGGGCACAGTGTTTATTGCATTGAAGGGGGCACAGCACAGTGTTTATTGCATTGAAGGGGGCACAGCACAGTGTTTATTGCATTGAAGGGGGCACAGCACAGTGTTCATTGCATTGTGGGGGCACAGCACAGTGTTCATTGCATTGAAGGGGGCACAGCACAGTGTTTATTGCATTGAAGGGGGCACAGCACAGTGTTTATTGCATTGAAGGGGGCATAGCACAGTGTTCATTGCATTGAAGGGGGCACAGCACAGTGTTTATTGCATTGAAGGGGGCACAGCACAATGTTTATTGCATTGAAGGGGGCACAGCACAGTGTTTATTGCATTGAAGGGGGCACAGCACAGTGTTGCATTGAAGGGGGCATGCACGCTGAACTCTGCATTGTTGGGGCACAGCACAGTGTTCATTGCATTGAAGGGGGCATAGCACAGTGTTCATTGCATTGAAGGGGGCACAGAACAGTGTTTATTGCATTGAAGGGGGCACAGCACAGTGTTTATTGCATTGAAGGGGGCACAGCACATTGTTCATTGCATTGAAGGGGGCACAGCACAGTTGCATTGAAGGGGGCATGCACGCTGAACTCTGCATTGTGGGGGCACAGCACAGTGTTTATTGCATTGAAGGGGGCATAGCACAGTGTTCATTGCATTGAAGGGGGCACAGCACAATGTTCATTGCATTGAAGGGGGCACGCACGCTGAACTCTGCATTGAAGGGGGCATGTACACTGGTCTCTGCATTGAAAGGGGGCATGTACGCTGGTCTCTGCATTGAAAGGGGGCATGTACGCTGGTCACTGCATTGAAAGGGGGCATATACCATCTCCTGTACCATGACCTGTGACATGCCTATACCATATCTGTGCCATGCCTATACCATCACCTGTGCCATGCCTGTACCATCACCTATGCCATGCCTATACCATCACCTGTGCCATGCCTGTACCATCACCTATGCCATGCCTATACCATCACCTGTGCCATGCCTGTACCATGACTTCAAAGTCACGCAATTTTTTACTGCGTTTTTTGACGCGAAGCAATACCCATTACATTTTTCTTTTTGCGCCCCCCCTAAAATTTTGAGCACCAGCCGCCACTGTCTCCTTCCCTGTCTTAAGGCTCTCAGTTGACTGTCAGCAGTACCTTGCCTATTTGGATCTTCATAGAGGCGAGAGAATTCTGCTAGAAACGCAGGATATGAGTTGAGAATAGGGTCATCTTTCTCAAAAAAGGAATCTGCCCAGGCCCGTGGATCACCTGACATATAAGAGATAGTAGTACAGACTTTAATGCGGTCTGTATTATAAGTGCGAGGTTTTAAACTGAAAAGCAATTGACATGCGTTTGTAAACTCACGAAATTTTTTTCAGGTCACCAGTGAACACTTGTGGAGGGTTTATCTTGGGTTCACGGGTTGAGCAGCAGTAAGTTGTGATACACGGGCTACCTGTTGTCTTAAGGTATGATTTTCCTTTTGTACTTCAGTGATGGTATGAACTAATGTTTCTACTTTTTGAGTTAGGTGCATGACATGAGTGGCCATATCTGCTGGATCCATTTTTTCGATTCGTGCAATCTGTAACGCTCTGACTTTTTATGTCAATGGACTGGATCTACAGCTGCAGAGTTCCACTCAGTAGTCTTGTAGAGAAATGTTAAATCACCTGATCCAACTCTCTTGACTCATCATAGTGGTTCAGCCTGGTTCAGTATGCACATGTACAAACACTCAGTAAGTGATGTTATGAGAGTGACAGTTACTGAATGCAAGTAGCAGTGATATGATACACTGATGGTATAGGTTCTGAGGAATGGTAGCAAGTGGTGATGAATAGTAATCTCAAGAGCTAGCAATCTAGTACATACAACAGGTGGTAAATAGTAGTAGGCAAGATGTACAAGAGTTGATAGGCTAGTTCAGTAATGCAGGTTTAGGTATTAGCAAGCAGGATGTATGAGAGCTAGCAATCTAATTCAGCAATGCAGGTAGTAGATATTAAAGAGCAAGATGTATAGAGCTAGCAATCAGTTCAATAATGTAGGTAATATGTAGCAAGCGTTGTTGATAAGGAGGGGTCCCCTGTGGGGTACTTATCAATAGCCAGGAAGCAAATAGGAGTAGAGCGAGGTAGCGAGGCTCCGGTCAATCCAGGAATGGGGTGTTTCACTGGAAGATTCGGCAGCGTCAGGTTAGGCATCTATCAGGAGCGGTTGCACGAACCATGTGTGAGTGCAGACCGTCAGTTGAAATAGGCGCCCTATGCGGCGCCTGATGATGACGTCAGCGCTGTGAACCATTACCACACCCATATGCGTTTCACCTACCTGAGTGGTGGAACGCAACCCGGAAGTAAAGAGGCAGAAAGGCATTGAATATACCAAGGATCTTACACACACATGTATATATATATATATATATATATATATATATATATATGAGGTGACTGCTGTTAATAATATATGTTCATTCTCTCTTCACTAATAAATCTCCATTATAAAAGATCCCCTTTGCTAGTGTGTTATAAATAAATATTCCTCTAGTTTAAACATATAGTGTCATAAAGCAAAAACTTGCTAAACACAGCACCCGTCCTTCCAGGATCTCTTCACATGCGGTGACACAATGTGCTGACTAGGGTAGAGCGAACCCGGACTGTATTGTTCGGGATTGTACGGGATTTTTGGGTATTCGGTACCCGGACAAGGACCTGAACATTTTACTGTATGTTTGGGATACTGTCCGTTGTTCAGTAAGGTTATTTGATGTTTTGGTTTTAAAGTTTTAATGGCGGGGTTTCAACAGGGACAAGGCAGCCAATCAGCAAGCATTTAACTAGTGTGCCCTTAGAAGCCATCACAGCCATGCCTACTAATGGCATGGCTGTGATTGGCCAGTGCAGCATGTGACCCAGACTCTATATAAGCTGGAATCACATAGCGCCGTGCGTCACTCTGCTATAACTATACTAGGGAGAGGTTCCTGATGCTGCTGCTGAGGGAGAGATAGGAGATTATTGTAGGGGCAGGCTGGAGATTGCGTTCAGGGAAAGAATTGGAAGAATCTTCTTTAATCAGACAGCGATCTACATTGATTTTATTGTGTAGGGGTGCAGTGCACAATCTTTTTGCCCTGAGGGAGAGATAGAAGATTATTGTAGGGGCAGGCTGGAGATTGCTTTCAGGGAAAGAATAGGAAGAATCTTCTTTAATCAGACAGCGATCTACATTGATTTTATTGTGTGGGGGTGCAGTGCACGATCTTTTTGCCCGGAGGGAGAGATAGGAGATTATTGTAGGGTTAGGCTGGAGATTGCTTTGAGGGAAAGAATAGGAAGAATCTTCTTTAATCAGACAGCGATCTACATTGATTGTATTGTGTGGGGTTGCAGTGCACAATCTTTTTGCCCTGACCTGAGCCCAGTGAGGAGGAGGAGGGAGAAAAAAAAAACATTTATCAGTCTGTTAGGTGGGCGACATGCGGTGTGTATCGGCCATGTAATGCAAGCTCAGTGCATATGTGTCTGCTTTATCTGCATTTAAAAAAGAAAAAAAGTTTTTCCTTCATATTTTACTTAGACATACAATGTTTAGACACTGCTTTTTCTAACCTGAAAAGCACCAATTAAGGGGACAATTATTTTTCAGTTTTTCATTCATACGTTACAGTGAGATACACCCATTGGATACTGTTGTTGTATTCCGCTTTGCAATAAAAACCCATTGTCACGTACCTGATCGAAGGCCGAGATGCAGAGAGGGCTACCCTTGCGGCTGAGTGCGGCACACCCCTGGGGTTGAGGCCAAAATAATTATTTTTCAGTATTTAGGGGAAAAAAATTTTTTTTCTGTTTTTCATTCAAATGGGTTTTTTTTTATTCAATAGTGGAATAGAACAACAACAGTATCCAACCTGTTAGGCGTGTGGCGTGTAGCGGCCATGTAATGCAAGCTCAGTGCATATGTGTCTGCTTAATCTGGATTTAAAAAAAAACATTTTTTTCCTTCATATTTTACTGTGACTTACAGCGTTTAGACACTGCAGTTCAAATCTGCTATTTAACAAGCACCAATTAAGGTGACAATTATTTTTCAGTTTTTCATTCATACGTTACAGTGAGATACACCCATTGGATACTGTTGTTGTATTCCGCTTTGCAATAAAAACCCATTGTCACGTACCTGATCGGAGGCCGAGATGCAGAGAGGGCTCCCCTTGCGGCTGAGTGTGGCACACCCCTGGCGTTGAGACAGAGGGTGTAGCGCCCACAGAAGCACTGGTTGCCGGCAGAGATGTGGAAAACTGGGTGTACCTTAAAGGAGTCGGGAAGTGCCAGCTCAAAAGCCACAGGATTGATCACCCTCTTAACTTCAAACGGACCGATGAACCTTGGCCTGAGCTTCCTGGATGGGCATGAGAGTTTAAGGTTCAAGGCTGACAGCCAGACTTTGTCTCCAATCTTGAAATGCGGACCCTTCTTTCTTTAACAGTCATGAAACCGTTTATAGTCCTCCTGGGCCTTATGCATGGCTTCCTGTAGGGTTTGATAGTTGGTTTGAATGAAGCTGATCCGAACTTGGACAGCAGGAACTGATGCTTCCGGAAGGGTGTTAGGTAGAAAGGAGGGATGAAATCCATAATTTGCCCGGAAAGGGGACTGGTTGGTGGATGCATGAAGAGAATTGTTGTAAGCAAATTCTGCACAGGGGAGGAGCGAGACCCAGTCGTCTTGGGAACAGGTGCAAAAACATTGTAAGTATTGTTCTAGAGTTTGATTAGTCCTCTCTGTTTGCCCATTGCTCTGAGGATGGTATGCAGAAGAAAGAGAAACTTCAATGGACAGGGATTTACACAGATCACTCCAGAACCTGGAGGTAAATTGCACTCCTCTATCTGAGATAATGTTGTCTGGAAGACCATGTAGGCTGACTATCTCCCTTATGAATATGTTGGCTGTGTCCAGGGCTGAAGGTGTGCCAACCATGGGTAGAAAATGGGCCATTCTGGAAAGGCAATCCACTACCACCAAGGTGGTGTAAAATCCTTCTGAAGGGGGTAGTTCAACAATAAAGTCCATAGATATATTTTTCCAGGGTTTCTCAGGAATGGGAAGTGGTCTTAGCAAACCCCAAGTCTTGGTACTTGACCCCTTGTTACTTTGGCAGATGGTACAAGAGCCGATGTAATCCTTGCAATCCTGCCCAAGGTTGGGCCACCAAAAAGAGCGTTGGATAAGCTCTGAGGTCTTCGGCACCCCAAAATGCCCAGCAAGTTTACTGTCATGAAATATTTTAAGAACTTGAGGTCTTACTTGGGGAGGGACAAAGATTTTATCCTGATGCCACAGCAACCCTTCCTGTTTTTTCAGGGAGGGTACTTCAGGATCCAAGCAAAGGTCTGAGGCCTGTCAGATTGCTGTCATCAGGTCAGGCCGAATAAGGAGAAAATTATGTGCAGAAACGATGGTATCAGGTTCTGCTGTTTCTGGGGTTTCTGGAAACATCCGGGAGAGAGCATCTGCTTTCCCATTCTTGGAGCCAGGTCGATAAGAAATACGGAAGTTAAACCTGGAGAAAAACAGCGCCCATCGGGCTTGTCTGGGTCTCAAACGTTTGGCAGTCCTGAGGTACTCCAAGTTTTTGTTGTCCGTGAAGATCATAATAGGATGGGTGGCTCCATCCAATAGATATCTCCACTCTTCTAGTGAAAATTTAATGGCCAACAGTTCTCGGTCGCCAACGTCATAATTCTTCTCTGGAGGTGACATTTTCCTAGAAAAGAAGGCCACAGGATGGAGGAGAGATTTGGGCCCTTGACGTTGCGACAGGATTGCCCCGGTGGCCACTTCCGAGGCATCGACCTCCAACACATAGGGCAGAGCCGGATCAGGGTGTTGTAGGACGATTGCAGAAATAAAAAGCTGTTTAAGTTTGTCAAATGTCAATTGGGCCTCCTGAGACCACAGAAAGCGGGACTGATGGCGGGTTAACTGGGTGATGGGGGAGATGATGGAAGAAAAATTTTTCACAAAACGCCTGTAAAAATTAGCAAAGCCCACGAATCTCTGAACACCTTTCTTGTCACAAGGAGCAGGCCAATATAGGATCGCTTTCACTTTTTGTGGGTCCATTGCGATCCCATCGGTGGAAATAATGAGTCCCAAAAACTGAACGGACCCCTTTTCAAAGTCACACTTCTCCGCCTTGGCATAGAGTCTGTGTTTTCTCAAGGTAGAAAGGACTTTTTTAACGTGAACCCGATGGAGTTCCAGTGAGGCAGAAAAAATGAGGATATGGTCAAGGTATACGATGACGAAGTGGTCAAGAAACTCCCGAAAGATATCATTTACCAGGTGCTGGAATGTGGCTGGGACATTACACAGGCCGAAGGGCATGACTAGGTATTCATAATGTCCAAAACGAGTTCTGAATGCGGTCTTCCACTCATCTCCCTCCCGTATCCGGACAAGGTTATAAGCTCCCCGCAGGTGTACCTTGGTAAAGAGCTGGGCGGTCCGGAACCTCTGGAAGAGTTCGGGGACAAGGGGGAGCGGATACCGGTTTTTGATAGTGACCTTATAAGCTCTCTATAGTCCACACAGGGTTTCAAGGTGCCATCTTTCTTTTCCACAAAGAATATACCAGCACCTGCAGGAGAAGAAGATGGGCGAATAAACCCCTTTTTCAAATTCTCATCGATATAGACCCGTAGGGCCTCCAGTTCCTTTTCAGAAAGGGGGAATATTCTTCCAAACGGGATCTCGGCTCCGGGAAGCAATCGTAAGGCCGATGGGGAGGAAGGACCTCAGCTTTTTTCTTGTCAAAGACGTCCCTGAAGTCCTGGTAAGCAGGTGGGATATCCAGGAGTGGCTCAGGTGTTGGTTGAACAGACAAGCAACTAGCAGGCCCACTAGGTCTTTAAGGGAAGCAATGCTGCTGACAGTAGGCAGAAGAAAAGGTGAGTTCCTTCTTGGCCCAATCGATTTGGGGGTTATGGGCTTGCAGGAAGTCCCAGGATGATGGGAAACATGGGGGAACAAAGGGCATCAAAATGGATGAACTCCTGATGACCGGAGTCTGCTGTGGTGAGGATGGGTCCAGTCTCTAGGATAACTGGTCCGGAACTGGGTAGGGACCCATCGGCGAGATGGACCTCGAGTCTTTGTGTCTTAGGGATAAGAGGAATATGGAGTCTCTTGGCCAAAGAAATGTCCAGAAAACAGCTGCAGGCCCCAGAGTCAACGATGGCTCGAAGTTGGACCTCCCCTTCCGTCACCTGTAAGGAGATCGGGAGAATAAGGTGAGAGAGCGAAAGTCCAGAAACTCGGCAGTTAAATGGGGGCTGAGAATAAGGCTTACTGGGTCTCACGGGGCAGTTCCAAAGAAAATGTCCAGCCCCGCCGCAGTAGAGGCATAGGTTGGCCTGCCGACGTTGTAGTCTCTCATCAGGAGTCAGGGAGGAGCAGACCAGGCCCAGCTGCATAGGTTCCCCTTCAGATGCTGCCATGGGGGAAGAGACCGGAGGTGCAGGTGGAACAGAAGAGATCTTGGGAAGCATCCAGGTAGGCCTGAATGTTTGGAGACGCTCCGAGCGTCGCTCCCGCAGACGTCTATCAAGTTGAATGGTGAGTTGTATGAGACCCTCAAGGGTAGCGGGGGTCTCCACTCGGGCCAGCTCATCTTTTAATGTCTCAGAAAGTCCTTGGCGAAACTGATACTTGAGGGCAGCCTCGTTCCAATCAGTGTCAGCAGACCATTTATGGAATTCAACCGTGTAGTCCTCCACTGGGCGCATGCCCTGTAGCAGAGTGTGTAGGGCGACCTCTGCGGAAGCTGTGGGCTGGGGATCATCAGCTGAGCCATAGCCTCAAAGAATGTGTCCACAGAGTCCAGAACAGGGCTCTTCTGTTCCATTAAGTTATGAGCCTAGGTTTGGGGTTCTTCAGACAGCAAAGAGATGATGAACCCCACTTTCACAGAGTCCAGAGAAAAGGTCCGGGGTTGCAAGGCCAAGTATAGCAAGCAGGCGTTCTTAAAGGCCCTGAATTTCTTTCGATATCCAGAAAATCGCTCAGGCGTGGGTACTTGTGGTTCAGGAGGCGGGACTAGCATGGAACGGGCGGAGCTGGCGTGTCCTTGTGGTAACGGGGATGAAGAGGTGCTGGCAGGCAATTGATTGGAGTCTGTAGGAGGTTAAACGGCCAGGTGTTGCAGGCGACCTTCCAACTGGAAATAACCCTCCTGGAGTCTTTGCACTGCCTGAGTGAGGGCGGTGACTTGCTGGCACAAAGCCTCAATTGGGGAAGCACCTCTGTCGGCCTCTAACATGGCTGGATTGTACTGTCACATACCTGATCCGAGGCCGAGATGCAGAGAGGGCTCCCCTTGCGGCTGAGTGCGGCACACCCCTGGCGTTGAGACAGAGGGTGTAGCGCCCACAGAAGCACTGGTTGCCGGCAGGGTTCTGATGGTAGACAGGCGGTCTCTAGCAGAAGGCTGGGCAGGTATACACTGGACAGTCCAAGGAGGAACCAGGCACAACCAGGCAGTAGGTGTAAGACCGGCCGGGGGTCAAACACAGGGCTCGGCAGGAAGCTGCAACAGGTGCAAGCCAAAGGTATAGCAGGAAGGCAAGAAGCAGACAAGTCCGTGGGAAAGCCAAGATCAGGTACTGGAGGGCAGGTAGACAGTAAGCAAGTCCGTGAGCCAAGCCAAGATCAGATAACGGGAGAGCCAAACTGGAGCATGGATGGTCAGATGAAGCCGAGGGTCAAAGCCAGGAGAGAGAGCAGACAGGTAAGGAACAAGCCGGGTCAAACTGGAATCCAGGAAGTAGCAATGCTCATGAAACAGGAAGAGCTGAAGACAATCCAGCAATCTGATGGGCTAAGCTGAGTCCTTTTATAGGCCAGTGAATTCGTCTATGGCCTGAGTCCATTGCGGCCATGGGAAGTACTGGCAAAGTTGCCAGTTGCAGCACAGCCATTTCACTGACAATGAGTCTATGGCCTGAGTCCATTGGAAGTACTGGCGTAGTTGCCAGTTGCAGCATGGCCGTTTCTCTGACACCCAGCCTAGTCTGCATATGTTACAGTGAGATACACCCTGTGCATACTGTTGTTGTATTCCGCTTTGCAATAAAAACCCATTTAGGGGAAAAAATTTAATTGCAGCCTTGTCTGCATATGGTACAGTGAGATACACCCTTTGCATACTGTTGTATTCTGCTTATCAATAAAAACCCATTTAGGGGGAAAACAATAATTTGCAGCCTAGTGTACATATGGTACAGTGAGATACACCCTTTGCATACTGTTGTTGTATTCCGCTTATCAATAAAAACCCATTTAGGGGGAAAAAAAATAATTGCGGCATAGTCTGCATATGTTACAGTGAGATACACCGTGTGCATACTGTTGTTGTATTCTGCTTTGCAATAAAAACCCATTTAGGGGATAAAAATTTAATTGCGGCCTAGTCTGCATATTTTACAGTGAGATACACCCTGTGCATACTGTTGTTGTATTCCGCTTTGCAATAAAAACCCATTTAGGGGAAAAAATTAATTGCAGCCTAGTCTGCATATGGTACAGTGAGATACACCCTTTGGATACTGCTGTTCTATTCCGCTTATCAATAAAAACCCATTTAGGGGAATAAAATGTAATTGCAGCCTAGTCTGCATATGTTGCAGTGAGATACACCCTTTGCATACTGTTATATTCCGCTTATCAATAAAAAACCCATTTAGGGGAAAAAAATAATTTGCAGCCTAGTCTGCATATGGTACAGTGAGATAAACCCTTTGGATACTGCTGTTGTATTCCGCTCATCAATAAAAACCCATTTAGGGGAAAATACTTAATTGCGGCCTAGTCGGCATATGTTACAAGTGAGATACACCCTTTGGATACTGCTGTTGTATTCCGCTTTGCAATAAAAACCCATTTAGGGGAAAAATAATTAATTGCGGCCCAGTCTGCATATGTTACAGTGAGATACACTCTTTGGATACTGCTGTTGTATTCCGCTTTGCAATAAAAACCCATTTAGGGGAAAAAAAATTAATTGCGGCCTAGTCTGCATATGTTACAGTGAGATACACCCTTTGGATACTGCTGTTGTATTCCGCTTATCAATAAAAACCCATTTAGGGGAAGATCCAAAATTTGATAAATATGAGGAGAAGGTCAAATAAGGGACATGGCCTGGGTCGTGGTGTTGCTGGTGGAGCTCCTGTTGCAAGGAGAGGACGTGGTCGATCTGTGCCAGCTACACGCACAGGTGAAACACCTTTCTCAGCTGCGAATAGGCGCCAGAACCAGCAGCAGTATTTGGCAGGGCCTAATTTGCCTCTACAAATGTTGAGGCCAGAACAAGTACAGGCGATAGTCGATTGGGTTGCTGATGGTGCCTCTAGTTCCTTCACATTGTCTCCCACCCAGTTTTCTGCTGAAAGGTCAGAGTTGGCACCTGCAGCCGATGTCCATCAATCTTTCACCTCACCCCCTTGCAAATCAGCCAAGCATTCTGAGCCCCAAGTCATGCAGCAGTCTCTTCTTCTTTTTGATGCCTCTGTTAGCATGGTTCCACAGGGCCATCCACCTAGCCCTGCCCCAGAAGTGGA
The DNA here is from genome assembly GCF_965119305.1 of Pelophylax lessonae. NCBI lineage: Eukaryota > Metazoa > Chordata > Amphibia > Anura > Ranidae > Pelophylax > Pelophylax lessonae. Next base: position 194,519,385 of record NC_138768.1, read on the forward strand.
AGAGATTGAGTGCACCGATGCCCAACCACTTATGTCTCAAGATGAGTACATGGGAGGACTATCGCAGCACGTCTCGGATGATGACGAAACACAGGTATCAACTGCTGCGGAATTCCGAATTGTGGAGACCGACAAGGGTTGCAGGGGTGAAGACTGGGTGGAAGACGATGTGGAGGACGATGAGGTTCCTCGACCCCACATGGAATGAACGTCATGCAGGTGACCTGAGTGGTTTGGAAGAAGAGGCGGTGGTCACACAGAGCCACCAGCACAGCAGAAGAGGGAACAGGGTGCAAAAGCGGAGCGGCCGTGCCCTAGACACTACGCCTGCTACTGCCCAATGCAGCAAGGGACCGAGCACACCAAAGCCAGCTCAAAGGAGATCCCTAGCATGGCAGTTCTTCAGACAATGTGATGATGACAGTACACGAGAGGTTTGCACGCTGTGCAATCAGAGCCTGAAGCGAGGCATAAACCTTCTCAACCTGATCACAACCTGCATGACCAGGCATCTAAGTGCAAAGCACGAGCTGCAGTGGAGTGCACACCTCAAAAACCAAGAAAGGTCTCTGGCTCCTCCTGCTTCCACTTCTGCTGCTGCAGTCTCGGCCTCTTCATCCACCTCTGTAGTGACAGTGGCACCTGCCACCCCGCAAACAGAGGATCCACCAGCAACACCACCACCTGGGTCACCAACAACCATCTCCACAATGTCCAGTAGACAGTAGTAGCATTCAGCTTTCTATCTCCCAAACACTGGAGCGGAAGAGGAAGTACCCTCCTACCCACCCGCGATCCCTGGCCCTGAATGCCAGCATTTCAAAATTCCTGGCCTTTGAAATGCTGTCATGCCGGCTTGTGGGGACGCAGAGTTTTAAAACCCTTATGGCGGTGGCTGTCCCACAGTACGTCGTGCCCAGCCGCCACTACTTTTCCAGGCAAGCCACCCCTTCCCTGCACAACCAAGTAGGTGACAAAATCAGGTGTGCACTGCGCAATGCCATCTGTGGCAAGGTCTACCTAACTACGGATACGTGGACCAGTAAGCACGGTCAGGGATGTTATATCTCCCTAACAGCACACTGGGTAAATGCACTGGCAGCTGGGCCTAAGGCGGATAGCAGTTTGGCGCATGTCCTTCCACCACCGAGGATTGCAGGGCGCTTCAGTTTGCCTCCTGTTCCTAACTCCTCCTACTCCACTTCCTCATCCTCTACCATCTCCTCTTCCAGTCAGCCTAACACCTTCACCACCAATTTCAGCACAGCCAGGGGTAAACGACAGCAGGCAGTTTTAAAACTTGCCTGTTTGGGGGAAAAACCACACACCGTGCAGGAGTTGTGGAGGGGATTCAACAGCAGACCGATGAGTGGTTGCTGCCAGTGAGCCTCAAGCCCGGCCTGGTGGTGTGCGATAACGGGCAAAATCTCGTAGCAGCTCTGGGCCTAGCCGGTTTGACACACATCCCTTGCCTGGCGCATGTGCTAAATTTGGTGGTGCAGAGGTTCCTTATAAATTACCCCGATATGTCAGAGGTGCTGCAGAAAGTGTGGGTCGTCTGTGCGCACTTTTGGCGTTCTCACCCTGCTGCTGCTCGCCGGTCAGCGCTGCAGCGTAACTTCGGCCTTCCCGCTCACTGCCTCATATGTGACATGCCCACAAGGTGGAACTCCACCTTGCACATGCTAGCAAGACTGTGCGAGCAGCAGCAGGCCATAGTGGAGTTTCAGCTGCAGCATGCACGCGTGAGTCGCTCTTTGGAACAGCACCACTTCACCACCAATAACTGGGCCTCCATGCGAGACCTGTGTGCCTTGTTGCGCTGTTTCGAGTACTCCAACAACATGGCCAGTGCCGATGACGCCGTTGTCAGCTTAGCTATCCCACTTCTATACCTTCTTGAAAAAACACTTTGAGCGATGATAGAAGAGGATGTGGCACAGGATGAGGAGGAGGAGAAGAGGTATCATTTCCTAGGCTTTCAGGGCAGTCATTCGCAAGTGGCTCCGAGGATGGGTTCCTGCACCCACAAACGCCAGGGACACAATTGTCCAGCATGGGCACAGTTCTGGAGGATGACGAGGATGAGGAGGAGGAGATGGAGGAGGATATGGAACCATGTTCACAGCAGGGTGGCACCCAGGCCAGCTCATGGCCATCACTGGTGCGTGGCTGGGGGCATACGGAGGACACAGAGGATACACCTCCTACAGAGGACAGCTTTTCGTTGCCTCTGGGCAGCCTGGCACACATGAGCGATTACATGCTGCAGTGTCTCCGCAACAACCGCCGAGTTTCCCACATTGTAACTTGTGCTGATTACTGGGTGGCCACCCTGCTGGATCCCTGTTACAAGGACAACGTACTGTCCTCAATTCCCTCACTGGAGCGTGATCGGAAGATGCGCGAGTACAAGCGTGCGCTGGTAGATGCGCTGCTGGTGGCATTCCCACCTGACAGCGGGGGCACAGTGGAAGCACAAGGCCAAGGCAGAGGAGGAGGAAGAGGTCGCCAACGCAGCCAGGGCACCGCCAGCACCTCAGAAGGCAGGGTTAGCATGGCCGAAATGTGGAAAAGCTTTGTCAGCACGCCACAACAAGCAGCAGCACCACCAGCTGACATGGAACGTCTTAGCAGGAGGCAGCATTTCACTAACATGGTGGAGCAGTATGTGTGCACACGCCTAAACATACTGAATGATGGGTCTGCCCCCTTCAAATTCTGGGTCTCCAAGTTGGGCACATGGCCTGAGCTTGCCCTTTACGCCTCTGAGGTGCTGGCCTGCCCTGCAGCCAGTGTATTATCTGAACGTGTATTTAGCATGGCTGGGGGCGTTATCACAGATGAGCGCAGCCGCCTGTCCAGAGCCAATGTGGACAAGCTCACGTTCATTAAAATGAACCAGGCATGGATCCCACAGGACTTGTCCGTACCTTGTGCAGAATTGAAAATGTATACCGGCCTTACCCAGCCATTGTTGTATTTGATCTTTCTTACTCTTTTGGGGTGTACCCTAATTTAAAAAAAAAATGTAATTAAAAACCAAAATCAGTGTTGGCTACCTTGTCCTCCTCCTCCACCGCCGCCGCCGATTCCACCTACACTGCCACCATATCTACCGCCATATCCACCGCCACCTCAACCTCCTACTCCATATGGGCCTCGTTCTCCTCCTACATCATTCAAGATTATTATTTTTTATTTTTATGTTTTTTATGTTATTTTAAGTTATTTCCCTATACACATTTGTTTGCAGAGCACTTGCCATGCTCTTAAGATGATTTTGCTGCCATTTGCAGCCCTCTAGCCCTTTCCATGTTTGTTTTAGAGCCATTTTACTGCTCAAAAGTTCGGGTCTCCATTGACTTCAATGGGGTTCGGGATCTGGGTAAAGTTCGGGTTAAGTCCGGGTCACGAACCCGGACTTTTTTTTCAAGTTCGGCCGGACCCACCGAACCCGGACATCCAGGTGTCCACTCTAGTGCTGACGTCACCGCGTATGAAGAGATTCCGGAAGGAGGGGTGCTGTGTTTACCCGGCCTGCTCTGTTTTTATGCCTGATACTACTTATACGTTGTAAGTGCAATACTTTTCTCTCTTAATAAATTACCATACATTATTACACTGGGGTGTACTTCTCGTTATATTTTTTGGAGATTAATATCCATTGATAAGCTGCCCATCATCTGGAGGATCACAGAGGAGAGGTCCGTTTGACACCACAGTATATCATATCCCCAGTGTTGTTGACCCTTGTGGTCCCTTCTCTCTGGTAAGTAGGTTTTAAGTGTGGTGGCGGACACGATTTTTGGTGGTGGAGGTTCACTTGCTCACTTTATCAACCCAATTCAATATTTCATTGTTGGACTTTTAATTTTTCACTTTATTTGGACTATCACTGCTTGTGTTTTTAATCAATAATTTGTTATCACTAGTTATTTAATTTTTGCCATTTCTGTAAATTTTTTGAGTTCACATTTAGTGCAATTTATGTTTTTGCCTTTGTTTGTACAATGTATATATCACTTTGAAGTTGCAGTTTTTGATTGGTTTATTTAGCGCAGTTTATTTGTGTGATTATCATTTTTATTATGTACAGGGAATATGAAAAGTTTAACACATAGATTAGCACAATGGAGGATAAGGAATGTGGAGCATGCTTCTGCGTGGGGAAACTCCTATATTTGTTTCTAACAACTATTTTCAGTATTTATTCAGCTTCCAAGACAATTACTTGTCAAGGCCAAACTTTTGCGCAAACTGAATCTATTCCTGCATTGACAGATTGCACTGTATAAAAGTTGCATTCAGAGGGATAACCTTAATGTACTGTGAGAATATTAAGGCTTCTCTTCTTTGTGTGACTGGTAGGTAGGAGAATACAGAACACAAGAAAAAACAGAAACTGCAGGTCTAAGAATGGGATAACCCTGTGAAAGTTCAATAGACAATCCAGGATCAGCACTGAGTCAGAGCCACAGAAAAGCTTTGTTCTTTATTTTCATTGTGTCTAAGTAGCAAAGGCATTTATAGCTTTGATAAGGCCAGTGAACACAGTCTGGTATTGTAGGTACACACATGTAGCTGCTTTTTAAATTGGGAGTATACGTATACAAAGGGAGTAGGTGACAGACAGTAAAGGTATAGTAAAGGAAATGTATAAGCTCAGTGAATGTTTAACTTACTGTGTACATCGGTGCCAGTGGCAATCAACACAAATACTGTATATACAGCCTAGTGGTACATAGTGGACAAACATGTCCACAAATCCAAAAATGGCTTTCTTCACCAGTAGCTTCCTAGTAAGGCCACACATAATAATATATTTTAAAAATGTAAGTTGACCTTCAGCCAGATTTTCCAAAAATCTCCCTTTGTATTTCCATATCCTATGAATAGGGCATACCCATGCTTAACCTGTTTTAAAAGGTGCACATCTTCCCATTACAGATCCAGCAGTTGGGTGGTCTTTTCATAAAATCCTCCGGTCCTTCATCCCCCTCCTTTCTGCAGTTTGCAGGATGAGCTGAACTACAATGATGCGACTTCCCTTCCAGGCCTGTTCAGTGTGCTCTTCCACCTCCAGTTGAGCTGAATAACAGCCAGCCACTATGCTCACATTATTATTATCATTGATAAATTGATTAAACCAACTTGGATATCTGCACCTATTTTATAGGAGTGCTTTATTTCAAAAGCTTTGTCGTTATGTGGTGTGGTTACTCTGTATATTTAAACCTCTAACACTTGCAGATTAATACACTGAGGAGAGGTTTAAGCAAAAATAATTTATTGTTGGTTGCTAAATATTGAAGGTCGTAGTAAAAAAAAAACCTTGTAATTACAGGACTGGAAAGGAATCCCATGTGTGCTGTTTCCAACTTTTAGGAGAGAAAGAAAGAAAGAAAGAAAGAGAGAAAGAGAGAGAGATAGCGAGAGAGAGAGAGAGAATGAGAGAGAGAGGAAGAGAGAGAGAGAATGAGAGGGAGAGAGAGCGAAAGAAAGAATTAGAGAGAGAGAGGGAGAGGAAGAGAGAGAGAGAGAACGAGAGAGAAAGAGAGAGAGAGTGAGAGAGAGATAAAGAAAGAGAGAGAGAGAGAGAAAGAGAGATAGAAAGAGAGAGAGAGAAAGAGAGAGAGAAAGAGACAGAGAAAGCGAGAGAGAAAAAATAGAGAAAAAAGAAAATAATTGCCAGATGCTTCTATCAGTGCTCATGCCAACCATCACATGTCTCTAGAGCAAACAAATGTGGCATCATAAATGTAAGATCTTTCACAAACAGAAAACATCTGGGGGCCTGGCTTGGCACCGGACTGAGATGGCTGCCTGATCTCCTTGCTCCCGGCCGACCCAGGGATTAAAGCCCGAAAATCAGCAGATCCACCCAAGATACTGATAAAAGACCAGCATGGGGAAGTCGTCCGCTCAGTCCTCCCCATCCAGATCCAGCTCGCCCCGTGATCCGCCCATACAAAACAGCCGCAGCATCCCCGACCTCTTCCGCCAGCAGCAGCTATCACGCGAGGCCCCCGGCTTCATCTCGGGCCTACACGGACACCGCACGTTCGCCTCCCAGCGCAAGCTCTGCCCTGACCATGAGTGGCTACTCTACCCCACCACAATCTGCTGCAGACATGGGATCCATGACCACAACACCTGCTCTGCCACTAAACTTCCAAGATCTCAGAATTATAGCGGATGAAATCAAGGCCTCCCTAGCAGTCGCAGATTTAAAAAGGGACATTCATCACATTACAGGGAGGATCGAAGCAGTGGAAGCTAAATCCAACCTACAAGATAAGTCCATCAACTTTCTAACCTCTGAGTCACACTCTTTGCAGCTCAGGGAACTCCAACGACACATGGAAGACCTTGATAATAGGGGTCGCCGCCATAACTTAAGGATCAGAGGCCTTCCAGAATCGATAGAGCCCGCTCAAATTACACACGCCACAATAGAAATCTTTATTGATATCCTAGGAAGACCCCCGGATGTCCCAATAGAATTTGAGCGCATTAATAGGGCTCTCAGATCAAGATCCAGAGACTCTGACCCCTCCAGAGACAAAATATGTTGTATTGTCAATTTCAGACTGAAAGAAGACATCTTAAGAGGCGCGAGGGACAGACGCAACCTCCTTTACCATGGTGCAGACATAAAAATTTACCAGGACCTGTCGCCCATCACCCTACAGCGTAGAAGAGACCTTCGCCCCTTACTGGATGCCCTCCGCCACAGGAAGATCCAGTAAAGGTGGAAGTTCCCATTTTGCCTTTCCGCCTCCTCGAACGGACGCACAGTAAATCTTCGCGTCCCAGAAGATCTGCCATCATTCTGCAGCGCATTAGGCCTACAACAGATCAATCTTCCAGATTGGTACAGAAGCCTCCAACCTCCTCAACTTCGCAGAGCGACATCTATGGATACCATCCCGAAACGCGAGGAATTCCAGCTGGGACGCCGAAGATCATCTTCATCTAGACAGGAACCTCCACTACAAGCTCATCCCAATAACACCAACAGTCCCACCGCATCTCCGGCTCACCATAGACCACGACATGAAGACGTGAACTAATGAGCCCAGAGTCTTGAAAATAAAACACGACATATCGCCCTACCAGCTGCCCTCTACTACAGGAGTTCTACTACAACCTTGTCTCCCTATCCCTTTTTTTTTTGTGTTTTGTTTGTTTCTCTCTCCTCCCTTACTACCAAACCACAGGTATCCCAGCAAGCTGATGACTTCCGCCCCTTAACAGATATCATCCAGGAAATAGACTCCCCTGTCTACCTGACCAAGGGCTTGCCCTTGCATCATCCTGTATAAAAAAGGGGAAGTGATTGGCGCTGCCAATGAGGAGTGTATCAAAAATGGTTAGAGTGAAATTCTAGAGAATTAGTGTTCAATAGTCAGTTTGGTTTGTGGACTGAACTCACACTGATGTGGGTAAAACTGACTTGTGCAATATATACATATATAGGTGTCACGTCACTTAAAATTGTTATTCAATAAGACATAAATCGACAGTAAAAAACATGTACATTAAAAATTAATTTCTTGTGCAAATTGTGCAAAGTGCCAAGTAGTGAATATGTAACACACTAGGAAAATAAAATGGCCAAAGAAGGTGCTATGTGCTAGTAAAAATTTGATCACCCTAATTGGTTATAATAAGGGATGTATATGGATAAATAAATAGATAAGGGTAATCAAACCACCTGCAGTGCAAAAACTTCACACAATCATGTGTGTGAACCCGTAATGATAAAAATTATCTATTTAAATGAGAAGAAGTCATTCAAGACAAGAATAAATATATATGGCTGCAAATAAATACACACTAAATGCAGGGTCAATTCAGCTCAAATAAAATCCAAAGGTATAAAAAAATGGGTGTACAACTAGAGTTGTAAAAAAGCTGTAAGAAGTGCAGAAGAAAATATCCAAAGTGAAAAATTTTTTTATATTCAATGTGCAAAAAGTGTCCTAAATAATATTGAATAAGTGCAAAGTCCACAAAATCGTTAAGGTGCTCTTTTTTGGAGTGACACGGAGTGGATATATAGGTGAGGGATCAGGTGCTCCCCTTCCAATAGGTCCCGTGCTTACCAGAGCTGGGTACCCCTACAGGGGTAGATCGCAGGACGATAATTAGGGATCGCTCCCATGCCGCAGGGGTCCGGTCCCTGTTCCTCTCTAACTGGTTCCACTTGACCCGGTCACACTCCAAAGAGGTAATAAGGGGCTTGCATCAACATCAATACTCCAAGGGAAAAGTATCAAGGACAATCCCAGGACATGTATGGAAAAAATGCCTCTTATAGTGAAGGATCGTTTACAAAAATCCTTTATTTATTAGCATAAACAGGTACTCACATTGATAGGGTAAAACAAGCGTATTCATCTGGCTTAGGAGCCGCAACTTCCTCTCTCGCGGTGTGTGCTCGGAACGGCGTGCGTTCCAACCGCCGGATATGCGTCCCAAGCTGTCAGACCAAAGGGCGGAAGTGATGTGGTTACACTCTCAACGCGTTTCGTCACACTGACGTCATCGGGAGTAGCGTGAACCACGTTCATTCCGCCTCATCTAAATACTAAAAGGTTACCAGGCAACCCGGCCAGGCGTCTACAATTAATTGACGGCCAACCAATCACAAAAAACGGTGCTCTTACGTCCACTGTTGCCGGGTAGATTTCAAATATGTTAATTTTCAGGAAAACTAAAATGGCCAATAAAAAAACTCACACAAATCCATACTCTTGCATCCACTGTTGCCGGGTAAGTTTAGAGTATGCTAATTTCTAAAAAAGCTAAAATGGCCAATAGAAATAACCTCTATATTAAAAGAGTCAGGAGTTGTTAGGTAGATTTAAAAATGTGAAGATATCTAGGGAGAATCGGAGTGGCTAATTGGAATTAGTTGTTGATACTAAGAAAAGTAAAAATGGTTTTATATTTAGTGAAGAAAAGAAATACTCGTTCCAACAGCTATTGGTTTCGATATATATATAAACATATATAGGGGGAAGTAAACATCACTAATCTGTGGAATTGAGTATTATAAAAATACCATCGGTGGTCTGGTATATACAGTATATAAATTTTATATTGTTAAAGGGAAATATATGAGAAATAAAGATTATAAATATAAAAAGTAATAATATATTTTTTAGCCACTTAAGCCCCGGAAGATTTTACCCCCATTCCGACTAGGGGGTATTTTGCGATTCGGCGTGACTTTAACGGACAATTGCGCGGTCGTGCGACGCTGTACCTAAACGAATTTGGCGTCCTTTTTTTCCCACAAACAGAGCTTTCTTTTGGTGGTATTTGATCACCTGTGCGATTTTTTGATCACGCGCTATAAACAAAAAAAGAGCGTCAATTTTGCAAAAATAGCAATATTTTTCACATTTTTTTATATGAAATTCCCCCCAAAAAAAATGTAAAAATCAAAATTTTTTAACATTTTCGGCCAATTTGTTTTATGCTACCTATGTTTGGTAAAAAAAATCGCAAAAAGCGTATTTTGATTGGTTTGCGCAAAAATTATCGCGTTTACTAACAAAGGGAAAGATTTTTGTCATTTTTGTTGTTTTTTTTTAACGCGTAATGGCGGCGATCTGCGATTTTTTTTGTGGTACTGCGACATTGCGGCGGACAGATCGGACCCTTGACTGACATTTTTGACACTTTTGGAGTTACCAGTGACATTTCTACAGTAATCAGTGCTATATATATGCACTGTTACTGTAAAAATACACTGGTAGTGAAGGGGTTAACTTTATTTGGGAGGGAGGGGCTGTGTGTGTCCCTAGGGGCGTGCTTTCTACTGTGATTGGCTGTGGCTTCAGCTGTAAGGACACTGATCAACGGATCTACATAGTAGATCCATGTGATCAGTGTCTTTGCAGCGAGGAGAATGACAGGCAGCTTGTTTACACAAGCTGCCTGACATTCTCCCTCTCCCCCGCCGATCGCCGAGGGGCCGGCGGACATCGGGTCCGCTGGTCACACGCGCGGGGGGGTCCGTGACCACGCGGGAGCGGGAGCGCGCCTCCGGGGGCGCGCGCTCGCTCCCTAGACCCTCACAAGCAAGCAACGTAGCCCTACGTTAGTTTGCCTGTGAGGGGCTGACCGCCGACGTAGATAGTCGTGCGGCGGTCGGCAAGTGGTTAGGAAAAAATTGCGAAAAAATTAGGAAAAAATTAATTAAAAGCCAGTGGTCTGGTAAACATTTGGTATACATATAAATTACTTTTAACATTTAGTATACATATAAATTCCTTTTAACTTGATCTAAAAGCGGACATTACAAGTTGCTTATTACCTTAATCTAAGACCCCACATATTAAAAGGTGCATGTATCTAATAGATTGCACATATATCCATCTCGTAACCGACATAGTTGGAATGCATGTGTATAATAAATAAATCATCTGGAAGTGTAAACCTTGATTTTTTATATACATTACTATATAACCCCTTCCAGGGTTATATTTTTGAAGTGGGCTGCAGCCAAGCTTTGGTTTCTTATCCTAAGCGCGGATTTTCCTTTACTTTTTGACCTTACATCATCCTGCCCACCTCACCCGGACATCCAGTCTTCACCTGTGCTCAAAGAACTTCTCCAACATCCTGCTATCCACCTAGCCCAACCTCACGACATATGCATGAGGATTGGTAATGTACGGTTCCCCCCACCATTTCTGATTACATTCTTTTGCTCCCATCATAACTTTTGAATCAAATGGTTTCTTGTTGCTTTTCTTGGGAGTGGCTCTTGAGTCCCTCCTAACAGCAGACAACATGACACCTCCCCCCAGGGATCATCTAAAGCAGTGGTCCTCAACTCCGGTCCTCAGGGCCCACTAACAGGCCAGATTTTAAGTATTACCTTGGGGAGATGCAGACTAGAGTACTGCAATCACTGAGCAGCAAATTCAGTTATCTTGCAAACCTGGCCTGTTAGTGGGCCCTGAGGACCAGGGTTGAGGACCAAGGATCTAAAGGAACTCTTGCTTCCCCTTCCAATAACCACCATAAGTCTCACTTATTTCACTGTATTTATGTAACTCACTTCATGCCCCCCCTTCCTCTCGGACCATGATACAGTCACCCTCTGTTGGCGTGGCCTGAGGGATGGGGGACACACTTTTAACATATGCTGAATTGATCTGGGCTTCTAACATGATTACTGTCGCTTTTTTTTTTTTTTGTACTCTAGTATTCTAAAGATTATCTTTTGATCTCTTGCTTGTACCCTACACTTGTGCGGGCCGGACCCCCAGGAACCCCCTATGCTCGTTCCCACCTGACAAACCTTGAGTATCTTGGGTACATACCACACCCATTACTCTATCATTTATCTCAGTTCAAATCCCCTCGTCTCTCATTTGGGGGTACATACCTTGAGAACCAATATAACAGCATATAACCCTAATTGCTCGATGCTCTATTCATACCCCTGACGGGGGTCCTGGGACGCCGGCCTCCACGAAAGATTGTCCTCTTGCCTGAATAGATCAGCTCTGGGGGTGCAGAATATTCCCAGTAAATGACATTACCTTTTTAACTAATAATCTCTGTCCCCCTAGACCCCCCAACAACTAGCTACAACCACCTTTACCCCACAATAAATCCCCCTATTTACATCAGAGGGAACCCTTATCTACCCTTGGTCTTTCCATGCTCACAAAGGATACTCCACTGAATAGGCTATATATCACCCACTCTCAGATATCTGTACCTGTAATACCTCCAAAGACTCACTAAGACACACCCCAACTCTCTTCGTTCCCTCCTAGTTATCGATCCCTAAACTTGAATAAGATTGATATCATATTACCTGGCTGACTCACCCTCTTTTGCTTAAACAAAGGGACTCTACAACTCGACATACCCTTTCCCTATACCGCTTCCCCTCCTGATTGTTGCATTTCAAGAATCATTGGATGAGATCCATCCCAGCCTATACTCTTACATCCCTGGGTGGACCGGGTTACCTATCTTGATACCCTCTCCGCTCGGATGTGAAACGCGCTCCCAAGAGACCGGATTGGGCATACCCCTCTCCGTGTCGCACCTATCCGATTTGTAAATCCACAACTGAAGAGACCCTAACACTCTCTCTCCAGTTTCGGTGCAATTCCCCTGCTTCTCCTCTCCCTTTTTCCCACCCCCCTCTCTCCTCGATCTCCTTCTCTACCACCCTACCCTTGAGGACTCCCTTGGTCTCTGCCCCTCCTCTATCACACATCTCGCTCACACATTCGCTTCTAAATCCATAGCACACCTGCTAAAACCCCTCGCCTAGTTTCTGACTCCGCTAGACTAATCCGAAGATGTCAAACCAAGCTTCTACTCAAGCTTCTACGCCCCTCAAAATTGTTTCGCTAAACACAAAGGGTCTAAATATCCCAGAGAAATGCACGCAAATTTTAGATCTCATGAGGAAACTCAAGGCAGATATAATCTACCTGCAAGAAATAAATTTTCGATCGTCGGATATTCCCAAACTCTTGAATCACTTATACACTACAGTCTAGCTCTCTACCAACCCCCTGGGCAAATCCAAAGGGGTAGCTATCCTCATTTCAAAGAAAATAGACTGGACACTCACTGACTCTATAATTGACCAGGATGGCAGGTATATCTTTTTAAAGGGCCAAATCGCAAACAAAACATTCACCCTACCAAACATTTATAGCCTCAATTCAGCCATAGTTTCCTTTTTAGAAGCATCGCACACATACTCTCAGAATTCCAAAAGGGTACTATCATCCTGGGTGAAGATTTTAATGTTGCGCTTTATCTCTTAATTGATACCTCAACGGGTACATCCTCCTTGCCCTTTAGAGCACTTAAACAAATAAGAACACAACTTCAGGACTTTCTACTTCACGATTCCTCTTCTTCCAAAGACTATACGTTTTTCTCCCCGCCTCATAACAGATATAGAGAACGTGAACTTCCTCAAATGTTTGCGAACGGGCGAACCGGGCGAACCTCCGTAGACTTCAATAGGCAGGCGAATTTTAAAACCCACAGGGACTCTTTCTGGCCACAATAGTGATGGAAAAGTTGTTTCAAGGGGACTAACACCTGGACTGTGGCATGCCGGAGGGGGATCCATGGCAAAACTCCCATGGCAAATTACGTAGTTGACGCAGAGTCGGGTTTTAATCCATAAAGGGCATAAATCACCTAACATTCCTAAATTGTTTGGAATAACGTGCTTTAAAACATCCAGTGTGTGTATACGATCAGGTATGATGTTGTATCGATCAGGTAGTGTAAGGGTTACGCCCGCTTCACAGTGACAGACCAAACTCTGACAGACCAAACTCCCCGTTTAACAGTCAGCCAGTCCATTTGCACAACTGCCAACTCCCCATTTGCACAAGGTTGGATACCAAGCTAGCCATGTCCCGTTCCTTGTCCTCACTGACGTCATTGAAGGTCTCTTCCTCCACCCAGCCACGTACAACACCAAGGGTCCCTGAAAGGTGACAACAAGCCCCCTGGGACACCTGCTGTGGTTGGTCTTCCACCTCCTCAAAGCCACCTTCCTCCTCTGACTTCTCTTCTTCAGACTCCTCTCTCTGTGTTCCCACAGGTCCAGCAATCGACAACGACAAGGCTGCTTCTGGTGGTGATGGGGACCACAACTCTTCCTCTTCATGTTCATCCATGGCCTGATCCAGCACTCTTCGCAGGGCACGCTCCAGAAAAACGCATATGGGATGAGGTCGATGATGTTGCCTTGGGTTTGACTGACCAGGTTTGTCACCTCCGCAAAAGGACGCATGAGCCTACAGCCATTGTGCATGAGCATTCAGTAACGCGGCCAAAAAATATCCAGCTCCGCAGAGGCTGTCCTCTTTTTTTTAAATTTAAAAAATCTGTTCTTACCAGTTTAATCTCTGTTTTGTCCCCTATCAGGGGCCGGTGTATGGAATAAATTTTAAGGAACCGGGAGATGGAAAAAGATGGTTGGTCAGTCCTCTTACTTCCAATTTGGATCACTGCGCGTGTGCCGTGCAATGTACTGTGCCATCCTATATGAGGGATGTGTTAAGTAGTAATATTCTTATCAGTTTAATCCCTGTTACGTCCCCTATCAGGGGCACGGTGTATGGAATAGATTTAAGGAACCTGGAGATGGAAAAAGATGGTTGGTCTGTCCTCTTACTTCCAATTTGGGGCACTAAGCGTGCGCCGTGCAATGTACTGTACCATCCTATATGAGTGGTGTGTTAAGTAGTAATATTCTTATCAGTTTAATCCCTGTTACGTCCCCTTTTAGGGGCACGGTGTATGGAATAGATTTAAGGAACCGGGAGATGGAAAAAGATGGTTGGTCTGTCCTCTTACTTCCAATTTGGGGCACTGCGCGTGCGCCGTGCAATGTACTGTGCCATCCAAATGTGTGATGTGTTAAGTAGTACTATTCTTATCAGTTTAATCCCTGTTACGTCCCCTATCAGGGGACGTGTATCGAATAGATTTTAGACAACCGCAAAGAGTTGTCAATAGTTGACACACTCATGACATAAATTTTATTCCTCTATGCGTCAATCTGGGTGTAGCGATGACTATGCTCATGCGCACGTTTGGGAGATTGCAGGCGATGGCGGTTTTTCAAAGCCTATGGTTGTGCTGAGGTAGTTCAGTGACAATTAAGTGACCCAGAAAACAATGATTCTGCAGTGTGGGCCCATTGTTGGCCTAGTAGGCTTTAATGATCACCTAAGATGATCATAAAGAAAATTCATGTTTTTTCTATGAAAAATTATCCAGCCGATCGCTTTTGGTCTGTTCACAATGAAGCAACGACCTTATCATCTGGGGTGTGCCAACATTGCCAACACACTCCTAGAGGTGATCGCTTCATTGTGATACGCAAGCCCCTTCACCACAACAAGGTAACGATCACGAAGGGGAATTGACACATGTATGTGCCTTTTTTTTGTGCTTTGTTTTTGCAGCCACAGTGTAGCACCAGAGGCCAGAAAAATTAGGCATGTACACATGCCTGAAAAAGTAGGTATTGTTGCAGCCGCTGTAGCAGCGGCCGGAAAAATCAATGTTTTCCAGGCAGAAAGTGCACTAAAACATTGCGGCTTGAACCCTAGTTGGTGGCTGAGAAGTCATGTAAGTCATCCGGCATGCAGAGATTAAATACAGCAGCGTGTGGACCATTTTTAGCCCAAGGCATCTCATCAGGCCATTTTTAGTCAAATGCATCCCCCACTGTCAGTCCCTTCGGGATCCATGCCTCATTCATCTTAATAAAGGTGAGGTAATCTAGACTTTTTTGACCTATGCAACTTCTCTTCTCAGTGACAATACCTCTTGCTGCGCTGAAGGTCCTTTCTGACAGGACACTTGAAGCGGGGCAGGCCAGAAGTTCTATCGCAAATTGGGATAGCTCAGTCCTCAGGTCAAGCCTGCACACCCAGTAGTCAAGTGGTTCATCGCTCCTCAGAGTGTCGATATCTGCAGTTAAAGCGAGGTAGTCTGCTACCTGTCGGTCGAGTCGTTCTCTGAGGGTGGACCCCCGAAGGGCTGTGGCGATGCGTAGGACTTAAAAAGCTCTGCATGTCCTCTATCAACAACACGTCTTGAAAGCGTCCTGTCCTTGCCGGCGTGGTCGTGGTAGGAGGAGGATTACTTTCACCTCTTCCCCTGTTAGATTCCCGTTGTGCTGTGACATCACCCTTATACGCTGTGTAAAGCATACTTTTTAACTTGTTTTGGAACTGTTGCATCCTTTCCGACTGCCGGTAATTCAGTAACATTTCAGACACTTTCTGCTTATACCGGGGTGTAGTAGCGTGGCCACCCAGTACAGGTCGTTCTCCTTCAGCCTTTTCATAAGAGGGTCCCTCAACAGGCATGACCGCATGAAAGACCCCATTTGCACAAGGTTGGATGCCGAGCTACTCATGTCCAATTCCTCGTCCTCACTGATCTCATTGAAGGTCTGTTCTTCCCCCCAGCTACGTACAACACCACGGGTACCAGATAGGTGACAACGAGCACCCTGGGATGCCTGCTGTGGTTGGTGTTCCTCCTCCTCAAAGCCACATTCCTACTCTGACTCCTCTTCCTCAGACTCCTCTTCCAGCGTTGCCGCAGGTCCAGCAAGTGATGATAAGGCTGTTTATGGTGGTGATGGTGACCACAACTCTTCCTCTTCCTCTTCACGCTCATCTACGGCCTGATCCAGCACTCTTCACAGGGCACGCTCCAGGAAGAAACAGGAAGAAAACAAATGGAATGATGTCGCTGATGGTGCCTTCCGTGCGACTGACTAGGTTTGTCACCTCCTCAAAAGGACGCATGACTCTACAGGCATTGTGCATGAGGGTCCAGTAACGTGGCAAAAAAATACCCAGCTCCGCAGAGGCTGTCCTAGCACCCCGGTTATACAAATACTCGTTGACGGCTTTTTCTTGTTGGAGCAGGCGGTCGAACATTAGGAGTGTTGAATTCCAACGTGTCAGGCTGTCGCAAATCAAGCGCCTCACTGGCATTTTGTTTCGCCGCTGAATATTGGAAAAGTGTGCCATGGCCGTGTAGGAACACCTGAAATGGCCACACACCTTCCTGGCCTGCTTAGGACGTCCTGTAAGCCTGGGTACTTATGCACAAAGCATTGTTCAATCAGATTCAACACATGTGCCATGCACGGCACATGTGTCAACTTGCCCAAATTCAATGCCGCCAACAAATTGCTTCCGTTGTCACACACCACTTTGCCGATCTCCAGTTGGTGCGGGATCAGCCACTGATCCACCTGTGCGTTCAGGGCAGACAGGAGTGCTGATCCGGTGTGACTCTCTGCTTTCAGGCAAGTCAACCCCAAGACTGCATGTGGAATAGCCCCTGGGGAGCTGGGGGGGTGCAGTTGGTGTGGAGCAAGATGCAACAGCAGAAGAGGACTCAGCCGAGGAGGTTAGCGAAGAGCATGGAGTAGGAGGAGTAGAGGAGGTGGCAGCAGGCCTGCCTGCAAGTGGTGGCGGTGTCACCAACTCCTCTGCAGAGCCACGCATTCCATGCTTGGCAGCCGCCAGCAGGTTTACCCAATGCGCAGTGTAAGTGATATACCTGCAAGGGTCAGATGGACCCTTGCCCCAACACTGTGTGCCAGACATGACATGACTTCCTTTTCCACAATAGAGTACAGGTTGGGGATTGCCTTTTGTGAAAAAAAATTTCGGCCGGGTACCTTCCACTGCGGTGTCCCAATAGCTACAAATTTTTTGAAGGCTTCAGACTCCACCAGCTTGTATGGTAAAAGCTGGCTGGCTAAGAGTTCCGACAAGCCAGCTGTCAGACGCCGGGCAAGGGGGTGACTCTGTGACATTGGCTTCTTAGGCTAAAACATTTCCTTGACAGACACCTGACTGTGGGCAGATGAGCAGGAACTGCTGAAGGTGAGAGGCGCAGTGGTGGGTTGTTCATGGGGGGCAAGGAGGACAGCAGTGGTTGACGTGGCTGAAGATGCTGGACCAGGAGGAGGATGGTGGCTTTGAGTTTGTGTGCTGCTTGTACTCATCATGTGTTGATCCCATAGGCGTTTGTGATGTGAGATCATGTACCTTCGCAAAGCAGTTGTACCTAGGTGGGTGTTGGACTTCCCACGACTCAGTTTCTTTTGGCACAGGTTGCAAATGGCATCGCGTTATCAGAGGCAGACACACAAAAAAAATGCCACACTGCTGAGCTTTGCAATGACGGCATTCTGGTGGTGGCAACAGCTTGCGTTGATTGGCGTGCTGTGTGGCTGACCCCGGGTGCTGATACATGCTGTCGGACTGTGCCACTAGCTTCTTGCGATGACCTTCGCCTGCTTCCAACTCGTCTCCTCCTCCTCTCTGTCTCCCCATCTGAACTTTCCCCCTGTTCTTCTTCTCTTCGAGCAGGTACCCTTGTGACATCCACGGACACATCGTCATCATCAGCCGCTTCACTTGTATTTGACAACTCAGCAAAGGCAGCAGCAGCAGGTACAACATCATCATCATCATCACAACGTAGGTCCATGTGTATAATGCTGCCTGACTGAGACATATCCCCGTTATCTACATCCTCTGGCACTAATGGTTGCGCATCACTAATTTCTTCCAACTGATGTGTAAATAACTCCTCTGACAGATCAAGTGAAGTGGCTGTGGTGCTAGTGTTGGTGGTGCCGGCGGGCGGGCAAGTGGTAACTTGAGAGGTGCCCGAAGCTGAGCTGGAGGAGGATGGTGCATCAAGGTTCCGAGCGGAAGCTGTAGAAGATTGGGTGTCCTGTGTAAGCCAGTCAACTATGTCCTCAGAATTTTTCTAGTTCAGGGTACGTGGCCTCTGAACACTGGGCATTATTCTAGGGCCAAAGGAAATCACAGCACCATGACCACGACGGCCCCTGCGAGGTGGCCTGCCTCTGACTGTCATTTTTTTTTAGATTAGTGGTACTATGCATGCAAGGTGCTGTGCCACCCTTTATGAGTGTTGGGCAGTGGGTACAGTACAGTCTGTGGACCTGACACTCACTGGCAGGCAACTGCAATTATATGACAGAGGAAAAAATAAATTATTTTTTTATCTGCAAGGTGCTGTGCCACCATATATGAGTGGTGGGCAGTGGGCACAGTACAGTCTGAGGGCCTGACACTCACTGGCAGGCAACTGCAATTATATGACAGAGGAAAAAATAAATTATTTTTTTATCTGCAAGGTGCTGTGCCACCGTATATGAGTGGTGGGCAGTGGGCACAGTACAGTCTGAGGGCCTGCCACTCACTGGCAGGCAACTGCAATTATATGACAGAGGAAAAAATAAATTATTTTTTTAACTGCAAGGTACTGTGCCACCCGATATGAGTGGTGTGCACACAATACAGTCTGTGGGTCTGTGGCCTCTCACACACGGTGGGCAGGCAACTGCAATATATATATATATATATATATATATATATATATATATATATATATATATATATATAAAAGCAGACTGATGTACCAGCCCTAAAAAGGGCTTTTTTGGGGGTGCTGTCAGGACGCTGTCCTTACAGCAGGAGTGGCTACAGAACACTGGCCTAGCTAACAATTTCCCTATTAATTCAGCAGCAGCACTCTCCCTGCTCTAACTAAAACTGCAGCTTCAGAATGAATCTAAGATGGATGTTCTCCTTGCTTTTTTATAGGAGGTGGGAGGGTCTGGGAGGGAGGGTATGCTGATTGGCTGGAATGTGTCTGCTGACTGTGAGGTACAGGGTCAAAGTTTGCTCAATGATGATGTATAGGGGGCGGACCGAACATCGCATATGTTCGCCCACCGCGGCGAACACGAACAAGCGATGTTCGCCGGCGAATAGTTCGGGACATCTCTAAACAGATATTCTAGACTGGACTACCTCTTTCTTTCCCAAGCTGACTTACCACTCATTAGGAGTGCATCAATCAAACCACTAATTTTCTCGGACCATCATCCGATATCTTTAACCATCTCAATACCTTCTCACAACCCACATTCTAAATTCTGGAGACTAGATTCCACTCTCTTAAATAAGGCTTCTGATATCGATCACATAAAATCTGCAATCTCAGACTTTTTCCTACTTAACGATTCACCCCAAACCTCTCCAATTAACGTCTGGGAAACGCACAAATGTGTCTTGAGAGGCACCCTGATAGCCCTCAAGACAACCAGGAAAAAAGAATACCAAGCAAAATCCCAATCAATCATCCAACAAATCAAATCACTTGAGTCCTTACACAAACGCACACAAGCCCTTGCCACATATGACAAACTACTTTGCCTCAGACAGCCACTCCTTGAAGACTTACATATAAAGGTTAAACGCAAATTTATTTTGAGGCAGAAGCTCTTTTATGAATTTAGCAACAAAAGTGTCAGGTATCTTGCAAGGGCCCTTCAGGCGGAAAAAGCTGCCTCAACCGTGCATACCATTAAAAACAGCCAGGGACAATCCTTTGCTAACACGCTAGACATTGCGGACCAATTCAAACAATATTACTCCAACCTCTACAATCTCTCATCTAACTCCCCAGCTGCAAACAAAGACTCTCTCATAAGTGACTTTCTACAACAACACTGCCCGACTCCCATCACCCGAGACACAGCCCAGAACTTAAACGAACCCATCTCACAGGATGAACTTCGAACTGCGATAAGCAACTCAAAGTCGGTAAAAGCCCTGGCCCAGACGGCTTTACAGCCCCATTCTACAAAACGTTTATAGACCTTCTTTCCAGCCGAATGCTAAAAGCCTTCAATTCACTGTCCTCCCTCCCTACTGCTCCGAACAGACTTTTAGAAGCTCAGGTTACTGTCATCCCTAAAGGGAGTAAAGACACTACTTCAGTAATAAATTACAGACCAATCTCTCTCTTAAATGTGGACATTAAGTTATTTGCGAAAATCCTGGCAAATAGACTCCTACCCATCATCCCCTCCCTAATTAATAAAAACCAAGTCGGTTTTGTCCCTGGCCGAGAGGCAAGGGACAACACCATTAAGCCAATAAATCTCCATAACTGGATCTCCTCTTCCAAATTTGAGGGCTTCATGTTATCGTTGGATGCTGAGAGGGCGTTGACTGGACCTATATGGCCGGTGTCCTGAAACACCTAGGCCTTCCTGACAGAATGTTTAACTTCATTTTGTCTCTATACTTGAAGCCAACAGCCAAAATCAAGGTCAACGGTCACCTGTCGGACGCCTTCTCCATCAGTAATGGCACCAGATAAGGTTGCCCCCTTTCCCCCATCCTTTTCATTCTTACCCTGGAGCCATTTCTCCGTTCGTTAGACTCTAATCCAGACATACATGGAGTTAAAATTGGAAATTGCACCTATAAAATTGCCGCATTCGCGGATGACATTCTGCTCTTTTTAGGTAAACCTCTTCTCTCAATCCCGACCTTCTTATCTCAATTCAAATTTTTCCAAACCATCTCTAACTTCAAAATCAATTCCTCCAAATCTCATGCCCTCAATATTTCGTTACCTACAAGGACTGTCACCCAATGCAAAGATAATTTCCCCTTCCAATGGCAGCGTGACTCCATCAAATATTTAGGCATACACCTCCCCTCCAAACTATCAGACCTCTTCATCAAAAACGTTACCCCGGCATTAAAAGCTATTAAAGAGGACATCCAAAAATGGAACAGATCCTTCTTTTCCTGGTTTGGTAGGGCCGCTATCATTAAAATGAATATTCTCCCATGCCTTCTATACTTACTCCAGACTATCCCGATTAAAATCCCCTCAGCTTTTTTCACCTCCTTTAAATCTCTCTGTTCGAAATTTCTCTAGAGTAAAGAAAAACCTAGACTCTCATTTGAACTTCTCTCCAAACCAAAATTGATCGCACCCACCTAGCAACTACCCCCGGATCTCCACCCATGCCACAATGGTCCTTCCTGCAAACTAGACACTTTATCATCTCCCAGAATCGTTCTGCACTTTTCTCCAGAAATTTAACACATTTTGAAAAGCTATGCCTTAGCGAGAAGCCACAGTGCCACCTAATTTCCATTACTTATAATCTTCTTTTTTCTGACTCCAGTGTGTTAAGACCTGAACATTAAGCGCCTGGGAATCAGACTTAGCGATCCCTCTCGATGAGGACGATTGGGAGAACATCTGCTTTATTGCACACAAAAGTTCCCTCAACGTATCTATGCAGGAATCTTGCTACAAACTTTTAACCCGCTGGAATAGAACTCCATCAATTCTACACAGATTTTTTCCAGATGTCTCAGACAAATGTTGGAGATGCAACAAACACTCAGGTACACTCTTTCATACTTTCTGGGCTTGCCTGAGAATTCAACCTTTTTGGTTGAAAATCAACGAAATAATTACCACCCATCTTGACATTCAAATACCCTTCTCCCCAGCACAATATCTACTCCACCACACCACAACTCCCCCACGCCGTTATTGCAAGTCACTAACCCCCCATCTAATAAATGCAGCTAGAGCATGTATACCAGCTCTTTGGAACTCCAAATCTCCACCTTCCATCAAAGATTGGATCCATAGAATTGACAAAATTGCGAAATTAGAGGAATTAATTGCCATTGCACGTGACGCAAATGCTAAATTCGCCCATACTTGGGATACATGGTATGCCTTATCTTCCACAAATACATACATCTCCTTACTAAATTAAACCAGTCGAATAACCCCCTTTTCATCTCAGCAATCAGAGATAACTTATTTGACCACACACTCCGTCGCATTCTCAAGTTACCCTCATACTTTACTTTCTTTGGGTTTGATCTCTACCAATACTCATCCCCTTAAAGGAGATCACTCTTACCCCTAAAACAGGGCAGTAAGTAAGAGTTCTCCCAGCTCGTCAAAGCCCACCCCTCTACTTTAGACTATTATATAATCTACTAGCATCCCTCCACCTGTGGGCTGTGTGGAAGGGGCAGAGACCAAGCGGATTCACAACCACCCCCCCCCCCACTTCCTCATCCCACCATTCCTCTCCACTGACCTCTACCTCCCTTCTCCCCCCCCCCCCGTAATATATATCTTTAAGACTAGAGGGAGGAACCGGGACCAAGGTTTCTGGCTGGTCTCCTCCTCCCCCCCCTCCCTCCATCTCCTATACAGCAACACTCATGCACCAATCATTAGTGATGTCGCGAACCTAAAATTTGCCGTTCGCGAACGGCGAACGCGAACCTCTGCAAATGTTCGCGAATGGGCGAACCGCCATAGGCTTCAATAGGCAGGCGAATTTTAAAACCCACAGGGACTGGCCACAATAGTGATGGAAAAGTTGTTTCAAGGGGACTAACACCTGGACTGTGGCATGCCGGAGGGGGATCCATGGCAAAACTCCCATGGAAAATTACGTAGTTGACGCAGAGTCGGGTTTTAATCCATAAAGGGCATAAATCACCTAACATTCCTAAATTGTTTGGAATAACGTGCTTTAAAACATCCAGTGTGTGTATACAATCAGGTATGATGTTGTATCAATCAGGTAGTGTAAGGGTTACGCCCGCTTCACAGTGACAGACCAAACTCTGACAGACCAATCTCCCAGTTTAACGCACCGCAAACAACCGCAAACAGTCCATTTGCAGTGGGTACAGTACAGTCTGTGGACCTGACACTCACTGGCAGGCCAGGCAACTGCAATTATAAAAAAAATATATATTTTTAATTTGCAAGCTGCTATGCCACCGTATATATGAGTGGTGGGCACTGCAGTGGGCACAGTACACTCTGTGGACCTGACACTCACTGGCAGGCCAGGCAACTGCAATTATAAAAAAATATATATTTTTTTAATTTGCAAGCTGCTGTGCCACCGTATATATGAGTGGGGGGCACTGCAGTGGGCACAGTACACTCTGTGGACCTGACACTCACTGGCAGGCCAGGCAACTGCAATTATAAAAAAATATATATATTTTTAATTTGCAAGCTGCTGTGCCACCGTATATATGAGTGGTGGGCACTGCAGTGGGCACAGTACACTCTGTGGACCTGACACTCACTGGCAGGCCAGGCAACTGCAATTATAAAAAAAGATATATATTTTTAATTTGCAAGCTGCTGTGCCACTGTATATATGAGTGGTGGGCACAGTACACTCTGTGGACCTGACAGTCACTGGCAGGCCAGGCAACTGCAATTATAAAAAAAATGTTTTTTTCAATTTGCAAGCTGCTGTGCCACCGTATATATCAGTGGTGGGCACTGCAGTGGGCACAGTACACTCTGTGGACCTGACAGTCACTGGCAGGCCAGGCAACTGCAATTATAAAAAATATTTTTTTTTTTCAATTTGCAAGCTGCTGTGCCACCGTATATATCAGTAGTGGGCACTGCAGTGGGCACAGTACACTCTGTGGACCTGACACTCACTGCAATTATGACAGAGGAAAAAAATTATTTTTTAAACTGCAAGGTACTGTGCCATCCAGCAGGAGTGGACCGAGAACACTATCTATAATCTAATAAGACTAACAACTGTCCCTACCAACAGCAGCAGCACTCTCCCTGCTCTCACTACTAACACTGCTTCAGAATGATCTAAGATGGATGCTGCCCTTGCTTTTTTATAGGAGGTGGGAGGGTGTGGGAGGGAGGGTATGCTGATTGGCTGGAATGTGTCTGCTGACTGTGAGGTACAGGGTCAAAGTTTGCCTCAATGATGAAGTATAGGGGACGGACCGAACATCGCATATGTTCGCCCGCATCGGCGGACGCAAACAAGCGATGTTCGTCGGGAACTGTCCGCCAGGCAAACAGTTCGGGACATCTCTACCAATCATTAACTTCATCCTCTCATATACTCTATCTGTTCTTACTAATCCACACGCCCCCGAAAACGCCTGACACTTTCCATATTTATACCACAACTTGAGCGAACATTACGCTCTCAACTACCACAGAGAGACAGATTATGTTTTTCATGAACCCTCTTTACATTGCCAGACTTTTGTTACAGTTTTAGTACAAATCGCAGTTGAAATGTTTACCGTTCAATCATATATATTCACTTGTTTTCTTTTTCTCATCCCGGGTTTCTCGGGTTACAACCTTTTGACCTGCCTTTTTTCCTGGGTTGAATCTCACAAACTTGTTTGTCCATCGTTGTCAGGATTACCATTACACTTTTAATACAACATACTGTCCTGAGTAGTACATGTTTTATATTACTATGTGCGAAAAAATTGTTGTATGCAATGCATGTTACATTTCTTTGAATTTGCTGTAAGTATTGTACTCTTTATTCAATAAAATGTTTTGGAAAAAAAAAAAAAAAGATATCATCTCACCATCATAGGAAGTGGTCAGATTATCCTTCCCAGTTGCAGGAAAACATTTGTTGGGCTGTTTACCATTACCTGGCAAATTGTCAGAAGATAACCAATGCCAGAATTAACTTGCTCAAAACGTTATCTGGCATATTCAGTGAAGAAGAGGGAAAAGGGAAAAAAAAATTACTATTCCTAGCAGCCAATCAAAATTTACCTTTAAAGTATGACTTTAATAAACTGATTGGATTCTGGCATTTTGCACATAATTGCTTTTAAACAGCTTTACTGAATAAGCAGGAAAATCATCAAAACTCTTATAAACTATGATCTCATCAAACCAAAAATGTTAATTGAACTGGTGCAAGGAACATTTTCAGTAACTAAAAGTTCCATTAACATCCTTGTTAAAATTAATGTGTACAAGCTGAATGCATCAAAGGCAGCATTTATCCATGTAAATAGTATAATATATACTGTTAAATATTTCAGCTATTAGTTTTAGTCTGCCCTGCAGAAATTATCATACATTTCTATAATTATGCAGTCTGTATCTCTTTTGCTTGGAAATTCTCTCTGCAT
Organism: Pelophylax lessonae; assembly: GCF_965119305.1. NCBI lineage: Eukaryota > Metazoa > Chordata > Amphibia > Anura > Ranidae > Pelophylax > Pelophylax lessonae. The sequence continues at coordinate 194,544,785 of NC_138768.1, forward strand.
TAAAGTATAATTGTTATTCTTTGTTAGACTTGGGGTGAGAGTTAATTCTAGCTGCAAGGACTCAGATGATCAGGGTGAAGACCTCAGTGGAGTGTGATTATAATAGGATGTATTGATATAAGTAATGTTGGATGTACACAGAATATAAATGAGCAATGGGATACAATAATTTTTTAAAAGCCCACAATAGGAGAGCCTTTTGCAGCATTTTAAGCATGCTTTAAAGTGTCTAACACAGAACAGCTTCTGTTCAAAGTCCATTAAACAACCCTCTCTATAAGGTCAATTATGTTCCATAACGAAGAGCTATGTCTCTGAACATTATTTTCCAAAAGTCTCTCACAAAAATCTAAATTTCTCTACATAAACCAAAATGACTTCACATTTAATAGATTGTCATTGTGTTATTAAACTATCTCTAAATGACATATGGAGGAATTTGATGCAGTGCAGTAGCCTAAGCGTTTCATTTTAAATCCAGTTCTCAAGTTAAAGCATTCTATTTCCAAATATGTGAGTTGCGTATTATGCCCTAAGTACTGCATTCAAAGCCTTATGAATATACATGTTACTTACATATCATTGAACCCAGCCCTTTAAGTCATTGGCTAAAAAAGGCCATATAGCACATTATCACAAAATTGCAGTTCCACTTAAAACCCCATTTAGAATATTACAAAAACTCAGAATAAAAGCAAACTTAATACATTTTCTGACTTTACTTTAATGGCAAAAATTTTTGGATAGCATAAACAGATACCTGACTGCTTTATTGTTGCCTGAGTTAACAATTGGTAACACCACTCACATAGCATCATAGCACTTATTAGCTTAAATACACTCCAAATGTTTGTTCTCATTCAAAAAGGCAGAATGTGCAAAGTGTAGGAGCTTGTGACGGATATTAAGAAACTTTTAACTGATATGTCCACAGTAAGATTAAACCGAGTTATTGCTATTCACTGCTGCATGTTGAGTATTGAGTAAAGTTAACTTTACAAATGTTTTAAAATTAAAGTATAGGTAAAGCCAATTTTTTTTTTTTTTAGATAGTGAGAAAGAATTAGAGCCCCTGATGTTTTTCTCTGTTATCTGGGGTAGTTCCAGAGGATAGTTGAGGCTCTAGAGGCTGTCTTGGAGGTGAGCAGGGGTAGAGGTAATAAGGGAGTTCAAAAGAAGGTCCTTGAAGGAGCAAAGAAAATGGTTTTGCTGATATTGTGAGACATGTTGGTGATGTAACTTTAGACAGAGTTGTAAATGGCTTTAAATTGTTGTTGGTATTTTTCATTTTCTTTGTTGGGCAAGCAGAAGCCAGTGGAGGGAATGGAAAAGAAAGGTGGCAGACACTGAGTGGCTGACAAGGTGGATGAATCTGGCAGCGGTATTTCTGATAGACTGAGAGGGGGATAGCTTGTGTAAAGATTGGCCAATGATGAGGGAGTTGCAATAGTCAACGCATGAGCAAACAAGGAGTATATTTGCAGCTTGGTGGTGACATTGGTTAGAAGGGGCATGATTTGTAAATGTTTTAGATGTGAAATCAGCAAAATTTGAATTGTAATTGGGTGTGGGGCTGAAAGAAGAAGTCAGAGTTCATGGAATACACCTGGCACCTGGCATAAGGGGAGTGACACTTCACAGAAAAATCAGGAGAGGGGGCACAGGGATGAGGAAATAATAACAGCTCAGTTTTCAAAAACTTTTTTGAAGTTTTATGAAATGATTTGACATCCATACTGATATTTCAATCAGTAGATTATTGATTAGGTAGAAAAAGCACCTAAAAAGAAAAGAGTCTTTGTGGCCAGGGGAGTGACATTTTTTGAAGAGAAGTGGGCGGTCAAACGTATCAAAGGCAGAAAATAGGTATATTAGTAATAACATTGAATACAAGCCATTGGTTTTGCCAAGTCACTAATGAGTTTTGGTGCAATTGCAGTCAGACTGTAAAAGGTTGAGAAGGTTGTCATCGGAGAGGTAGCAGCTCAAATGGTTGTAGACTAGGCGTTCTAGAAGTTTTGTGGTAAACAGGAGCAAGGAAATAGGCCTTCAGAAATTCAGATTACTAGGGTCTAGCAAGGGCTTTTAAGTATAGGGATGACTAATGCATGTTTTGAGAAAGGGAGGGAAATATGCCAGTAAAGAAGGAGAGATTGTAGATTTGAGTTAGAGATCATAGCAAGAGCGTGACTGTAGTAGTTGTGAGGAAACAGGGTCCAGAGTGCAGGTTGTAAGGTGGATGTCAGAAATGTTTAGCAACCTAAAGAGGTCAAAAGAGGAACATTTTGAATGTGGTGGTAGACATAGTATATTAAGTAGAAAAGATTAATTTACAGTGTACTCTAGATCTTATTAAGAATTACATCTATCTTGCTTTTAATATGATTGGCAAAGTACTGGGCAGTGATTGAGCTAGTGTCTGGAAGCAGTAGGGGATGAAGTAGAAAGACAAGGGCTGGATGAGGGGTAGTTCGTGAAAGTCAAGAAATAGATCTGCTTGGCAACATGGAGAAAGGAATTATATTTTAGTAGGACAGATTTATAAAAGGTAAAGTCTTGCAGGGATTTGGTTTTATGTCACACTAACTCAAGAGTACAGATATGTCTTTTGAGACTATGGGTGACCTTCATTTGCCAGGGTTGTAGCAGTCAGTGGCAGAACAGAGAAGAGAAGGGCTAAAGTGGTAAAGGTTTTCTATGTTTTCAGCAATAGGGGTTGAAGACAGGGAGAACATGAAATTAATAAGCTGTGGTCAGAGAAAGAAAAGGGTTGTAAGACAGCATAGAAAATCATTTATTTTAATGATTCTAAATTTGAGCAATATTCTACTAGTTTTAATGAAAAAAACAACCTGTAACAACCTACGATAATAATGACACTTATACCACTAATGAATATTAAACTATTTATGTGTGTTTTCATTTTTAATTACTAATACTAGTACAGATTTTACCTTGATATTTTTATAGCTATATTTTTTATCAACTACCTGCAAATGACACACTCGACATTTGGCAAAAAGAAAATGCCATCTGTCTTAGTGATGGTAACAGAGAAGCACGTTTTCTAATATGCAAGAATTCCCTTATGAATTCTTTCATGTGTGACATATCAGTGTAACTAAGACATCCTGGCAATGAACTGTTCCAAATACATGAAATGGTACTAAAATGAAATCTAAATAGACCAGCTTTTCTTTTCACCTAATATCATTAGCTGCAACCATGGAATGTTCAGCGCAAATAATTTTAATGAGCTTTCAGTATCGAGATCATTTTAATGCCATAGCACCAAGACAAATATGTGTTAAATGATCCAAACTGTAAAGTGAATGCTTCTTAGATGGCTAGTCATTTTGGCCATTGTTCATTTAACAGATTTTTCAGAATAAACTAAACCCCAAACAAACCAGAGAAGCTTCATAAAAGTGAGTATTAACAAGCATAAGCTGTTATTGTTACCATATGGCTTACAAGCAAATCAAGATAAATCCCACATACAATAACACACATAAGCATTAACTCATACAGCCTTGTGAGTTATTTTAAATGTGTTTGTTAACTTATGTCAGGATGAGTTTCACATCCAAATTTTCAGCTCACAAAAATAATATATAATAATAAATTAGTGTGAAATCATGAATGTTTAGCATGAATTGAAAACTTAACAGTGACAATGCCTCCTGATAGCACACTGCCTTAGCAAAGTATACCCACCTGATACTCACTCATTTATGGTGCTGCAAAATGCTGTGTTAGTAGTTTGGGTTCAGGGTACCACTAACTCTGTGCAAATTGCCAACTCTGGATCCAACAAAGTGCCCCAGACCATCACGCTTCCTCCCCCATGTTTGACATTTGGTGTCACACACTGAAGAACCATCCTTTTGCCTAGCGGCATACAAAAACCATGTGTGACAAACCAAAGATCTCCAATTTTGATTCATCAGTCCATAAGACATTCTTCCAGTCTTCTGTAATCCACTGGTGGCAGTGCTTCACGACCCAGGCAAGCTCCTTTTTCTTATTTTGCTATCTTAAGCTGGATGCACACTATCCAACTTTTGTGGTTAGATTTTCTTCAGATTTACCTTTTCTATGTAGTGCAAGGGCCTGCCAGATTGCATACAAATTGAAAGTGTTTAGGTTTGACCTCATATTATATGGTTTTTGGTAAGTCTAAAGGAAAAAGTCTTCAGAAAATCTTATAGTGTGTATGGCCCATTAGCAATGGCTTTCTTACAGCAACTTGACTTGTAAAATCTGCAGCTTGAAGTCTTCTCTTTACAGTGGAAACTGAGACTTGTTTACTTTAATCAGTGCTAAGGTGTGCCTAAAGCTATTGTCATGTGAACAACCTGTCACACAAGCTGTTGATTCTCAGAAACTTGTCTTCTGATTCTGTTGTGACTTTGGGTCTCCCAGACCTCCTCCTTTCAGTTTCCTCCAGTTTCCAAGCGTCTTTTGAGGGTGTAGGAAACTGGGCTTACTGACACCTTGGCTTTCTTTGCAATATCTCTAAAGGAAACTGTTACGCTTTTACCCTGGTTTCACACCTATGGGTTTTTCAAACTGCAAAACACACTACAGTCCATTTATATTGGTTTCCTATGTTACACGTATATGTGTTTTTCAGCCTGTGCATCTTTGGAAAGGGTGAGGGACTTTTTTCCCATAGCAGATTGTGATTTGAGTGTAATAGACTTCAATGGACACACATCAAAAATGCAAGTTTTGATGCGTTTTTACATGCGTTTTGCATTTTTTCCCCATAACAAACTGTGTATAACTGGTTGTTAACAATCAGGCTGGGAAGTCGGCTGCCACATCCATAACAACCGATGAGTCATCAGCTGTCTGCAGGGTTCCCCACTGAAAGCTGAATGTAAGAAAAAGAATTGCTGGCAATAAAAAAATCAGTAAAAAAATGGCATGTGGTCCCCCCCCAAAATCCATACCAGACCCTTACCTGAGCATGCAGCCCGGCAAGTCAGGAACCATACCAGGCCACATGCTCTCAACATAGGGGGGATGCTTTAGGGCAGGGGGGCTATGCCCCCCCAAAGCACCTTGTCTCCACATTGATGGGGACAAGGACATCTTCCATAACAACCTTGGCCTGTGGTTGCGAGTTTCGGTGGGTGGGGGGCTTATTCACAATCTGGAGGTCCCCTTTAACCACCGCCGCAGTTTTACGTTGGTACTTTGACGGTAAATACCGGGGTTATGGCAGCAGATAGCTGCCATAACCCCAGTATTTTCTTTCAGGGCAAGCAGTCCTCTTTCACATAAAAGCGGCAGATTCACCATGGGATCACTTTTATGGACGGCAGAAGAGGTGCCCTCCCCTCCCGCCGTTTCCCAGTTGCTTTCCCCACTTACCGGAGCCGTCGGTAGCGGGGAAAATGATCCGGTCCTCTCAGGTGATGTGCAGGAAGTCAAGTGACGGGAAGATGGCCTCCACTGGACTCTATGGCCTTGGAGGCAATTTTTTTAATGCCCCCAGATCTTACATTAAAGAGGACATGTCCTGCTTATTTCTATTACAAGGGATGTTTACAAGGGATGTTTATATTCCTAGTAATAGGAATAAAAGTGATAAAAAAAATAAAAAAAATTGAAGGAACAGTGTAAACATAAAAAATAAAAGGTAAAATAAATAAGAAAAAAAACTTAAAGCGCCCCGTCCCTCCGAGCTTGTGCGCAGAAGCGAATGCATACTCTAGTCACGCCCACATATGTAAACAGTGTTCAAACCACACATGTGAGGTATCGCCATGATTTCTAGAGCAAGAGCAATAATTACAGCATTAGATCTCCTCTGTAACTCTAAACTGGTAACCTGTACAAATTTTTGAAGCGTCGTCTATGGAGATTTTTAAGTACCAATGTTTGTCGCCATTCCGCGAGTGTGCGCAAATTTGAAGCATGTTGGGTTCCTATTTACTTGGCATAACATTATCTTTCTCAAGTTATAGAAAAAAAACTGGGCTAACTTAACTTTTTTCTCATTTTTTAATTCAAATAAGTGTATTTTCCCCAAAACAATTGCATTTGTAAGACTGCTGTGTAAATACGGTGTGACATAAAGTATTGCAACAATCTCCATTTTATTTTCTAGGGTCTCTGCTAAAAAAAAAAAAAAAAAATATATATATATATATATATATATATATATATATATATAATGTTTGGGGGTTCTAAGTCATTTTCCAGCAAAAAATACTGATTTTAACTTGTAAACAAAAAGTGTCAGAAATAGGCCCGGTCCTTAAGTGGTTAACAAGGGGGCCCCCAGATCCTGCCCCCCCCATGTGAATAAGTACCTCTATTCATTCGCCCAAAAAAAAAGTGTAGCAAAAAAATGACAATATACAGTTTTTGACAATCCTTTATTTGAAAAACAAAAATAAAAAACAATGTCCCCCCGATGTAGATTCATCATCAATCATGACGCCCGCCATCACCGCTGTCCTGATAAAAAAGAAAAAATTCAGCCTCATTACAAAGGCTCCTGCCATCTGCCTGCTCTGCTGTCTGGCAGTTCTTTAATAGCTAAGGGACAGGGCCACCTGGCGATGTCACCTGGTGGCACCGCCCCTTTGACATCATCGACCAGTGCATGCTGGGTCCGTGTCATCACAAGGGGAGGGATCTCCCAGTGATATTGCCGGGTAGCCCCATCCCTTAGCTATTTAAAAACTGTCAGGTGGTGGAGCATGCTGACAGCGGTAGCCTTTGGCGTAAGAAGAGCTCTTTTTTTTTCTTTTTTCTGGGTCGGCGGTAGCAGCCAGCATTGCGATTGAAGATTAATCTATACTGGGGGGACTTTTTTTTTAATAAAGGACTTGTCAAAAACTCGTGTTGTATCCTTACTCAATTTTTACACTTTTTTGGTGAATGGGTATGGGGTTCCAGAGTCTCCTGCCCATAGACCTCCACAACCTTGGTCCCCCCTGCCCCAAAGCACCCCCCATGTTGAGGGCATGTGGCCTAGTATGGTTCAGGAGGGGGGTGCTCACTCGTCCCCTCTGTGGACGAGTAAGGTAAGGGGTTACCCTGATGTATGAATTGCTGTGGAGTCTGATGTAAGGGGGGCAGAGATTTCCTTAGTTCAGAGTTCCCCTTTATATCAGAGTTTGCAGCATTTCCCCTTACATCATGGTTCGCAGCGTTTCCCCTTACATCAGATTTCAACTTCACGTCAAGGTCAGCAGAGTTCCCCCTTGCACTGAAAGGGTGAATCATGGAGACTCTGATGTAAGGTGGAGCTCTGTGAACTTTTGTGTAAGGGGGTCTGCAGTGTTCCCCCTTAAATCTGGGTCCACAGTGTTCCCCTTCACATCAGGGTCTGCAGAGTTCACCCTTACACTGTAAGAGGAACCCTGTGGGGTCTGATATAAAGGGGAACTCTGTGGAATCTGATGTAAGGGAGAAATGTGTGGACTGTGATGCAAGGGGGAACTCTGCGGAGTCTGATGTAAAGGGGAACTTTTTGGACTGTGATGTAAAGGGGAGCTCTGTGAACTCTTGTGTAAGGGGGGGCTCTGGTGACCAGAGACCCCCTTACATCAGAGCATTTCTTTAAAGCGGTTGTAAACCGCTGGCCTTTTTTTTTTTGGGCAACCTGCAAGGCAAAGCCAAAATGTGTTAGCATGCATTGCATACTAGCACATTATGTTAAACTTACCTTAAAACTAAGCCCTCCCACGCAAGAATTCAGCGCTGCAGTGGCTCCCATCTTCACCCATCTTGCTTCCGGGTTTGCAGACTCCGGCTCCGGCATGCATGCTGGAGTGGCCGTTCACGGCACAGGGCTCTGAAGGAAAGGCATTGGTGGCCGTTCCTTCAGACTGCATGAGCTAGTGATGTCACTGGCTGCATGTAATGTAAATATCTCCTAAACGGTACACCCTTGATTATAGGCTTACCTATAGGTAAAAGCAAAAGATGGAAGATAACTTCCACTTTAAACCAGAGTCTGCAGAATTCCTACCTACATTCTCATTTATATCAGACTCCATAGAGTTCTCCTTTACATTAGGTTCCCCAGAGTTCCCTATTAAATTAGAGTCCAGAGTTCCCTCTTGCACAATAAAGGGGAATCCTGCAGACTCTGATGTAAAGGTGAACTCTGTGCTGGGTTATTTTAACCTGACCTTCATGTAAAAGGAGAAATATGTTTTCTGTCTTTTGTTGCACCTTAAGCACATTTCTAATCGCACTAGCTACATGCCTAAATATTAATATTTGCACTTAAAATGGTAATTTTAGCTAACATGTTGAACTGTCATTAAAAAAAGTGGCTCTGTCAGAAACTGTTTTGTGTTGTATCAGTAACAAAATGTCTCTGTCAGTAATTACTTGTGTTGTGTCAGAAAATTACAGTTCGGGAGGTTGGCAACCCTGCTTCCAACACTTAGTCTCAGTCCGAGACCGATAGATACAATTCAAAATTGCATGTTTGACCATTTTGAATAATACAATTTAAAATTGCATATTTATTTCCTGATACATTAGGAGACTTTAGAGCATTAACTGGGGCTGTTTTCTGGAGGTGCACCTGGGACCAGGATTATTATTTACATATCTTTTGTTTTTTGCCACAAATAACTACATTTCTGGATGAAGGTGGTAGATTGTGTTTCCCCTTTAACCTCCATTTCTGTACCTATAGATATAACTGTCTTCCTGTTAGGATTGGTTGAACCACTGGCTTCTACTAGGGCAGGTCAAACAGAGATTACTGCTTTATTATGCCAGCAAAACCCATAGTTCTCTGATTGGCAAAACTGATCCACCCATGCTGTAATTTTGGAAATCACTAATCAATGATGCTTTACCTCTATACAAGGTGACATATGAGGATAGGGGATGCCCATTGACGTTTATAAGATCTGGGAGGTCTGACTGGACTCTCACCTAACAACCTAATGCTAGATGACTGGCCTCTAGCACCCATAAATGATCTGTTTGCTTCCTGCCCATGAGCCATATCTAGCTGAGTAAATTAGGTTGGTTTTCTAACATTGATGAGGTGAAATAGTTTATTGTGGAGACTGTGGGGCCATATGATGTGGCACATTTTTCTCTCTGGGCAGAGAAATGGGAGAGCTGCTTTGATCTTTCATGGGGATCTTCTTTTCGTGACATGATTTGAAATTGTTTGAGAGTCATATGACATATCAGACCCTTGACCCAGTCAACTTGGGTTACCCCAGGACTCAGGGTTATCCCTGTGGATAGTAAACCCTAAATTGACCTGCCTCAAATGCTGAAGCAAAACTTGGTTGTTTTGCATTTTTTCATTAATTTGGATATTGTTTGGTGTACACCTAATGCAGATTGTGCACCTGACTGTAATTGTTTTAATTGTAAACTTAAAAGGAGCAGTGTGTGAATACAGTGCTCTAATAGGCAGAGAGTCTATACATCCCAAGCTGGACAGCCCCATAGCCAGAAGGTTGAGATGTTGTGTGTGTGAGGAGAAAGACTGTAAGTCTGAGTAGAGAAAAATAGTCAGGAGACTGAAATTTCTTTGTTGTTTGACTTGATGCTGAAATAAGACTCATTTGGCTGTACATCTCCTATGGATCATAGGAGTTCAGTTCGTTCTGCACTCCTGTGACCCATTTTCAGCAGAGAGCAGTCTGATGTCCGCTCTCTGTTGATGTCACAGATGTTGGTCAGGGCACCACGTCATTATGACCATGGAGTCAGGATCCACCAGGTGACAGTCAGCAGCTCCATGCTTGGGGAGCTGTCAGAACCAAGTGATTGGCGGTGTTCGATCCCTCGGTTCTTAGTGCAGAGGCACCGAGGACTGATGCAGCATTCACCTAGGTAAGTATAACTGGGCAATAACCGCAAACCCTATATTTCTCTTTTATCAAAGAAAACCCCTCTCATTTCTTACTGTCAGCAATAGCACCACATGAAAGAGAAATGTCACAAGGCCTGAGAAAGAAAATCATTTCCTTACACAAGAAAGGTGGAGGCTACAAGAAGATCAGCAAAGATTTACTTATCAGTCAGAATACAGTAAACAGAGATGGAACTGCAACCATCTCACAGAGATGTCCAGGCTATCCACAGAAGTTAACACCTCAACAGGAGCGTCTTCTGATGAGAAGGGTTGAAGAAAATTGACATACAAGTTCACTGCAGTTAGCTAAAGAAGTAGAAAGCTAAACCAGGGTGATTGTTTCCCGTGACACAATACGGTGTACACTGCAAAGGAGTAACATGCATGGGTGTCATCCACGAAGGAAGCTCTCCTAAAGCCCAAGCACAAAAAAGCCTGCCTAGAATTGCCAGTGCCCATGCTGAAAAAGAAGAAGACTACTGTGACTCTGTAGTCCGGAGTGATGAGACCAAGATAATTTTTTTTGGAACGGATGGTTTCAAAACTGTATGGTGTCGCAAAGGTGAGGAGTACGAAGAAAAATACATGATGCCTACAGTGAAACATGGTGGTGCCAGTGTCCTTCTGTGGGGCTGCATGAGTGCTGCTGGTGTTTGGGGGGCTGCATTTCATCGATGGTATCATGAATTCACAGATGTACTGCTCTATATTGAAAGAGAAGATGCTACCATCACTTTGTGCGCTTGGTCATTGTGCACTTTTCCAACATGGTAATGATCCAAAATACACATCTAAGGCCACTGTTTCATTTCTGAAGAAGAACAGGGTGAAAGTGACTCAGTGGCCAAGTAATATATGTCTTCTGATCTGAACCCAGTCAAACACCTATGGGAAATTCTGAAGAGACAAGTTGAGCATCACTCTCCATCCAGCATCCAGGCTCTAAAAGAGATCGTTCTTGAAGAATGAAAAAAGATAGATGTTGCAATATGGTCACCAACTTATTCATTCCATGCCTAGAAGGCTTGGTACTATCCTTAGAAATCATGGAGGTCAAACAAAATACTAGATGTAGCAGTTTTTGTTGTCGGGTGTATTCATTTTTGCATCAACTAATTTGAGTAAAACTGAAGATTTTGGTATCTAAGTTACATTATTAACCTTACTTTTATGTAATGAGCTAAACAGATACTTTATAAAACTTAGTTTTGTCCAGATTTTGGAAATTGTTATTGTGTTCATTGAGATATTGATTAAAATCGTACTTTTCAAAAGGAGCGTATCAATTTATGCTGAGCACTGTGTATCTCTATCTCTCTCTGAAACTTTGCTACAATGTAATGTAGTGAATGTACAGCTTGTATAACAGTGTAAATTTGCAGTCCCCTCAAAATAACTCAACACACAGCCATTAATGTTTAAACCACTGGCAACAAAAGTGAGTACACCCCTAAGTAAAAATGTCCAAATTGGGCCCAATTAGCCATTTTCCCTCCCTGGTGTCATGGGACTCATTAGTGTTACAAGGTCCCAGGTGTAAATGGGGAGCAGGTGTGTAAAATTTGGTGTTATCGCACTCTCTCATTGTTATATCACTCTCTCATACTGGTTACTGGAAGTTCAACATGGCACCTCATGGCAAAGAACTCTCTGAGGATCTGAAAAAAAGAATTGTTGCTCTACATAGAGATGGCGTAGGCTATAAGAAGATTGCCAAGACCCTGAAACTGAGCTGCAGCACGTTGGCCAAGACCATGAAGCAGTTTAACAGGACAGGTTCCACTCAGAACAGGTCTCACCATGGTCGACCAAAGAAGTTGATTGCATGTGCTCAGCGTCATATCCAGAGGTTTACTTTGGGAAATAGATGTATCAGTGCTGCCAGCATTGCTAAAGAGGTTGAAGGGTGGGGGGTCGGCCTGTCAGTGTTCAGACTATACGCCGCACACTGCATCAAATTGGTCTACATGGCCGTCATGCTAGAAGGAAGCCTCTTCTAAAGATGATGCACAAGAAAGCCTGCAAACAGTTTGCAGAAGACAAGCAGATTAAGGACATGGATTACTGGAAGCATGTCCTGTGGTCTGATGAGACCAAGATAAACTTATTTGGCTCAGATGGTGTCAAGCGTGTGTGGCGACAACCAGATGAGGAGTACAAAAACAAGTGTGTCTTGCCTACAGTCAAGCATGGTGGTGGGAGTGTCATGATCTGGGGCTGCATGAGTGCTGCTGACACTGGGGAACTACAGTTCACTGAGGGAACCATGAATGCCAACATGTACTTTTACATACTGAAGCAGAGCATGATCCCCTCCCTTCGAACACTAGGCCGCAGGGCAGTATTCCAACATGATGATGACCCCAAACACACCTCAAAGATAACCACTGCCTTGCTAAAGAAGCTGATGGACTGGCCAAGCATGTCTCTAACACTAAACCCTATTGAGCATCTGTGGGGCATCCTCAAATAGAAGGTGGAGGAGCACAAGGTCTCTAACATCCCCCGGCTCCGTGATGTCCTCATGGAGGGGTGGAAGAGGACTCCAGTGGCAACCTGTGAAGCTCTGGTGAATTCCGTGCCCAAGGAGGAAGGGCAGGGCTGTAAAATATTGACACGTTGGGCCCAAGAGGTATACTCACTTATTTTGCCAGCGGTTTAAGCGTTAATGGCTGTGTTGAGTTATTTTGAGGGAACAGCAAATTTACACTGTTATACAAGCTATACACTCACTACTTTACATTGTAGCAAAGTGTCATTTCTTCAGTGGTGTCAATGAAAATTTATAATAAAATATTTACAAAAATGAGAGGGGTGTTGCCATATGAGTTTAGCGTTATCTCCCTTACCGTGTTGTGATGAGGAGGAGATTATGTATAAATCTCCATTTTAGAGATTGTAAATATTAATGCAAATATATACATGTACGAGATATTGAGTTTTGATTTTACATTTAGTTGAGATATGAGTGTCACTTATATGAAGCTGTGTGACTGTCAGTCGGCAGTCAGTTCTAGGAACCTGTTTAAAAAGTCCATTTAAAATGCATGCCTGAGCTACCAGGGGGCAACTGCTATTTACATGTAAACACATACTGATAGTATCATCCTGTAATTACATCTTTGGGAGCTAGACTTTATTAGCCAAGGTGAGATAGAGTGACTTCCTGTTTGGCATGGGATTACAAGAAGAAGCACTAAGGGTAATTATGAAGGATTAAGGGTTACATTGTATATTCTCTTGGGGTCGGTCATAGTGTGTTTGTATATGAGTATACACTCTATGCATTGTATTTGTTCAGTTAAACTAAGAATATTTTACATTTTGTAGTATGTACAATAGTTAGATTGCTGTAAATTAAGTAGGCTTTTCAAACTATATATCAATAAATAATTGCTGTGTTAAAGTTTTCATTCACAGTCATTGAACTCTCATTATTAACCCAAATATTGTCTGAGATAAATTAACTCTCATATTGTTCGGGTAACAGGGGTATACTCACTTTTGTGAGATACTGTATATAGATATATTTAAAATTAGCAAATAACACACAGTAATGAAAATACCATACACTGTATGCGTTGCTTTCATTAATTTATGTTATACTCATGGGTTTCTATATAAGTACACAGCACAGTGCCCCAAAGTCTTATATATCTTGTCTTCCTATGAGAGCGTGCATTATTCAACAAAATACATTCAATAAATAATAAGACAATGCAACATATTCACACAGGCTGGAATTGACACAGATAGACTGACACGGAAAAGGAAAATCAACATTGACACTAAACAGTTGATAAGGTAATTGGTAAAAGAATAAGACTGTCAAGAAAGGCATAGGGGTTGATTTACTAAAACTGGAGAGTATGAAATCTGGTGCAGCTCTGCATGAAAACCAGTCAGCTTACAGTTTTTTTTTTGTCAAAGCTTAATTGAACAAACTGAAGTTAGAATCTGATTGGCTACCGACAGCTGCACCAGATTTTGCACTCTCTCTGCTTTTAGTAAATCAACCCCATTGTGTGCCCATACATAGAGCCATGTTCATGCACGGACACGTGTTTGTGTGCACATCCCTGCATGAGGCTGCACACATGTGCACTTCAGCGGGCACGTTTGGCCCGCCTGACTCTGGTCTCTACTCAGAACCTGTACCTGTCAATCTGTACCCAGCTACCTCCCAGTCTGCCAGGGCCTGCTGTCTGTCTACCAGTGAATTGCTGCCCCGTACAACAATCTCCACAGCCTGTCATCTAAGCTGCTTTGCAATCACAGTCCAGCCTGCATTTGGAAATGCAGAGACAACAAATCTGCACCTAGCATTTAACACTTATAAGAAGTGCCAGGCACTCGTGCCATTCCACATTCTGGAGCCTCCTGTTACCTTACCAGGGGCCCTAAACCAGAGGTGTAGGAGATATCTATCTCTCCACATCAGACCCTACCATCAGGTACATGACAAAGACTCATACGGATTAGAAGAAAGTGTGAGAAAGCTGGATTTACTTTAATTTTTTCTTTTTTTTTAAAACTGGTATGTTTTTAACCAGCTTCAGTTTTGTAAAACAATATTGAGCAGCAAAAATGTCTTCAGTAGCAAATGGTTAGCACTATTTAAAGCTGAATTTAGGGCACCAGAATGAAAATTTAGTAGTGAACCACCAGCATGCATATTAAAAAACAAAAAATCATCTTCGAAAAACAAGCACATGATCCTGCTGGTCTATTGCTGATTTTAGAACATTTTAATGCATGCTGGAACAACAATTTGGGGCAGGGCATTGATATATCATATACATATAGTATACAACTAAAATACGTATATTTTTATCTTTTTTATTTGTTTTGTTTTGTTAATCTAAAAACCCCCAGAGCACAAGTTATTTGAAAAAATAATTTCCTAAAGTGGAAAACAATACCAAAAAGAAAAAAACCAAATCCCACATCTGCAATTTATCGTCTTTTTTATTTCATTGTATAAAAAAAAAAGATAAATATATCCAAAATAAATCATATAAAAACATATGTATTACACAAAATAAAAACAAAACACACCTAAAATCAAATATGTCAAAACTTTTTCTTAGCGTACAGCCATTTAAGACATATAAGACAATTGGTCAGAAAACTGTTTCCTTATGCAAATGTCCTTGGCCGTAGCAATCGAACCATGTAACCACCAGGTGCAAGATGGCAACTAATTATCAGTTAGTTGGAACTTTAAAGGTTCGCAGAGCAAAACATAGGCATAATTTCTTACCACGGTTGGTTACCATACCACAGATGATTCTCAGGATTAGCACTGCAAAGAAATTAACAGGAGTGCATATGTAGATATAAACATTAAGCTACTAAATAGACTGTGAATGAAAACTTACATAGGGGTGCCTCTCCCAAGATAAAGGGCTGAGCTAATGCGAGTGTGCAAGCAATTCCAATGTAAGCAATAAGTCATAAACGCATACACTGTTACAAATACAATAACAAGTAGTAACAGACCAAATGCACTATGAAACCGGTATACAATGGAAGAACACATTTTCCCTGCCTAAATCAGCCTCACCCAACCTTCAGTGTGATTAGAGGTATGCTCTTTAAATCACACTGACTGGCTGTCAAGCTGTCTCCATAGACTCAGCGATATAGCATTACCATCAGCCTCACTCTCCGAAGATAACAGTGTAGATGCACTCCTTGGATCTTATAAACTAGATCTTACAAGCCTTTGACAGACAGTATTTCGTGTGGCTTTTTTCTGGGTGATCTATAGTAGATGGGGCTCTGCGTGCCTTTTTCTCATGACAAATGGTGCTCCATTCGAAAGCTGAAATTATCTATGGTATGTTCCTTGTGACTGATGTGATTCTCTGGTGTTTACTCCAATGATTGATTGCTATTATCTCTGGTATTTTGATTGATGTGTTATGACTCGTAGAATCAGTTTTTTTTTTCCTCCTGTGACTGATGAAATGTAACTGAGGGATCCTATATGGCATTTAGCCCTGTGACATCACTACTATGTGAACCTGATCAGTATTTAGAATCATATATAAAATGTTTATTTTGTAAATGGTCCCCTAAGTTATATTACTGATCTCTAGTGGATTGAAATATGGCATTTCTGGTTATTATGCCATACTGGTCTAATAAAAGAATAGACTGCATTCTTAGTAACACTACAAGGCCATGTGGCAGCATATGTACACTGTGCCAAGCAAATTCCAAATTGAGTCCTGTGCAAATCATAAACCACTAAAATACATATTTTAGGAAGATTTGCATATATTAGGGTTCCATTTGGCACTTGTTTTGCAGGATTCTACCCACTTGGAGCTAAACCAGGTGACAAGCAATGGGCAGAGAAGTAAAGAATGTGTAAAGAGTTAGAAAAGAAAAGTTCAGTTTTCTTAATGTATTTGTTTTGCATCTTGGCTGATGTAGATGTGTAGGTCAGGTCAGGTTGGTTAGTTGTTGGGTAGGGCTGGAAGGTTCTAGAAACAGAAAATCTGGAAACATGTGGAAAGCTGGAATTCCTGTATAAGGGGAGGAGTTTGGCAAGGGAGACCAGAGATTGAAGGAAGAGTTGGGCAACTGGGAAATGTGCGGAAAAAACAGCTTCAGGAGGACAAAGACTGTAGGCAGAGAAGGGACAAATGGAGGCTGTACATACTTTGATGAAGAATTGAAACCACAAACACTCAAGAAGTCAATACCTTCCCTTTCAATTAATTTAAATAATTTTTTGATCAGATTTAACAGAGTCAATCAGCCAGGGCTGAATATTATGGATCGTTTTGCCTCAGTCCGCAGCATTGAGGTATTTTGCACATGGCTATGAATATATTTTGATCAATCAGATTATTTATGAGATTACATGGTGGAAAAAGAGATGTGATTGGTAAGTTATGATCATATCTTAACTATCAATTGAATTCTACTATGTATAGCATATCCATGAAATGGGTTGTTGACTAGATTGATTATCTCTACTAGAAGAAAATGATCAAAAAAGAAATCAATCATTTATTGAGGCGTGTATGGTCACCAAAAGAGAGAAAGCATGAGTAGCCACAAACCAGACCTTGGATGAAGGAATAACTATAACACAGTGACAAAGGACAGATGCCAGAGGGCACAGCTACAGTTATTGTGTTGAGATGTTAGGAGACATAGCAGGGGAAGAACATTCCAACTGCATGAGATTATTTTAGAGGGAAGGTAGAGGGCTCCCAAACTGACTGTGGCTGTTGATCTAACAGAACATCTGCTGGATGGAATGTTGGATGAATGTTGATCGTATTGTTATCTGCAAATCTCAGTTGAAATTTCACTGTAGTATCCATTTTATGACATGATGTACTCCTGATTTGTTATTTCAATAAGGAGCCTTGACTCTTAGTTCAAAAAGTTATAAATATTTTCATATACAATAATGTAGTTCACAGAATCAGGCAGTACAATTTTTTTAATGTTTATTTATATGATAAGCGGTATTTAATTCTCCAAAGTGCTTTCATTTTCAGCTAGGTAGGTACCGCTCTCACAAGGTTTACTTCAGCTCCTTGGGTTTTTAACCACTTAAGCCCCAGAGTATTTGGCTGCTCAAAGACCAGGCCCTATTTTGCGATTCGGCACTGCGTGACTTAACAGACAATTGTGCGGTCGTGCGATGCTGTATCAAAATGAAATTTATATCCTTTATTTCCCACAAACAGAGCTTTCTTTTGGTGGTATTTGATCACCTGTGCGATTTTTATTTTTTGGGCTATAAACAAAGAAAGAGCGACAATTTTGAAAAAATAACAATATTTTTCACATTATTATATATGAAATTCTCAAAAAAATGTAAAAATCAAAATTTTTTAACATTTTAGGTCAATTTGTTTTCTGCTACATATTTTTGGTAAAAAGAAAATTGCAATAAGCGTATTTTGATTGGTTTGCGCAAAAGTTATTGCGTTTACTAACTACGGGAAAGATTTATGTCATATTTATTGTTTTTTTTTAACTAATAATGGCGGCGATCTGCAATTTTTTTTGAGGGACTGCGACATTGCGGTGGACAGATCGGACCCCTGACTGACATTTTTGACACTTTTGGGAGTACCAGTGACATTACTACAGTAATCGGTGCTATAAATATGCACTGTTACTGTCAAAATGACACTGGCAGGGAAGGGGTTAACTTTATTGGTGATCAAGGGGTTAAGTGTGTCCCTAGGGGCGTGATTCTAACTGTCAGGGGGCGTGGCTTGCTAGATCATCACAGAGACATACGATCCTACATAGCAGGATCGCATAGCCTCTGTGACGATCTAAGGGAGAATGACATACGGCTGTGTTTACATCAGCCGTCTGTCTTTCTCCCTCTCCTGAGGGAGATCGCGAGTGGCCTGGGGACATCGGAGCCACCGGTCACACGTGCGGGGATGGCAGGGAACGAGCCGGGGGGGGGGGGATTTCGCCGGCGTGGGTGAGCGACGTACCGGTACGCCACTTGGCCTGTAGGGGGCTGACTGCCGCAGTATATAGTCGTGCGGCAGTCGGCAAGTGGTTAATATAGAATTATAACTTTTTTTTCCATTTGAAATACCTACTTTACATTTTTTTGTCCTTTGCTTAGTTTTTTTTATGTTTGTGTTATATGTTTACATTTCATCAAGGGCCTTAACACCTTAATACAAACTAGGTTTGCAGGCTTACTTGTTTGAGACATTCAGATTAAGTGAGAGCATACAGTGGTTGATTTACTAAAGCCATTGCAAGGGAAGTTGTACTTTGCAGAACAGGTAAAGCTCAGCTGACTTCCATTATCCAATCATGTGCAAGCGAAAAATGCTGTTTTATTATTTATTTTTCTTGCACGTGATTGGCAGAAGTTTTTACCACATTCCCTAATTTCTGGGAAAAATGTCCTTGCGATATGCAACTTATTTGCATTGAACAGTCTATTTGTTTTTTGTAATACAACCCCACAGTTATTAAAATACATGATCTGAAATTTTGCCTGTCTTACAACGATTTTAAATAGTGGCCATGAATTCAAGTCTTTGCTGCCAGTGATCTCAGTTTACTCATGAGAATATGAGCTTGTTTATTTTCTTGTCCAGGGATCATTGCTGCCCACATGTAAACACACTTGGGTATGTCCTTGTAGCTGAAAATAACTGCTTATGGCAGATTTTCCCTTATTACACATCTTGGCATTTTAAAGTGCAAGGATTCTGTAGAGGTGACCACTGCCAGTTAAATATATCTATGTATTTTAAATATCATTTCAAGCACCATCAATCCAAACGCAGTGAATTTTGGCAGGTGGAAACTGTTCTCACAATTTGTTAGCTTTAAAGACATCACTTGTGATTCATCATAGTTACATGATGGTATTGCTTGCAGCAATTTCTGTTACTAAATCAGGCTAAACTCCTGCTTTATATTACTGGCGAAGGCTTCCAAACAAGAAAAATACATCTTTATTTCCTATTCTTTGTTCTAACAGCTATGGAAAAGAACTTGGGAAATGATAACATGCTAAAGAAAAATCTAGACAAACTGAAAACGTACTGTTTTGTGACCCACAAAGCCCGAAGCATGGCTTAAGGCAATATGGCAATCAGACATACTTATTTACAAAGCTATTTTCAAAGACCTTAAAGCTCACCAGATTACAACTTATTTCACAACAAAGAACAGAAGAGCTGTCATGGGAATGTAGAGCTTTTATGTTCATGAAAAACACAATATCAAAGAGGGACTGGATAAATACCCTTGGCTCCTACTACTATGTATCAATAAAGAATATTTTAAAATGAAAAGCTGCATCTATTCAGTAAAATATGGCTATCTTAATATTTCTCTGAAATGTCAGCTATCTTGAGTCTAGATTCTCATCTATGTTGGCTGTGCTTGATGAGTTTTTCAGGCATGTTTTGCAGTCCATTTTGCATTTTTAAAACCCTCTTTTTTATGTGTTTTTGCATGCAGTTTTCATGCATTTTGCATTTTACATTTTTTTTTTCTACTGTAAACACACTGTATACAGCCAGTTGCTAAGGAGCAGGCCGGGAAGCTGGCCGCTGCGTCCTTAATAACTGAATAGTTATCAGCTATTAGCGGGGTTCCCCGATGACAGCTGAACGTAAAAAAAAGAATTGCCAGCAAAAATAAATTGGGAAAAAAATGACGTGGGGTCCCTCCCCAGGTCCATACTAGGCCCTTCAGGTTTGGAGGGGACCACGCCTCCCACGCCAAACTTTAAAAATTAAATGGCATGGGCTCCTCCCAAAATCTATACCAGACCCTTATCCAAGCATGCAGCCCGAAAGGTAGGAAAGGGAGGGGATGAGCGAGCGCCCCCGTCCCTTCTGAACCATACCAGGCCATATGCCCTCAACATGGGGGGGGGTGCTAGCATGTTGATGGGGATAAGGGCCTCTTCCTGACAACCCTGGGTGGTGGTTGTGGTGGGGTGTCTGAGGACAAGGGGCTTATCAGAATCTGGAAGCCCCCTTAAAGAAAGGGGGCCCCCAGATCCTGCCCCCATGTGAATGAGTATGGGGTACATTGTACCCCTACCCATTAACCAAAAAAAATCAGTGTAGTAAAGAAACGGTTTTTGACAAGTACCTTATTTAAAATTAAGAATTTCCCCCGTCGTAGCTCCAATGTGTCTTTTTCCTCCAGTCTTCTCCCTCCACTGTGTTCTACATTTGGGGATTTTTTCTCCCTCTTCTCTCTCCAGTGGTTTATTCTCCTTCTGCTGTGTTCTCCATCTGGGGGTTTCTTCTCCCTCCTCTCTCCCCAGTGATGTCTTCTGCCTCCGCCACCGCTGACCTGCTAAAAAAATAAAAAAAACAGTCTTCCTCCAATGCTGGCTGCCTCCATTGTGTCGGCTCCCACTGACTGTCATTTCTTATATAGCCATGGGGCGTGGTCATATGATGACATCACCAGGAGAACCCATCGCTTGTGACATCACATGATGTGTTTTTTGTAACACTACACTGCTTTTTTTTGGTGAATGGGTAGTGGTACAATGTTCCCCATACTTATTAACATGGGGGAGGCGGGATCCTGCCTGCAGACCCCCACAACCACCACCTAGGGTTGTCAGGCATAGGCCCCCCACCCCAAAGAACCCCCCATGTTGAGGGCATGTGGCCTGCTATGGTTCAGGAGACAGAGCTCGCTCGCCTCCTCCTTTTCCTGACCTGCTGGGTTGCATGCTTGGATCAGGGTCTGGTATAGATTTTGGAGGGGTCCCCACACCATTTTTTTTTATTTGGCGTGGGGGGGGGGGTCCCCTCCAAATCCATATCATACCCGAAGGGCCTTGTATGGACCTGGGGGAGATCTCATGCCATTTTTAAAAAAACATTTTTTCTGTGGGGGTGTTCCCTCCAAATTCATACCAGACCCGAAGGGCCTAGTATTGACCTGGGGGGGAACCCACGCAGTTTTTTTTAACAATTTTTTTTTGCTGGCAATTCTTTTTGTACATTCAGCTGTCAGCAGGGAACCCCACTGACAGCTGATAACTCATCAGTTGTTAACGATGCAGTGACCAGCTTCTCGGCCCGCTCCTCAGCAACCAGCTATATACAATGTTTTTAAAGAAAAAAAACACAAATCGCCTTAAAAAATTGAATGCAACACTTGCTTTTCTGGTGTGATTCTATTAAAGACTATTACACGCAAAAGGTGGGAAAAAAATGCCCCGACCCTTTACAAAAATGCACCGGCTGTAAAAGGCATAGATGTGAATGTGTACCATAGGAAACCATGGTAAATGGACTGTAGTGTGTTTCTGTAAACTGTAAAACACACTAAAAAATGCATATGTGTGAACGTATTCTCAGAATGTATTTTATTAACCTAACATGCACATCTTATAAGGGCACTCCTTATTGCCACCCTGAGACAGCACAGAAGTATGTAAGCTTATCTCTAAAGAGTTCACATTAAAGGCATAGTCCAGCTTTTGCAAAAATTACATAATTAAATAAATAAATAATTAAATATACCCACATAATAAATAGGGGAATTAATTCGAATTTTCCCTTCAAGCATGCAGATAATTGCAACAGTAATCAATGCATCCCAGGAGCAATAAAAAGGCTCTGGCATTTTCTACCCCTCAGCCCCAGGTCCGTATGAAGCTCTGTTATGGAGAAAGTTAACAATAAACTACAAGTGAAGTGTCGGTGCAGTCTGTGAGTCCTTCTGCTGATGTGGAAGATGGAACCTGTAGACTTCCCATCAACAAATCCCTGTGAATAGGTGCAGGAACTCCTCCCTTCTGAGTCACCCCTTGACTCTTCCCCCCTACCAACCTCCAAGCACCATTCCTTGAGTCCACCCCTTACCCACCTCCCACCACCTCTTTTAGAGAAAAATCCACCCCAGCAATAATGGATTACCAACAGCCAGCATTAATAGACCCTTTGGCAGCCAAAAACAATAGACCCATCCCTCAACAGTAGATCTCTCCCAGCAACGATTGACTCCCTGCACCATAAGGCCCACCCCAGCAACAATAGATCCCCCACCAGCAACAATAGAGCTTCCCAGCAACTATAGACCCCCCTGAAAAATAGATCCCATCCAGCAACAATATATTCCCCAGCGGCCAGCATTAACAGACCCTCCAGCAGCCAGCAACAAAGACCCCCCTTCAACAGTAGATCCCTCTCACCAATGATTGAACCCCCTAGCAACATAGGACTCACCCCTAGCAATGACAGATCCCTGAGAGCAACAGAAGACCTCCCCAGCAACAATAGATCCCCTTCCTCCACAGAAATAGATCCCCTCCAGCAACAATAGATTCCCCCAGCAGCCAGCATCAATAGATCCTCCAGCACACCTCATGCCATTCAGTTATGGAGGTGCCGGAACTGTGTTTACCCATGTTCCTGTACTGTACATTACTGTACATTACTGTAAATGTGTTTATGTAGTATTTATCTAGCCATTTGCTCTTCCTTTTTTGATAGATATAGATTGATCAAAGTGGCATTCATTCTTTTTGCTAGTTTGATAAAAGTAGCTATGGTGAACCAGAACAAAAAAAAAAAAAGAAAATAAATATAACATGGTAGTAAACTCTTCTGCCCTACTCTGTACCATATAAAGCATTTTGAAATTATGTACAAGATGTGTCTTTCTTAGTATCACAACCCATGCCACTTAGGAGATGTCACTGGCACATGCACTTTTTGCCCCCGATTGACAGCACGCTCAGGATGCCATTCGTTTCTTTGTATAGATGCCGTGCCTCCATCATCAGCACTCCATGGCATTAAATCCTGTGTGAGTTCTGGCCCATTCAGAAATTCCTTTGACAATCCATATGACTAGCTAGTTCGGGGTGGGGGGGTGTGAACATTGTCGATCAGCATTAGCACAGGGAGTGAAGAGGTCTGCAGCAGGACTTTGTTACTGCGTATGTGCAAGATTACATCTCACACAGGAGAAAGGGCAGAAGTACACCACTGTACAGAATCCACAAAATACCACAAATATGGTGCTGGCTTCAGCCAAAACATGGGCTGAATAAATAAAGGGAAAAAAAGAAACATGCTATGGGTATAAATACACTGAAGAAAATTATAAGCGCAACACTTTTGTTTTTGCCCCCATTTTTCATGAGCTGAACTCAAAGATCTAAGACTTTTTTTATGTACACAAAAGGCCTATTTCTATCAAATATTGTTCACAAATCTGTCTAAATCTGTGTTAGTGAGCACTTCTCCATTGCCGAGATAATCCATCCACCTCACAGGTGTTCAGAGATGTATAGTAACTAAGTAGAACTACTTCACTACTGTACTTAAGTACCGAAAGGCGGTATCTGTACTTTCATGGAGTATAATTTTTTTCTCCTACTTCCACTTTTACTTCACTACTTTTACTTCACTACTTCACTACATTTCATGAAGTTCAAAAAAATGTGTATAATGTCATGTGTAAATCAGCGCATACGAAAATAAATGCTACTGTATGTATAAATAAAATGGTCTACATATCTGCTGTTAAGGGGAAAGAGAACCTCCCCCAACCAAGGAGAGTCACAAGCGTACATAGACCTTTATTCTGGTAAGAGGCTGATTTTGCTTTTTTTCACTGGAAGTTGAGAGCACAGGTTTTGCAGTTTTGTTTCACTGGAAGAGTCTATTTGGATATTATTTTGCACTTACCTTCATCTGCCAGGTAAGGGGGAAATCCACAAGGTGGTGGGAGTCTGCACCTAATATATGGAATAGCACCTGTTTGATTCCTGCACCTTTGAAAATATATTCATCTTGTTTTGTCACATATATATGGTATTATGGCATTATGGCATTATATATATGGACTTTTTATTGACTTTAATTTGCTTTAAAGGGGAAATTTAAAAAGAAACTACTTGCAATACTTAAGTACAAAAAATGTTGAATACTTTAGGACTTCTACTCAAGTCACTTTTTGATAGAGCACTTCCACTTCTACTCAAGTCACTTTTTGATCGAGCACTTGTACTTTTACTCAAGTATGGGTTTTGAGTACTTTATACAAGTGTGCAGGTGTGGCATATCAAGATGCTGATTAGACAGCATGAATATTGCACAGGTGTGCCTTAGGCTGGCCACAATGAAAGGCCGCTCTAAAATGTGCAGTTTTATCATACAGCACAATGCCACAGATGTTGCAAGTTTTGAGGGAGCGTGCAATTGGCATACTGACTGCAGGAATGTCCACCAGAGCTGTTGCCCGTGAATTGAATGTTCATTTCTCTACCACAAGCTGTCACCAAAGACGTTTCAGAGAATTTGGCAGTACATCCAACCAGCCTCTCACCCTTAGACCACATGTAGCCACACCAGTCCAGGACTTCCACATCCAGCATCTTCATCTCCAAGATCGTCTGAGATCAGCCACCCAGACAGCTGCTGCAACAATTGATTTGTATAACCAAAGAATTTCTGCACAAACTGTCAGAAATCGTCTCATAAATTGGCTCATCTGTATGCTCGTCATCCTCGTTGGGGTCTCAACCTGACTGCAGTTCATTGTCGTAACCGAATTGAGTGGGCAAATACTCACATTCTATGGCATCTGGCACTTTGGAGAGGTGTTCTCTTCACGGATGAATCGTGGTTTTCTTAGATCTTTGAGTTCAGTTCATGAAAAATGGGGACAAAAACAAGTGTTGCTTTTATAATTTTGTTCAGTATAGTAGGTGTACTGGGAAAATGTTTACCATAGTAGTCTTACGGTTTCATGCAGCTGAGTTTACTACCACCTTAACTAGTTTTTAACTGCAAGAACCACTCTTCCCCAAAGAAAGGCAAAATTTCCACTTGGCCATTTAATAGGTCACAATAAAATTGGACTAATGATATAAAACATCAACTATAATAAAACTCAATACCAAAATGAAACAGCATAGGAAATGGATGTTAAGGAATATTACACAGTTTTTTATTCCATTATATTCTAGTGAACTTCTAATAAGAAATAAAAGACTTTCTACGCGTATGGGTTAAATAACAGCTCAAGACCTACAGCCTTTTCTGCTTTTCAGGACAGTTTTATCAAAAGGCATTTTAAATCCCCCACATATTCAACCATTTAAAGCTATATTTAGTCACACTAAGCTAGACCATTTCAGTTAGTCCTGCCATCCAGTAAAAGAAAATCTATTATCGAAAGTTTTTTTTTCCTAGTGCTAACCCTTACAAATCCATTTAGTATAGTACACTGTATCTAAGACTTTGATGGAAGGTCAGAATCTTCAGTGTCAGAAACACAATATGGGTGAGTTTGAATGAGACAGTGGAGAATCATTTGCCATCATTTGTCTTCATTAACGACTGTCTACTTTGTCAAATAGTAACCAATTAGATTTGACCATAAATTGATACATTTTAATTATAGCGTAATGGTTTGGATACCATATATAACCTTAATAACTATACAAATTAAAGGAAGCATTTGCTGACAAAAACATACAAACTGCCACTGTGAATTTTTCACCATTAAAAAATGAATTGCTGGGATGTCATGTTGACCCTTTTGCTTTGATTGAGTCCCTGAATTGGAGTATGTAGTTAAGGACCTCTGACTTTTTTGAATTGCATACTTCTTATAGTTTATTTATTTATAATATAGAAGTTTGGGGATTCGCATAACGGCCATTCAACCAACATTTTCAGAAGTAGGTCAGCAAAGGTAGTCTCCATATAAAGAAAGGTTTACTTGATGTACACGAATGGCATTAAATCATAAGCAAAATACATGAAACAAATGCAATAAAATGTCTGCAAAAAAAAAAAAATGTAAACTATAAAAGAGTAAAATACTTTTTTTTGCACACACATAATTTCAAAATGATCCATGCACTTTTAGAGAATCAAATGGCTCTGTAAAAGCAACTCTGTCACCAAAACTATTTTTTAAATAAAGTGCTCCCTACAAAGAAGACATTGAATACACATCTTTCCTACACCCCAGACTGCTGACCCATTCCATATGCTACAATGTCAAATAATAGGAAACAATGAGTGCAGCCTTGGGACAGGAAAATTTACACCCCTGGACGCGTTAGATTCTGTAAGATCTAAATTAGGTGATTTTTTTCCCTGTAGTACGGATCAGCAACTTGGATAGTGGAAGATATGATAATTATTTCAGCGAAAGAGTAGCTTTAAAGGGACTGTACAGTTCTTCTACATATATTGTTGTTACTTATTTATGTCCCTGACTCCTGGAGAAAAAATATGTTTAATTTTTTTTTTTTTTTTAAGTAAATATGAAATATTACAAATCAATAAACAGTATATTTACCTAATTGGGGCATCCATGGAACCTTTAAGTTCCCATTAACATGTCTACAAGGCAAATCTCAACTGTTTTGTTAAAATAGTATTTTGTTTGCATTTTTTTTCCCTCCCTCTCACTCTCTCCCTGCTCTGTAGAGTTCCCTGTAGGCTTTCAGTTTCAAACAGAGAGAGTTTTAAAGCAACTACGTTTTGCTGTACTCTCACTTTATAAAATATATAATACTCTGTGATAGAGATCAGCAAATTAGGTCTCACAATTTTCTTTCCTAGATAGCAACAAACTGATAAAATGATTTAAAAAAGGACCACATTACATGTATGCAAACTTAAATCGAAACCTTGTTCAGACATTTTCTGTTATAAGGTAACACCATTCTTTCTGTGTTTCCCTGATGTGTTCCTATGCCTTCGCCCTGTTACACTGATGGAGACTACAAGTATCTGTTTTAAAAAACATTATGCAGGCATGTTCAGTTGTTGTCACCACCAGGAAGCTCACCCTGAACACTGGAATGCAGCCATCACTTGAATGTATGCATGTGCTAAGAAAGGACTGCAAATAGGCTGCAGGTAGTGTTGGGCAAATGGTTCGGACCAAGCATGAGTTTGGGCTGAAAATTTGCCTGTTTGCCAAACACCTACATTTCCAGGATGTTCACTGGGTGTTCACCCCGCTGACAGCTAAATAAAAAAGTTGGCTGAAAAAAAAAACAGGGTGGGGTACCCCCCTTTTATACCAAACCCTTACCAGACCAAGCAGCCTGGCAGATCAGGAAAGGGGGGGGGTGGGGCAAGCAAGCCCCCCCCCCCCCCCGAACCATACTAATACCCATTCACCAAAAAAAGTACAAAAAAAAGAGGGAACAAGTTTTTGACTTATTGAAAAAAAAAACAGTGTCCCTCAATGTACAGTATCTCACAAAAGTGAGTACACCCCTCACATTTTTGTAAATATTTTATTATATCTTTTCATATGACAACACTGAAGAAATTACACTTTGCTACAATGTAAATTAGTGAGTATACAGCTTGTATAACAGTGTACACCCCTAAGTGAAAATTTCCAAATTGGGCTCAATTAGCCATTTTCCATCCCCCGGTGTCATGTGACTCGTTACAAGGTCTCAGGTGTGAATGGGGAGCAGGTGTGTTAAATTTGGTGTTATCGCTCTCACTCTCTCATACTGGTCACTGGAAGTTCAACATGGCACCTCATGGCAAGGAACTCTCTGAGGATCTGAAAAAAAAGAATTGTTGCTCTATATAAAGATGGCCTAGGCTATAAGAAGATTGCTAAGACCCTGAAACTGAAATGCAGCATGGTGGCCAAGACCATACAGTGGTTTAACAGGACAGGTTCCACTCAGAACAGGCTTCGCCATGGTCAACCAAAGAAGTTGAGTGCACGTGATCAGCGTCATATCCAGAGGTTGCCTTTGGGAAATAGATGTATGAGTGCTGGTAGCATTGCTGCAGAGGTTGAAGGGGTGGGGGATCAGCCTGTCAGTGCTCAGACCATACACCGCACACTGCATCAAATTGGTCTGCATGGCTGTTGTCCCAGAAGGAAGCCTCTTCTAAAGATGATGCACAAGAAAGCCCACAAACTGTTTGCTGAAGACAAGCAGACTAAGGACATGGATTACTGGAACCATGTCCTGTGGTCTGATGAGACCAAGATAAAGTTATTTGGCTCAGATGGTGTCAAGCATATGTGGCAGCAACCAGGTGAGGAGTACAAAGACAAGTGTGTCTTGCCTACAGTCAAGCATGGTGGTGGGAGTTTCATGGTCTGGGGCTGCATGAGGGCTGCTGACACTGGGGAGCTACAGTTCATTGAGGGAACCATGAATGACAACATGTACTGTGACATACTGAAGCAGAGCATGATCCCCTCCCTTTGAGGAATGGACCACAAGGTAGTAGTCCAACATGATACCGACCTCAAACACACCTCCAAGAAGACCACTGCCTTGCTAAAGAATCTGAGGGTAAAGATGATGGACTGGCCAAGACTGTCTCCAGACCTAAACCCTATAGCAAAATGTTGCAAATACTCAAATGGATGGTGGAAAGAGCGCAAGGTCTCTAACAGCAGCTCCGTGATGTCGTCATGGAGGAGTGGAAGAGGACTCCAGTGGCCACCTGTGAAGCTCTGGTAAACTCCATGCCCAGGAGGGTTAAGGCAGTGCTGGAAAAAAATGGTGGCCAAACAAAATATTGACACTTTTGGCCCAATTAGGACATTTTCACTATTTTGAAGGGACAGCAAATTTACACTGTTATACAAGCTGTACACTCACGACTTCACATTGTAGCAAAGTGTAATTTCTTCAGTGTTGTCACATGAAAATATATAATAAAATATTTACAAAAATGGAAGAGGTGTACTCACTTTTGTGAGATACTGTATCTCCATCGTCAATCACGCCGCTCGCTGGCCCGAAAAAAAGGCCACCCGCCCGCGGAATCCCTCCTCCATGCTTTGATAGTTCTTATAGGTAAGGACAGGGCCACCTGACAAGGTCATCTGGTGGCCCCGCTCCCCTTGTAGCATCAAGGACCAGTGCATGCTGGCCCGCTGATGTCCCAAGGGGCAAGGGCCACCAGGTGACATTGCCAGGCAGCCTCGCTCTTACCTATATAAGAAGTGTCAAAGCGTGGGGGAGGCATTCGGGGGGTGGTCATCCTAGAAGGCTGAGCATTTCTTTTCAAATGGGCAGTTTGTGACAGTGGCGTGATTGATGATGGATTTAAATTGAAACTGTTTTTGTTCTTTAATTAGGGATTGGTCAAAAACTTGTCTTCTGTTTTTATTTTTCGGTACACTTTTTTGGTGAATGGGTAGGGATACTTTGTGCCCCATACCCATTTATATGGGGGGGGCTGGGATCTGGGGGCCCCTTTGTTAAAGGTGGCTTTTAGATTCCAATAAGCCCCCTGCCTGCAGACCCCGACAACCACAGCCCAGGGTTGTCAGGAAGAGACCCTTGTCCCCATCAAAGCACCCCCCCATGTTGAGGGCATGTGGCCTGGTATTGTTCAGGAGGGGGTGTGGCATGGGGTCTCCCCTTAAAATCCATTCCAGACCCGAAGGACTGAGGGGGGCCCACGCCATTTTATTCTTTAATTTTTTAAATGTGATTCGATTTTTTTTCATAAGAAATCAAATTTTTGATGCAGCATGTTATATATATGCTACAGATGCGCAACTTTACAGGCGCAATAAGGGGACCCCCCAGGCACTATATTTAAAGGAATGTTTCATTTTTATTGTTGCACTTGAAGCAACATTAACATTACTGCTCCTCAAAAAAGATTGTTTTAAAAAAGAAATTTAATTGATACATGTCCCCCAGGGCAGTACTCAGACCCCCATACCCCTTTTATAACCAATTACTTGCATATAAGCCTTCAAAATGGGAAATTTTAATTTTTCCTTTTCAGCTCCCATATTCTTTAATAGGGTTTGCTGTTCGGGTTAGAACTTAGTTCTTCTGTGAATGGAACAGGGGGTTGTTCAGCCCATCTCTATCTGTAGGCAAGAAATAACACAGGATGAATAAAAGTTAAAAAGTTAGCAAACACTTTTTTTTCTTTAAAAAAAGAAGTAAACTCTGCCCCTGGTGTGCTCCTTCTTAATGCAGCCAGTATCATGAAGCTTTCTAATAAATGTTGTCCAATTTTTGACCACTTTGCATGTTTCTTAATCTGTGTGTTTCTTTTGTTCTTGCTTCCCAATTGAAGCTGGCACCATGTTGGGTACTGTCTTCTGATGCAGCAGCAGTGTCAGCTTCCACCCTCTCTCTGTCTTCCTGGCATAATCTTGCACAAGCCAAGGTAGTTTTTTTTTAGCCAAGCCTTGTTTTCGATCGGGGTTACTGTAGCGACCCTGTCCGGCAACCTGCCCTATCTATGCGCAATGTTTACATGTTTGCAAGTCGCATGGGGTGTAAACAGTGAATGAGCCGGAATTCTCATGGGATTGCAGAGCCACATGATGGAGCCACAGTATCATACTGAATAGAATAATGGCACGATAAGCGTACCATAAACAGGGGACATTGTGCGCATGCACAGGCGATGTCAAAAGAAGTGGACAGAAATGGATTGTAAGTAAACTAACAAGGTTAAAAGAGATCTAGAGACATGTAGAGCATGTTTTCATTATTTAAATGGGGGAGATTGCTCAGGGAGAGTTTACTACCATTGCGCAGAGCAGCCCCTATCCTCCGGTTTTAGGGTACCCCACCAGTGCATAGTATGCATGAAGGTGAAAAAAACCTTCCTTTACAGAAGTATTTTTTTTTTTTTTGTGGCAGCTAATAACAGAAACAATGCACTTGTGTGACATTGTCACCCTTGTAAAGCTTGGTACATGAGATTATCCATTTTTTTGCATGCTAAACTCAAATTGAAAATGAAGAGGTTACTCAACTTACGAAAATTCTTGTACGACAGAATATAACTTCGGAAGTGATATAATGTGTTGAATTGTTTTGTATTGTATTTTTTTTTTTCAAGCATGCATAGTCTTTCTCTTATGATTTTTTTTCTGATGAAAACTGTACTAATTAAACCAAAATTGGACGTTGTGTTTACTTACGATAAAAATTGTATAGCCTACACCTTCAGGTTTTGTCGGCCGAAAAGTCAGAATCACCTGTTGAAAGCACTATACTAACAATCAGATAATCTGATGATCGTTTGTCGTATGAAATTTTACTTCCGATTATCATATTATTTGTACGGGCCTTAAGGAAATCCTATAACTTCAGTCAACCAAAGACTTTACATGTTGGAGAGTGCGGGGGTGCTATTTGAAAATAAACTGATATATCAAATGGTACTTTGGCCTTCTTTTCAACAGTTTCCTAACACCACTGGATTGAAGAATAAGTTCACCTTTTAAAAAAATATATTAAACATTTTTTTGCATTTAAAAACTTTGCATTTATTATTTTCATTACTTGGAGCCTGGAAAACATTGCACTCACCTGCTTGTGCCATGCAGGACTGCTGCAGACCTCTCAGTGTATCTGTCTGCTCATACCTCATACAGGCAGGCAGATACACACTGACAGGAAAAGACAATGAGTGCTCAACGGCACCATGGTAGTTCATTGAAAGTACATCCTGACAGCCGCAAAAGCTGTTGGGACTTATAGATTCCCATTCACAGAAGACTGTAAATGAATGATGTGACAGTGACAATGGGTGCCTGAAGAAGATGCCCGCCTGCTGTCATGCCTAAATATGGGTAAATCATGTAATATGTTCCAAAAGGTTAACTTATCCTTTAACCACTTCCCGCCCGCCCTATTACAGATTGACGGCGGGAATGTGGTTGAGTTATCCTGACCGGACGTCATATGACGGCGGCAGGATAACTCCGCTCTGGGCGCCCCCCGGGGGCGCGCAGAGCGGCGATCGGTGATGCGAGGTGTCAGTCTGACACCCTGCATCTCCGATCTCGGTAAAGAGCCTCTGACGGAGGCTCTTTACCATGTGATCAGCCGTGTCCAATCACGGCTGGTCACATAGTAAATAGGAACAGCCGTTGATCGGCTTTCCTTAGTTCGTGCCTGACAGGCACGAGTAAAGGAGCGCCGATCGGCGGCTCCCCTGACAGGGGGGGGGGTCGGCACTGGTAATCAGATCATTGATTACCAGTGCAGACCCTCGGGGGGGGGGGATGCCACTAGATCCACCAGGGATGCCCACTATGACCCCAGGGATGCCCACTATGACCCCAGGGATGCCCACTATGGCCACCAGGGATGGCAATCAGGGCTCATGGAGCCCCCCATTGCCCTCCCCATCAGTGATGCCCACCAGTGTCCTCCCTATCAGTGCTGCCCACAAGTGCCCATCACTGCCATCCTTTAGTGTCGCCCACCAGTGCCCATTATTGCCCACCAGTGCCGCCTATCAGTGCCCATTAGTGCCCATCAGTGCCGCCCGTCAGTGCCGATCAGTGCCGCCCATCAGTGCCCATCAGTGCCCACCAGTGCCGCCTATCAGTGCCCATTAGTGCCCGTCAGTGCCACCTATCAATGCCCGTCAGTGCCACCTATCAGTGTCCATCAATGCCGCCTATCAGTGCCCAGCAGTGCCGCCTATCAGTGCCCACCAATGCTGCATATCTGTGCTACCTATCAGTGCCACATATCAGTGCCTATCAGTGCCGCATATCAGTGCCGCCTATCAGTGCCGCCTATCAGTGCCACCCCATCAGTGCCACCCCATCAGTGCCACCCCATCAGTGCCTCCTCATCAGTGCCTGTCAGTGCAGTCTCATCAGTGCTCATCAGTGCAGGAAAAAAATTATTTGTTTACAAAATTGTATAACATAAACAAAAAAAATTTTTTTTTTTTTAAACTTTTCGGTCTTTTTTTATTTGTTTAGCAAAAAGTAAAAATCGCACAGGTGATCAAATACCACCGAAAGAAAGCTCTATTTGTGGGGGGAAAATGACATAAATTTGGTGAAGGTACAGTGTTGCATGACCGCGCAATTGTCATTCAAAATGCAACAGCGCTAAAAGGGGAAAATTGGCCTGGGCGGGAAGGGAGGGAAGTGCCCTGTATTAAAGTG
This sequence comes from Pelophylax lessonae, assembly GCF_965119305.1. NCBI lineage: Eukaryota > Metazoa > Chordata > Amphibia > Anura > Ranidae > Pelophylax > Pelophylax lessonae. Next base: position 194,578,074 of record NC_138768.1, read on the forward strand.
GTTAATCAAATATTCACCATGTCTAACAATTGGATTGGATTTTTCGTAATTTAAGCAATGTCATGTGGGGCATCCTGTATTAATTGTTCATTGGTAAAATACACATTCTACTGTATATGAATAGCAAAAAACTAAGATTTTAAATAAACTGCTTAAAATTGTTAAATTTTTCCTTTAAAGCAGAAGAGAAAAAAGGTTATCTGACTAGATTATAAAACATGCACTGATCTGATTTTATAAAATAATGAAGGTAGGCCTAGAGGAAATGACTTACACTTGAGCTGACAGACTACCTTATTACAGAGTGCACAGACAGGTTTAAAGAAATTAATATAGTTGAACTTAAAAGTGGATTACCTCAGGCATTCTCTGCAGGTTTTGGGGATGCACAAGGAAAAAGTTGAAGTAAAAATTAATTTCTGGATTGAAGTTTTCCTCAGAACTTCATAAGACTCGCAGAACAAAATATATAGGGACATCTAATGTAATCATGTTCACTCCACCCATAGATTGCTACATAACTATGTCGGAATTATTTAATATATTTGACAAGTCAAAATACCATTAGTCAATAAATATAGTACAATATACAGTATATAAAATATTGGCCTGTAGCTCCCTGACACACATAAATTAGGTAACCCGTCATAAACCTATTATAGTAAAATAACCTACTGTGCTAATAATGTTTACCATGATGGTAAAATCTTTTGAAATATTTATTGCATATTTAAACCTAAAAACAAAAATATAGTATATTGCAATTTACTGTATTAGTTCTTAGACATTGTGCCTGCACATGTTTTCTTTTTTCCAGACTTTTTTCTCTTTTGACCTCATGCACACTGAGCATTCTTTCGGCAGCTCCTAGAAGCATCAGGCATTTTTTCCTGCCTCTAAACGTCCATGCACACATACGCTTTTAGGGAAGTTTAGAGGCAGAGGCATTTAGTGGCAGGAAAAAACTCTCAGCTTCTTTAGCAAGGCAGTGGTTGTCTTGGAGGTGAGTTTGGGGTCGTTATTATGTTGGAATACTGCCCTGTGGCCCAGTCTCCCAAGGGAGGGGATCATGCTCTGCTTCAGTATGTCACAGTACATGTTGGGATTCATGGTTTCCTCAATGAACTGCAGATCCCCAGTGGCGGCAGCACTCATGCATCCCCAGACCATCACACTCTCACCACCATGGTTGACTGTAGATAAGACATACTTGTCTTTGTACTCCTCACCTGGTTGCTGCCACACACACTTGACACCATCTGAACCAAATAGGTTTATCTTGGTCTCATCAGACCACAGGACATGGTTCCAGTGGTTCCAGTAATCCATGTCCTTAGTCTGCTTGTCTTCAGCAAACTGTTTGCAGGTTTACTTGTGCATCATCTTTAGAAGAGGCTTCCTTCTGGGATAACAGCCATGCAGAACAATTTGATGCAGTGTGTGGCGTATGGTCTAAGCACTGACAGGCTGACCCCCCACCCCTTCAACCTTTGCAGTGCTGGAAACACTCATATATCTATTTCTCAAAGACAACCTCTGGATATGATGCTGAGCATGTGCACTGAACTTCTTTGATCGACCATGGTGAGGCCTGTTCTGAGTGGAACCTGTCTTGTTAAACCGCTGTATGGTCTTGGCCACCATGCTGCAGCTCAGTTTCAGGGTCTTGGCAATCTTCTTATAGCCTAGGCCATCTTTATGTAGAGCAATGATTCTTTTTTTTTTCAGATCCTCAGAGAGTTCTTTGCCATGAGGTGCCATGTTGAACTTCCAGGGACCACCACTATCAGAGAGTGATAGTGATAACACTGAATTTAACACACCTGCTCCCTATTCACACCTAAGACCTGTAACACTAATGAGTCACATGACATTTGAGAGGGAAAATGGCTAATTGGGCCCAATTTGGACATTTTAACTTGGGGGTGTATTCACTTTTGTTGCCAGTGGTTTAGACATTAATGGCTGTGTGTTGAGTTATTTTGAGGGGACAGCAAATTTACACTGTTATACACTGTTATACAAGCTGTACACTCACTACTCTACATTGCAGCAAAGTGTCATTTCTTTAGTGTAGTGTTGTCACATGAAAAGATATAATAAAATATTTACAAAAATGTGAGGGGTGTACTCACTTTTGTTAGATACTGTATATGATGATGCTGTACTACACTGGTGATACTATGTAAAAAATAGTGAAAAAACTTTTTGCTATAAATGTATTTATTTTCAAAAAAATTGTGACAAAAATTATAACTTCAAAATACTTGCCATGTCTCTTACTAAATACCTTGGACTATCTATTTTCCAAAAATAAATAAAGGGGTCATTTGGGGGATATTTGTACTGTACTGGTTTTCGGGCCTCAATAAATGAGGCCGTCAGTAGGGATGATCAAATGGTTCGAGTCGGCCATCGGTTCGACCCGAGCATTGACTGTTTGAAATTCGGCCGAATTCCGAACTTTTTGCGGAAAAAGTTCGGAATTCGGCAACCAGAACCGACCAAAATGCAATGGGACAGGAACTGGGCTTTAAAAGCCAGTGATTGGACCAGAACCATCAGTAAAAGCCAATTGAGGGGCAGGAGGATGCTAGGAATGTGATTGGAGTGACTAGGGGGCCCAGAGGCCAATCAGTAGTGAATACGCCCCCCAGTATATAACATAGCCCCGCCAAATCTCTAGCACTGTAATACAGGGGCTGTGGAAGAGAGTGGAAGCAGTTCTGTTACTCCTGCTTCAAAAGTGTCATTTAGCAATTATTAGTGTGAGGAAAGGGATATCTAGTGTAGTCAGGGTACTATTTTCCACTATAGTTAGATTCAATAATCTAGTTTCTGTAGGGAAAGTGTTAAGTGTCAGGGTGACCGTAGTGTAGTGAAGTGTAGGGTGAACTGACTCTGACTGCTATGGCAGGGTGACCAAACTCTTCCATGTCAGGGTGACTGGCATAGAAAAAATATCGTTTGTATTAGAATTGCAGTAGAGCAGGGTAGTGGCTCCGCTACTTTTACACCTGGCCGTTTTTGTTTCAGGTGTTTATTGGGCTTTTTTGTGGACGTCTTTGGAGGCAGGCATGACATCTGAACTTCTGTGTAGGGGTATATATACACACACATATATGTATATATACACATACACACATATAGGTGTAAAAGTAGCAGAACCCTATGTGTGTGTGTATATATACCCCTATACAGAAGTTCAGATGTAATGCCTGCCTCCATAGACGCCCAAAAAATGCCCAAAAAAACGCCTGCAACAACACACCTGGGCGTTTTTGTTGCAGGCGTTTTTTTGGGCATTTTTTGGGTGTCTTTGGAGGCAGGCATAACATCTGAACTTCTGTGTAGGGGTATGTATACACACACATATATGTATATATACACATACACAAATATAGGTGTGAAAGTAGCAGAACCCTATGCCTGCGCTAATGAAATTATTTGCAGGCATCGGGCTCTGCTCCTATCACACCTATATGTGTGTATGTGTACATATACATATATGTGTGTGTGTATATATACCCCTATACAGAAGTTCAGATGTTATGCCTGCCTCCAAAGACGCCCAAAAAATGCCCAAAAAAACGCCTGCAACAACACACCTGGGCTTTTTTGTTGCAGGCGTTTTTTTGGGCATTTTTTGGGCGTCTTTGGAGGCAGGCACAACATCTGAACTTCTGTATAGGGGTATATATACACACACACATATATGTATATATACACATACACACATATAGGTGTGAAAGTAGCAGAACCCTATGCCTGCGCTAATGAAATTATTTGCAGGCATAGGGCTCTGCTCCTATGACACCTATATGTGTGTATGTGTATACAGGGAGTGCAGAATTATTAGGCAAATGAGTATTTTTGAGGATTAATTTTATTATTGAACAACAACCATGTTCTCAATGAACCCAAAAAACTCATTAATATCAAAGATGACTATTTTTGGAAGTAGTTTTTAGTTTGTTTTTAGTTTTAGCTATTTTAGGGGGATATCTGTGTGTGCAGGTGACTATTACTGTGCATAATTATTAGGCAACTTAACAAAAATCAAATATACAGTATACCCATTTCAATTATTTATTTTTACCAGTGAAACCAATATAATATCTCAACATTCACAAATATACATTTCTGACATTCAAAAACAAAACAAAAACAAATCAGTGACCAATATAGCCACCTTTCTTTGCAAGGACACTCAAAAGCCTGCCATCCATGGATTCTGTCAGTGTTTTGATCTGTTCACCATCAACATTGCGTGCAGCAGCAACCACAGCCTCCCAGACACTGTTCAGAAAGGTGTACTGTTTTCCCTCCTTGTAAATCTCACATTTGATGATGGACCACAGGTTCTCAATGGGGTTCAGATCAGGTGAACAAGGAGGCCATGTCATTAGCTTTTCTTCTTTTATACCCTTTCTTGCCAGCAACGCTGTGGAGTACTTGGACGCGTGTGATGGAGCATTGTCCTGCTTGAAAATCATGTTTTTCTTGAAGGATGCAGACTTCTTCCTGAAGAAGGTGTCTTCCAGAAACTGGCAGTAGGACTGGGAGTTGAGCTTGACTCCATCCTCAACCCGAAAAGGCCCCACAAGCTCATCTTTGATGATACCAGCCCAAACCAGTACTCCACCTCCACCTTGCTGGCATCTGAGTCGGACTGGAGCTCTCTGCCCTTTACCAATCCAGCCACGGCCCATCCATCTGGCCCATCAAGACTCACTCTCATTTCATCAGTCCATAAAACCTTTGAAAAATCAGTCTTGAGATATTTCTTGGCCCAGTCTTGACGTTTCAGCTTGTGTGTCGTGTTCAGTGGTGGTCGTCTTTCAGCCTTTCTTACCTTGGCCATGTCTCTGAGTATTGCACACCTTGTGCTTTTGGGCACTCCAGTGATGTTGCAGCTCTGAAATATGGCCAAACTGGTGGCAAGTGGCATCTTGGCAGCTGCACGCTTGACTTTTCTCAGTTCATGGGCTGTTATTTTGCGCCTTGGTTTTTCCACACGCTTCTTGCGACCCTGTTGACTATTTTGAATGAAATGCTTGATTGTTCGATGATCACGCTTCAGAAGCTTTGCAATTTTAAGAGTGCTGCATCCCTCTGCAAGATATCTCACTATTTTTGACTTTTCTGAGCCTGTCAAGTCCTTCTTTTGACCCATTTTGCCCAAGGAAAGGAAGTTGCCTAATAATTATGCACACCTGATATAGGGTGTTGATGTCATTGGACCACACCCCTTCTCATTACAGAGATGCACATCACCTAATATGCTTAATTGGTAGTAGGCTTTCGAGCCTATACAGCTTGGAGTAAGACAACATGCATAAAGAGGATGATGTGGTCAAAATACTCATTTGCCTAATAATTCTGCACTCCCTGTATATATACCCCTATACAGAAGATCAGATGTTATGCCTGCCTCCAAAGACGCCCAAAAATGCCCAAAAAAAAACGCCTGCAACAACACACCTGGGCGTTTTTGTTGCAGGCCTTTTTTTGGGCATTTTTTGGGCGTCTTTTGAGGCAGGCATAACATCTGAACTTCTATATAGGGGTATATATACACACACACATATATGTATATATACACATACACACATATAGGTGTGAAAGTAGCAGAACCCTATGCCTGCGCCAATGAAATTTTTTGCAGGCATAGGGCTCCACTCCTATCACCCCTTTATGTGTGTATGTGTATATATACATATATGTGTGTGTGTATATATACCCCTATACAGAAGTTCAGATGTTATGACTGCCTCCAAAGACGCCAAAAAAATGTCCAAAAAAAACGCCTGCAACAAAAACGCCCATGATACAAAATAAACACTTTAATAGTATAAATAGACATGCACTTACAGTTATGATGGTATCAATGAGCGGTTTGCATAAAACTTGTAGATGACTGCAGCCGCCTGCAGCGCGGAACGCGGGCGAGATGTGTGACGGTGCGTCGCCTCCTCTATGATGCGTTTCCTTTCAAAAGAGCTTCTACTGAAACAGGATGCCTGCACCGTAACTTCCGTCCCTTATATACCCTGCTAGATAGACACATTCGGTGTCTGCAAAGAAAAACCAGCGATCTAAAATGGGTTTGTACATTAATTATCGTGCATATATCCATCTAATGTCTCATCTGGGGTAAATCATTAGATGCAAAAAATAAATGGTCAGTATTTATGTTTAAAATGCATAAATTAAAAACAAGTATGCAAATTAGGCATGGTGACACCAGAAGTGGCTTTCATGCAACTTCCCTTGCCCAAATCTGTATTCAATGGTTACAATAAATATATAAAACATTAAAATCCGATAAAATCACATCTATAACCATATGTAATTTAAAAATAACATATATTATAAAAAACATATGTATTAAAATAGAAATATCAAATGTGTGTATTATAAAATTGCAACAACTTTAATGTTTTATCTTGATAAACTAAGTTAAAATCAATAAATTATAGAAGCCATTAATTTGGAACTAGAGAGAGAATTCATATATATATGGCCAAAGGGGCAGAAACTTTTTATTTCATAAATCCAGAAAGTGTCCCTTCTGGAAATAGTTCTCTTTAAATTGCTACCCCTCCAGTGTGGAACATATTTTTCTATTACAATGACTTGCAAATTGGCAGGGTTTCTCTGATGGCATAGATCATAATGGTGTGAAAGGCTATGGCCTGAAAACCCTTTCCAGATTTTAGTCAGATGTTCACTAATTCTCACACTAGCGGTGCGTATCGTTTTCCCAATGTACTGTTGTCCACAGTCACACTGGAGCAAGTACACTACACCCCTAGTGTGACACAAAATAAAAAATTTTATGGGATATTCTTTCCCTGTTGTCATGGAAGTGAATTTGTTGGACTTAATGGTCTTAGCTGTCCTGCAAACCTGACAATTCCTACAAGGGAAAAAGGCATTCATATCCGGAGACATTTTCATTGTCAGAGGTTTCTCTATCGGATTAGCAGCAATCCGGTCTTTGAGATTAGGGGCCTTTCTGTAAATCATTTGGGGTTTTTTTGGAAGGACAGGTCCCAAAACTCTATCCCCTTGAAGAACTCCCCAATGCTTGTGAAAGATATGGTTCATCCAACCATATTGGTTGGAGAACCTAGTAGAAAAAGCAAACTCAAATTTGGAGTAATTCTCTTGAACAGAGGATTTCTCTTTCGGAATAATTAATTCCGATTGGTTGAGTTCGCTTACCAATTGGATGTCATTATCCAGGGTCTGTGGATCATAGCCTTTTTCCACAAACCTCTTTTTGAGGATCCAAACCTGTTGTTTATAATCTGTATCCTCAGTGCAATTTCTATGGATCCTTCTAAATTGCCCCCTGGGAACAGATCTCAACCAAGTAGGATGGTGGCAGCTGTCTATAGATATGAACCCATTTTTGTCGGTGGGTTTAAAATACGATTTAGTGTAGAAAATGTCCCCCCTTCTTGAAATAATTAAATCCAAGAATTTAACCGAATGAGGACTAAATTCGTAACTAAACCGAATCCCCCAACCATTGCAATTCAATTCGTTCATAAATTCCTTCAAGGATTCCGCATTCCCTTTCCAAAGAATAATGGTATCATCAATGTACTCTCCCCATAAAATTAACTCTTTTCTTCTATTTGAGAATATGTTCTGATCTTCCCAAAGCGACATGAACAAATTTGCAAGACTTGGCTCCCATCGCTACACCAGTTTTTTGAAGGTAGAACTTATGATTATAATAAAAAAAATTATGTTCCATTCCAAAAATTAATAAGTTCAAAATTAACTTTTTCTGTTTTAATGGGATTTCGTAGTCTTGATCTAAGAAGGTACTTGCGGCTTCATATCCCATATGATGGGGTATGATTGTATATAGTGATGTAGCATCTGCGGTGACTAATAAAATGTCGCCTTCAATGTGTAGTTGTGTTACATCCTGAATAAAATGTGCAGTATCTTTGAGGAATGCCGGAGTTTTTGGACAAATGGTTGCAAGAAGAAATCTACTTATCTTTCAATCCTAGAGGTTACCGAGTCTATGCCACTAACAATCGGTCTTCCTGGTGGTTGGCTTAGACTCTTGTGGATCTTAGGAAGATAGTAGATAGTAGGTAGTCCAGGTGATAGTGGTACCAAATACTCTTTTTCTTTTTTGTTAACGATGCCTTCCTTATAGCCTCTAATAATCAACCTTTCCAGTTGTTTCTTGTAAAGGTTGGTGGGGTCTTTTTTAAGGATTTCATAGGTTTTGGAATCCGAAAGTACATGTTCCATTTCCTGCATATAAGCTTCCTTTTTGAGTAACAAAATACCACCCCCTTTGTCAGCAGGCCTGATAATAAAATTTTTATTGTCACACAAGGTCTTAACTCCTCTCATGAGGTCCCCTTGAGGTTTATCATGTATTTTCTTCTCTTCCAAATCCTTAAGGACCAAATCACAGAACACTGTGATGTTGTTACTTTGTGTCACTTGAGGGTTGAATAGGGAAGCGTTTTTTTAAACCTGTGGGGATACAAGATGTTTGTTGGTAAGAAACATAGTTTCTATCCTGGGCCTTGGACAAGAAATGTCTCTTTACATTGAGCTTTCATATAAATTTATGAATATCCACGAAAGTCTCAAATTTGTTTAGAGACCTTCTAGGGGCGTATTTAAGACCTTTGTTCAGGGTCTGTTTCTCAGAGTTAGTCAGTTCCATTCCACTCAGATTAAAAATACCTGGTTCTTTTATTTCTTCTTTTTTCTGGGCTCCCCCCCCCCCCCCTGCAGCCCGATGTTGTTTTTTTCTTTTCCCTTTCTTTGGGCCCTGCCCTAAAAAATTCCGGGATTGGTTATTGGAGGGTGTCCTTGGTCTCAGGGTATCAAATATATCCCTCTCTACTTCCTCCTTATGAGATAATGGTTCATATCTATTCTGAGAATAATAACCTGAGGTTCTAGTACGGGGGGAAACAGAGTAATCCCCTGTATAGTTCATAGAAACCCTCCTAGGGGATCTGGATCTAGATCTTCTATGGTGTCTCTCAGGAGAGTCATATTCTCTCTCATATTCATTCCTAGGATATTAATACCCAGAGTTATGTGAATATCCTTTTTTATTGTCAACTTTGTGTTTCCCTTTAAATAGTTGATTCGGAGGGTTCTCCTTCAGAGGTTTGAATCTCGTAGTGCCTCTGTTACCAGATCCTTTGGACACAGAATCTTTCCTTGGGGTATCCTTGGAATATCCAAAACTTACTTTTGGATCTGATCCCTGTTAAAAATGTTACTAGGGGCGTAGTGTACTTGCTCCAGTGTGACTGTGGACAACAGTACATTGGGAGAATGATACGCACCGCTAGTGTGAGAATTAGGGAACATCTGACTAAAATCCGGAAAGGGTTTTCAGGCCATAGCCTTTCACACCACTATGATCTATGCCATCAGAGAAACCCTGCCAATTTGCAAGTCATGGTAATAGAAAAGTATGCTCCACACTGGAGGGGTAGCAATTTAAAGATAACTATTTCCAGAAGTGAAACTTTCTGGATTTATGAAATAAAAAGTTTCCGCCCCTTTGGCCACAATATTGAGTGGGACATTAACGCTCATATAAACAACAGTTGAACATGTATACATATGAATTCCCTCTCTAGTTCCAAGTAATGACTTCTATAATTTATTGATTTGAAAGCCACTTCCAGTGTCACCATGCCTAATTTGCATACTTGTTTTAATTTATGCATTTTACACATAAAGATTGACTATTTATATTTTGCATCTAATGATTTATCCCAGATGAGACATTAGATGGATATATGCACGAAAATTAATGTATAAACCTATTTTAGACCACTGATTGTAACCATTGAATGCAGACTTGGGCAAGGGAAGTTGCATGAAAGCCACTTCCTGTGTTACCATGCCTAATTTGCATACTCGTTTTTAATTTATGCATTTTAAACATAAAAACTGACCATTTATTTTTCGCATCTAATGATTTACCCCAGATGGGACATTAGATGGATATATGCACGATAATTAATGTATAAACTCATTTTAGATCGCTGGTTTTTCTTTGCAGACACCGGAAGTGTCTATCTAGCAGGGTATATAAGGGACGGAAGTGACGGTGCAGGCATCCTCCTGTTTCCGTAGAAGCTCTTTTGAAAGGAAACGCGTCATAGGGGAGGCGCCGCACCGTCACACATCTCGTCCGCAGTCCGCGCTGCAGGCAGCCGCGGTTATCTATAAGTTTTATACAAGTTTTATGCAAACCGCTCATTGATACCATCATAACTGTAAGTGCATGTCTATTTATACTATTAAAGTGTTTAGAGGTAATGCACTATTGTCCGCTTATTCATTTCTCCCTGGGTACACTCTGAGGGATTGTCTCCAAGCATACATGTTTAAGTTGGATTGCATTGTGAATCACCTGGATCTGTTTCTACCTTAAAGAGGAGAGAGGAGTTTCTTCCATTGGACAATACATGCTTTCTCATGTTGGTTTTTCGGTAAGAGGCTTATATTGATTTTGGGTGTCCACGCATGGCAAGTGGGTTCTTTCACATCGCACAAGAGTGATTTTCTGAGTTGATTTTGCACTTTCATCATTTCCGTCTGGTGAGAGCAGAATTTGTATGGTGGAGGGAATATGTATCACCTAACATGAATTTGCATCGTTGGATTTGGAAGTCTACATTTCATTTTGTTTATACACCAGTGATTTATGGACTCTTTTTATGTGTATACATTTTTTTCACTTCACTTTTTTCCTATACATTTGTGTATTGGTATTTATTTTGTCACATTTATTAGCGCACCAGACCACTCTTTCATAGTTACATAGTTAGTCAGGTTGAAAAAGACACAATTCCATCCGGTTCAACCATAAAAAAAAAAACCAGTATTGAAAACCCTACCATACAATCCCATATACACAATCCTATACCCGCTGTTGATCCTGAGGAAGGCAAAAATAAACCCCAGCAAAGCATGATCCAATTTGCTACAGCAGGGGAAAAAAATTCCTTCCTGATCCCCTGAGAGGCAATCGGATATTCCCTGGATCAACTTTACCTAAAAAAAATTTTAGTACCCATTTATATTATGTACACCTAGGAAAGAATCCAGGCCTTTTTAAAGCAATCTAGTGAGCTAGCCAGAACCACCTCTGGAGGGAGTCTATTCCACATTTTCACAGCTCTTATGGTGAAGAAACCTTTCCGTATTTGGAGACGAAATCTGTTTTCCTCTAGACGTAAAGAGTGCCCCCTTGTCCTCTGTGTTGACCTTAAAGTGAACCACTCAAACCCAAGTTTACTATATGGACCCCTTATGTATTTATACATGTTGATCATATCCCCCCTTAATCTCCTCTTCTCAAGAGAGAATAAATTCAGCTCCTCTAATCTTTTCTCATAGCTGAGGTCCTCCATGCCTCTTATCAGTTTGGTTGCCCTTCTCTGCACTTTCTCCAATTCCCCAATATCCTTTTTAAGAACTGGTGCCCAAAACGGAACTGCATATTCCAGATGAGGTCTTACTAATGATTTGTACAGGGGCAAAACTATATCTCTCTCTCTGGAGTCCATGCCTCTGTTAATACAAGAAAGGACTTTGCTTGCTTTGGAAACAGCAGCTTGGCATTGAATGCTTTTATTAAGCTTATGATCTACCAGAACACCCAGATCCTTCTCCTGTATGGATTCCCCCAGTTCTTCTCCACCTAGTATGTATGATGCATGCATATTCTTAGCCCCCAAGTGCATAACTTTAGATTTATCAACATTAAACCTCATTTGCCACATAGTTGCCCAATGAAACAGTGCATTGAGGTCAGTTTGTAAGTTGGAGACATCCTGTAAAGAAGTTATTCCACTGCAAAGCTTGGTGTCATCTGCAAAGACTGAAATGGTACTTTTAATCCCAGACCCTATATCATTTATAAAGATATTAAAAAGTAAGGGTCCCAACACTGAACCTTGGGGTACACCACTGATAACTTTAGACCATTCAGAGTAAGAATCATTAACCACTACTCTCTGAATTCTATCTTTTAGCCAATTTTCTATCCAATTACAAACCGGTATTCCCAAGCCTGTAGACTTTACCTTACACATTAGCCGTGTGTGGGGAACTGTGTCAAATGCTTTTGCAAAATCCAAGTATACTACATCCACAGCCACCCCTCTGTCCAAGGTTTTACTTACCTCCTCATAAAAAGAAATCAGGTTTGTTTGACAACTTCTGTCTTTCATGAATCCATGCTGTCTGTTGCTTAAAATATTTTTTTTCCAGCAAGAACTCATCTATGTGGTCTTTTATTAAACTCTCCAATATCTTCCCGACTATAGAAGTTAAACTAACAGGTCTATAGTTACTTGGAAAAGACTTTGATCCCTTTTTAAATATAGGCACCACATTGGCCCTATGCCAATTCCAGTCCTTAACCACTTGCTGACTGCCTAACGATGATTTACGTCGGCAGTCAGCCCCTCACAGGCAAAGTGACGTAGTACTACGTCGCTAGCCTGTGAGGCTCTAGGGAGCGAGCGCTCGCTGCTGGAGGTGCGCTCCCGCTCGCTCACTGACCCCCCCGCGCGAGTGACCGGCGGACCCGATGTCCGCCGGTCACTCGCGATCGTCGGTTACAACGGGAGAAAGGCAGGCGGCTAATGTAAACAAAGCTGCCTGTCATTCTCCCCTGTGTAACAGCAGAGATCATACGGTCCTGCTATGTAGGACCGTTGATTTCTGCTGTTACATGAAAAGCCACATCCAATCACAGTTAGAAGCACGCCCCTAGGGACACACTTAACCCCTCCTTCTCAAATAAAGTTAACCCCTTCCCTGCCAGTGTCATTTTTACAGTAACAGTGCATATGTATAGCACTGATTACTGTAGTAATGTCACTGGTACCCCCAAAAGTGTCATAAATGTCAGTCAAGGGTCCAATCTGTCTGCCGCAATGTCACAGTCCCGCCAAAAAAATTGCAGATGCCGCCATTACTCGTTAAATAAAAAAAAACAATAAAAATGACAAAAATCTTTCCCTTAGTTTTACGCTTTTTGCGATTTTTTTTTACCAAACATATGTAGCACAAAACAAATTGGCCTAAAATGTTAAAAAATTTTGATTTTTAAATTTTTTTGGGGGAATTTCATATAAAAATTTTTGAAAAATATTGTCTTTTTTTTGTTTATAGCGCATGATCAAAAAATCGCACAGGTGATCAAATACCACCAAAAGAAAGCTCTGTTTGTGGGAAAAAAAAGACATCAATTTAATTTGGGTACAGCGTCGCACGACCGCGCAATTGTCCGTTAAAGTCACGCAGTGCCGAATCGCAAAATAGGCCCTGGTCAGGAAGGGGGTAAAATCATCCGGGGCTTAAGTGGTTAACGAGTCCCTAAAAATTAGAAACAAAGGCTTAGAAATTACAGCGCTCAATTATTTTAGGATGCGTGGGTGGATGCCATTTGGTCCAGGCCCTTTATCTAACCTTATTCTGTCTACATATTTCTGGACATATCACTTTTGAGCCATTGTGGATCATTTGGGGCTGTGTCAATACCGTCCTCCTTATGGTCATGAGCTCCCCCATGCTCCTTTGTATATACAGTGCTGAAGAAAGTATTTAATAAATTTGCCTTCTCTTTGTCCCCAGTCACCCACTCCTGGTTATTTTGTAAAGGGCCTACATGCTCAGACATTTTTACTGTTAATATATTTGAAGAATTTTTTGGGGTTTGTCCTACTATCTTTTGCAATCTGTCGTTCATTTTGAATTTTTGCGTCCCTGATTTCCTTTTAAGCCCCCGTTCACACTGGGGCGACCTGTCAGGCGACCTGGTCGCCTGACAGGTCGCCGTAGATCGCCTTCCATAGAGAAGCTGCCGACCCGTTCTAATAGGAGCGACACAAGTCGCTCCGACTTAGAAAAAGGGTCCGGAGCTTCTTTGGGGCGACCCGGAGCGACCTGCATAGACTTCAATGTTATGAAGTCCGTGCCGGCCGCTCCGAGGTCACGGGGCGAGCAGCACGCCGCGACCTATGAGGTCGCCCGGCAAAGTAGCGTCGCCCCAGTGTGAACGGGGCCTTACATATTCTGTTATATTCTTTGTAACAATTAAACAAAGAAAGTGTTCCCTCATTTTTTTATTTTTTAAAAGCTCTTTTCTTTTTATATATAGCTTTTTTAACTTTTGCTGTGAGCCACATAGGTTTTATTTTTAGCCTTTTAAATGTATTACGCATGGGAATATACTTTGCAGTGAGTTCACATAAAGTCTTTTTGAAAAATTCCCATTTCTGTTCTGTGCTCGTCGATGCCAAAATTCCCTCCCAGTCTAAATCCTGGAGAGCAGCCCTCATCCTTGGAAAATTTGCTCTCTTAAAGTTAAGTGTTTTTATATTTCCTGTATGTGTTTTTTGCTTACAGCTAACATTAAATGAAATCATATTAAAGGGAGTGAAGGTGATTCTAATTGCACAATACAGTTTACTTCACAGATGGTTTACTTAGCATGTCTTACGACTGCATTTGGGCATCAGGAAATAATTTTATCAGAGCAAGAACTTTTTTCTTGCTTCTTCTGCTTCATTAGAAGATTAAGGTTCTGATAATGTAAGAGTTAAAATATAAAGTTCAACTATACTAGTACTTCATCCATTTTCTGGCCAATACTACACTTTGGAAACTAATATAAAATGCCAAAACGTATCAGGCAGACTTATATACTGTGAAAAAGGCTGATGTTTCCCATTTGCTTTCCTTGTTTTTTGTAAGCTGTAGTTTTATGTTTCTCTATAAATGACACTTCCAGTTGTCTCATTCTTCACATCATCTGTTAATGTCATGAACTTCAAGTTACTGCAGTCACTCAATAAATGAAGAGTTCTTTAAAGCAACACCCAGGGGCTGTCTATAGTATTATCACTCATTTCATGTGTCAAGTAAACATGGCTGCTAAGGATGAATTCCCTAAAATAAACATGACAATAAGCATGACTATACATCACTGTCAAATGAAATATGTAATATCTGAATTTGGAAACTTATTGCAAACTGATAAAACAATCTGTTGTGCACACAAAGGACTTAGCTGAAAATGACAAAGATTGTTAGCGGTCCTTTAATACATATTAAACGTGGCTTTGTCTGATGTACTTTGATGTCTCTTTTACTGTAAGTGTTAAAAAATACATAATACACAATAGAGTTACATAATGAAATTGTTCATCATTTTGGTTGTTGAAAAGATGGTGTTTTTCCAGAATGTAGATGAACTGAATGGACTGATGGAATCTGGACTTGAGAGATGTAAGGTAGAGCTAATGTTTTCCTGAGTATTCACACAATGTAAATGGCAAGTAACTGAACTGAACAGTTTATGCTGCCGAAGACATCAGAAAGGCAATAGAGTGGTACAAAAAAAAAATAGAGGAGAAAACAAAGTGTTCAAAGATTTTTGTATAATGGACCAGCCAATACAGAGGATTTATTCACCTATATTAGGCGATAGGCATTTTTTCCACATTGGATATACACCTGTCACTGCAAGCACATGTAGAAATGAAAGTAGAAGACCACCCTAAAACTAAAATCTCTAAATCTACAGGCATCCACAATCTAAGACTAACCTATCTAGCCCTGTAAAGTTGAAAGACATACCTTTTTTGAAGCCGCTCCAGTCCGGTCTCCAGCGGCTGAAGCTCTGCAGAGGAGAAATCTGACAATAGCTGTAAAATGAATGTAAAGTAAAGTCACACATAGAGTTGCTATAGGCTTCCGTTGTCGGCTGCCTCTTCTACACCTGCCTACACAGCGAAGCCACCGCTGACATGCTCAGCGTGGGACCAGACCGGAGCAGCTTCAGAAAATGTATGTATACTGATTTCTTCTTTACAGGGCTAGATAGGTTAGTCTTAGATCATAGATGCCTGTAGTTTTAGAGATTTTAGCGTTAGGGTGGACTTCTACTTTAATTGTTTTCTATGTGCCCTATTTAAGTCACAATGCTGTCATGTTGCATTTTTGCAGCATACTGGTGTCTTCTCCCTTCATTAGCAAATTTGGGACACTGATCTTTTTCTTTCTTCCTCTTTTTGGTTTTCCTTAGATTCTTTACCTTTTCTCTGTATTCCCCAAGGGGCATAGATCTCATGTATGTTTGTTGGAAATCTCTTTGAGCTTATGGAAATACAATGGACCGGATGGCTTGCACCCGAGGGTTCTTAAAGAGCTCAGCCAGGTGATTGCCAGACCATTATTCTTGATCTTTAAGGATAGTTTACAGACGGGTATGGTGCCAGCTGATTGGAAAAAAGCCAACGTGGTACCAATATTTAAAAAGGGGCCAAGGTATATCCCGGGGAACTATAGGCCGGTCAGCCTAACATCTGTAGTCTGCAAGATGTTGGAGGGGATGTTAAGGGACCACATACAAGACTTTAGTAATGAAAACGGTATTATATTAGTAGTAATCAGCATGGATTCATGAAAAATCGTTCTTGCCAAACCAATCTATTAACCTTCTACGACGAAGTGAGCTGCCACCTAGATAAAGGTAAGCCTGTGGATGTGGTGTATCTGGACTTTGCAAAGGCCTTTGACACCGTTCCCCACAAACGCTTACTGTACAAACTAAGGAAGGTAGGTATGGACCATAAGGTGAGTACCTGGATAGAGAACTGGCTCCAGGGGAGAGTCCAGAGGGTGATGATTAATGGGGAGAATTCAGATTGGGCGGGTGTGGAAAGTGGGGTCCCCCAGGATTCGGTCCTGGGACCAATCCTGTTTAATTTATTCATAAATGATCTAGAGGAGGGGATATCTAGTACAATCTCAGTATTTGCAGATGACACTAAACTAGGCATGCCATTATCTTCTATGCAGGATGTAGAAACCTTACAAACGGACCTGAACAAAATAACGGGGTGGGCAACTACATGGCAGATGAGGTTTGATGTTGAAAAATGTAAAGTAATGCACTTGGGGGCCAAAAACCAGAAAGCAAGCTACTCACTAGGGGGGGAACCTCTGGGTGAGTCTAGGATGGAAAAGGACTTGTTGGTACTGGTAGACAACAGGCTTGGCAGTGGCATGCAATGCCAAGCCGCTGCAAGTAAAGCCAACAGAATACTGGGATGTATAAAAAAGGGGATTCACTCCAGAAATAAAGAGATTATTCTTCCACTCTACAAGACCCTGGTCCGGCCACATCTGGAGTATGCTGTCCAGTTCTGGGCACCGGTCCTCAGGAAGGATGTGCTGGAACTGGAAAGAGTCCAGAGAAGGGCAACAAAAATAATTAGGGGAATGGAGGACATCAGCTATAAGGAGAGGCTACAGGCACTGAACCTGTTCTCTCTGGAGAAGAGAAGATTGAGGGGGGATATGATATCAATATACAAATACTGTACTGGTGACCCTAGCATAAGGAACAAACTATTCAGAGTAAGGGAATACAATAAGACATGTGGCCACTCACTAAAACTAGAGGAAAGGCGGTTTAACCTTAAAATGCGTAAGGGGTTCTTCACTGTGAGAGCAGTAAGGATGTGGAATTCTCTTCCACAAGCAGTCGTATCAGCAGGGAGCATTGATAGTTTCAAAAAACTATTAGATGGGCACCTTAGAGACCACAACATACAGGGGTATACAATGTACGGTTAAAAGCAAACACACACACACATCATAGGTTGAACTGGATGGACTGTTGTCTTTTTTCAACCTCACTAACTATGTAACTATGTAACAATGTGATGCTAGACATACAATCTAAGTCTCTATTGTGTAAATCTTCACTCATAAATCTGAATAAAAACACTGAAAGAAGAAAGAGATTTAACCTATTTGAGATGCACAAAGTTATATTTCATTAATGTCTTCGCACACCCTTGCAACGCATTTCACTGCAGTGCAGTGATACGTATTGCTTGCTCATGTGCAGTGGGAAACCTGGTGTGAAGCTGCAAGCAGTCCCAGCTGGCTTCCCTTAATAAACATGCTGGTGCTGGGGACCCAAAATGCATCAAAGAACCGGCTTGAGTGAGGACAGTGCTGAATCCTTGGATAGGTAAGTGCTCTTTTTTTAAAAGTCAGCAGCCACAGTATTTGAAGCTGCTGACTTTTATTTATTTATATTTGTTAGTGGATAAGTTCACCTTTTATAACATGTTGCATGTTACACCCATAACAGGTTATGCATCAATATTGTCCCAAATCTGTCTTTTTGTAGAGTAGAAATTACAA
Source organism: Pelophylax lessonae (assembly GCF_965119305.1). Classification (NCBI taxonomy): domain Eukaryota; kingdom Metazoa; phylum Chordata; class Amphibia; order Anura; family Ranidae; genus Pelophylax; species Pelophylax lessonae. The sequence goes on from NC_138768.1 coordinate 194,596,332, forward strand.
TCATTTCACAGCACTTTTTTGTTAAACCTAGATTTAGTGCTAATCATTCGGCATTGATTCTCCATATTAGAGCTACATTCAGTTTCTTTTTATGGGCTTTCTTTTAAAAATAAAGTTTGTGGTATAACTGTGCATTATGTTCGTGATATTGCCTATTAACTTCTTTAGCTATTTAAATAAAGTGATCTCTTATTTACACTGCTCAAAAAAATTAAATGAACCCTTTTTAATCATAGTATAGCATCAAGTCAATTAAACTCCTGGGCTATTGATCTGGTCAATTAAGTAGCAGAGGCTGTTGTTTTCAGCTGCTTTGGTGTTAATGAAATTAACAACAGGTGCACTAGATGGGCAACCATGAGACAACCTTCAAAACAGTAATGGTTTTACAGGTGGAGGCCACTGACATTTTTTTTTCCCCTATTCATCTTTTCTGACTGTTTTTCACTATTTTTGCATTTGGCTGGGGCCAGTGTCACTACTGGTAGCATGGGGCATTACCTGGACCCTATAGAGGTTGCACAGGCAGTCCAAATACTCCAGGATGGCCCATCAATACGTGCCATTGCCAGAAGGTTTGCTGTGTCTTCCAGCACAGTCTCAAGAGCATGGAGGAGATTCCAGGGGACAGGCAGTTACTCTAGGAGAGCTGGACAAGGCCGTAGAAGGTCCTTAACCCATCAGCAGGACTGGTATCTGCTCCTTTGTGCAAGGAGTAACAGGATGAGCACTGCCAGAGCCCTACAAAATGACCTCCAGCAGGCCACTGGTGTGAATGTCTCTGACCAAGCAATCAGAATTTTAAAAAATGTAGATTCTGGACAATTGAATAAATAAACGTTCAAACACAAAGTGCTGCTAAACTCTGTTAAATTTGCTTAAACTAGATTTAAATAAGCGCAGCTTAGGTGATCTTATTTAGTACTATTTGTACGCATTTACTCTGGTATGTGGTCCTTTGGCAACCCCTCATATAATACACTGCTCAAAAAAATCACTGTGCAAAAATAATGTACAAGGAGGACCAGGATGAGTACTGCCAGAGCCCTACAAAATGACCTCCAGCAGGCCACTGGTGTGAATGTCTCTGACCAATCAATCAGAAACAGACTTCATGGGGGTGGTCTGAGGGCCACGGTATACTCTAGGGCCCAATTGCTCTATTCCATGGAGCTCGACTGGCATTTGCCATTGAGCACCAGAATTTGCAGCTCCACCACTGGCGCCCTGTGCTTTTTACAGATGAGAGCACGTTCTCCCTGAGCACATGTGACAGACATGAAAGGGTCTGGAGAAGTCGTGGAGAAAGTTATGCTGCCTGTAACATCGTTCAGCATGACCGGTTTGGTGGTGGGTCTGTGATGGTCTGGGGAGGCATATCCATGGAAGGATGCACAGACCTCTACAGGCTAGACAATGGCACCCTCACTGCCATTAGGGATTGGGATGAAATCCTTGGACTCATTGTCAGACCCAACACTGGTGTAGTGGGTCCTGAGTTCCTCCTGGGGCACGGCAATTTCCTGGCCCCATGTGATGAGAGTATGCAGCCAGTTCCTGGAGGATGAAGGAATTGTTACTATTGAATTGCCCTCACATTTGCCTGACCTAGATCCAGTAGAACATGTCTGAGACACTATTTTTCTGACCATCCAAAGCCGTTAAGGAGCTCAGTGATGCCCTGGAAATACTCCGATGCCCTGGAAATACCCCAGAACACCATCCGTCATCTCATTAGGAGAATGCTCCATCATTGTCAAGCATGTTGGGGCCATACTACTACTGAGTATTTTGAGTTGCTGCAATGAAATTTCAGCAATATGGACTAGCTCGCAGCATAATTTTTTCACTTTGATTTGGGGGGGGGGGGTCTTTGAATTTTGGCCTCTGTAGGTTGATAATTTAAATTTCCACCAAACAATGTTTCATCCTTTTGTTCCTAACACGTTACCCAATCCATATCAATATAGATATCCAGCATGGTTTTTTGAAGTGTTCCTTTAATTTTTTTGAGCAGTGTAGTTGCTTTATGGGCAGCCCAGAGAGAAACCAGAAGCAAGGAAGGTAGATGTTTGGGTAGAAGTAGTTGCTTAGGTGAGCCTGGATCTCTTAACATAGTATTGGGTCAACAAGCAATGACTCATTTAGGCACCAGTAAGGAGTTCTCAGACCTCCTCTTAAAATTTGTAGGATGAGGGTCACCAATGAGGGATCTCTCTAACATCCTTGATTTTAAACAACCGCAATCTGATTGGATGAAAAAAAAAATATATATGATATATTCTAGAGTAGGTAAATAAGGGATGCAAAACATGGGAAAAATCCCAGTTGTTTGTATTCATCTTCTTCAGTGCAGTTAAGTTTATTGTATGTAGTAATTTCACCAATTTAGTGCCTGCTTTTGGTGATAGATGAAGTTCGGCTTATAGGAAGACTACAATTTGCTAGGAACATATTAAAATATGAAGATGAAAAAGTGCTCCTCGATAAAAACTTTTAATAAAATTAGGAGAGGTGCCAGCATAAGGCAGCTTAGGCAGCTGCCTTAGGGCACTAGGATAGGGGGGGCAGTAAAATTCATATCCTCAACCACTTGCTGGGGATTTGGAAAACTGCATACTTCCAAAAGTATTGGATTCAGCTCTGCTCAATGGGGGTATTCTGAATAGATGCAATGTATACCCCCCCCCCCCCCAGTGAGGATTCCTGCATGTCTGCGCTCTCTGCCTCTCTGCCTCTTTCCCTCCTCCGCCCCCTTCCCACTTTAATCTTTTTTTCAGTCATTGGTTTCTTGGACCAGTTGTGTCCTAACAACCGATGACATGCTTTTCAGGCTCCCCTATTAGGAAGAAGCTACATCTGTGCCAGTTGCTTCAGGACCTTCTAACGCCGCCCCTCAACTCCAGCTCCTGCTTTCTGCCCTCCAGTGTCTCTTGCCTGGTAAGAGGACTTCAAATAATTGTATTGTTTACTGGCAGATACATTAATTCAATGGAGGGCACTTGTGTCACTCACTGCCAGCTGCATGCAATAACACTCGGGCACCTAGGAAAGCTTCCCCTAGGCTTGTAAAATAACAGAAGGGGAGGAGCCTGGGGGAAGGAGATATTCAGATGCTGAGATCTCAGCAGCTGAGGTATGTGCTGGAAGGGGGTATTGGGAGAAGAGAATAGGAAGATTTGCACTAAGGTTGATGGAGGATTTGGGGCACGGATAATTTATCCTAAGAGGAACTAAAAGACTTTATGCTGGGGGAGGTAGGCAAGAGCATTTGTATTGGGGGGTGCTTGTAGGAGAGATTCAGGGGGGTAAAATAGGAGGATTTTTGCTGGGGGGGTTGGGGGAAGAGACAATTTGCTCGGAGGGGGCATTTGGGAGGGTAAGAAGATTTTTGCCAGAAGGGGTTTAGGGGGAGGAGGGTTGATGCTGGGGGAACACATTTTTGCTGGGAGGGGGGATTTGTGCTGGGATGGGGAATTTAGGTTGGGGGAATAAGAGGATTTGTGCTAGAAAGAGGGATGTATTTGTGCTGCAGGGATGATTTGTGGGAAAGAAGAGATTTTGTACTAGAAGGGAGGAACTGGGAGGAAGGGTGAGGGGTTTGGTGAGGAAGGGTATTTGTACTGGAAGGATGAGAGGAGTTATGCTTGGAGGGGGAATTTGAATAGGGGATTTGTGCTGGGAGGGGGAATTGGGGGGGGGGATTTCTATTAGAAGGGAATTTTTTTGAGGGGGTGCATATTTTTGCTGAAAGGGTAACATGTAGGACAATATTGCTTGCGGGGGGGGGATTTTGCAGTCCCCTGACCCCTACACTATACGTTAAACAACCCTGCACTCTTTTTATTTTGTTCTCCTGACCCTACTGTGCATTACGCACTCCTGTTCCCATGCATTGTGTGCATCACGTTACTGACTTCAGCACTCTCGACCCCTACACCCTGGGTTATGTATTCCTAAATCCGACACTGACTTTAGCATTCTGTACATTACATATGCACCTTTGTCTGTGTAGACAAAATGCTTTCACTGGGCCCTTGATAAAATATATTGGCCTTCTGGGTCTCAAATCATGTGCAAAAGAGTAAAAAGTGTGTTCTTTAAAAAGCAAATTGCACCCCCTATATTTTTTTTCAGGAGCATTAGCTAGATAGAACATAGGGTACTGCTGGTGTATAAAGGAAACAAATGGCCTAGTCCAGTACACAGGAACTCCCAATGCTCAGGTCCAGTATCGATATTTTGGTAAGTGGGACACTAAAAGTAAAATAAGATTGCAAGAGAAGACTAAAAACAGTATAACACAACATATACAGTATACAACTCCTTAAGAGGGGGAATACCCACCTCCGCAGCAATAGTCCATGGTGTCTAGGTGGGAGTGCATGGCAACCTTTGCCAGCCCATATTAAAAATGAGAGTTAAAGTTGAACGTTAGGCAAAACTTTTTTATACATTTTGGTAAGGGAGGGTTATAACCCCTGTCATATTTTTTTTCATCACCTGTGTCCCATTGCAGAGATTTCCCTTCACTTCCTGGAAGATTTCCCCTTTATTACTTTCTGGGGACAATCCACAATTTGGTATTTTCTATTACTTTTACTTTCAATGATAATGGTAAACAGGACAAATAGAGAGGGTGAATCTCAGTAAAGTGATTGTAAAGGTTAGTTTTTCTTTTTAACCACTTTTGAAGATATTTCCCCTTAATGACCAGGCAATTTTTTGCAATTTGACACTGCATTATTTTAACCGACAATTGCACTGTCATGCGATGCTGTACCCAAAAAAAATTGATCTCCTTTTTTCCCCACAAATAGAGCTTTCTTTTGGTGGTATTTGATCATCTCTGTGATTTTTATTTTTTGCGCTATAAACAAAAAAGGGTGACAATTCTGAAAAAAAAAAAAAAAATCTGCTATATAACATTCCCATTAAAAGAAAAATGTAAAAATCAAATGTTTTCATTATTTTAGGCCAATTTGTTTTCTGCTACATATTTTTTGGTAGTCACAATAAACATATTTTGATTGGTTTGCGCAAAAGTTATCGCGTCTACAAACTAGAGGAAAGATTTATGTCATTTTTATTTATTTTTTTACTAGTAATGGCGGCGATCAGCGATTTTTAGCGGGACTGCGACATTGCGGCGGACAGATTGGACCCCTAACTGACATTTTTGACACTTTTGGGGGGACCAGTGACATTACTGCAGTAATCAGTGCTACAAATATGCACTGTTACTGTACAAATGACACTGGCAGGGAAGGGTTAAATGTGAGCCTAGGGCGTGTTTTATAACTGTGAGGGGGGTGGGCTTGTGAAATGAACACAGAGACCTGTGTTCCTAAATAGGAGGAACACAGGAGCTCTTTGTTGATAGCTGAGAGAACAATGGTCTGCTGTGTTTACAACAACAGACCGCCGTTCTCTCCTTACAGGAAGTGATCGCAGGTGCCCGGCGGCAATCGTGGCCACTGTCCCCATGGATTGGATTCCCTTCTTGAAAGTGGGCACATGTCCCCGGTGGTGTGTGCGCCCCCAGGATCGCTCCCCCGAACCTCCATACAGGTATGGCGATTCGTGGGAACCTGCCGACCTGCCACCATATAACTGCGGGGGCTGGTCGGCAAGTGGTTAAATAACAAACATGTTATACTTACAGAGCACAGAGCAGCCCAGATCCTCCTTTTTTGGGGTGCACCGACGTCGATCCTGGCTACTCCTCTTCTTTGAGTATCCCCACAGAATCCTGCTTTCCATGGGGGCACTTGTGCGGGCACGCTCCCGAGTCCTGCTGCTGCATCCATTGACACAGACAGCAGGATTCAACCCCATCCCCCCACCCCGTGTCACTGGATTTGATTGACAGCAGTGGGAGCCAATGGCTCCCGCTGCTGTCAATCTATCTAATAAGGACCCGAAACAGCGGCTGGAGCTGCTGAGCTCGTGCTTGTCACTGGAACTATCCGGTTCAGGTAACAAAAAGGTGGGTCTGGGGGGCAGGGGAAGTAGAAAAGGTTTTTCACCTAAATGCATAGAATACATTAAGGTAAAAATCAATGAGGCTTTACAACTCCTTTAATAGAGGCACAAACAGCAGTAAAAACTGACGGGCATTGTAATCCCTCTCCACTCTATCAAAAACTAAAAAAAGTGGGTTTTGCCTTTAGTTATACTTTATGCGCCTGTGTGTTGACAATATGCAGTATTCTTCTAAGAAACCCAAAAACGAATTCCCTAAACTTGCCCTGCCTCCTTCAAAAAAAGTAAGCTGAACGAATCGCAGTACAGAGCCAAGGGAAAGCAGTATCCTATAATTAAAGATAACTAATGTTGTTGTTCAGTCATTTAGTCGTGTCCAACTTTTCGTGAACTCATGAACCATAGGCTTTTCTGTCCTCTTTATGGAGAGATTTGGGGTCTTTTGGACCCCAAATCTCTCCTCTGGGCCCCCATGCAGCTGATCAAACCGAGATTGGTCAGATTGGCTGCTTCTCTGGCCGCTGCTGGCTAATTAAACAGAGGGGCGGAACTGGAAGCTATGAATACTCATCACTCCAGGGTACAGAGAGAGGGGAACAACGTCAGCTCCTCTCTCTGTCCCAGGCAGCCATTGCCACCAGCCGCATCGCTCCCAGCCTCCGCAATGGGATGGGAGAGCCCGGGAGAGGCGGTGGTGGGAGGGGAGTGGCTAATTAGCCACTCGGATCACTTCTGCCTGAAAGGGGATTGCTGGCTGCAAACAATGGTACCGGGATAATGCCTATAGGTGCAGGCATCATCCCGGTATAACCACTGAAACCCAAGGATAAACGCCTACGTCCTTGGCTGGGAAGAGGTTAACTTTATGTTCATTGTTTCAATGATGCTATCTATCCATCTTGTTTTAGTTTGTGCTTTTTTCCTTCTATGCATCCAGACCTTTCCAGCATCAAAAAAAAAAAAAAAATTGCGGTGCAGGGGTCGGTGCAGGGTGAGAAGACTTCATTATAAAGAACAGATGGGCATAGGATACCCCAGCTTCAGATTATGCCCAGTGGGAAGGGTGAAACGCGCCAAGCAGGAGACTAACATCTGACATAATTTCCGGTGGTTGGAACGCTGAATCTTACTTGTAAGTGTATTATTATACTATTTTAATAAAATAAGCAGTTTTACACTATGAGGATCTCTTTCCATGAAACTTACTATTGGGAGTCACAAGGAGAAAGTATCATTCCATCGAGCATATAGGATTTATTGGCACATGATATACACCCAGCTCAACTAGGAAGAACATAAAGAATCCACATATTATCCATAGTGCTTTTTCAACACTGGATACCATTTTTCTTATTGTTCTGGTGAGTGGGGACACGAAAGGGGAGCAGTGAGTGAATCACTTTTTTGGATTTCAAGCACTGGCAATCTGATGCACAAAAGGACTTTATGTATTATACATTTTGAGATATCAGGAGTTTTGCACCATGCACTTTATTTATTTATTTATTTATTCTGTATATGATTGCATAGCACTTTATTGTTGACATATATGTAGTTTAGCAGTGCTGATACCTTGCTTATCTATCTTTAAAGGAACACACCTTTGTCATGAGCAGCAGCTTATCATTAGTTGTCACACTATATTGTTTCACTCCAAAGTGCGAGTGTATTCACATTTTTTAAATCTGCAGCATTGTCATTTTTTGTAAAATGTAATCCAATATGGCTATCCAGAAGCGTTCGGTACACAGATGGTGTACAGAACTCCTCCCAGAAATGTAATTTCCTGCTTGTGTGATTGGCTTACTGATTTTCCCAGAAATCTGCACTAAGATACAAGTCAGATTTTGAGCATCCCCTGCAACAAAATTTAAATTTTAGGTGTGATTCTCTCAAAGGGAAATCAAATCTAAAGGGATGCAGACCCTGTAACTTTCCTTATTAGAGCCCTGCAGGTGCAGCAGCTGATTGATAATGATAAAACCACTGCCATACATACTCACAGTGCACATGGACACAGACAAACAAACAGCAATGTCCTCAGAATAACAAAAGGTAGGAAGCTGCAACAAAGTTTGTTAAAATCCCTGTAATGCTGAGTTACTCTCTAACCATGTTACATTGCCTTTCCTAATATCCCTGGTCCTGCTAAATATATTCTTTAACTTTCTGGTCTCTGGGACACCTTACATCTGATTGCTCACTTGACCTGAACTTGCAAGAATGCCAGCTTTCCTTAATCTTGGCTGTATTGTGGACAATGTCTCTGATCAGCCTTTTCACTTAAATGCTCAGTTTTAGACATGTGCGGTTAGTTTCGTTCCAAATAAATATTTGGACACATTTTTCGTTATTTGGAGATTCAGATATATCTGAATCCCTGAATTCCAGTACAAACTAATTTTACTGAGTTCTGGGCATAACAAAACAAAATTAGTCCGAATTTCCGAAATTCTAATTCAAATTCGACTAAAATTTTACATCAAATTCCATTTAAATTCAAACTGAAAACATATTGTTTACATCAAAGACTGTGTGTTATTAGTGTACCATTTTGAAAAAATGCTGTTTTTGATAAGCCAAAGGTGATTTAAAGAATCATTGTAATCATTTGATGAAGATTTTTTTTTTGTTCGTTCACTTTGCAAGTGTAAAATTGATAAAAACAAACCAGTAAAATATAAATATTTAAAAGCATTTGAACTTGACATTATTTTTTCTCAGCTAAAACTTCTGCACAGTATTGTACATAGTAAAATGTGAAAAGTAAGATACAACTTTTATTAATTACAATACTTTGCATATTTTGAAAAAATTTATTATTATTACAAACAAGATCAATGTGTATAAATAACAATCAGATGCATTTGAATTGGTAAAAAAAGTAAAAAATTTGAAATTTTTTTGCTTCGAACGTTTTGAATCAAAAAAAATCTGTAAATTTGAAGAAAATTTTAAAAATACATAGAACGAATTCTGAATACAAATCCCAAATACGAATTGAATGAATCCACCAAATTTAGCAAAACTAAATAACTAGATTAACAAATCTAAACCAAACATAAAAGGTTTTCGTCATGCCTCTACCCTCGGCAATATCTTTTGGCTACTCACCTCAAAAATGTTACAGTTCTTAGCTTGCCGTCATCGGGAAACAGCCCCCTGTTAAGACCAGATAACCCAACATTTACATTCTGGGGCACCTGAGCACCAGCACATGCATATAAAGTGTCCTAAAAAGTTAGCTGTTAAAGATGAAGGGTGGCAACAGTCAGGGTCATCAGATCCTTACTGAGACTATAGGGGTCATCAGATCCTTACAGCCACCCAATGCTTACCATCATACAAGAAAAATCCCTGTAAACCTTGTTATTTTCTACAGCAATGCAACTAAGCCCACGTTCACATTGGGACAATTTGACATGCCGCATGTCAAATTGGAGCCTTTTGCTGGCAATGGCACCGTCCGAAGCGTGGCGCTGCATGGATTCCCAAAAGAAGATTCTGCACTACTTTTGGCGACTTCGGGGAGGGGCGATTTCAATAGACATATGTGCAGGAACTGTCAAATTGCCCTCAAAGTTGGACTGAAAATGCTGGTTTGAAATTGTGCGAGTTCAGCTAAACTCACACGATTTCAAGCCCGCCCTCAGTGTAAACCCAGGCTTACTCAGACATGTCTAGCAATACTGTAAGTACGTTTCACCGGTAAGCATTACTAAGTATAGGCTGCATATGACAGAAGTAATTGGTTTCAGCTGCAGTTATTTCAAACACAATAAAACATTTCAGTACAGGCAATTCAGCAAAATAGCTACTGTATTGAAAGAAAAAGCATGCAAGGCAGAGTTTGGTAGTGGATAAAAAAAAAAGAACTTTTATGATAACTTTTGTTGTTTATAACAAAATTTATATATGGCTGGCCCTATACTATATCTAAGGAAAAATATACCTTTGCATACATTGGAGCTGAGCTGATGAAGATTTTACTAAATACAGTATGTCAAAGACAGAAGTTTGACTGCAGCACTATAACAAAGCACTGCTTAGCCTGTCCTTTGCAGACCATTTCAGAAGGTACAATGAAAAAAACTGGGACAGAAGGTGAGCAACAAATTTTGTGCCAGATTACTACATAATCATTCTGAAGGAAAACACAGCCTACATGAAAGCAAAGCTGAAATACATAGCACTGTGAGATCCTAAGCATCTGTGAAATGGTAAACAGCATATGCAATGTTAGTTAAGACTCTATAGAAGTAAGAACTTGGAATATTCAGTAGATATCTATATTCAGGTATTTGTTTTTATTCTAAAGCTATGGTTATACAGGTGCATCTCATAAAATTAGAATATCATCAAAAAGTTAATTTATTTCAGTAATTTAATTCAAAAAGTGAAACTCATATATTTTAAATAGATGGATTACACACAGAGTGATATATTCCAAACTTTTTTTTTATTTTGATGATTATGGCTTACAGCTAGTGAAAACCCAAAACTCAGTATCTCAGAAAATTAGAATATTACATCAGACCAATTAAAAAAAAAAAAGGATTTTTAATACAGTAAAGTTGGTTTAATGAAAAGTATGTCCATGTACAGTATAGTATGTACTATACCAATACTTGGTTGGGGCTCCTTTTTTACATTAATTACTGCATCAATGTGGTGTGCCATGAAGGCGATCAGCCTGTGGCACTGCTGAGGTGTTATGGAAGCCCAGGTTGCTTTGATAGCGGCTTTTGGCTCCTCTGCATTGTTGGGTCTGGTGTCTCTCATCTTCCTCTTGACAATACCCCACAGATTCTCTATGGGGTTTAGATCAGGCAAGTTTTCTGGCCAATCAAGCACAGTGATACCATGATCATGAAACCAGATATTGGTACTTTTGGCAGTGTGGGCAGGTGCCAAATCTTGCTGGAAAATTAAATCAGCATCTTCATAATGCTGGTCAGCAGAAGGAAGCATGAAGTGCTCTAGACTTTCATAGAGGGCTGCCCTGACTTTTGACTTAATAAAACACAGTGGTCCAACACCAGAAGATAGCATAGCTCCCCAAATCAGCACTGACTGTGGAAACTTCACACTGGACCTCATGCAACTTGGATTCTGTGCCTCTCCACTCTTCCTCCAGACTCTGAAACCTTGATTTCCAAATGAAATGCAACATTTTCCACAGTCTGTAATGATTTGGGGAGCCATGTTATCTGCTGGTGTTGGTCCACTGTTATATCAAGTCTAAAGTCAGCGCAGCCCTTTACCAGGAAATTATAGAGCACTTTATGCTTCCCTCTGCTGATGAGCTTCATGGAGATGCTGATTTAATTTTCCAGCAGGATTTGGCACCTATCCATACTGCCAAATGTACCAATACCTGGTTTAACCACTTCAGCTCCAGAAGATTTTATCCCCTAATGACCAGGCCATTCTTTGCGATATGGCACTGTGCTGCCTTTTGTATCCCCCCCCCCCCCCCACACACAAATAGAGCTTTCTTTTGGTGGTATTTGATCACCTCTGTGGTTTTTATTTCTTAACTTCTGCTATAAAACATACCCAATAAAAAAAACTTTAAAAATCAAATGTTTTAATCAATTTAGGCCAATATGCATTCTACTACATACTTTCGGTTAAAAAAATCCTGATAAGCGTATATTGATTGGTTTGTGCAAAAGTTAAAGCGTCTACAAACTATGGCATACATTTATAGACTTTTTATTTTTTTTTATTGTTTTTACTCGTAATAGTGGTGATCATCGATTTTTAGCGGGACTGCGACATTGCGGCGGAGAAATCTGACACTAAGTGACACTTTTTGGGGGCCAGTGACACCAACACAGTGATCAGTACTAAAAAAAAAATGCACTGTTACTATATAAATGACACTGGCAGGGAAGGGGTTAACACAAGAGGTTAAGTGTGCTCCTAGAGAGTTCTTTCTAACTGTGGGGAGAGTGGATGCACTAGAGGAAAAGAGAGATCTGTGTTTTCAGCTTAGCTGAAACACAAGATCTCTCTCTTCATCTGTGACAGAACGGCGGTCTGCCTTGTTTACATAGGCAGACTGCCGTTCTGTCATTTCATTGAACGATCAGCGGATCCCAGCGGCCATTGCAGCTGCCGGACCCACTGATTAGCTCCCATGCACTACCATGCACTACCACCAACATATCGTGCACAAAATCATATACATGTGCATGATTTTGCGCAGCCGGGCTGCCCTGCTGCAGTATATATGTGGCAGGCGGTCTGGAAGTGGTGAAAAATCATAGTATTACTGTGCTTGATTGACCAGCAAACTCACCTGACCTAAACCCCATAGAACAATCTGTGGGGTATTGTCAAGAGGAAGATAAGAGACACCAGACCCAACAATGCAGATGAGCTATCAAAGCAACCTGGGCTTCCATAACACCCCTAAGCAGTGCCACAGGCTGATCGCCTCAATGGCATGCCCCATTGATGCAGTACTTCATGCAAAAGGAGCCCTGATCAAGTATTGAGTGCATACTATACTGTACATGGACATGCTTTTCAGTGAGCCAACATTTATTTTTCATTGGTCTTATGTAATATTTTCTAAGATGCTGAATTTTGGGTTTTCACTAGCTGTAAGCAATAATCATAAAAATTAAAAGAAAGAAATGCTTGAAATATATCACTCTATATAAAATACGAGTTTCACTTTTTCAATTGAATTACTGAAAAAAATTAACTTTTTGATGATATTCTAATTTTATGAGATGCAGCTGTATATCTGAGTTTTTGGATGGATCTGGTCAATCACATAATAATTTTTCAAAATGTCCAAGAAGCATCACAGAGATCAACTGCCAGGATTCCACTCTAGCCTTATCAGAAATACAGGTATGTGTCTTCATATTAAACCTCAACTCTATCCAAAGCTTTTTGTTTTTGACAGAGTGGGGAATGCATAAAGCCCCTGTCAAGTTTTTAGAATGATCTGGGTGCCTACTAATGAGACTTCCTCTTTTTTTTTTGCTGGTGACTACAACTCCCCTTATTTCATTTCTTGCTGTCACAGTGACAGTAATTAAAATAAAAACTCCTCAATGGGGTTATGGACAGCATTATACATATGAAAGAAGTATTCTCTCTTTCTAGGGCCAGACTTACATTTTAGGCGCTTAAAGCTCCGCTTATCTGCCCCCCCCCATCTGGTGCCACATTTGACACCTTTTGGGGGGAGTGGGTACCTGGTTTTGACAGGTACCTGCTCCCACTTCCGGGTGATCTCGCTGTGGTCCCCATCCTCCTTCCCCCACCGCTGGGCTATTCACGAAGCGCAGTGCACTTGATGCATGCGCAGTAGGGAACTGGCTATGAAGCCACAAGGCTTCACTGCCGGGTTCCCTTACAAGCAATGGCGGCGGAAGCCCCCGAGAGCCGATGGAAAAATCAGCGGGGGGTGAAGACACCACTGGATTCTTGGACAGGAAAGTGTCCTAATATTAAAAGTCAGCAGCTGCAGTATTTGTAGCTGCTGACTTTTAATTTCTTCTAAAAGAGCCTGGAACTCCTCTTTAACTACCTCAATACTGGGCACTTAAACCCCCTTCCTTCCCAGACCAATTTTCAGCTTTTAGCGCTGTTGCATTTTGAATGACAATTGCGCGGTCATGCAACACTGTACCTAAACCAAATTTGTGTCATTTTTTCCCCACAAATAGAGCTTTCTTTTGGTGGTATTTGATCACCACCAGGTTTTTTCTTTTTTGGTGCACAAATAAAAAAAGACCGAAAAGTTTGAAAAAAAAAAAAAGTTTTTTTGTTTAGGTTATAAAATTTTGTAAATAGATAATTTTTTTCCTGCACTGATGAGCAGTGATGACGCCGCACTGACAGGCACTGATGAGGAGACACTGATGGGGTGGCACTGATGGGGTGGCACTGATGGGGTGGCACTGATATGCAGCACTGATGGGCACTGATAGGTAGCCCTGATATGCAGCACTGATGGGCACTGATATGTGGCACTGAGAGATAGCACTGATATGCAGCATTGGTGGGCACTGATAGGCAGCGCTGATGGGCACTGATAGGCAGTACTGATGGGCACTGATCGGCGGCACTGATGGGCACTGATAGGCGGCACTGATGGGCACTAATGGGTGGCACTGATGGGCAGCACTGATCGGCACTGATGGGGGGCACTGATGGGCACTGATAGGCAGCACTGGTGGGCAATAATGGGCACTGGTGGGCAGCACTGATAGATGGCAATAACGGGCACTGGTGGGCAGCAATGATAGATGGCATTGGTGGGCAGCACTGATAGGGGGGCACCACTGGCAGGCTCTCTGAGCCCTGTTTGCCATCCCTGGTGGCCATGGTGGGCATCCCTGGTGGTCATGGGTGGGCATCCCTGGTGGCTCTAGTGGCATCCCCTCCCCCCAGGGCTGCACTGGTAATCAATCATCTGATTACCAGCACAGACCCCCCCTGTGATCAGTGAGTAATTAGAAATACTCACTGATCACCCCGGCTGCAGAATCGATCCTCTGATCTTCTCCTCACTGACAGGATCTGTCAGGAGGAGAAGAGATCGAAGCCGTTACAACGGCTGTATTGACATTACATGACGGCTGTGATTGGTCACAGCTGTCATGTGATCAGGAGGGCCAATCACAGGGCCCTCCTGCCGAGGCTTGTTGCTCTGTGTCCTAGGGACACAGGCACATCGAGATCGCGCCGCTGCGCGTGCCCGCGGCGGCGCGATCTCTCTCCTTCTGAAGGACGTTCCGGAACGTCCATTCAGAAGGACGAGACTCCCACCCGGCCGTATATGTGCTATGGCCCGGGTGGGAGGTGGTTAAAGACAATCTGGCACTTTAATCCCTATCCATTACTGTGCTGACTTTTTACCTCAGGGTCTGCTCTTCGCCATACCTTTATTGCTGTTTCCCCTTATTCCTTTAGTATCCTTTATGTATCATGCCAGCCATTGCCATTTTGCTTCCCCTCTCCACCACACTTTCAAATTTCTTATGTCATGGCACTGTGAAATTTATCAATAAATTTGCCCCAGCATTTCTGATCTATATGACACAATATAAAACATGTAAAACATGAAGCATATGTGTGTCATCCTGTATATGCATGCATAGAATTCCATTAGATAAGCAGAATAAGGTACCTAACTAAACAGTAAGTACTTGTTAGGTATATGGGGATAAAAGGTATGTCTTAGCTCTTCATTCTGAATAAGCTCACTAGATTTGGATGTCTTCAAGATAGCGGTGTCCCTGCAGTCCACATAACCATTAATTTGTAATAACTATTTCATTTCTTTGCAAAATGATCCAAACTCTGGTCTGCCCCTTTTGCCATTCATGATATGTATCCACCTCCTTTTCTATCAATAGCTCTCTTTGATGGTACAGAACCTGATGCTCATGTTTTACAGTTTGTGCTGACCACTGCTTAAGATAACAGGCAGGTGCACACAGTAGTGACAAAACCATTGCACACCAGGTACACTCGCTGAAAAGTGATACTGGTTGTGCTGGAAGCAAGCTCCCCAATGACAACAGTGCCCATAGCCACATTTCTCGTGTGCCTAATAGAAAATCCAGCATTCATTCTTACAGTCTATACAAAACTAAACATAAGCAATGTTGGTTTTCTTTGTAAATCATTATAGGGAGTTAGCAAAAAGAAGATGATAGAGTGTGATGTGTTTTAAGAGACTTGATCAGATTTTATTTTTCTATTTGGTAAACCAAGTACCAAATGGACCATTTTTTAGTTGATTTAAAGTGTCTTTAAAGCAAAACTCTACTTGTTTTGAGGAAAAAAATAATTCGCCTCTGGGTGATCTCTGTACATTGCAGGGATTTTAACAACCTTTGTAGCAGATTCCTACCTTTTGTTATTCTGAAGAAATCACTGATTGTTCCTTTGTGCCTCAGTGCTGAGTGAGTCTAATGGGATGGTTTCATAATTATCTATCAGTTGTGCACCTGCAAGCCTCTAAAGCTGCTGGGCCTGCATCCCTTTGGATGTGTTCCTATTGGGAGAATCTCACCAAAAATGACATTTTTTTTGCAGGTGATGCCTGAAATATGACTTGTATCTTAGTGCAGACTTCTTGGAAAATCAGTAAGCCAATCACACAAGCAAAAAATTATGTTTCTGGAGGACGTTCTGTACAAATTTTGTGCACAGAACACCTCTAGGTAGCCACATTGCATTGCATTTTCAGAAAATTACAGAGCTGCAGATTGAAAAGGAAAGGTATTTTTTTAATAACATTCAATAACAATATGACTTCTGTCGCAATGGTATATGCTATATTATTTTTTCTTTATTTGCTATTTGTTTTTTCCCATGAAAATGGAGTTACAATTTAAAGCATTTGTTGTTGTTGTTCTGAACTGAGTAGGGAAGAATTAAAACCCCTTTTTGGTTTTTATTGCAGTCTCTGTGTCAGCGATTTACACTCTCTATATGTCCGGGTGATCATTGCCAATAGGACTGAAATTGAGGAAACATCTAAGATACTGAGCTGTCATCACGACAGGAAATCTTATTTTTTTTTTTTGTTTCTCAAAATTTTCATTGGAGTTTTCAGAAAGAACAAAAGAAGGAAGGTGAGCAATAGTTACCACACCTTGTTGTACAGAATATAAGTTTGCATGAGTGAGTGCAAGTGACAAAACAATAAAAATTGGTAGATGTGAAAAAAACAAAAAACAAATGTATTTGGTTTTGAGGGCTAAATGTAAGTTAGGAAGCATTATCTCTCATCCCCAGGCACTCCATATGGGAGTAAGCTGTCCCGAAGGGGAAAGGGAATATAATACAACCAACTTTTAATTCCAATTGTTTCGCTCTATTAAACAATTATGTTTGAAGGTATAAGATGTAATATAAGAAAACAATGACCAGAGTAAGAACTAAAGGCGAATTAGAAACAATAGAACAGCCAGTATAAGGAAGCTATAGGAGTAATATATCCTTAAGAAGGTTATAGGTTTTTCATTTGTCCTAGGGGTATAGCTCCAGAAATCTGGTGAACTATTGTTTATGTAACATTTCAAAACTGTAATGGATCAGTGTGATGAGTAGACAAGTACATCAAGTTTAACAACATTGTGAATCTAGCCTGGTAGCAAGTTCAAAGATAGGGATGGTTGGTAAAACGTTAACCAACTGAAAGAGGAAAGGTAGCGTAAATAGAGAAGAAAGCAGAATTAAAAGGTTGGAGTAGGAAATGAGACTGGGGGAGAGGATAAGGGGTTGTGTGGGACCCCACGTTTTCTAGATTGCATCGTTTAGACTGGATGGGGGATATGCTGAAGAGGATACCTCTTATGGGAGCAAGAGAGACTCATCAAAATTGGGTGGAAGAAAGTGTGTCACCCAAGGAGACCAGAGGGCTTCATATTTGGAAACTCTATTTAAGATGAGCGCTTCAATTTTTGCATGGATCATTGCTTGTGTGACTTTGTTTCTGACTGCAAGGACACTGAGATTAGGGGTCTTCCATGATTTAGCAACAATTTGTTTGGCCGCCATTGTGATCTGCAAGAGAAGTTTAAACTGACGTTGGGAAAAGTTTGGCAGTTTGAGATTTAGAAGTGCTATTAGTGGGTTGGGTGCTAAAACTGTATCAAAGAGGGTGGAGAGCATGTTGAACAGGTCAAACCAAAAGATTTGTATGACTGGGCATGTCCATCATATATGGCGAAAGTTCCCCTGTGCGGTCCAGCCTCTAAAGCAAGTGGAGGGGTATTGAGGAATATGTTTGGCAATCCTTGCTGGAACCACGTACCAGAGGGTCAGGACTTTGTAATTAGTTTTGAGTGCTACAATGTTTTCAGATGAGGATCTTGTAGCCATCCAAATGTGGTTCCAATCTGCACCTTCTAAAGTTATATCTAGGTCTTTTTCCCATCTGGAGATGTAGGAGGGGAAAGAAGAGGTTCTTGTGTTAAGTAGATGAGTGTTGAGGCCGTAGATTAGGCCTCTTCTATGTGGTTTGTTTTTACAGGTTTGTTCAAAAAGGACATACAGGGAGTAAGTGAGTCTTTAGGGATTAGAGGTGTAAAGAAATGTTTGATTTGGAGGTATCAGAAGATTTCGGAAGTTGGGATATCATTAGATTCCCTGAGAGTTGAGAGGGGTTTTATACAATTGGGGGTTGTGAATTTGTAAGCTCTAATGAGATTAGAGGTGGACCATTTTTGAAAAGAGGATGGTGAGGTCCAGGCAGGGTTAAAGGAAGGATTGTGTAGGAAAAAGAGAGCATGGGGTTATGATTAGATTGGAGTAAGTGCTTGTGTTTAAGGTGATACCAAAGAGAGAGTAAGTGATGTGTGATCAGATTACGTATCGTACGGCGATCAGAGGGATGGAGCCAGAGGAGGTTAGCGACAAAGAGGGGGTCACATTCAACTGATTCTTAAGCTACCAAGAGAGGTATTTCAAAAGTGAAATGGTACTTAGGTAGCTGGGCTAGTTGGGCGGAGTAATAGTAATTTGTAAATTGTGGAAGGCCTAGGCCTCCTCTAATCTTCGGTAAGTAGATGGTGGAGTGTGGAATTCTGGGTTTATTATCATACCAGATGAAGGAAGATATTTTTCTATGTAATAGGTGGAGGTAGTAAGCTGGGACTGTAATGAGTAGAACTCAGAATAAGTGTAATATTTCAGGGAGAATCGTCATTTTGACTACAGTTATTCTGCCCACCCAGGCTAGCAGAAGGGGAGACCATTTGGTAAGGAGATTGGTGAGGTGGGAAAGCATCAGGGGGTAATTGGCTTTGTAGCGGTCTGACAGGTTAACTCTGAGCTTGATTCCTAAATATGTGATATCACGGGTGGACCATGGGAAAGGGAGGGAAGTTTTTAGATGAGTCAGGTCAGTTGAGGGGATAGAGATGTTTAGGGCGCTGGACTTAGTCGGGTTAACTTTTATGCCTGATATTTGACCAAAATCTTCTAGGAGTTTAGGGAGGTTGGGTGCAGAGGTCAGAGGAGGTGACATACATAGGAGGACATCATCTGCAAACATAGTTTGCAGATGATGTCCACCTAGTTTCAACCCTTTAATATTAGAGTTATTGTGAATCAGCTGAGCTAGGGGTTCTATGGCTAGGGCAAAAGGGATCAGTGAGAAACCTGTTGTGTGCCTCTCTTGATCATAAAGGACTCCGACTTATGACTCATATAACAAACAAAAGCCTTGGGGTAAGCATATAATGCAGAGATCCAAGAAAGGAAATGAGGACCAAATCCCCATTTTCTTAGTATGAATTGCAGGTAAGGCCAGGAAACCATGTCAAAGGCCTTTTTAATGTCCAAAGACAAGAGGCGTAAGGAAATTTTGCATTTGCAGGCCAAATGATTCAAGAGAATGGCATAGCAGATATTGTCCCCTGCTTGCCTAACTGGAATAAAACTTACTTGATCTTTGTGTTTTAGGGAGCCAATGATATGGTTAAGTCTAACAGCTAGAATTTTGGCAAAAAGCTTGATATCTAGGTTGAGGAGGAATATGGGTCGATAGTTGGACCAAGAACAGTCATCTGTCTGAGGTTTTGGGAGCATAGAGATGGCATCTGTCAGTGTTTTGGAATGGAATGTGTGACCAGCTAGAATGGTGGTAAAGGCATTGGCTAGTATCGGGGCTAAGAGAACTGCAGATCATTTAAAGTATGCGGTTGAGAACCTGTCATGGCCTAGGCATTTATGGGTTTTTAGAGATTTTATGGCCAGAAGTATTTCTTTAGTTTTAATTGTGTAGTGATACAGTGTCACCACAAGATGGCCCTTGTGGACACTTTAAGTATATGTGCCACGTCCCAATTAATCAAATATGGAAAAAATAGCTATTGCTACAGGAGTGGACTTTTTCGGCACAGTAATTGACACTAATGTCATAAAAAATTAATATTTATTGGTAATTCATTAAAAAAGTTTATAGGTATACATACATCACAATAGTACACATAAATGCATTGTAATCAAGCTAAAAACAGATCATAACACTACAATCATGATAGTGTGGATATCCCTCAATCACCGCTAAAGTTAATGATAATCCTATGAGAACCTGAAACTTAATTATGGATCATGGTAAATGCAGGTATATATCCGGTGTTGAGGGAGCCACTGTAGTATGGATTTCCTCTACATGTTTCGCGTTCAATCTAACGCTTCTTCAGGAGGATGTGATAAATAAAAAAGTTTCTTATAAGATCTGAAGGAAACAGAGGAGAAGTGCATGAGTACCATACAACATATCCTAAGCGTATACAATCCATCATCGGGCGTAACTAAAAGACCCATCTATTCGTATTCCTTCAATATTACTAGGTATGTTGTGACGATATATGGAAAGAGATTTTATTTGCTTACCAATGTCTGGTATATGAATCCCAATGACAACAGGTCAAGATATAGACTCAAATTAGACCATTTGTATTTGCAGTGCTGAATGAATGGACATCCAGAGCTATAAGTAGATAGAGGTGGGAGGGCATTTAGAAAAAAGTATATTCTTTGTCTTTTACAATTCCAGTAAGCAAGAAATTTGTTATATTTATGCACCGTCTATAAAATAGACAATCCAATAAAATAGTAATATGTTGATCAGATTGTATCAGAACAAAGGATACATAAGAAACACAACACTATTCTCTGCTTTCTTACCTATAATATGCTCTTTGATTAGGGACGTTTATTCACATGGAGAGTAGTCAGTTTATGCCAGCAATTTTGTATAATTCAGCAACTTGGACACTGGATAGTATATATTTGTCCTGTTCTATAAGAGAGATATGCAATGTACTATATATATGAGATGTATACATAGCGACGCCCAACAATAGGGCACCGCTATACAATAATGAAAGTTATGTATATTTTTTCATGTATATATATAGGCATAGTTAGCACATGTATATTCAATTCAAATACCTGTCCAGTGTGGAATGTAATTACTCCCCCAGCCCTTGGAACATAGGACAATGTTTGAACGTTCAATGAAAATACCAGTATTTTATGCCCTTCCTAAGATCCACAAAAATCCCTCTAGACCACCAGGCAGACCAATAGTATCTGGCATAGGATCTATCACTGAAAACTCTATTCGTTATGTGGACTTTTTTCTTACTCCACACGTTACAGGACTACCGTCTTATGTCCAAGACACATTGGACCTTTTGAAACAAGTGGAGGGCCTCTACATCCCACCGGAAGCCATTTTGGTGACCTTGGATGTAGAGTCCCTCTACTCTAGCATTCCCCATTCCAAGGGCCTTGATGTAGTGTGCAAGTTCCTAAGGGAGGAGGGTGCGGACGAACGAGATTTTAACGAGTTTCTGCTGAAACTGTTACAGTTTATACTTACCCACAATTGGTTCACATTTGCCGGCTCCCACTTCCTCCAGGTGCAGGGGGTTGCTATGGGCACTTGTTGTGCCCCGTCCTATGCGAACCTGTACCTGGGGGGGTGGGAGCGCGGCTTATGGACCGAGGACAGATACTCACAATACACGGAATCGATCCTTTGTTGGCATCGATACATCGACGACGTGTTTATGATCTGGCAGGGGTCCATTGAATCCCTCCAATCGTTTGTTTGATGTATCAATGTCAACACGTATAATCTCAAGTTCACCCTATCCTTTGATGAATCCTCCATCACCTTTGTGGATCTGCGTTTGTTTATAGGCATGGATAGATGTGTTGCCGCTGACCTTTACAGGAAGGAATCGGCGGGCAACACTCTTTTACATGCCAACAGCGCACACCCTCCGACACTAGTAAAAAGTATCCCCTACGCACAGTATATCCGTTTACGGAGAAATTGTACTCATGAAAATGATTTTAGGAAACAGGCCAACCTGCTTAAAAATAGGCTATTACGTAGAGGCTACAGCAAATCTTTGTTGCGTAGGGCCTTCAATAGGGCCTTGGAAAAGGATAGACATGCGCTTCTTTATAAACCAAAAAACCTTAAAAACAAATCAGTGACAACTAAATTCATCACAAAATTCTCCTCCCAACATGACCAACTTAGAGATATCCTCACAAAAAACTGGCATGTGCTGTTACAGGATACAACACTAGCTAGACACATAAATAAAAATCCGGAAATTGTGTTTCGGAGGACACGATCAATTCGGGACACGATTGTGTCTTCCCATCATGATCCTAAGAGGATTAAACCCCAAAAACAACCAAAAGGAATCTATAAATGTAGTCAATGTGATTTTTGTCAATGGGTATGCGAATGCCGGCGCTTCCTATTGCCCAATCAAGAGATCTTTGTACCCAATTTTTTCGCCAATTGCGAAACGATGGGAGTCGTGTACCTAATGACATGTCATTGTGGGGCCTACTACTATGGTTTCTTATGTATCTGGATGTCCATTCATTCAGCACTGCAAATACAAATGGTCTAATTTGAGTCTATATCGAGACCTGTTGTCATTGGGATTCATGTACCAGACATTGGTAAGCAAATAAAATCTCTTTCCATATATCGTCACAACATACCTAGTAATATTGAAGGAATACGAATAGATGGGTCTTTTAGTTACGCCCTATGATGGATTGTATAAACTTAGGATATGTTGTATGGTACTCATGCACTTCTCCTCTGTTTCCTTCAGATCTTATAAAAAACTTTTTTATTTATCACATCCTCCTGAAGAAGCGTTAGATTGAACATGTAGAGGAAATCCATACTACAGTGGCTCCCTCAACACCGGATATATACCTGCATTTACCATGATCCATAATTAAGTATCAGGTTCTCATAGGATTATCATTAACTTTAGCGGTGATTGAGGGATATCCACACTATCATGATTGTAATGTTATGATCTGTTTTTAGCTTGATTACAATGCATTTATGTGTACTATTGTGATGTATGTATACCTATAAACTTTTTTAATGAATTACCAATAAATATTAATTTTTTATGACATTAGTGTCAATTACTGTGCCGAAAAAAAGTCAACTCCTGTAGCAATAGCTATTTTTTCCATATTTCGTTTTAATTGGTTTCTCAAGATTTTCGCATTGTAAGGACGAAAGATAAGGTAAGGTAGTAGTTAAGAAAAGGAATTCAGCCCGGGAGAAATCAAAACTATCTTTTCCTGAGTAGAGGTTGGCAAGATGACTACTAAATACTTGAAGGATCCTAACGGGGTTGCTAGTATAGACATCCGGAGATAGTTTCAATTGGATTGGTTTAGGGGTGCTGTCAAGATGCCAGAGAGATAGGGCCAGAAATGTGCCAGGTTTGTTTGCTTTAGTGTAGTATTTGTGATGTAAGTAGCGTAGGCTCTTTTCTGCAGAGTCTATTTGGAATAGGTCAAGTTTAGCTTTTTCTAAGGCTTGGCGATAGGACATTGAGAGGATTGCCTGAAATGTTGTATGAGCAGTGGTAAAGGATGTTTCTAAACACTGTTAGGTAAGGCGTTTTTCTTTATTTTGGAAAGACGTCTGATTAATGCAGGCACCCCTCATAACTGGCTTGTGAGCTTCCCATAGTGTGAGGGGGGGGGGGTGTCAGGGGTGGAGTTAATGGATAGGTACTCCTTAAATGCTGTTTCTATCTGAAGGCAGTGTGATGGGTGAAACAAAATGTTGTCGTTGATGGTCCAAAAAAATCTTTTGTGGAGGGGATTAGGGAAGCTAGGGTGGTGATAACTGCAGTATGATCTGACCGGAAGATTGGGAGAATAGTTGAGGAGAGAGGTGGAGGTATGTACCATTCTGTTGTGAGAAAGAGGTGGTCCATCTGAGAGAATGTGTTGTGGAGGTTGGAATAGAATGTGTTTTGGCGATGTGCAGGGTTTAGTTCATGCCATGAGTCAATTAGGGAATGGCGGTGTAGGAGATGTTGAAAGTTTAGTTTTTTAGTGCTAAGGAGAGAGGATTGAGGGGACTTGTCTAGAAAAGGATACAAGACTGGTTGGAATGCCCACAAAGAAGGAGTGTGTCTCTCTTGTGGGAGTCAGATTTAAAATCTTTCAGTGAGAACATTTGTTCATATGACAAGATTTTCCTTTTTACTTCCTGTTGTGTCTGGAGACAGGAAATAAAAAAATCTTTCCAATGGGAAGCCGATAGAAAAAAAAACTTGTAAGGAATTTTAACCATTGCCTACTCCATCTGAAAAAAAAAGTTTTGACTTTAGATACATATTTATTGCCTTTCAGGTGTTACTGTATGTAATGCCTGCATTAAAGCAAATCATATATTACTTTGTAACAAAAACATAATATAAAAATATATAACACAATACATAGCTCTGGTTTAAATGTTTTCTTGAGTTTGCATTTTTATTTTAGTTTCTGAAAATAAAATAAGAACATACTGGTACACATAAAACAAATTTCCTTTTTCGCAAAAGATAATAAATCTATTTATTTATGCAGTTTTTATTGTCAAGTTAGTAAGGTCTCCGGTATGTTAGTAAGCTACAGACTTAGGTTCATGATTCTCTGTTTAAATTCTTACTGTGTATAGTAAATTGGATTCTGTGTTCTATAATAACCATTTTGTTGTTGGTGCTCCAAAAAAAAAAAAAAAAAAACCCACAGCTCCATTATCAAGCAAAATAGATTGCCCTTCAGCTTTAATGGGGGGATTTTTCTAATGGTTATTAAAATATAGAACATTGTTTTAATATTTGGTTCACATTTGGCCCCTTGGCCTCATTGCTCTGGCTTCCTGAAGGCATATTAATTCAACTGAATGCTCATTTTTTTTTTTTAACTTCCAGCATTAAATAAGAATAATTGACACAAATTGTTTAAGCACTCTAATTTTGTTGCACCAATTTTTCTATTATTATTATCATTATTCTTATTTCTACTATTATTTTTAGCCCTATTATAATTACATTTTTGCATGCCCACATGTAAAAGAAATTGTAAATTCTGTATATAACTGTATTCTATTTTGTAAGCTTTGCCTATGTATTGCACACTGCACTCACTCACTGATAATGTGTTTGTATTCTTTCAAGTCCTGATTAGAAATTAGCCTGCTTATGTTACACCCTTTGTTACTATAAAAGTATGATTGTAATATTAATGCAATATGTAAGCATATGTATAAAAACTACAACTGCGCCGAATAAACAGAACAGTTATTTGGAAATATGCTGAGTGTGTCTTTTTATATCTATTCCCTCCTGCAGTAGTTATTATTAATTTGGACTCACTAATCAAAATGAGGATAGTTTCTGATAATTAGTTGGTTGAGGTAAGTCCTTTGCATACATTTGAATTATCAGACTTCTTTGATCAGTAAGGCATTTTTGGGACAAAGGGTACCCTTTTTACTCCTCTTAATTGAACTGTATTAATTGGTGGTTATATGTAATGTTGTCATTGTCTACTGTCCATCAGAGTGTTATAAGTAAGAAAAGAAAGAATAGTGCTGATTAACAGGGTATGTGAAGCACACATCTGCTGTAATAATAGTTTAGAGATAAAAGGGTATAGGCATATGTAGAGAAGAGAAAAAGACTGGCCAGTCATTATGGGCATTAGGTTAAGTAAGGGAATGAAGGGTAGGAGACCCTCATAAAATGGCCAGCACAAAAGAAGCGCTAGAGAATATATGAACCTCAGTTATGATTCCACCTATGCTAAACCCCAAGATAAATGGTTAAAGTGGACAGGGATCCACAAAGAGTAACAGGGTTACAAAGTCCACAGGAACTAAGGATCATTCAGATTAAACAGTTAGAGAAACAGCTATCTATTTGAGTAGAATGGATAAAGGGTGACAGACAATGTAACACTAGAGGCAAAGGGAAATTTCGATGTTAAGTTATGGGAAGAATTTACGGTTAGACACCACAACTAGTAAGTTCTAAAACATGGGAAAAGCAAAAACAGAGAAATGAGAGTCAAATTGTATAGGGATAACATAATTTTTGGCCCTGTCCCAAACCGAATACTTTATATGTGGTCGGAGAAGATTGGATAAGCACTGGGGCTGCCCATCTGATCATAGGAACTTAACCACTTTACCACCAGAGGATTTTGCTGTCTTACGTCCAGGCCACTTTTTGCGATTCGGCACTGTGCGACTTTAACTAACAATTGCGCGGTCGTGCGACGCTGTACCCAAACAAAATTTATGTCCTTTTTTTCCCACAAACAGAGATTTCTTTTGGTGGTATTTGATCACCTGTGCAATTTTTACTTTTTGCGCTATAAACAAAAAAACAAGCGTAAATTTTGAAAAAATAACAATATTTTTCACGGTTTTTTATGAAATTCCCCCCCAAAAAAATGTAAAAATCGATTTTTTTTTAAATTTTTGGCCAATTTGTTTTCTGCTACATATTTTTGGTAAAAAAAAAAATCGCAATAAGTGTATTTTGATTGGTTTTCGCAAAAGTTATTGCGTTTACTAACTAAGGGAAAGATTTCTGTCATTTTTGGTGTTTTTGTAATGGCGGCGATCTGCGATTTTTTTTTTGCGGGACTGCGACATTGCGGCAGACAGATCAGACCCTTGACTGACATTTTTTACACTTTTGGGGGTACCAGTGACATTACTACAGTAATCAGTGCTATAAATATGCACTGTTACTGTAAAAATTACACTGGCAGGGAAGGGGTTAATTTTATTGGAGAGGGAGGGGTTAATGTATGCCTGGTGCTTACTGACGTGTGTGGGGGGAGGTGACTGAGTGACACAGGGACAGATCGCATGTTCAGCTATGCTGAACCCTGCAATCTGACCCTGCCTGTCACTTAGGAGAGCCGCCCGCTTTGTTTACACAAGCGGGCAGATCTCCACACTCGATTCCCCGAGGATCGGGGAAGAGCATCGGCGATCGCCGCTGCTCCTCCCCTGGCCCGACTCCCGCTGTGACTGAACACAACGGGAGCGAGCCTCCGTAGTCCTACGTCGCTGGACGATAACGAGCCACATAGCAGCAATGTGAGCAGACGTAAAGTGGTTAAGTAATTTAAGTATGGGATTACAGTACATGGGATGCAAGTGATATTAGAGAACAAAATAGGAAAAGTAATATTTAGGGAGGTAAAACTAACTTGAGCAGGGGAATTTTGAAGAGAGTTAAAAGAAAGTGAGTGAATGATATGCATGCCTTGTGTAAAAATGAGAAAAATGTTAGCGATTTTAGAGAGATAATCATGTATGTGTATGAGTTATGTCAGGGAATGCCTGAATGATTACATTATTCAGCTAAATAGATCAAATCACAGTGCCTCCAACACAAAATATATTTTATAAAAATAATTTAACTGACTTCATTAATTATTATGAGTACAGTTTAGCCAAGCAAAATTCTTTGAAATAACAAAACAGGTTGGTGTGATTATGGACTGAAGATTATGAAAATAAATGAATATTTATTTACAAAATGTCACTTTACAAACACCATTAATGGTTTGATTAATAGGCAGACACAGACATTACATTTTTGCAACAAGGTTAGGAAATTAACTGTTTACCATTAGGTATATATATATACATATATATCAATGTACAATAATGATTTTCCCCTCCTTTAGATATCCTAATTGATTGAATAAACTTTGGCAGATAATATTCTGCATTGGACTAACTTGACCCGTGAACCCCCTGTAGTCAAATTACCAGGTGAAGTTTTTCTAGGGTAATGCCAATAATAGATGATGTAGAAGTGGACACCTGCTGGTTACGTTTTGGAATTCCTGAAACATCGGAATCGGGGACGATTAGAAACTGTCCAATTGTAAACACTATTATTACTATAATCTTCCCCATCTCTCTCCAGTTTAGATCTTTTTCTTATA
Source organism: Pelophylax lessonae (assembly GCF_965119305.1). Classification (NCBI taxonomy): domain Eukaryota; kingdom Metazoa; phylum Chordata; class Amphibia; order Anura; family Ranidae; genus Pelophylax; species Pelophylax lessonae. The sequence goes on from NC_138768.1 coordinate 194,624,133, forward strand.
AACTTGCAGTTTATCCTCACATGCTTGTGAAATCTTTGTCATCTCATCCTGGCTAAGCAGTTCATTCAGCTGTGTCTCCAACTCCTATATTTGTTGTGTCAAAAAGGTAAGTTCCATTTGTGATAATTTAACTGTCAGTGTCATTAAATCAAAAGAGCATTTATTGACTAAACTTGCTAGGTAGGCGCAATATTTACTCATAATTCTCTTAGGATAATTTGTAGTCTATGATATTCAGCCAGAGTAACCTCATGTAGTTCAGAAGATGTCTGTTTTTGGGAAAGTTTATCCGGCTTACCTGTAAGTTGTGAAACTGAGTTATCCGTGAGGAAATCTCTCAATCCCACTGTAGCTGTAAAGATTTGGTTTGTATATTCATCCGTGAAGGAAAACGATCCACCTGTAGCCATCACTATACAGATTGCAGAAAGTCGGTGCACATTCACAAGGGTGTATAGCTTACAATAATGTAGATGAAGTGCAACACGGCAGGATACAAGTGCTAAGAAATCAGGCCGTCCCACTGGCCATATATAGAAAAATCCAAGAAAGGGATTGCTGCACTATAAAATGTAATAAAAAAAGTCAAATCATATCATGGAACAATCTTTGTTCTTTTTTGTAACAGTTTCGGGCTACGTAGATAACGCGCTTCCTCAGAACAGAACACATCTAACAATGAGCCAATATTGAATAGCATATATAATCAAATAAGCACCTTGAATCAATTAGTCAATCACATGCAAAGAAAACAATAACGAATATCTGAAGTGGTGAAAGCATGTAGAAAGTGATGGTTAAACAGGTGTAATCGATCTTCTCCACTCAAAAAAGATACACTGCAAGAAAAACACCTATACGTAAAATCCACTTGCATTTTAGAATCAATTGATAAATAATAGTCTCCCATTATTTAGGGATACCTATGCCAATAGGGGATGCCCTTGTAAGTTTAACAAGATTTGGTCTAAATGGTTGGCAGAGCCCTCCACGGCCTGGAGCACCCCAACACATTCAAACTCATAGGAATTTTATTTTTTGGAGGACGCTACCTAAGAGTGGATGCTGTTTTGATTTCATTGAATTGAAATATATTCGGTATGGTGTAGCTGGTATTTGACTATATGTATGGTTCTGTACTAATTTAACTTTATGTGTTTTCTTATTGATATGATATGCTCAGCATGTGTTATGTGTTGTTGTTATGTTTTTTGTTATTATATATAATAAAGAGATTTATAAAAAAAAAAATATTTAAAATTCAAATATAATCCTACCATATTTATTTATCAACCCTATTAAAGAAAATTATACAAGTCAAAATCGGAATTCAACCCATAAGGTTGTAACGTATTTAAAAGATGTATCCAATACACTTTACATTTTCTCAGGGTTACTTCCCTGTTACCCCCTCGTCTATTTCTGGGTATACCATCTATTACCATGAATTTTCTATTTCACAACTAAAATTCATGCTTGAGTATGGTTACTGTATCATATACAAATATTTCTAACAATAATGATAAAGAATCCAACACACTAAATATATAATAGGATTATAGCTTCCCTTTCAGCCCTCCCTCAAATAATATGACATTTCACCCCGGACATTTGCATTTGTAAATGTACAAGTGTATTTTCGTATATCATCATGTTTTATACCTAGAAACATTTATGCACCCTTTGAGAGTCATTTCCAACATTGTACTACCAATATCATGATTTTGATTCAATATTAAATTTTAAATGACACTTATTTCTTCTTATTTCTTATTTCTTCTGGATAAAACTGTCCTGTAACCAGCCTGTAACCAGTGTTGCAAACATGAGACTATTCCATCTTGCCCAGATGTTCTATTTCCCTTATACTCCAGGTAAACATACAATGTGTCTTCACAAAACCAATTTATGAGCCCTGGAAATCCTTGTAAACATTGGTCAGTTTCTTTTTGGTTTCAGGTGTTGTGGGAATACCAGAACCCCATTGTTCAGAAACTGCAAGGAAACTTTGACTTTAATTAACCTATCGCCAACTTGTTTGTAGACTAAATTGTTTCAATTGAGAAAAACAGAATGGCAATGGGAAAGTGAAACTTAAATTAAAATATTGGTCTCTGCTTATTTGGAACCTTTTTTTGACAGTCCAAAATAAAAATAATAATGATAAAATATATATCATTTTTGTTTTTCATAAAAAGTTCTGATAATTGGTATGCTGGGGCTTGTAGTCCTACTTCTGTTTTTCCTGTAGCTCTGTTCAGATGTGCCCCCTCCCTTTCTCATTCCCAATAAATGAATATGCTGGATGAGATATCAGTGATAAGAGTGGACCACCTAATTGTCAGTGGTTGTCACTCGTTCTCTTCCAGAGCCCTGAAGGATACAAATACACATTCTAACTAACATACTATCTATGAACAAACGAGTTGTTCGGCAGGTCAGGGGTTATTAATCCTGTCAGCAGAACAAAACGGTACACAGGCAAGCTTAATATCCATGATACTTTAGAACGGAAATTGGCTCTGCGAGCCCAGGGTCTGTAGAAACTTTGGAAAGAGAATTTGAAGAGCCAGTATTTTCCCCATAAAGTGTGATAAAGGTGGAATAAACCACAAAATGAGGTTGAAGGATTGTAAGAGGTGCATGAAAGTCAGCCAGCCCCCAGTTTGATGTACTCACCTTCCAGTCTGTCACCAACCAAATAAGACCTGTCTCTTGGTACAAAGAACAGGGGTTTAGTTGACACACATTTGCAAACGCATGTGAAAGCTGCAGAGCCACGTCACGGCACCCTGTTTAAATCTGCAGTCCTACACTCTTAATTTAGTGTCCTCACACTGGAGGCACATGGCCGCTAATGGGTGGATGGGGAACAGGTGAGAGGGAGACAGCCCAACCTCCCCCAACCCATCCCCATGCACGACTGGCTATTGTCTCAAAAAGTTCAAATAATTAGGTTAAAATATAACCATGGTGCAAACTGGAGAAGACCAGCTGAAAAGCATTACACCTCCATCCCCTTGGTGGATGCAGTATATGGATAGGAAGGGATTTTGTATATGGGGCATGGCCTGTAAAGCACACTGCCTTTGAAATCCCTTATTTCCTTTGGGACTTTATATGAGACAAGCAGGTCATGCTATTGGTCTCCATCCCTGTATACGGAAAACACTAGGGTCAAATCAAAAACTGCATCCACCAAAAACGCACGAAAATCGCACGGTGGGACTTTAGATGAGGCACCAAGCTGTAAGCAAGGCGTCTCCATCCCTGGTTGCTTTAAACATATTGGACTAGGTGGGACTTTAGATGAGACCCAAGCTGGTGTTGCCCGGCGTCTCCATCCCTATAACAAAACACAAAATGAGGTTGAAGGATTGTAAGAGGTGCATGAAAGTCAGCCAGCCCCCAGTTTGATGTACTCACCTTCCAGTCTGTCACCAACCAAATAAGACCTGTCTCTTGGTACAAAGAACAGGGGTTTAGTTGACACACATTTGCAAACGCATGTGAAAGCTGCAGAGCCACGTCACGGCACCCTGTTTAAATCTGCAGTCCTACACTCTTAATTTAGTGTCCTCACACTGGAGGCACATGGCCGCTAATGGGTGGATGGGGAACAGGTGAGAGGGAGACAGCCCAACCTCCCCCAACCCATCCCCATGCACGACTGGCTATTGTCTCAAAAAGTTCAAATAATTAGGTTAAAATATAACCATGGTGCAAACTGGAGAAGACCAGCTGAAAAGCATTACACCTCCATCCCCTTGGTGGATGCAGTATATGGATAGGAAGGGATTTTGTATATGGGGCATGGCCTGTAAAGCACACTGCCTTTGAAATCCCTTATTTCCTTTGGGACTTTATATGAGACAAGCAGGTCATGCTATTGGTCTCCATCCCTGTATACGGAAAACACTAGGGTCAAATCAAAAACTGCATCCACCAAAAACGCACGAAAATCGCACGGTGGGACTTTAGATGAGGCACCAAGCTGTAAGCAAGGCGTCTCCATCCCTGGTTGCTTTAAACATATTGGACTAGGTGGGACTTTAGATGAGACCCAAGCTGGTGTTGCCCGGCGTCTCCATCCCTATAACAAAACACAAAATGAGGTTGAAGGATTGTAAGAGGTGCATGAAAGTCAGCCAGCCCCCAGTTTGATGTACTCACCTTCCAGTCTGTCACCAACCAAATAAGACCTGTCTCTTGGTACAAAGAACAGGGGTTTAGTTGACACACATTTGCAAACGCATGTGAAAGCTGCAGAGCCACGTCACGGCACCCTGTTTAAATCTGCAGTCCTACACTCTTAATTTAGTGTCCTCACACTGGAGGCACATGGCCGCTAATGGGTGGATGGGGAACAGGTGAGAGGGAGACAGCCCAACCTCCCCCAACCCATCCCCATGCACGACTGGCTATTGTCTCAAAAAGTTCAAATAATTAGGTTAAAATATAACCATGGTGCAAACTGGAGAAGACCAGCTGAAAAGCATTACACCTCCATCCCCTTGGTGGATGCAGTATATGGATAGGAAGGGATTTTGTATATGGGGCATGGCCTGTAAAGCACACTGCCTTTGAAATCCCTTATTTCCTTTGGGACTTTATATGAGACAAGCAGGTCATGCTATTGGTCTCCATCCCTGTATACGGAAAACACTAGGGTCAAATCAAAAACTGCATCCACCAAAAACGCACGAAAATCGCACGGTGGGACTTTAGATGAGGCACCAAGCTGTAAGCAAGGCGTCTCCATCCCTGGTTGCTTTAAACATATTGGACTAGGTGGGACTTTAGATGAGACCCAAGCTGGTGTTGCCCGGCGTCTCCATCCCTATAACAAAACACAAAATGAGGTTGAAGGATTGTAAGAGGTGCATGAAAGTCAGCCAGCCCCCAGTTTGATGTACTCACCTTCCAGTCTGTCACCAACCAAATAAGACCTGTCTCTTGGTACAAAGAACAGGGGTTTAGTTGACACACATTTGCAAACGCATGTGAAAGCTGCAGAGCCACGTCACGGCACCCTGTTTAAATCTGCAGTCCTACACTCTTAATTTAGTGTCCTCACACTGGAGGCACATGGCCGCTAATGGGTGGATGGGGAACAGGTGAGAGGGAGACAGCCCAACCTCCCCCAACCCATCCCCATGCACGACTGGCTATTGTCTCAAAAAGTTCAAATAATTAGGTTAAAATATAACCATGGTGCAAACTGGAGAAGACCAGCTGAAAAGCATTACACCTCCATCCCCTTGGTGGATGCAGTATATGGATAGGAAGGGATTTTGTATATGGGGCATGGCCTGTAAAGCACACTGCCTTTGAAATCCCTTATTTCCTTTGGGACTTTATATGAGACAAGCAGGTCATGCTATTGGTCTCCATCCCTGTATACGGAAAACACTAGGGTCAAATCAAAAACTGCATCCACCAAAAACGCACGAAAATCGCACGGTGGGACTTTAGATGAGGCACCAAGCTGTAAGCAAGGCGTCTCCATCCCTGGTTGCTTTAAACATATTGGACTAGGTGGGACTTTAGATGAGACCCAAGCTGGTGTTGCCCGGCGTCTCCATCCCTATAACAAAACACAAAATGAGGTTGAAGGATTGTAAGAGGTGCATGAAAGTCAGCCAGCCCCCAGTTTGATGTACTCACCTTCCAGTCTGTCACCAACCAAATAAGACCTGTCTCTTGGTACAAAGAACAGGGGTTTAGTTGACACACATTTGCAAACGCATGTGAAAGCTGCAGAGCCACGTCACGGCACCCTGTTTAAATCTGCAGTCCTACACTCTTAATTTAGTGTCCTCACACTGGAGGCACATGGCCGCTAATGGGTGGATGGGGAACAGGTGAGAGGGAGACAGCCCAACCTCCCCCAACCCATCCCCATGCACGACTGGCTATTGTCTCAAAAAGTTCAAATAATTAGGTTAAAATATAACCATGGTGCAAACTGGAGAAGACCAGCTGAAAAGCATTACACCTCCATCCCCTTGGTGGATGCAGTATATGGATAGGAAGGGATTTTGTATATGGGGCATGGCCTGTAAAGCACACTGCCTTTGAAATCCCTTATTTCCTTTGGGACTTTATATGAGACAAGCAGGTCATGCTATTGGTCTCCATCCCTGTATACGGAAAACACTAGGGTCAAATCAAAAACTGCATCCACCAAAAACGCACGAAAATCGCACGGTGGGACTTTAGATGAGGCACCAACGATTTTCGTGCGTTTTTGGTGGATGCAGTTTTTGATTTGACCCTAGTGTTTTCCGTATACAGGGATGGAGACCAATAGCATGACCTGCTTGTCTCATATAAAGTCCCAAAGGAAATAAGGGATTTCAAAGGCAGTGTGCTTTACAGGCCATGCCCCATATACAAAATCCCTTCCTATCCATATACTGCATCCACCAAGGGGATGGAGGTGTAATGCTTTTCAGCTGGTCTTCTCCAGTTTGCACCATGGTTATACTTTAACCTAATTATTTGAACTTTTTGAGACAATAGCCAGTCGTGCATGGGGATGGGTTGGGGGAGGTTGGGCTGTCTCCCTCTCACCTGTTCCCCATCCACCCATTAGCGGCCATGTGCCTCCAGTGTGAGGACACTAAATTAAGAGTGTAGGACTGCAGATTTAAACAGGGTGCCGTGACGTGGCTCTGCAGCTTTCACATGCGTTTGCAAATGTGTGTCAACTAAACCCCTGTTCTTTGTACCAAGAGACAGGTCTTATTTGGTTGGTGACAGACTGGAAGGTGAGTACATCAAACTGGGGGCTGGCTGACTTTCATGCACCTCTTACAATCCTTCAACCTCATTTTGTGTTTTGTTATAGGGATGGAGACGCCGGGCAACACCAGCTTGGGTCTCATCTAAAGTCCCACCTAGTCCAATATGTTTAAAGCAACCAGGGATGGAGACGCCTTGCTTACAGCTTGGTGCCTCATCTAAAGTCCCACCGTGCGATTTTCGTGCGTTTTTGGTGGATGCAGTTTTTGATTTGACCCTAGTGTTTTCCGTATACAGGGATGGAGACCAATAGCATGACCTGCTTGTCTCATATAAAGTCCCAAAGGAAATAAGGGATTTCAAAGGCAGTGTGCTTTACAGGCCATGCCCCATATACAAAATCCCTTCCTATCCATATACTGCATCCACCAAGGGGATGGAGGTGTAATGCTTTTCAGCTGGTCTTCTCCAGTTTGCACCATGGTTATATTTTAACCTAATTATTTGAACTTTTTGAGACAATAGCCAGTCGTGCATGGGGATGGGTTGGGGGAGGTTGGGCTGTCTCCCTCTCACCTGTTCCCCATCCACCCATTAGCGGCCATGTGCCTCCAGTGTGAGGACACTAAATTAAGAGTGTAGGACTGCAGATTTAAACAGGGTGCCGTGACGTGGCTCTGCAGCTTTCACATGCGTTTGCAAATGTGTGTCAACTAAACCCCTGTTCTTTGTACCAAGAGACAGGTCTTATTTGGTTGGTGACAGACTGGAAGGTGAGTACATCAAACTGGGGGCTGGCTGACTTTCATGCACCTCTTACAATCCTTCAACCTCATTTTGTGTTTTGTTATAGGGATGGAGACGCCGGGCAACACCAGCTTGGGTCTCATCTAAAGTCCCACCTAGTCCAATATGTTTAAAGCAACCAGGGATGGAGACGCCTTGCTTACAGCTTGGTGCCTCATCTAAAGTCCCACCGTGCGATTTTCGTGCGTTTTTGGTGGATGCAGTTTTTGATTTGACCCTAGTGTTTTCCGTATACAGGGATGGAGACCAATAGCATGACCTGCTTGTCTCATATAAAGTCCCAAAGGAAATAAGGGATTTCAAAGGCAGTGTGCTTTACAGGCCATGCCCCATATACAAAATCCCTTCCTATCCATATACTGCATCCACCAAGGGGATGGAGGTGTAATGCTTTTCAGCTGGTCTTCTCCAGTTTGCACCATGGTTATATTTTAACCTAATTATTTGAACTTTTTGAGACAATAGCCAGTCGTGCATGGGGATGGGTTGGGGGAGGTTGGGCTGTCTCCCTCTCACCTGTTCCCCATCCACCCATTAGCGGCCATGTGCCTCCAGTGTGAGGACACTAAATTAAGAGTGTAGGACTGCAGATTTAAACAGGGTGCCGTGACGTGGCTCTGCAGCTTTCACATGCGTTTGCAAATGTGTGTCAACTAAACCCCTGTTCTTTGTACCAAGAGACAGGTCTTATTTGGTTGGTGACAGACTGGAAGGTGAGTACATCAAACTGGGGGCTGGCTGACTTTCATGCACCTCTTACAATCCTTCAACCTCATTTTGTGTTTTGTTATAGGGATGGAGACGCCGGGCAACACCAGCTTGGGTCTCATCTAAAGTCCCACCTAGTCCAATATGTTTAAAGCAACCAGGGATGGAGACGCCTTGCTTACAGCTTGGTGCCTCATCTAAAGTCCCACCGTGCGATTTTCGTGCGTTTTTGGTGGATGCAGTTTTTGATTTGACCCTAGTGTTTTCCGTATACAGGGATGGAGACCAATAGCATGACCTGCTTGTCTCATATAAAGTCCCAAAGGAAATAAGGGATTTCAAAGGCAGTGTGCTTTACAGGCCATGCCCCATATACAAAATCCCTTCCTATCCATATACTGCATCCACCAAGGGGATGGAGGTGTAATGCTTTTCAGCTGGTCTTCTCCAGTTTGCACCATGGTTATATTTTAACCTAATTATTTGAACTTTTTGAGACAATAGCCAGTCGTGCATGGGGATGGGTTGGGGGAGGTTGGGCTGTCTCCCTCTCACCTGTTCCCCATCCACCCATTAGCGGCCATGTGCCTCCAGTGTGAGGACACTAAATTAAGAGTGTAGGACTGCAGATTTAAACAGGGTGCCGTGACGTGGCTCTGCAGCTTTCACATGCGTTTGCAAATGTGTGTCAACTAAACCCCTGTTCTTTGTACCAAGAGACAGGTCTTATTTGGTTGGTGACAGACTGGAAGGTGAGTACATCAAACTGGGGGCTGGCTGACTTTCATGCACCTCTTACAATCCTTCAACCTCATTTTGTGTTTTGTTATAGGGATGGAGACGCCGGGCAACACCAGCTTGGGTCTCATCTAAAGTCCCACCTAGTCCAATATGTTTAAAGGTGGAATAAACCTTCCCCCAAACAACAGCTAAAAACAGAAACTCTGCCACTTCCCACTGGCTCACCTGAGGATAAGGAATCATCTGATTTTGGGTCCTTCTGTGTGGGGGTGACAGGGCGGACAGCAATAGCTGGCTTTTCGGGACTTATCTCCCGATTAGAATAGGCATTGTAACACTCTTGCACACTGTCTGGTCCTCAGTGTCTCCTGGGGGAATGAGGATGGTGGTGGGCCTCTTGCCTCTGCTGTGAGTTAATTCCCACACACCCCACTGGCGAGCAACCTGCAGTGCAACTCTCATTTAATCATGCCCCTCCTGATGCCCCCAGGCCTACTGTGATCTCTCCAGCAACTCTGTGCAAAGTCCCGGCTGCAGATCCACACTGTTTCTAACTGGGGGTAAACCTGACCAGCGGCTCCCCGCAATGCCCACACTTGATCCAGGCACTCACAGCTACAGAAGGATTTCTGCAGCCCAGGCACAGCCTCTCCACATCATCTATTATGCCATAGCGAACCCTCCTTGGTGCCCCACACTAACTCCCATATCTACTATACAACTCTGTCTCAAAGACTCTCTCTCCTGCATTACAGCCATTTCCCCAAACTGGCAGTACACTCGCACATAGTCAGCCATTTTACTCCTCTCACACATGTGCAGGGTGTACACCTCCTTCCAGGGCTCTAACACTGTATAGCAGGCCTGTTCCTGCACTACTGTTAACCCCTTGTATACTTGAAAAAAGGTCACTGACATTAATGCAGGAACAAATGGCACTGTTTCCATGCCAGAAAGATTAAACAGTCCCTTTAAACTTTACAAGCAGAGCACGTATTGTTCCTCAAATTGTAGTAAGGTAGGCTACAATGCTGTATGGCCTCCTCTTTGGTCCTGACAGCTCTGGTAGGTTAACCATCCTCAAAAACACGTTGCTGCCCCTGGTTGCTATGGGCAATAGCTATGCAATTTAAAGGGAGTGTCACTTTAGTTTGAATCTAGTGATAGTTTAGTAAGTGTGAGTGTAGCGACCATTCATTTTTATATTAGGGTCAGTTTACTGCGTTACTGCACGTTTAACGCAGTATATTTCTGTGCATTAAATTACATTTAACACACTGACCTTGCTACGGTCATGGAGTTGGCTACACAAAATGCCATCCTACTGAAGTCACCACCTGACACTCCTGCAAACCAGGGTGGGGAAATATTCAACACTGCTATCACCCGACACCCAAGACAACCGTCCCCAAATCAACCTAAGTCTCGCCACCCTACTTCTTCTGTCTCTAGGACGCCAACTTGCTACCGTTGTGGGAACACTACTCACAGTGCACCTGCTTGCAAGTTCAAGGATGTCGCTTGTTTTCTCAGTGGAAAACTGGTCATATTGGGCGTGTGACAGAATGGACTTGGCAATGAGTAAGCGACATCTCTAAGTCGTGAAACGCGTCTGCCTTTGTGTCCTGCATCCACAGTGTGTTGTTCCAGTTTGCCTATTGTTTGATGTGGAATAAATTTACTCCAATTTTTGATTTACATCGGAGTGCGGCCATCTCTTTTTGCTTCATATGATTCTGGATTGACGGATCCGACCAGCACCTGATACCTAGCCCACCTGAGCGGTCTTTCCCAATTGGATTTCAGCTCCTAAATTACTACCACCGTTTCTTGCCAAACCTAGCACACCAGCTCTACCCATTACATCGCTTACTGGATGCAAAAGCTAAATGGATTTGGACAGAAAAATGTGAAGAAGCCTTTAGGCTTTCCAAAGAACTCATTCTGTCTTCTCGAGTTCTGGTCCACTATGATTTAAAGAAACCCGTCACCTTGGCATGTGACGCCTCGCCTTATGGACTAGATGCCGTGCTTTCCCATGTCATGCCAGATGGCACAGAGCGCCCATTTCTTTTGCCTCCAGGTCTTTAACCTCAGCGGAACAAAACTACTCCCAGATAGACAAGGAAGCTTTGGCCATTTTATGGGCCACAAAAAAATTTCACACGTACATCTATGGTCGGGAGTTCACACTTATCACTGACCACAAACCTCTGTTGTCAATCCTGAACCCTCAGAAAGGAATTTCTACAACAACAGCATCTCGCTTACAAAGGTACGCTTTATTTTTGGGAGCTTATCCTTATTCTATCAGATACCGCTCCCATGATACCCATGGCAATGCAGATGCCTTTTCCAGATTGCCACTTGGAGACCACCTACCAAGAGACATACGCGTAGTGGAAATACACAGGCCACGGTCCTGCATGTCCACCTCCCTAATTGCCAGACATACAGCCACAGATCCTTTCCTTTCTCAGATATTCTCATATGTTCAGCCCGGATGGCCAGAGAAAGTTTCAAAAGAATTTTGTCCGTACATTGCCAGAAAATGTGAGCTTGTGACTACTGCTGGTTGCCTACAATGTGGCAATAGAGTGATTGTACCTCAGTCTTTGCAACCAACCATGCTAAGAATACTACATGAAGGCCATCCTGGTGTGGTGCGCATGAAGCAGCGAGCCCGAAACTATGTTTGGTGGCCACAAATGGATACAGCAATTGAAGATAATGTGGCTCAATGTCCTGGGTGCTGTCAAGCTCAGCGTCCCCAAAAGAGGGGAACCCTGCAACCTTGGCCATGGCCGACAGACCCGTGGTCAAGACTCCATTTTGATTTGCTGGCCCAATCCAGGGTAAAATTTATTTGATCGTGGTAGATGCGCATTCAAAATGGCCAGAGGTTTTCCAAATGCCTTCTATTACCTCAGCTGCTACCATTCAAGTCTTACGGAAGCTCTTTGCTCAATATGGATTGCCAACAGCCATAGTGTCGGACAACGGCACTCAATTTACTTCGCATGAGTTTCATTCCTTCCTCAGTGGCTTGGGTATCCAACACTACAGAACCACTCCTTATCATCCAGCCTCGAATGGGCTGGCAGAACGGTTTGTGCAGACGTTTAAGAAGCACTTACTTTCCACTGTGGACCAGGTTGGAATGTCAGAGGAGAAGCTGCTGGAGTTCTTGACCATGTACCGAAACACGAATCACGCTACTACTGGGCTGTCCCCAGCTTTTCTTATGTTTGGCAGGCATCTCCGCACCAAACTTGATTTACTTCATCCACAGGAATAGTCATCAACACCTCCTCCGCCAGGCCGTCCTGGTTTCCGTGCTGGTGGTCTCGTATGGTTTCGGAATTACAGAGGTTTGCCTCCTTGGCTTCCTGGCATTATTGATCGGCCTCTTGGAAGGAGAATGTACCTTGCCCGAATGTGCCTGAAGAATGGCGTTTATGTTCTACGACACCTTTCGCAATTGAGAAAGCGCATTTGTCGGCCACTAGAGACAAAACCGACCCCTCTTGCTAACCAACCACCAGAGTCTACTCTGAGCTCTGCTGGTGACATATGGAATGGTGTCTGGCATGATCCCACAAGTTTACAACCAACCCCTGAAACGGTTGGTGACCATATTCCTGAGAAGCCCGGCCATGTGCCTGGAGTTACAGAGACTGATTTGTCTGTTGGACACCGACAAACGTCTCCAGAACCGTTGATCGACTCTATCCCTCCCACTGCTGTGCCACTTCGTAAGTCTACCCGCCAAAGACATCAAACTCCTCGTTGGCAAAGCGCAGAAGTCTTACGGGACACATTGGAGATCAGGAAACACAGACAAAGGGCTCATGAAGTGCTGCGGAAATCACAGAACTGAGTTGGAGATACTACTTGCTGAACTGATCCTGTTTGCCTTTTTAGGTTATGTGTTGAACATTTGGTTCTCTTTTTTGTTGCTGTTTTTTTTTTTTTGGGAAGGAGAGGAGGTGTGATGTTTGTGCAGTATAACTGTGACCTTTCCCCTTTTCTCCTGATATGATGGGGAAGGGGCTGTACCAGGAAGTCAGACACAGTGTGTGTGTGTGTGGAGCCTGGAAGCAGCAGCATGGTACAGAGAAGAGATTACATCTGTTAGGAACAGAAGCTGTTATATTATGACTCCTCATGTCAGCATGTCTCTGAGTGAGTAATAAACCTCTCTCTGGTTAAGGAGTAAATCCAGCCTGTGTGTAACTTGCTGAGCAGATACTGGCAGCATTGCTAGCAACACCCTCGTGTCTAAGGGACATAACAATTTCAGACTTAAATTTAAATCCTTTCAGGATCTTGCAGCAGAATATGATCTCCCTAAATACCACTTTCTGGCCTATCATCAAGCAACCTTGTATATATCTTCATGCGCTTCAAGCCTGCTAGAGGGCTTTCAACATACATTGATTGATACTCTGATAAAACAGAAGTCTTACTCAATATCGACAATATTTAAACTATTACAAGATGAACTGCTTCCCCCCTCTACGGATAGAATGTTTGAAAAATGGCATATAGATTTCCCTGGAATGGAGTTCTCACACCTGATACTTCAGGGCAATAGGCATATCAAGACACTTACGGTGAATGAAATATGGAGAGAGACCCAATTTAAATTTATTCATAAAGCCTATATCCCAGCCCTTTTCACCAAAGATAAAAAAACAAAAGCTATATGTCCTCTCTGTTCGTCAATGAGGCCCACATTGGCTCACAGATTTTGGCACAGTTCTAGAGTGACTCCATTCTGGGATAGAGTGGCGCATTATGCCAATTTGGTAATGAGAACTTCCCTACGGAAATCTCGGCACCTCATGCTATTTGGAATCAATTTGCCAAACAACATTGCTCAGACAAACCTACTGCCTACTGTCCCCATGTGGACACTTTTATGTTTTTTGGCGGCTAAAAGGACCATCTTAAAATCATGGATCCAGCCTAGCCCCCCCTACTTTATCTGCCCTTAAAAGGGAGCTTCGGTTACTATTGTATAAGGAACGCATGGATATAGTCTTGCAAATTATACTTCTATAAAAATGTTTTTCGACAAATGGCAACCCTTTATAGAGCAAGAACTCGCAGAAGCGGATATACAACATTTTATGGAACCCTTTAGACACACAGATTGGTATTTAAAGGCAGAAATAAAACAAACCTTGGGAAAATTAGAGATAAATGATCCGTAGATCTGAACAAAACAAACACTCTTTTCCTTAAATTGATTAATTGACTTATTTTCTGTCTATACGAAGGCCTTATACATTTGTACAGAGGTATGTAGCGGGGATGGACTAATACTCTAGGATATACATGGAAATACCCTTTATAGTAATAGTAAAAAAAAAAAAATAATAATCAATCGGACCAGCCTATATTAATATATTGATATAAGATGTTGAGAAATTATACTTTCCTCCTTTTTCCCTCTTTCTTTCTTTTTTTTCTTTCTTTCGCTCTTTTTTTTTTCTTTTTCTTTTTTTTTTTTTTAATTTACTATAGATCATAGATTTTGATATTGTGATTACTATTTTTATATGTTTTGTATGACTTGTTGGTTATGAAAAATTAATAAAATAGATTAAAAAAACACAGTATATTTCTGTGCATTACTGCACGTTTAACGCATTATCTTTCTGTGCTTTAATGCACGTTTAACGAAGTACATTTCTGTGCAATACTGCACATTTTACGCAGTATATTTCTGTGCGTTACTGCACGTTTAATGCAGGTATTCTCAGTGCATTAGTGCACATTGAATGCAATATATTTCTGTGCATTACTGTACATTTAACGCAGTATATTTCTGTGTGTTACTGCATGTTTTACGCAGTATATTTCTGTGCGTTACTGCACGTTTAATGCAGTATATTTCAGTCAGTTTATTACAGTATATTCAAGTGCGTTAGTGCACAGTTTACGCAGTAAATTTCAGTGCAATACTGCACGTTTAACACAGTATATTTTAGTGCATTAGTACACGTTTAACACTGTATATTTCTGTTTGTTACATGCAATTTAACACAGTGTATTTCAGTGTGTTAGCACACATTTAACGCAGTATATTTCAGTGCGTTATGTGCCAGGTAATGCAGTACATTTCAGTGCTTTAGTACATGTTTAACGCAGTATATTTTTTGTGCATTATGTGCTGTTTAACACAGTATATTTCATTGCGCTAGTGCATGTTTAACATAGTATATTTCAGTGTGTTACTGCACAATTAAGGCAGAATATTTTTGTGTGTTACGTGCCGTTTAACACAGTATATTTCAGTGCGCTAGTGCATGTTTAACACATTATATTTCAGTGCGTTACTGAACATTTAAGGCAGAATATTTCTGTGTATTACTGCACATTTAATGCAGTTTATTTCCGTGCATTGCTGCACGTTTAACGCAGTATATTGCAGTGCGTCAGTGCAGTTTTACTGCAGTATATTGTAGTGTGTCAGTGGAGTGTGTCTATGTAGTGAGTACCCAGGTTAAAGTGCAGCAAACACCACTTTCCATTGATTAAAGTGCATCCACGCACAAATGTACCTATCTTTATTACATTTTGTTAATAAGCATCCCCCCCCCCCATCATGTCTGGGAGGTCAACAAGAGACGCAGATGTTCAAATGGCACTGTGAGGGGATCAGCAGCATATGTGTCCAAAGGCAAAGGTGGACCTGGTCAGTCCTCAGGCAGAGCATTATTTTCCTATGTTTAGTGATTATACTGCCTCCTTGTCCACAGCTACTCTTGCCATAGCCCCAGCATCAGGCATTGAGGAGCCATTAGAGTTATTTGAACTCAGCATCAGCCACTTGCTCCTTGATGATGCACAGCCATTACTTGATTCAGATGTTGGTTCTGAGGTTGTGGAAGGTAGAAACATGAACCTACAGAGAGGGGAGAACACTGGTACACAAATTGTCAGTCATATTCCCCCAGCCCCAGCGTATTGCCAAGTTGTCTTCAGTGATGATGAGGATGGAGATGATAATGATGAAGTCACTGATGTGACTTGGAATCCAGATAGAGCAGAGGAGGAAAGTGAGGATGAGGCACATCCCCAATGAGGCAGCCATCATTGAAGAGTAGAGAGCAGCCACCCTATTCAATCTCATTGTGGAGCTGTTATCTCCCAGCCAGCTACCAACAGCTCAGCTGTCTGGGCCTTTTTTAGCACATGGGCAGCCGATCACACTGTTGCAATTTGAAAACTTTGTCTCAAGCACATCAATCATGGCGAAAACACCAGTCATTTGGGTACCACATGCTTGACAAGGCATTTAACCTCCCATCATTGAGCCCATTAACAAGAGCACCTGAAAGTCACACAAAAGGGGTGCAATTCTGTTCCTCCTGCTTACTCACCTCAGTCTACTCCCCCTATACCTTATGACTTCTCAGTAGCCTCCATTGACGGGATGAAATGCAGGGTGCCAAGGTCCTTGCAGCCCATCTGCCCGTAGCCCACCACCAGCTGTAAAGTATAGCTGGCAAATTTCTCTGCCCCATCTGCTGCAGGGGAAAAAAATACAGTCATTGCCACCCACATGCCCAGTGTTTAAATGCAAGTGCCTGTGGATTCTTCCTCTAATAAATAAAAATTGTCAGTGCAACATATAATAGTTCAAAATGTCCCAGTATAATAAATCAATGTGAAGTCTTCCTACAATCATCTTTTTTCACCAAAAATGGAGTGTTTCATTATCACCTCTTTAAAATCTTCCTTTTTTCATGAAAACACTGTATGTTCCACCACCAAATGTATTAAATAAACTCGCCAGAGGTAAATGCTGGTATGGTTAAAACAGCGCATTCCTCTTTGGGAGTAACAATCTTCAGCATCAAAGAGATCCTCTTCAAGGAGCTCTCAGGACCACCAATCTATACATTTCATCATATCAAGGAGAAAAAAGAGCTTGCATAGTATAAAACCATTAAAATACTTTATTTTTATATATAAAAAAAAAAATCAAAAGCACTCACATTTGTATGTTTTCCACTGACACAAGTATAATTTGTATAGTTACGTAACTGGGCTGGCTCCGGTCACAATCCCTAGTAGCGAGCACAGACCCAGCGTGTGTGGTGATATCATGTCAAAGCCCTACCCTGCGCGTTTTGTCATCCAACATCCTCCATTGGAAAAGCACGGTGTTGCAATGCATAGAAACATTTTGCAATGCGTTATAATTTTCAACATTTAAAAAAAATAAGCATTGCAATTCATTGTAATAATTTGCACAGCATAACACACGCTGGCTGGTGTGACTGGGCCCTTAGTGTGTTGGTGCACTGTAGTGCATGAATACATGTAATGTGCATTACCATAATGTGCCTATTCACATGTGTTTGTGCCCTTACCATGTTCAGGTGTAGTGTAGGCTCCCTGAACTCCTTTTTCCAAAATTATCCAGGCTCCCACAAGTCCCTGGACTACTTAGCACACCCAATAGATATACATTTTACTGTTTCCTGCACTCAGCAGCCCAGATGGATGAGACAGAGGTGACTGTACATGTGATTTGCAACCAGGTGTATGGTCCTCCACTGCTAATCCATGGAGACTGGAGCAGGGCAGGAGCCTAATAGTACACAGCTCATACTGGAGACCCAACCACTGAAAAAAGCACTGCACCAATTGCTACCATAGTATGGCATTTCAAGTGGGGTGGCCCCAGCATCTACAGCTGCCTAACTGTGATACTAGCCCTAGGACAGCTGTTTGCCTGTGGGCCAGCTCAGAGATCCCCCCGACTGTTCAGCTGTGTACCCAGAGCTATCCTGGACTTCAATATGAAAGACACTATCAGAAAGTCCAAGCACAAAAAGCTTTTATGCACTGTACTGTTTACTCCAGTAGAGTGTTCTTCATTAGTGTCTGTTGCTTCAGAGGCATTTAGAGACTATGTACTGCCACCTAGTGTTCTTTGTGAGTCACTTGTATAAGCTTCTGTTTTTATTGATTTATCAATATTCTGTACTGTTTGCACACCCTTTTGCCAGGTTTACCCTGTTTCAGGGCCAGAGTGGGACTCATTTTCATCCCTGGAGTTTCATGCCTTAGACCGGCCCACTATAGTTCACGACTGACTATATTAAAATAATGTAATTAAAACCTCAGAATATAAGTTTGCAATGGCACACTGTTCTCTACAGCCTTGTAATTCATTGTATTTTTCAAAAAATAGCATCATTTCCAATTCAGTGCAAATACAGTAGCCTACATCTGTTCCCCTCTATACCCTCCCACAAATCTGTTCTCCTCTGTACCCTCAACCCCCCCTGCACATCTGTTCCCCTCTGTACCTCCCCCACAAATCTCTTCTCCTCTGTACCACCAACCCCTCCTGCACATCTGTTCCCCTCTGTACCCCCAAACCCCCTTCTGCACATCTGTTCCTCTCTGTACCCCCAAGCCCACCCCCACATCTGTTCCCCTCTGTACCCCTAAACCCTCTTCTGCACATCTGTTCCCCTCTGTACCCCCAAGCCCACCCCCAAATATGTTCCCATCTGTACCCCTAAATCCCCTTCTGCACATCTGTTCCCCTCTTTACCCTCCCACAAATCTGTTCTCCTCTGTACCCTCAACCCCCTGCACATCTATTCCCCTCTGTACCCCCTTCTGCACATCTGTTCCCCTCTGTACCCCCCAACACTCCCCCCTGCACATCTGTTACCCATTGTACCCCCAAACCCCCCTGCACACAATCATGCACTATAAACTTGACAGCAGATTCAAAGTTTTTTTTTACTTCAGGTGACTAGACTGGGTGCAGCACTGAGTGTGCTGCGGGTTCTTCCACTACCTGAGCCATGAATGGGGAGAGCGGCGCTGCTGCCTATCCTTCTACTACAGATCCCTGATGGTCCAGAAGGAGAAGGGAGGGGAAATTGCTGCAAGCTCAGACTTACATGCAGCTCTGATGCCCACGTGGGATCTCCCTCCAGCTAGCAGATCACTTCCTTGTTTACAGTGGAGAGGGGAGGGGCCTCTGGCCCGGGAGCTAATCGGCTTCAGTGAACAAGTGAATTGCTTTGCTTGTACACTGAAGAGAGAAGCTGATTAGCTACTTGGGTCAGAGGCTCCTCCCCTCTCCACTGTACACAAGGAAGTGACCTGCTAGCCAGAGGGAGATCCCGCAGCATGTTTTCACAGTCGGAAACATTGGCTATCAGTGACCTGACAGCTTGCCCAGCTAGAGAACACTGGGACAAAGCCATGACAATGGCCCTCGTGGCCAAAAAAACTGACCAGCCCACCGGGAATTCTCCCGGTGCTCCCAATTAGCCAATCCGGGCCTGCCCTGTTTGCATTGTGTATTCCTATTCTGTACTTGTTTAGTAAAACTCAAGTCAAAGCTAATCTTTGATCATTTGGCCGTTTTTCATCACCTTCACTACATCAAAGTCAACTCTTGCAGGGCTTATTAGAACACAATACAGCAACACCATTTTTCTAGCCTTTTGGCTGTATACTGGACAGTTTGGTCAGATTCTAGTCTCAGCCTGTTTCCTAGCACAAACTGAATATCTTCCTCTAATCTCTCATTAATAAAATGTATTAATAAGGTTTGAGAGGGTCTGTTCAGCTATAAAACATCTGTCTACTGCTAAACAGTCAGATTGCAGGAAGCCAACCACTCTGCCTGATAAAGTGTAAGGGTACATTCAAACTTGTTATGCTCTGGCTGTGACTATATATGAGACCACCAGGGGGGCTCCCCATGATTAGCTACAAGCGGCAGCCCCATTAAAAGCAATAGAAGGCTGCTGGCTATTGCAGCTAATCATGCCTACTCTCATGTAATCACTAATGCTGCAATCACATGCAAGTGATTGGCCCTGGACTAGGGCATACTGCATCCAGTGCCCGATCACTAGCATATAATCACATTAAAACAAAGAAAAGAGGGTGCACCAGCTTTATGCATTACCCAAATTAATGTATAAAAAGAGATATAATCACAAACATATTCAAGATAAAAGCATTTCACAGTCCATAGTAGAGGCAAAACAACCAGGTCACTGAGACTGTTCCCAGCAGGTCAAAGGACCTTCTAGAAGGCTGATGCGTTTGGAAAGGTTATCCCCTCTTCCTCAGAGCTCTAAAATCGCAGCATGAGTGATTACATGCAAGTGGGCGTGATTGCTTTCAATGGGGTTGCCACTCACTGCTAATCATGGGAACCACCACTGGGGTACTCGCATATAATTGCAGCCAGGGTGCATTCACAAGTGTTAATGCATTCTAATGGAATGGATGAAGCATACACTCCATCCTGGATCATGTCCTTGAACAGCTGGGGCTGTCTGTTACTTTAAATATAGTGACTTTGGAAAAAGGATATGATGGGCACTGCAGGTCCTCTAGAGTAATATAAAAGATTAGACTGTGGAGAGCTGCTTACAGTTTTACACGCACAGAGGGATGATCGAACTTTTCAAAAGTTTGGTTCGGCCAGAACATCCGAACTTCCCAAAAGTTCTGCCCGGATTTCAGAACCCCATTGAAATCAATGGGACCCGAACTTCGGTAATCAAAAAACACAATTTTGAAGCCCTAAAACCCAATAAATGCCCCTAAAAAGTGCATAGGGTTCTGGGTCATGCCCCAGGGACTATTAATCACACAAAAAAAAGTTCTTAAAAATTGTCATTTTTGATAGAGAGCCAATTATTGAAAAAAAAAAAAAAAGAGATTTTTGGATTTTGACTTTGGATTTAGTGTCTGTGGGTCTAAAATGTGTACCTGTGAAGTTTCAGCTCTGTAGCATGTCCAGA
Source organism: Pelophylax lessonae (assembly GCF_965119305.1). NCBI lineage: Eukaryota > Metazoa > Chordata > Amphibia > Anura > Ranidae > Pelophylax > Pelophylax lessonae. Next base: position 194,644,949 of record NC_138768.1, read on the forward strand.
ACCATAAAAAAAAGATTGTTTGTATTATGTCACTTATAGAACAGGGATATGGCTCCGCTATTTTCACACCTTGCCGGTTTAGTATCAAGCGTTTTTTTGGGCATTTTTTGGGGGTTATTGGAGGCAGGCATAACATCACAACTTCTGTGTAGGGGTATATATACACACATACTTATATGTATATATACCCATACACATATATAGGTGTGAAAGTAGCAGAACACTATACTTGCGCTAATGAAATAATTAACACCAATATGGCTCCGCTCCTATCACACCTATATATGTGTAAGTGTAAAATACATATAAGTGTGTGTGTATATATACCCCTATACAGAAGTTCAGATGTTTTGCCTGCCTCCAAAGACCCCAAAAAATGCCCAAAAAAATGCCTGCTGCAAAAACACATCTGGGCGTTTCTTTTTGGCGCAGGCATTTTTTTGGGCATTTTTTTGGGTTCTTTGGAGGCAGGCAAAACATCTGAACTTCTGTATAGGGGTATATATATATATACACACACACACACTTATATGTATTTTACACTTACACACATATAGGTGTGATAGGAGCGGAGCCATATTGGTGTTAATTATTTAATTAGCGCAAGTATAGTGTTCTGCTCCTTTCACACCTATATATGTGCAGGTGTATATATACAGACATGTGTGTGTATATATACCTCTATACACATGGTCAAATGTCATGCCTGACTCCAAACATGTCCTCAAAAAATCCCTATAAACGCCTGCAGCCAAAAAGCAGGGTGACCGGTGAGAAGCCATATCAGTGCTCTGAAAGTACCCTAAGAGAAACGATCTTTTCTCTATAGCGGTCACCCTGATATGGAAGGGTTTTGTCACCCTGCCATAGCAGTCAGAGTCAGTTAACCCTACACTACACTACGGTCCCCTTAAGCCCCGTACACACATACCGATGGTCGGCTTACAAATGTTCCTCTTTTCTCCCCGGGATGTCGGTGTCTGCTGAAAAGTGCAAAGACAGCACAAGGACAGCACAAGAATTTTGTCCGCCGACTGCAGAAGTGATGTCATGTAATGGTTAACTTTCCCTGTGTTTTCTATTTTCTGAGCATGCCCAGTCTTGCAAATCTGCGGTCTGTCGGCCGAATTGTGTACTGACAGGCGAACAATCGTCCGTTCTGGTGTCGGCATACAAATATTTTCATGTTTGCAAGAAAGACTTTTGTCCGCGGATTGTGCGCAGACATCTGTCGGAGGCACCATACTAACACGCGTACAATCGGCAGATCCTTCGTCCACCGACGTTTGTATGCCGACGATCGGTACGTGTGTACGGGGCTTTACACTTAACACTTTCCCTACAGAAACTGAATAATTAAAGCTAACTATAGTGGAAAATAGCACCCTAACTACACAAGATATCCCTTTCCTCACACTAATAATTGCTAAATGACCCTTTGAAGCAGAAGTAACAGAACTGCTTCCACTCTCTTCCATGTCCCTGTATAACAATGCTAGGAATTTGGCGGGGGCTATCTTATATACTGGGGGGGCGTATTCACTAATGATTGGCCTATGGACCCCCTAGTCACTCCAATCACATTCCTAGCATTCTCCTGCCCCCTCAATTGGCTTTTACTGATGGTTCTGGTCCAATCACTGGCTTTTAAAGCCCATTTCCTGAACCATTGCATTTTGGTCGGTTCTGGTTGCCGAATTTAGAACTTTTTCAGCAAAAAGTTTTAAATTCGGCCGAACCTCGAACAGCCAATGTTCGAGTCGAAACCGATGGTCGACCCAAACCGTTCGATCATCCCTAGCACAGAGCAAATATTTAAGAAAAAAGATGCTACAGTTGGCTGCCTCTCCTTTATTTGCAACATTGTTGTGCTTCAAGGACTCAAATGTGGAAACAATCACTTATTCATAGACTGCTATTTATATTATACTGCCATTTATTGCAGCAGTTAAAAATTGCTAATAATATTTGTTTCATATATAAATATATACTGTGCAGACCCTCGTCCTTGCCTCAGAGCCCATAGTGACCACACAAGATGCTTCGCTGGTTGCTCTGCCACTAGTATCTGTTGAAGATATTGCTGGGTAATATGGCCAATCCACCACCAAGAAGTACTCTTGCAAGGCAGTATGAATTCTGCCATGCCAGCCCCGATGGAGTTCATTACCAGAACAATAGAAGTGGACCTTTGAAGACAGGAGGGAAAAGTAAGCACTGTAATTACCCCTTTATGAGACTGATAAGGGTGTTTCCTTTGAAAAATGAAAGCTTATGCTTTGTTCAGCAAATTGTACCCCTGTAAGTACAAGATAAAGTTGTATTTTAATTACAAGCTTAGGAATAGAAATGCAGACATATTTTGCAGCATTATTAGTTAGTTTGGAAAATGATGTAATTTGCTGTAAATTAAAATGTGGGTTCATACATTGCATCTCAGTGGTTTTCCAGATCAATTAATAATGTAACTTTCTCAAATGTAGCATTTCTTTAAAAAAATTGGCACCAGATTGTGCTTATCAAGGATTAAAATAAAGCTTGGCTAATGCATTAAATACTTTTTTCTGATCCGGAATGCTGATGCTATGACATTCTAGTTCACCCGCATGTAGTAAAATCCAAGTGCAAACATGACAGGCAGAAAAAAACTGAGAGGTAATTTCTATCAAATAAAATAATTTAAAAGAATGCATAGTCTTTTTGATGGCTGTGTTAATAAATAAATAAAATAAAGATAAAATGTTATAGTGTTTATATGTAACATTTGCAAATTTATATGAAAATGGCCAATACTTGCTCAGGTAGATCATAGGAACATAGTTACATAGTTACATAGTAGTTAAAGTTGAATAAAGACAACAGTCCATCCAGTTCAACCTGTGCAGGTGTGTGCGTGTTTGTCAGTGACATGATCATTTCCCATAACCCTGAATAATGTGATCTGTGAGATGCACTTCCAAGAGTCTTTTAAAAGTAGCCATACTCCCCGCAACTACCACCAATTGTGGAAGAGAGTTCCACATTCTCACCACCCTTACAGTGAAAAAACCCTTACGCAGCTTAAGGTCAAACCGCCTCTCCTCTAATCTTATTGTGTGGCCACGTGTCCTCTTACACTCCTTGAGACTAAATTGTTTTTTTTCCTATGCTGGGATCACAATTGAGGTATTTGTAAATCACTATCATGTCCCCTCTCAGGCATCTCCTCCCCAGGGAGAATAAATTAAGCGCTTATAATCTCTCCTCATAATTAAAGCCCTCCAAGCCCCTAATTAGTTTAGTTGCCCTTCTTTGGACTCTTTCTAATTCCAGCACATCCCTTCTGAGGATTGGCGACCAGAACTGGACAGAATACTCCAGATGTGGGCAGACCAGGGTTTTATAAAGTGGTAGGATTATAGCTTTATCTCTGGAATATATCTCCTTCCTTATGCATGCTAATATTCCGCCAGCGTTGGCAACTGCAGCTTGTCATTGCATGCTATTGCTTAGTCTATCTTCTACTAGAACCCCCAGATCTTTCTCAATCCTGGATTCCCTGAGAGGTCCCCCCCAAGCATAATTTGGGTTTATGTTTTTAGCCCCAAAGGGCAATACCTTACATTTCTCTACATTAAACCTCATTTGCCATGTAGTTGCCCACTCTGTTATTTTTTTCAGGTTATTCAGTAAGATTTTTTTATCTTGATGACAAGTTATTGCCCTGCCTATTTTTGTATCATCCACAAAAGCTGAGATTAATCTAATGATCCCGTCCTCTATGTTATTATTGAATAAATTGAACAAAATTGGTCCCAGAACTGAGCCTTGGGGGACCCCACAATCCAATCCAGACCAATGCATTATATAATAAATTTAAAATAAACCTGATTTTATAAAATGTTGTTTTTTTCAATTGTTTCTGTTCAATTTGAGCTATAAGCAGTCCTGCTATCAAACAAACTAACCTGACTTTTGATTTTAGTGTCAGATTAGATTAAAAGCTCCTATTATTAAACTGGTATCAAAAGTCTCAACTGTTTTTTATAGTTTGTAGTACTCGGACTGGAGATTGCATTACTTTTACAATTATTTTGAAGGACTATTGTGCATAATGTTCTGATCTGCAATTATAGTGAGGGCTATAATTTTTTTGCGTCACCTTAAGGCACCCACATATTGGTGTAAAAGATAGAAAGGTAACAGTGCTCTCAGCAGGGACAACCCAATCCATGCACCAGATCCACACACAGGTGCCTGAGCTCTGTGTATCCCATCACACTCTAACGTCAAAAGTATGAGAACGAGCTGGCACCACCGAATTCCTTGAAGTGTAGTTTATTGATACATCAGAGTGACAAGTAAAACAATAACGCTGATGCGTTTCAGCAGAAGCCTTGGTTGTAGCAACTAAAGCTCCTGACGAAACACGTCAGCGTTATTGTTTTACTTGTCACTCTGATGTACCAATAACTACACTTCAAGGAGTTTAGTGTTTCTGGCTCTTTCTACTACTTATCACCCATGTATTGGCATCTTTACAATTTCTGCAAATGTCAGCAATATTTTTTTTAAAAACCACAACATTATTCAGAACACTTAGGACCCACAGTCCAAATAAGGGGTTTTCGTAGATTTATATTTCTATATTCAGAACATTTTGTTTAAGGTATAATACAACACTTTAAAAACATATTTTCATCCCCCACAAAGCTCTTAGAGCTGTGACTGTCACTAAATTGCTAAATTTACTAAATGGCATGACTGAATTAATTAGTAGTGCTTTTAAAGTGTTTAGAGAAAATGGTCTATAGATGACTTGTGTCTGAAAAACTATTCAACTATTTCACAAATCATTTTTATAAATAATAGATTCTTAAAGTTTATAGCATGAAATTCTTCGCTCTATATCTATATAAAAAGAAAATCTCTTTCTTTCAACCGGGGGATTTTGTCATGCGAAATATGTTTTACAAGACAACTAATAATATGGCTAATGCTTCAATGAATATGTAATAGCAATATTTTCAATTATGACAATGTTCTTTCCTGCAGACCATGCTTATTTTTAGATGTGCTATCAGTTTGGCTATTATTCTGAAATGACGCACAAGAGTAAGTGCATTTTCTCTTTTGTTGATAAGTTTTGTTTTCTTTTTCTCTGTTAAAAAAAAAAAATAAATAAATATATATATAATTGTATAATGCAAATGTCTTATGTATTGTAAAAATGCCTAATTAATTACTAACTACATTGGGGCATATATTTTTAAAGTTTATTTATATATTTTTTATTTTTCTCGTTATTATTTCAGCACTCCAATCAGTGCAATATGTTGCACATCCATTATTTTAGTTATATTCAAATACAAAATAATAATAAATTTGAGACAATTTGACATAGTCAGGAAACATGCTGGAAAATTTGCTTATTATGATAATCTAATAAAATCTTACACATATATATATGTGGGTCTGGGAGAGACCTATTTGTAAATACAGTATTTCATGAAGAGTGAACAATATGCTGTGACATTCAGCAAGGATATAGAAGTTAAAGAGAATCATGTCAAAGTTTAAGGTTCTCATCAAAGATCAACTGCCACCCCCACCTACTGATTTCCACCTTTACTGTGTTGCCCTTCTGTTTATTTGTCAGAGACATGGGTCTAAATCTTGCTTACACAGGGTTAATGACCTACCCCCAACCACCACCACCACTGCATAAAACAGTGTTCAGGTCTGGCATTTGGCTGCTTAAAATGCCCTGCATCCTTGGAGCCTCAGAGGAGGACACTTGACAGATTATATTTAATTACATTTTAAAAAATATTCTATGTCTAGATTCCTAGCTCCAGAAAATGGCAGGAGATGTTTGTAAACATGAATTTTATTTAATTGCATGGGATAAAGTATGTAATTTTAGCAATAATATTTTAAATAACTATATTTATCTAAGGAAATCTTTAAATGTATCTGTAAATGGATAAACATATAGAAAATGTTTAACTTTTTTTTAAAATGCTTTGGGATGTGTGTCTTATTGGGAAAAAAATGGCCTCTCAGTTTTTTCCAGGGTTGGTAAATCCTGGATGGGTTCTGGACCTCATCCTGATTGTGTGCAGGTATGCCCAGCTCTTTTATTAAAGGGGTGGACTATGACTGAGGGTTCCTCCCTTCCCAGGAGACCGCCATGAGGCAGGAAAAATATAATTGCTGCATGAGCAGCATGTGGACTGATATGTTCTGGGCTGTGAGCCAGTGTATCCTCTGCTTTATAGCCAGAAGACTGATTTTTTTATTTGCTATACTGGTAAATCACAGTGAAAGCTCTAAAACACACTCCAAATTCTTTATAGCACTTTAAACCCACCGAACCATTTGCGACCCTCTGCAATACATATCAAGTAACCAGGCTCTGAACTAGAGGCAATTTCAAGTACACCCGGTCTTATACTTACCTTCAGCCCTCATCCAGCGATCTTTATTGCGCAGCCCCTCTCTGAAAAGGGCTGCTACATACTATGCAATTGCGCTGCATCCTTATTCATGCTATGGGACAAACATACTCCACTTGAGGTTGCCTTTTATATATGTATTTTACATTTATATTGACTTAAATTCATTAGAGTTTCCTAAGATTAAATTAGATTTACATTTGACCTGCTTTCTAATATATTGAAAGGAAGCCTTTGCTGAGAAAAGTATCAGGGCTGTCATTGCTGACCTCCTTCTGAAAATACTAATTGCCTACCTGACTCCTCTGGTCTTAGAACTTTGTGGCTTTTATCATCAAGTGATGTGCCAGAGTTTCCTTGCACACGAGCGGGTATTCTTTCCAAAGTGAATTTTGTCAATTTTTACAAAAAAAATTAAAAATTCACTTGCAAGGTGAGCTCCTTTAATAAATAACCATTTTGGTCACTGTGCTAGAACAAGCATGCAATATATATTTTGAGATATTGGTGGACATGGACATGCCTGAGTGCTCATAAAAAGATTACAAGTTTTGTTGTGTGCAAAATTTGCAAATGTTTTGTAGTAAATGTTGTATTAACATGGGAGCCAATGAATAGGATGGGTTCTCTATTCTTTGCCTCAACCTTCTCAAGCACCTGAGCCCTTGTACAAACATACAATATCACAGAAATTCACTGAAAGTAATATCTAGTACCCAATAGTGCTATATAAAAAAAAAAAGAGGCACCAAACCAGACAGTAAAGGCAAACTTAATATGTTGTCAACTAGTATGGTTGGTAACTAGGCAAGAATAAAATGGATCAACAATAGTAATAACACAATTTAGCATACAAAATGATTAACAGTAGGGACTAGGCATAAGATAACATTTGACGTCCATATCAGCATACACAGTAGCAAGGCCACCTCAAGTAAAGCAGTGAGCATTAGTAAAGTTTATTCCACTGAGTGCTGGGACTATACTGCCAGAGCGCATTTATGGTGGCGATGCTAGACCTAGACCGACTGAGTATGCACTGTCCTAAAGAAAAGAAGGATGGTAATGGAGGGGGCAGGGAAACAAAGGGGCTGCAGAATAATAATTTGAAATGTAGTTATTCTGGCTATCTTTCAGACACTTTAGGAGCATCTGTGCATTAAAAGGCAGCCCCAGTTAACCTGCATGCAGGTACAGTATAGTCTCAGCACAGGTGCAAGATGTGGTTCAGATGCGGTAAAGGTTCAGTACACTGTAATGCAATATATGGTTTTAATGAGAAGAAGCTGTCTATTTACATATTTTATATGCTATATAAGTGTCCATAGTGTAGAAGGATTTGTTTGTGTATAGGTACGGTATAGTCTTGGCACAGGTGCAAGATAGATGTGGTTTAGATGTGGTAAAGGTTCAGTATTATGTGGTATAGGGCTGATATAAGTACAGTCTAGTTTCAGAACAAGTACGGTATAGAGTGCAGTATGGGTTTGGTATTGATCAAGTACACTTGGTGTCCTGCTCTCAGTGGCTCAGTCCCTGTTGGCCGCATCAGCAATAGACATCTAACCCTCTCACCAGTCCCTGGGATACTGCAGTGACCTCTCATTGTAGAAGTGGGCCCCTTCAGGCTCGCCCTGAAAGCCTCCGGTGATCAGCGGTGGGAAACAGAAAGTGAGTAGATGCTCTAGTCTTTCTGCAGCAGCGGTTCAGGTGCTGTGATGTGGGTGGTGCTACGCTGCAACGCATTCCCAGTGTTAAGCTGTATTTACTTTTTCTGTAAAAGGAAAGGCATGCACTCTTGGAAAGTTCAGTTCCTAAATGTGGTGAGGGGAACACATTTTGGTATTCTTAAAAGGTATTTTTTTGTTTATAGGTATGGTATAGTCTTGGCACAGGTACATAATAGATGTAGTTTAGATGTGGTAAAGATTTGGTATAATGTGGTATAGGGTTGGTATAGGTGCAGTCTTGGTTTGGAATACGTGTGGTATAGAGCACCCACTTACCCACTGGGCACTTAAACCCCCTTCCTAACCAGACCAATTTTCAGCTTTCAGTGCTCTCACATTTTGAATGACAATTACTCAGTAATGCAACACTGTCCCCATATGAAATTTCCGTCCTTTTTTCCACACAAACAGAGCTTTCTTTTGGTGGTATTTAATCATAATTGGGTTTTTTATTTTTTGCGCTATAAATGAAAAAAGACCGAAAAATTTGTAAAAAAAATGCATTTTTCTTTGTTTCGATTATAATTTTGCAAATTTAGTAATTTTTCTTCATACATCTTTGCCAGAATTTATACTGCTACATATCTTTAGTAAAAATAACCCAAATAAGTATACATTTTTTGGTCTTTGTGAAGCTTATAGAGTCTACAAGCCATGGTACCAATCATTGAAAATTGATCACACCTAAAGTAATGACAGCCTATCTAATTTCTTGAGACCCTAACAAGTCAGGACAGTACAAATACCCCCCAAATGACCCCTTTTTGGAAAGTAGACATTCCAATGTATTTAGTAAGAGGCATGGTGAGCTTTTTGAAGTTGTAATTTTTTCCCACAATTCTTTGCAAAATGAAGATTTTTTTTAAAGAAAAAATATTTTTCACAAAATGGTCATATTATGAAGTTATTTCTCACACACTGTACAGGCATAATGCTACTCCTCCTGATTATGGCGATAGCACATGTGTGAGACTTTTCCACAGCCTGACCACATACAGAGGCCCAACATCCAAGGAGCACCGTCAGGCGTTCTAGAAGCAAAAATGACACATATAATTTTCTGACTACCTATCACACTTTTGAAGATCCTGGAGCACCAGGACAATGGAAACGCCCACAAAATGACCCCATTTTGGAAAGAAATCACCCCAACACATAATCTAGGAGGCATAATGAGTCTTTTGAACATGTCATTTTTTTCCAAAAGTTTTTGGAAAATGTGGAAAGAAAACCAAAACGCATTTTTTTTTTACACTAAGTTTTTTATAAGACATTTCTAACACATAGCATGTATATGGCAAATATTACACCCCAAAATACATTCTGCTACTCCTCCTGAGTATGGCAATACCACATATGTGACACTTTTCCACAGCCTGACCAAATACAGAGGCCCAACATGCAGGGAGCATCGTCATTTCTTGACTTCCCATTACAATTTTGTGAGGCACTGTAGGGCACTGATGTGGCATGGATGTGGCCCGGATGAGCACTGACATGGCATGGATGTGGCACTGACGTGGCATGGATGTGGCACTGATGAGCACTGATGTGGCACGGATGTGGCACTGATGAGCACTGATGTGGCACAGATGAGAACTGACGTGGCACGGATGTGGCACTGATGAGAACTGATGTGGGATGGATGTGGCACTGATGAGCACTGATGTGGGATGGATGTGGCACTGATGAGCACTGATGTGGCATGGATTAGCCCTGACATGGCATGGATGTGGCACGGATGAGCACTGATGTGGCATGGATAAGGCACAGATGAGCGCCCTCACGTGGCATGGATGTGGCACAGATGAGCACTGACATGGCATGGATGTGGCACGGATGTGGCATGGATGAGCACTGATGTGGCATTGATGTGGCACGGATGAGGCACTGACGTGGCATGGATGTGGCATGGATTAGCACTGACGTGGCATGGATGTGGTACAGATGAGCACTGATGTGGCACGGATGTGGCACTGATGTGGCATGGATGTGGCACGAATTAGCACTGACATGGCATTGATGTGGCACGGATGACCAATGACGTGGCATGGATGAGCACTGACGTGGCAAGGATGAGCACAGATGTGGCATGGATGAACACAGACGTGGCATGGATGAGCACAGATGTGGCATGTATGAGCACAGATGTGGGATGGATGAGCATGGATGTGGCATTGATGAGCACTGAGGTGGCATGGGCGGGCACAAATGTGGCATGGATAAGGCATGGATGAGCACGGATGTGGCTCGGATGAGGCATGGATGAGCACGGATGTGGCATGGAAGAGCACTGAGGTGGCATGGGTGGGCACGGATGAGGCACGGATGATAGATGGATGGGGCACAGATTAGGCATGGATAGGGCACGGATGAGGCACAGTAATGGGGCACGGATAAGGCACTGTAATGGCTGGGGCATGGATGAGGCACTGTGATGGCTGGGGCATGGATGAGGCACTGTGATGGCTGGGGCACGGATGAGGCACTGTGATGGCTGGAGCACGGATGAGACATGGTTGAGGCAGAGGAGGCGTGCAGCTGCAGTTTCTCTCCTCTCCTCACACGCTGTACCGATTGCTGTGTACAGCGTGCGAGGAGAGGAGAGAAGTGAACCGGACATGCGCCGGTTTGTTGTCATTGGATGGAGCGATCACGTGGTAAAGGACCGCTCTCATTGGCTCTTTACAGCGATCCGTGATGCGTCGGGTCCCCGGGACCCGGCTAGCACGGACACTCCCATGTGCGCGCTCCAGGGGGCGCGTGGGAGCGCGATTCTGGGAGGACGTCCATCTACGCCCTCCCAGAACTAGACGACCGCTCTGTAGCCGTCTTTTGGCTATGGCCCGGTCGGCAACTGGGTATAGTATGGGTGCAGTATGGATGGCTGCCTTTTGTGTTCTACTCTCAGTGGCTCAGCTCCTGCTAGCAGTATCAGCAATGGGTGAATAGCCCTCGCATCAGTCCCCAGGATGCTGCAGTGACCTCTGACAGTAGAACAGGGGCCCCCTCAGTCTCTCCCTGAAAGCCTCTGACGATCAATAGTGGGAAGCAGAGGGTGGGTGGATGTTCCAGTCTCCCTGTGGCAGTAGTGCAGGTGGTGTGATGTGGGCAGTACTGTGCTGCCCTTGGGTGTCCTAACTCCCAATCTCAGGCTTGGATCTTTGCTGATATGGTCTCCCACTGGCAGGCAAATATCCAGACAAAGGTAAAATCACTCTCCAACTCCCTCGGTGCAAAGAGAAAGAACATTCCTGGGCAGTTTAATACAAATCTTTTCTCAACTCATCCTACTGCACAGTGCCAATTGGGATCTGTAATGCAAGGAGTCTATTCCTCCCATTATATGGCTGCTGTCTAAAAATACAACTCCCAGCGTCTCGGCGCTCTGCATAGAATTCTATGGGCTTGCTTGGCATTAGCTCTCCCACTGATGGTCAGGTGAAAATGGTGCAGCATAACATCAGTGTCTCAGTAGAGGGAGAGAAAACTAAATAACAATGTCCCCTTCTCCATATTGCTGTAGCCCAACACCTGGCTACACTTGCAAAATATGGTTCTATGGTGTACAATATATTGTTGACAGATTTGGACTGATCTTAGAGACAGTTGAACACTTTCATCATGAAGTTCTGTCACAGAATAACACTGCAGAGCATGTTGTATTGCTAGAATAGAAAACCATTTTGCTGTTTTGTTCCAAGAGCTTAATATTACCTACCTCTCATGAGCATTTTTTTACAGGGCTAGAAAATCTGCCAGGCCAATGTTTTGTTGAGCATTGGTCATTCAGATGTTGGCATGTTTATCTATCTCTAGTTGACCAAAGGCTTTAGAGTTCAGAAAATGCATATGCAAAGGAATGCAAAGGAAAAGTACTGAATGAAAACATATATAATATTGCTTGGCCAACAGCCACATTGCAGTAATTGTTCCCCATATATTTCTGGAATTAGTTTTTCATTTTTTAGCTTATTATTTAATTTACTAGAAACGTTTGAATTATATTTAAACTTGCCTGGATAACCTCAGGAATAAGGGTATTATCTGTGCAGCATGAATATGTGCACTAAAATATAATGTTTTAATTGCTGCAGGGAATTCTTTCAGCAAAAAATGTAATGCATAAAACAGTAGTATATTTTGTCTTTTTTTTCCTCAGTTAGCAGTGAACTTCTTGTTTTTAAAGTTGTCTGAGATACTACATAGAAATGGTATTGCTCAGTTTCCTTCATTTCCTTCCTTTCCCTACCCTGACCCTAAATCAGATCCTTCTTTTAATGTGTTATAATAAACAAATCACCATTGGTCTCAGACAATTCAGCAGATCTGTTGAATTAAAAATAATGTATACTATATATTTTTTTAGCTAATGTTTTATTTGCAGTGTTAATCTGAAATTGTTTTAGTTTTCGCCCTAAATTGATTTTTTTATGTCCTTAAATGTTTACATGCTAAAAAGGAAGCTTCAGTCAAAAAATGACATTTTTCCTATTATTAGCATGTTAAATATCTTTATCTTTGATATTATTCATTTTCTGGCTAGTTGTTTGTGTAGCTTATAAAGTCTTATCTAAACTAGACAAACAGCTTCTTCCTGTTCTTCACGACAACGCTATCTCCCTTTATCCCTTTTATCTGAATTTGCTAAGCTGTCTTTCACTTCCTGAAATCAAAGTAGTGCAGGTACCTTTTCAAAGTTGCTGATTTTCAAAGCTGCATAGATGGGAACGGGTGCCATTGAAATCAATAGGCTGTGACTTGTCATGTGACTTTGTGAGTCCAAAGTCGCTTGACAAGTCGTACTAGCGGAAACGTAAACTTAGTGTGGTTGCCTGTACTATGATCATTGTTGACTGTGAGCTGAGACCCCTGAGCACTTCCAGCTACCCTGACAGTTCCCCCCCCACCCCCGTATCCAGCTTCCATCTCCTTTGGTAGTCTTCATTCAAAGCCCAGCACAGCTATACTGTATATGTGCACGCACCCCCCCCCCCCCCCCCTCTTGGTCCTGTGTGGATGGCTCTCTTCTTATTTCTTTTTTACGCATGAATTAGGATGTACAATGCATCCTTACTGATGAGAGAACACTGGGCGGGAACCTATGATCAGCTCCTCCAATTCTGTATATGTCCACTGGCTACACTGGACTGGAACAGTGCCCCTCCCTGGAAATGATGTCACTAGCTTTCAGTAACCACACCCATTTGCTGCTCTTGGACTCAGCAGGAAGAGGGATTGAAGTTATGTGATAGCACTTAAAACTGCAAGATAAAGGTAGAAATACTGGGATTTTTTTTATTTTGACACATAAGGTTGAAATCTCCTCACAATGATTGTAGGGGAGAATTGAAGGTATTAGGCTGGACTTCCCCTTTAAGATAAGATATGAACTCTTGGGTCCCTTTCACACATGTAGACAGTTTGTCTGTTTTTTATCCATTCATTGACAGATGAAAAAGGACATTAATGATCACCCATTTACATCCGTTTTAATTCGCTTCCGTGAACATCCGTTTTTGTAAACATCCCTTTTTTTGAACAGATGAAAGCCCTATTTTTGTTCCATTAAAAAAATGAAATGGAGGATAAATGGATGCAAATTGCAAACGGATTGTTGTTGCGTCCGTTTTTGCGTCTGTTGTTGCGTCTGTTTTTGAATTTCTTGTTAGGAGCAGGCACCCGCTGACAGCAGAATGTAAACAAAAGAAAAAAAATCAGAGTAGTGGGAGGAGGGGAGGGTGTGTGTACTGCAGACAAGTGGGGGAGGGGGGCGAAGAAAGACAGGACAAGAGAAGAGTAGTATATACTGTACAGTGAGGGGATGTACTGATAGGCTACCTCACTTCCCGGCGTTGGCTGTCATTGCCAGCTTTAAATGTAATTGCCGGCTCCTATTTTCTTCTTTACTTTTTAGCTCTGAGAAGGAGCTGTCATTTTGCTCCGCCACTAAAGTATAGAAGGGGTAGAGTCACCCAGTGACAACACTCAGTGATCCTGCCCCTTTATTTACTTTAGTGGCGGGGTCAAATGACAGCTCATTAATCACTTATGGACCGGAAGGTTTTACCCCCTTAACCACCTCCCACCCGGGCTATTGTAAATATACGGCCAGGTGGGAGTCTCCTCCTTCTGATCGGACGTTCTGGAACGTCCTTCAGAAGGAGAGAGATCGCGCCGCCGCGGGCACGCGCAGCGGCGCAATCTCGATGTGCCTGTGTCCCTAGGACACAGAGCAACAAGCCTCGGCAGGAGGGCCCTGTGATTGGCCCTCCTGATCACATGACGGCTGTGTACAATCACAGCCGTCATGTAATGTCAATACAGCCGTTGTAACGGCTTCGATCTCTTCTCCTCCTGACAGATCCTGTCAGTGAGGAGAAGAGCAGAGGATCGATACTGCAGCCGGGGTGATCAGTGTGTATTTCTAATTACTCACTGATCACAGGGGGGGTCTGTGCTGGTAATCAGATGATTGATTACCAGTGCAGCCCTGGGGGGAGGGGGTGCCACTAGAGCCACCAGGGATGCCCACACATGACCACCAGGGATGCCCACCATGGCCACCAGGGATGGCAAACAGGGCTCAGAGAGCCTGCCAGTGGTGCCCCCCTATTAGTGCTGCCCACCAATGCCATCTATCAGTGCTGCCCACCAGTGCCAGTTATTGCCATCTATCAGTGCCGCCCACCAGTGCCCATTATTGCCCACCAGTGCTGCCTATCAGTGCCCATCAGTGCCGATCAGTGCCACCCATCAGTGCCACCTATCAGTGCCCATCAGTGCCACCTATCAGTGCCCATCAGTGTCGCCGATCAGTGCCCATCAGTGCTGCCTATCAGTGCCCATCAGCGCTGCCTATCAGTGCCCACCAATGCTGCATATCAGTGCTATCTATCAGTGCCACACATCAGTGCCCATCAGTGCTGCATATTAGTGCTATCTATCAGTGCCCATCAGTGCTGCATATCAGTGCCACCCCATCAGTGCCACCCCATCAGTGTCTCCTCATCAGTGCCTGTCAGTGTGGCGTCATCAGTGCTCATAAGTGCAGGAAAAAACATATCTATTTACAAAATGTTATAACCTAAACAAAAAAACTTTTTTTTTTTTTTCAAACTTTTCGGTCTTTTTTTATTTGTGCACCAAAAAAGAAAAAACCTGGCGGTGATCAAATACCACCAAAAGAAAGCTCTATTTGTGGGGAAAAAATGACACAAATTTGGTTTAGGTACAGTGTTGCATGACCGCGCAAATGTCATTCAAAATGCAACAGCGCTAAAATCTGAAAATTGGTCTGGGAAGGAAGGGGGTTTAAGTGCCCAGTATTGAGGTGGTTAATGACCAGACCAATTTTTTCCTGAATAAGAGGAACACAGAAACCCTGTGTTCATTACTGACAGAACAGTGGTCTGCCATGTTTACAGCTGTTAGTGCACCTCATCCACCATCCTCCTCAGTCATCCACCTAACCACTTGAGCAGGGACGTAGGCAAGGGGGGAGTCAAAAAGGCAAACACATAATGTCCCTGTCAGTGGCGGAGTGTAGTGTGTGTAGTGTTGCCGCAAGGATTAATAGATCATTGGGCATGCGCCAAACTCATGCTGTCAGGACTTGACTGACTGACACAGTTCTATACCACCAGATAGCATTGAACTCAGCAGAAGCGGCGCCCATAGTCCCGCCCACCACTAGAGAGCAGTTGGCGGGACTATGGGCGCCGCTCCTGCTGTGCTCAATGCTGTCTGGCGGAATTGGTGGGACCAAGGGCGCGAGCTCCTGCTGTGCTCAATACTGCCTGGTGGGGTGGGGTGGCCAGGACCATGGATGCCGCTCCTGCTGTGTTCAAATCTGCCTGGTGGTATAAAACTGTGTCAGCCAGTCTGAGCTTGACCGCATGATCTATTAGCCTTGACTGCAGCACTACACACGCTACACTCTGCCACTGACAGGGACATCATGTGTTTGCCTTTTTGACTCCCCCTTGCCTATGTCCCTGCTCAAGTGGTTAGGTGGATGTAAAAAAACCAATGTAAAAACTTTTTAAAAAAAAAATCATGTAAACTGATGAAAAACTGATGTAAACTGATCAGTCTTTTGTTTGAAAAAAAAGTGACTGAAATGAGGAAACAAAGGGAAACATCTGTGTTAAAGGGGACCTAAGGGACATGCATTGTCCGCTAACTCACAGACTTGCATTGAAACAGTAAAACACAACTGTTGTGTAGTATGGCACAGCACAATTTTATTAGGTAACCAGGAAGTAGGACTTCTCCGATACACATATAATATATATTTGCAAGCTAAGCATAGCCTGGGAAACCACAGGAAAGGAAAAGTGTGGTTGCAGGTAATTCCACAACACAAACAGGACCACAATGGGCAGGCCAAATAAATGTCAATTTTTGTGGATTCCTGAAAGGTTTTATTTTTTTAAACCTTAACTGATAAATCTTCCTTTACAATAAAGGGTAATAAAACTTACATGAGTAAAACATGTTGCAAATGAAAATAATATATAGGATATACAGTACAATTGCCACACAAGCCATATTGTAATTTATTGTTATTAAAAAAATACCTTTCCTTTTTAAATCTGCAGCTATGTAATTTTCTGTAAAATTCAATGCAATATGGCAACCTGGAGGTTTTCTGCATACAGTTGTTGTACAGAACACCCCTAGAGATGTAATTTCCTGCTTGTGTGATTGGCTCACTAATTTTTCCAAAAGTCTTCATTAAGATACAAGTCAGATTATAGACATCCTCTGCAACAAAAATGTTAGTTTTGTTGAGATTCTCCTAAAGTGTTAATCACTTCAAAAGGAGTGCAGACTCTGCCACTCTCCTCATTAGATCCCTGCAAGTGCACCAGCTGATAAAAAAAGGAAAAAGTCACTTACATTCAGAATCGGTCTTCCACATTACATGATCTAACAAAGAGGTATTTCTTCAGAGTAGAAAAAGGTAGGACTTGGCAACAAAGTTTGTTAAAAATCCCTGCAATATACATCGATCACCCAGAGAGGATTTTTTTAAGTATAAAGGATCTAGTAATTGTCTCTATAGGTATCCATTACAGTAATAAATACTGTTTCCTGTTATATATATATATATATATATGTGTTGCTTGCATTGTTTTAATTACTGCAGTTAGGAAAATGTTAACTGTGTATAGAAATTATGTTTTTTTGAAAAACTTGAATGATTACCCACTTGCCTACTGGGCACCTATACCCCCTTCCTGCCCTGCCCAGGCAAATTTTTTCAGCACTGTCGCACTTTGAATGACAATTGGTCATTATGTGGTCATGTAGCACTGTACCCAAATTAAATTTTTATAGTTTTTTCCAACAAATAGAGCTTTCTTTTGATGGTATTTAATAACTACAAAAAATAGTTTTTCTTAGTATCTGTTATAAAATTTTGCAAAACGATGAGGCTGCGCTAATGGGCACTAATAGGCAGCACTGATGGGCACTGATAGGTGCCACTGATGGGCACTGATAGGCAGCACTGATGGGCACTAATGAGGCAGCACTGGCGGGCACTGATGAGGAGACCCTGATGAGGCTGCACTGTTAGGCACTGATAGGTGGCACTGATAAGCACTGATAGGTGGCACTGATCAGCACTAATAGGCAGCACTGAAGGGCACTGATAGGCAACACTGACTGACCGCACTGATTGGCACTAATAGGCATCATTGATAGGCACTGTGGGGTTGCACTGATCATCAGGACACTTATGATCAGTGCCCTGAATATCAGTGTAGATGTCCCCTTTCACACTTGCCAGTTACTGGCTCTCTCCTCACGCTGTGATAGTGAGGAAAGGAATGTCGATACCTGTTAAGTGTGTTTACATCGTGATCAGCTGTGGTTGGACACAGCTGATCATGTAGGAAAGAGCTGTTGTGATTGGCTCTTTACCCCAATCTGTGATCAGCTGGGTCCGAAGGACACAGTGATCACAGAGCGCATGGCAGTAAGCGCGCCGGGGCATGGTCCTGGGAGGTGCCCTCCCAGAACTGGATGACCGCGCTGTAGCTGTTATTCGGTCGGAAAGTGGTTAAAGAGGATTTCCATAATAAAGAAAAACTATATCGGTTCTACGTAACTTGAAATCCAAGTTGTTAAGCCTTATTGTTAATATAAAAAAAGTGTAGCGCTAAAAAGTAATGAATATCAAAGAACATTTTTAAATACATGTGCACATAAATCCAGAAACATTTTTGAAAGTGAGAAGTCCATAAGAAAAGTCCTTGAATAGGGAAAATCCAATAGTAAAAAAAAAATTTGTGCTGTATAGAAGAACCACAAGTCTCAGCATGCAGGTGGAGACGGCTCTCCTCTCACAGCAGAGATAACAAATAGAAGCCCCCAGTGAAGCAAAGAGACAAATGGCTTCTTACCAGATAATGTTGGCTTCCAAACTAATGGAAAAGCCTTATTGTTAAGCACGTGTATTTTTATGATATTTATTACTATCTTTTTTTTAAATAAAAAGTTAATTCAGGATGCATTCATTTCCTTAAAAAGCAAGTACAACAGAAGCTGTTTGCCTTCAGTCTCTCATTGTCTAAATTAAAATTCTTATTGTCCTGTCTAAATAAAACAATCAGTTTTGTAGGTAAATTTGAGTGTGAATTATTAACCACTTACCGCAAAGTAAGGTATATTTATGTCGGCTAACTTTGCGGTGTTATACCGGGATGATGCCTCTAGCTAGGAGGAGGCTACACTGGCCCACTGGAACACCATTGTTAGGGGGAGTCTCCTATCACTCCATTATTAGCAGTGTAAGGGGCACTATATTACATAATCCCCACCTCTGCACTTGTCCTGTCAGTCCTGACTGATGCATTCTTTAAGCTGGACTGTACATGTATTACTGTTGACATAAGTATTTATTTTCTCAACAATTGCTGGTTCATAAGTAGCCCCCAAGTGTTTAGTAAAGTTTTTCTTTTACCACCTCAAATCGGGCACTTTCATCCCTTTCCTGCCCAGGACAATTTTCAGCTTTCAGCTGTCACACTTTGAAAAACAAATACTCTGTAATTACACTGTACACAATGGAAATGTTGTGACAGATAGAGCTTTGACGAGTACTGATGTAATGACTGCCTATCTCATTTCCTGAGGCCCTGAAATTCCAGGACAGAACAAATAACCCCCAAATTACCCCTTTTTGGAAAGTAAACAGTTTGAAGTATTTATGAAGAGGCATGGTGATTTTTTTTTTGTAGTTGTCATTTTTTTTCTCTTTTTTGTTTTTGAAAATTAAGAAATTGAATAAAACTTGCATTTTCTTCAGAAACGTGACATTTTAATAAGCTATTTCCCAAACCCAACATAGGCATACTTATACTTATACCCCAAAACCCATTCTACTATGTCTCCTGAGTATGGAGATACCATATGTGTGAGCCTAGATGCATAGAGGAGTCCAAAATCCAAAGAACACCGTTGGGCTTTCAAGGAGCACACATTAAGTATCTAACTAACTTAAGCGTCTACCCATCCCATTTTTGGAGGCCTATAGCAGCAGAACAGTGGAAACACCCACAAAATGACCACATTTTGGAAAGCAAACACCCCAAGGTATGACAAGTTCTTTGAAGACGTCATTGTTTTGTCATAAAGTTCTTGGAAGAAATGCAGGAAGAAAATTTTTACAAACTTGTTAATTTAATAGTACTGTATATTTCCCACACACAGCATGTGCATACCTAGAATTACATCCCAAAACACATTCTGACACTCCTTCTGAATATAGGGATACTACATGTGTGAGACTTTTTCACTGTTTGGGCTAATTATGTACTGGAAATTGTATCTTGTGTATCACATAAATCACCCAAATGTAGCAAAAGCAATTTACTGTAATTGTTGCCTCTATGAGAGTGACCAGGGAATCTAACTTAGTGTAGAGTCACCTATAGCAGTCCCAATTCCTATAAGCCAAGCAAGCTTAGCCTATTACAGGCCTACCTACAAGAATGACATATTCGTTGGCCAGAAAGTACTGGAGGATAAAGAAAGGAAGAGCAAACAAATTTCTGTGGTTCAAGGAGTGCACATATCCACAGAGGATGGCTGGAACTGGTGTCTTGCAGGAACTTAGTCAGTCAGACATGCAGATGAGCCAGTTGAGGCTGCAGAGGAAGAAACATGGTCAGCAAATAGGCAAAGGATTGGCAACATTCAGAAACATGGTCAATAAACAGGCCAGGGACAGTACAGGCAGCAGGCAGAGGCAACACTGCACTGGTGTGGTGGTGATCAGGCATATTTTTACTGGCTGCACTGGTCTGGAGACACTGGGGATCAGTGTGGCAGCAATCAGGAACACTATTGTTGATTACGCTGGTTTGGTGATACTCGGACTGGTGTGGCAGCAATCAGGGACACCATTGCTGGCTTACACTGATGTGGTGGCACTGTGACAGGTGTGGCAGTGTTTAGTGACATTGTACCTGGTATGGCAGTGATCAGCAGCCCTATACTATGTAATAGCTGTGACCAGTAGCTGTGAGCCAGTAGTTCTCAGGGGATGCATGAATGCAGCCAAGAACTGTCAGAAATTATTGCTTATAAAGCCACCATGGCACAGGATCACACCAGTGCACTCCCCTAGGGGCACACATAAGACACAGTTCTGGGAGGATGTATGGGCACATCCTCCCAGAACGACGCTTGTCCCACCCTGCTATATATGTACAGTGCCAGGCGAGAAGCCACTGTGGGTACAAAGACCATGTCAAATGTGTGTAGTGTGTACTGTTAGTAGACTCAGACTCTATTTCATTTATTTACTCTATGGCCCTTAAAAGCCACACCCATTTTTTGCCAAGGTGAGTTTTGTTTGATGCACAATCCTCCTCCTTGCTTTGTTGAAATTCAGTTGTTCCATGTGAGCTGTTTCTGACAGTATTTTTGGTCCATACAAAGGGCTTATGGTAGTCCTTTGTAATATTCATAGTATCTCTCCAACCTTTAAATAGTAACTGGACTGAAGGCATGACTGTTTAAACTGCTCTTGAAAAACTGAATGAAAAGCTACTTTTTCAGGGGTGTCATTGTATTCTTTTTTTATTTTCACTAAGGCATCTAGACAGTACTGCATCATCCTGCCACAAGCAAGATGTATATACGGTATCTCACAAAAGTGAGTACACCCCTCACATTTTTGTAAATATTTTATTATATCTTTTCATGTGACAACACTGAAGAAATTACACTTTGCTACAATGTAAAGTAGAGAGTGTACAGCTTGTATAACAGTGTAAATTTGCTACCCCCTCAAAATAACTCCCTAAGTGACAATTTCCAAATTGGTCCCAATTAGCCATTTTCCCTCCCCAATGTCATTTGACTACTTAGTGTTACAAGGTCTCAGGTGGGAATGGGGAGCAGGTGTGTTAAATTTGGTGTTATCACTCTCACTCTCTCATACTTGTCACTGGAAGTTTAACATGGCACCTCATGGCAAAGAACTCTCTTAGAATCTGAAAAAAAGGATTGTTGCTCTACATAACAAGACCCTGAAACTGAGCTGCAGCAAGGGGGCCAAGACCATACAGCGGTTTAACAGGACAGGATCCACTCATAACAGGCCTCGCCATGGTCGACCAAAGAGGTTGAGTGCAAGTGCTAAGCATCATTTCCAGAGGTTGTCTTTGGGAAATAGATGTATGAGATACTGCCAGCATTGCTGCGGAGGTTGAAGGGGTAGGGGGTCAGTATGTCAGTGCTCAGATTATACGCCGCACACTGCATCAAATGGGTCTGCATGGCTGTCATTGCAGAAGGAAGCCTCTTCTAAATATGATGCACAAGAAAGCCCCCAAACAGTTTCCTGAAGACAAGCAGACTAAGGACATGGATTACCGGAATCATGTCCTGTGGCCTGATGAGACCAACATAAACTTATTTGGTTCATATGGTTTTAAGCGTGTGTGGTGGAAACCAGGTGAGGAGTACAAAGACAAGTGTGTCTTGCCTATAGTCAAGCATGGTGGTTGGAGTGTCATGGTCTGGGGCTGCATGAGTTCATTGAGGGAACCATGAATGCCAACATGTACTTTTACATACTAAAGCAGAGCATGGTCCCCTCCCTTTGGAGACTGGGCCGCAGAGCAGTATTCCAACATGATAACGACCCCAAACACACCTCCAAGAAGACCAC
Organism: Pelophylax lessonae; assembly: GCF_965119305.1. Classification (NCBI taxonomy): domain Eukaryota; kingdom Metazoa; phylum Chordata; class Amphibia; order Anura; family Ranidae; genus Pelophylax; species Pelophylax lessonae. The sequence continues at coordinate 194,667,310 of NC_138768.1, forward strand.
TGCCTTGCTAAAGAAGCTGAGGGTAAATGTGATGGACTGGCAAAGCATGTCTCCAGACCTAAACCCTATTGAGCATCTGTGGAGCATCCTAAAATGGAAGGTGAAGGCGCAAGGTCTCTAACATCCACCAGCTCAGTTTTGTCATAATGGAGGAGTGGAAGAGGACTCTAGTGGCAACCTGTAAAGCTCTGGTTAACTCCATGCCGAAGAGGGCTAAGGCAGGGCTGGAAAATAAAGGTGGCCACACAAAATATTAACACTTTGGGCTCAACTTGGACATTTTCACTCAGGGGTGTACTCACTTTTGTTGCCAGCGGTTTAGACATTAATGGCTGTGTGTTGAGTTATTTTGAGAGGACAGCAAGCTATACACTCACTACTTTACATTGTAGCAAAGTGTCATTTCTTTAGGGTGTCACATGAAAAGATAAAATAAAATATTTACAAAAATGTGAGGGTGTACTCACTTTTGTGAGATACTGTATATACATCTTGCTTTTGGCAGGATGATGCAGTACTGTCTAGATACCAGAGTGATGCCAGAGGGCTCTCAAATTACTTTATATCCTATCCCACACTGTCCAAAAAGGAAAAGTTTTTGACTTCAGTTGGTCTTTAAATATTTTTGACAAATGCATTTTGCTTTTCAGGTTGTATTACTTACTAAGTAATTGCTACAATATGATATTATTAATATTATTATTATTTTATTTTTTTGTGGTCTGGAATGCACAATAAACTATTTTACTGTTCCAAGAGTTGAGAACATTTTTAAATAGAAATCACATGTTTCCAGGAGTGCTGATCAGATAAAATAAAAATGCAGTCTAATTAAACACAGAAATATTCCCTCTGAATCCTATTCATGACTATGCATTTAATCTTTATCAAGCAGTAGTTTTACAGCAACTGGATGGACTTCTATAAATTGATACAGATTCAAATAAATGAACAGACATCTGATTAATTAAATTAATTAGTGTTTAAATTCGATTGGAAGTCTCTTAATGTGCATTTATTTAATTGCTCTACAATTCTATTCAAATTATTTCAGCCACAGGGCAGAAATTTTCAGGCAGCCAAGTTTATTATTACAATATTTGCCATTTTTAAAGGGAAGCAATCATATTAAATGTTATTGTAAAGTCTATGCTAAAAATATACGAGTTTAGAGCAAAGAAATTTGTTAAAAAAGATTTAAAGTTGCCTAGAGCCAAATTTCAGTTTAGCAACACACTTCAACTGAATCTGTCAAATGTGATGCAAGATTACAGTGATATAGATCAGGCTAAAAAAATGGCAAAAAAAATAATAAAATAATAATACATTTTGTTTAAATTCATACTGAAGATGCTTTAGAAATTATTTTGCTGCTAATATCCTCTTTAACACTTTAATGTTTATGAGGTCAACAAAACATTTGTGAACAGACCATGGTTTTGTATGCACCAAATTCCTTAATATTACATTTTAACTGCTTTGCATACCAAAATGATTTTCATACAGTTTTTATATAAAAAACACAGTGTTTTCAAATATACGCTAAATATACATTTTTATAGTAAACAGTAAAACAGGTGAAATGCAAAAAACAAATAAATGAATAAAATACTCATTTGTTTAAAGCTTAATAGACTTTCTACAGTATATTTAATATTATTCAAAACATTTTCAGTTATTTTCTCCTTATTATCCTGAACACAGAGAACTCAAATATGTGTAGACTTTGATATATACGGTACATCAGCAAACGTGCAACAAAAACTCAAGATTATGGACAGCCATGCAAAATATACACACTATAGGTTAGTAAGCACTGCTTTTTTAAGTATGACAAAAGAGACAAACAGTCTCCCAAATGTCCTTAGGTATGAGCTTAAGGTTTGGACCGAAAGCAAGTTCAAACTGAACCTCAGCTGTTCGGGCATTTTAATGAATGCTCAAACATTTGCCTATTTAGCAGGACTAAATGCCATTTATAATGGTGTTTCTACTACCACTATTACATATGACTGCTTCCTGTTGTAAATGGCTGTAAAGGACATCAGGACTTAAGGCACTGTCGAGTCCTTAAAAACCAGTGAATCCCCATCCATTTAAGCAAAGGAGCACGGAGATCCCATGCAAACAAAAACCCTTAGAGTCTGGTATGAATTTTAAGAGGAAAGGGCATGGAAAAAATCAAGAAAACAAGGAAGGGGGGGGGGGGCAAGTATATTCTCTTCGTTTTGAACCATACCAGACCACATATGTCCTTAACATGGTTTTGTACCTTGCCGGGGTGACTCCCCTGGCAAAAAACAAAGGCCTCTTTCTCACAAGCCCTGCCTAGTCACTGTGGGGGTCCCCTGGTGGTGGGCTTATCTGAATATGGTCCATATGATGTAAATATTAATGACGTCACCCAGGAGACCCAGGCCCTTTGTTTGTATCAGTGAATGCAAAGTGACAGGTTCTTTTGGCGGGTATAATAATTGATATGGATCTGCATCACTGGACAATGTGACTGATAATAGATGTACATTGTGGCACATTTTTTTCTTTGTATATTAAAGTGTCTTTGTGGTATTTTATATTCTGATAAGCCCCACACCCACAGACCCCCCCCCCCCCCCCCCAATGAACAGGGCTGTAGGGAAGAGGCCTTTGTCTTTTTTAACATAGAGACAGGGTGCTTTCCAGGGGGGTCCCACCTGGCCAGATAAGCCTCCATGTTGAAGACTTGTGGCCTGATATCCCTCCCTTTCCTGGTCTGCCAGGCTGCATGCTCGGATAAGGCTCTGGTGTAGATTTTTTGGGGAGGATCACACAGATGAATGGGGGGAAAAGGAGGGTATGCCTGTATAAGGCCCCCCTTTTCCTTATGGGATCGTGGCAGTTAAATAAAAAAAAAAATATTTCAGTTATTTAGATAAAATAACAGTGGGAATTTTGATAGGCTAATCCAAGTCAGCTGATAGGGAAAGTTCTGAAAGACAGCATAGATCACTTAGAATCAGGCAACCATGGAATTTTCTAGAAACTTGCTGGGATCCCTATAAATAAGATCAGCCTTCCAGGGATTTTGACATTCAGAGGAAGAAGATCCCCAGTGGCACTTCCCGCCCCCTCCCCTTGTCGTGGCTTTTTATGTGGTGTGGTCCCTCTTGTGTGTTAAAAGGGGACAGTTTCTTTACATAAATGTTATCATCTTATATTTTATTGACAATTCGAGTCTTAGTGGCTGAGCTGTTCTTTAGCTCTTGTTTTTTAGCATACGATTTAATTTTAATGGTTTAATATTTATTTATATTTATACCAATAATAAAGCTGCGGCCAATTTATTTTCAAATAAATAATTTAAAATTTTAAATATAGTGTTTTTGGTCTTTTGTGATGTCCAGGTAAATAGTATATACTGCTTACGATCTCATGAAATCTCCAGCCACTCTGTTTGCAAACAGAATGAAGCAGCTAAAAAATTTAATTTCCCAGCAATTTAAACACCCCATGTCAGAATTTCAGCAGTAGGTTGTATATATCATATAAAGAAGCCACTTCACAGGCAGTGTCAGTGCACCCTACCCCCCCCCCCCCCTCCAGCATGTTATTTATAGCAGTTTTGTAATTTTTATGTTTCCCTTTAGGCATCACTAAATTATTGCTCCCTGTCAAACAGGATTTTTTTTTAATGTATTTTTGCCATGATCCATGTTCCCCAGGAAAGTACCTTGCACCCCATGCAATTTGTTTGACAATCTATTGCCTGTTAGACTAAAAAATGTCTATCACTCTTTTTGATTTTTTTTTTTTACATTTTGATTTCAATGGGGTTCAAATTCTGCACCCAAACTTTAGAAATGTTTGACGAGCCTGCCCTGAATGTATGTTCAGCTCCTTATTACAGATTACCCTGTAGTTTGTAGTTTGTAATCCTTACAGATTACCCTGTAATTTGTATATTTTATAAAGGCTGCACCCAAAAAAATGGTTCTGACACAGTACTACTTTGGTGCACTATGGTACAGTATTTAAAGCGGTTGTATCCTCGCCAAAAAAAAAAAAAAAAAAAAAAAAACCTGCAAGACAAAGGCATAGTGAGCTAGTATCCATCGCATACTAGCTCATTATGAAATACTTACCTTAAAATGAAGCCCCGACACAGATGCCCGGACACCGCTGAGGGAGCTGACATGCTCCCTCGGCGTCTCTTCTGGGTTCTGCGGCTCCGGTGCTGTGAGTGGCCGGAGCCGCGATGACTTCACTCCCACGCACATGTGCGTGGAAGTCACTTTCCGGCAGCTAGCCAGCAAGGAACTCTAAAGGTCCGCCGCGAATGTCAGCGGCTGCATGCAGGGCGAATATCAATGAAACCATGCAGGTTTAGGAGATATTAATTGTACCTACAGGTAAGCCTTTTTATAGGCTTACCTGTAGGTAAAAGTTAAGTATACTATGATACTACCGCTTTAAAGTGGAACTCCACCCAAAAGAGAAAGCTCGGCTTATCTGACTCCTCCCCCATCTGCGTCTGGTGCCACATTTCGCACTTTTCAGGGGGGAGGGGGAACGAGTACCTGATACCTTGAAATTCGACCCGCCCTCCTCCTTCCCCTGCTACCGAGCCATTCACAAAGCGCAGCGTGCTTTGCACATGCGCAGTAAGGGACCGGCTGTGAAGGTTTTCCTTACAGGCATTGGCGAGAGTCAATGGAAACATTGGCTGGGGTGAAGACACTGCTGGATTCCAGGACAGGTACGTGTCCTAATATTAAAAGTCAGCAGCTACAGTATTTTTAGCTACTGACTTAAAATTTCTCATGGGGGTGGGGGTCCTCCTTTTTAGAATGGGCAAAATTAATCTGCTGGGTGAGCAGCATGGTAGTGTTTAGTTAGCACTGTAGCTATGAAATGCTGTTGTCCTACCATTTATACTTTGTGCTGCTATCCCGTCCTTATGTGGATTAGCAAATAATCTGCTTTTTCACTACACGACTTAAGGGTATGGGGTTTATTTAACCACTTGCCAACCGCCTAACATTCATCTAATGTGGCAGGTCGACTCTATTGTGCAAAATCACGTACCTGTACATCATTTTGTGCATTAGCCACTAGATGGTGCCATCACACTGGCGGAGGTGTGATCGCGCAGTGATTGGCTAACAGGGAAGTCAATTAACTGGTCTGGCGGACCAGATGTCCGCCGGCCACCCACGATTATTCCCCAGAGAGGCAGAACAGCGATCTGCCTATGTAAAACAAGGCAGATCGCCGCTCTGACAGGGAAGAAGATAGAGATCTTGTGTTTCTGCTAAGCACACAGTTGGAAAGCACCAGCTAGGAGCACACCTATTCCCTTGATCACCCCTGATGTTAACTCCTTCCCTGACAGTGTCATTAGTACAGTAACAGTGCACATTTTTAGCATTGATCACTGTAATAATGTCACTGGTTCCCAAAAAAGTGTCAGTTAAGTGTTCTATCTGTCCCCAGCAATGTCACAGTCCCGCTAAAAATCTCTGGTTGCCGCCATTACTATTAAAATATATAATTAAAAATGCCATAAAAATATCCCATAGTTTGTAGATGCGATAACTTTTGCGCAAACCAATCAATATACTCTTATTAGGATTTTTTTTACCAAAAATATGTAGCAGAATACATATTGGCCTAAACTGATGAATAAATTAGATTTTTACATTCTTTTATTGGATGTTTTATAGCAGAAAGTAAAAATATATATATATATTTGTTTTTTCAAAGTTATCGCTCTTTTTTTGTTTATAGCGCAAAAAAAAAGAGAGGATCAAATACCACCAAAAAGAAAGCTGTATTTGTGGGGTAAAAAGGACATTAAGGGGGTAAAACCTTCTGGGGCTGAAGTGGTTAAAAAATAATTGCATAGCTTTTCATCTAGTGAAACTGCTGGTTCATTCTGCGTGAATGGGGTAAAATCAAATGTTTTCAGGCTAATTCTTCTACAGGTCAAATGTTATTCATTCATAAAAAACAATTGTAGAAGATACTGCATTAAGGCCAATAGATTGGGTTGAAGATCTTACATATTTATTCCCTCTGATCCTCAGCTCCATTTAGTGGCCATAATATTGCATTCCCCAAACCACATCTTTTTTATAAATTAATAACATGTGCTCCGTTGAGGATATAGAAGAAGAACATTAAATTTTGCCCCATTCCTATAGAACAAATATATTAGCATTTTCGCTAGACAAATAGCTGTGCAATTTTTATATATATACAGTATATACCCCTATGAGTGCCTATATGAACCAAGTGGTCTTTGTACGCTGTGAACTACTGCAGAACTTGTCAGGCCTACAGAAAGATGCAATTTGAAATACAGAAGTGTTACGAATAGCAAAGATGTCGTTATTCTGTCCAGACAGTATTGTGATTTACTCAGCCCTAAAAGACAGCAGAGTCAGGTTAGTGACCTGAATTTTCTCTGTAGAAGTTAAGCAAAACACCCACTCCCAGTGTGTTGCTGGTTAAGAAGAAGCAGCAGCAGGTGACCTAAGGGGTAGGAGGCTCCGGTGTGACCTACAGCAGCAACCGGAGGAGAAGATGGCAGCGGCTGGCAGGATCTCCTTGAAGGTGCGCTGCTTCAGCACTAGTGTGGCCAGACCAGTCAGCAAGCTGGTTAGGCCCCCAATCCAGCTTTATGGCTTGGAAGGTCGCTATGCCACCGCTCTCTACTCTGCTGCTTTCAAGGAGAAGAAGCTGGATCAGGTGGAGAAGGACCCGATCCGAGTATCGGCACTTGTTAAAGACCCTAAACTGTCCATCGTCCTTACTAACCCTCATGTGAAGCGCTCACTGAAACAGAAGACTATTGCCGATCTCTTAACAAAGGGAAAGTTTACCCCTGTCACCGCCAACTTTGTCAATTTGCTTGCTGAGAACGGTCGTCTTAATAACACTTCCGATGTGATCAAAGCCTTTGGCAAGATCATGAGCGCCCATCGAGGAGAGGTGCTGTGCTCTGTCACTACTTCTTCACCTCTGGATGAAGCAAGTTTGACACAATTGAAGACTGCCCTGAATGGCTTCCTCACCAAAGGAGAATCTTTAAAATTGGAGAGCAAGACCGACACCACTATCCTAGGAGGAATGCTTGTCAGCATTGGGGACAAATATATTGACATGTCTACCAAAACCAAGATCCAGAAACTGACCAAGATCATGAAAGATACTGTCTGAGCAATCCACTTCCTTAAATATATTGATTACCATTAGCTGAATAAATCCTTTTACTGAGAAAAAAAAGAAGAAGAAGAAGCAGCAACAGGCTGATGAGATCATCTCTTTGCTCATTTTATTCTCCCCTCTCATCAGTATGTTCTCTGTCATCACATAAACACTACAACATACCGGATTGGCTCCTAGTGCTTTATTCTTCAAGTGATATTGTACAAGGAATTATAAGCGTTCCATACCAAATCAAATTAAAACAGTATTAAACCCAAAAGCAAACATTTTAGCAAAATTATTATATTACTGCTTACCAATTCTTAATTGTGATGGCTGCATTTGTTTTCTTTTTTAGGCTTTCTTTCTTCTGTTTTTATCTGGTGATCCAGCCCTTAAGTCTGTTGCTTTTCAATAGAAGAAGCTCTCCAGCAGAATGTGTCAGTTTACAGGCATGGAACAAACCATTTACCACTGGCAGGGTTGCTTACAATGATCAGCTTTTATGTATTTGTCTAGGGAAAAAGCCTAAAAAAAGAAAATGAATGCAGTCGCCAAATCTAATGATTGGTAAGCTTCAATATATTATGTTTTTGGTTTAATACGGCTTTAAGTACCTACTCTACCTGTGTTTAGATTACATTTCCTTATTGTTTAACCGGTTGCCGACCGCCGCAAGTTCATATACTGCGGCGGTCAGCCCGGCCAGGCAAAGTGACGAACCGGTACGTCACTAGCCTGTCACTTGCTTGGGAGCCAATAGCGGGCGAGCGCGCGCCCGCCCCGGCTTGTTCCCTGGGAAGTCTGTGCGTGTGACCAGCGGACCCGATGTCCGCCGGTCACTCGCGATCGTCTGCCGTGAAGGGAGAAAGGCAGGCGGCTGATGTAAACAAGCCGCCTGTCATTCTCCCCTGTGTAGGAATGGTGATCATACGGTTCTACTATGTAGGACCGTTGATCACTGTTCCTACACCAGTAGCCATGTCCAATCACAGTAAGAAGCACGCCCCTAGGGACACACTTAACCCCTCCTTCCCCAATAAAGTTAACCCCTTCCCTGCCAGTGTCATTTTGCAATAACAGTGCATATGTATAGCACTGATTACTGCAGTAATGTCACTGGTAACCCCAAAAGTGTCAAAAATGTCAGCCAAGGGTCTGATCTGTCCGCTGCAATGTCGCAGTACCGCAAAAAAAATCGCAGATCGCCGCCATTACGCGTTAAAAAAAACACCAAAAATGACAGAAATCTTTCCCTTAGTTAGTAAACGTAATAACTTTTGCGCAAACCAATGAAAATACGCTTTTTGCGATTTTTTTTTACCAAACATATGTAGCAGAAAACAAATTGGCCAAAAATGTTAAAAAAATTTTATTTTTACTTTTTTTTTTGGGGAATTTCGTATAAAAAAATGTGAAAAATATTGTTATTTGCAATTGTCCGTTAAAATCACGCAGTGCCGAATCGCAAAAAAGGCCCTGGTCAGGAAGGGGGTAAAATCTTCCGGGGCTTAAGTGGTTAATAAATACATAATTGGATGTTAATTTGGATGACGAAGCTGAACATGTTCGTAGACTCAGGCCCTGCATACTGAACTTGAGAACAATGCAACAACTATTAACATGTGAAATCTTAACATAAAAAAATGTTTTTTGTTTACCATAATTGTAGGATTACTCAGATATCTATATAGGAGTGATAAGGGACATGTGACTATAAGCCCTTTTTGTGATGTTGAAGTTGAAAACGCCTCATGCAGCAGGCCAAATATAATTTTGTCATCTTAGTCAACTTTTTATTTATGGTGAGGATTTTTAAAGTGAATTTGCAGTAAATCATAATGCTAGAAGGATCATATCCAGTGAGACAATGACTTTACAAGCAATACTGGCAGATACATCTATTCTGCTTCTCATCCACAGATGAGACAGTCATAAAAAGTAAAATATTTTCATTTACACTATTCATTACATTCCCATATATTATTTTTGTCCCTATCTTGGGAACATTTAAAATATAAAAAAGCACTAAAAAAGCATGAGAAACGCATTATAGACAGACACATCAAACATATTATAAACACAATTACATCAACCTCTCTAAAGAGTCTTTTAGATATAAAAATCAATCCATTTAAAAGATAAAAGTTTAATGGATAAAGAGATATTCACCTCGTGTACGACCCAATGACATGGCCACTTGCCTCCACACCTTTCTCCCCTCTTTCCCACATCAGAGGATACCTGGCTGCACACCCACTCAATATGTCATAGAATAAGGGGGAAGACTCTGCTCCATGTTTCTTCTTAGCTTAGTTCATGGCTTCGGCAATGCAACACACTCAAATTGGAGCCAGAAGGGCTGCAGAACCACCGCCAAGAGGCACCAGCAACCTACATGGTGAATCCAACATCTTAGAGGAAATGGACAGTTCTGCTTCAGCTGAGGAGTCCTCCTCACAGCCTCTTCCTGACAGAGGTAAGTGATCAGCTCCTTCACCAACACACTCCCAGATAAAGCCCCTCTATACAAGAAACAGCATTGGGTAGCATTTGACATTCATAAAGAAGAAGATAGCACAGAATTACTGGCTGCTCCCTGCCAGAGATAATCCAGCCCCAGAACGTACCTTAAAAATGCTGCTTTCACTGCAAGAAAGAGCTCCAAAGAGAAATGTTCTCCTCCTTTTCATATCTTGCCACCAGAGTGGACCAGGCGGAAGAATGCACTAATAGCTTAGAACAGCAATCGACTGACCACACCAGAGCTTACAACAAAATAATAGAACTAATAGAACGAATAATAGAACACCAAACAGAGGAACTCTGCCAAAGTGTGGCTAAAATTGCTGATTTGGAGGATATGTCAGTACAAAATAATATATCATTTAGAGGAATATCTGAATCAGTTAAGTCTGTTGAACTGACTAACAATCTCCAACACCTATTTTCTAAGCTTCTTCCTCACCCCACCACTGCTGACCTAATCTTAGCTTGGGCCCACAAGATCCCTAAAACTAAACACTTGCCAGCAGATGTCCCAAGAGATGTATTGACCATTTTTTTAATGTCAAGAATCAAAACCTCACAGGAACTAGGTCCTCTCTGTGTCTCCCATGACCATATGTGGGTGTTTCCCTCTTTGTCAACCTCTCCACCGCCACAGCCCAGCGGCGTAAAGAATTCCCTACAAATGGGGCTTTCCAGTCAAGCTTATTGTCACTTTCCAGAATCAAACAACCACTATTACGGTTTTGTATGCCTTTTTCTTTCCTAACCCAGATACTTTACATTTCTATGTTTCAGTTAACACAGTTATATTTACAATTTAGTGCCTCTCAATGGGCAGTGGCCTTTATCTGCTAAATACCACCCTAGAATGTATAGGGTTATGCACGCTTCCTGTTTTTTTGATTTAGTTTATTCTTTTTTCATGTTCTAATTTTGGATTTTTTTAGATTTTTCTTATCCCCAGTTATGGCATTGGAATATTTGATTGTGGTTCATACTATATACTGATTCAATAAAGAGTGTCCGCCTAATATATGTAGTCTCTGCACATGTCTTAATGCTGATCTCTTCAGCTCCCTCATTGCCATCATTATAACTTCAAATAATGCCAATGAGCTAAAATCCTCAATTAGGAGGAATATATTTTGAAAGGAATCCTAATACCAGAAATCAGACATACTTTGCATACAGGAGACTAATTTCTCCACTCATAACCCCCCCAATCTTCTCTCATAAACAATTTACCCACTGTTTTTTGTCAATGCTAATAAGGAAAAAGCTGGTGGGATGATTGCCATTAATCATTGGTCCCCTTTCAGTTGCATCACGTTGAGACAGACATTAATGGAAGATATATCATTCTGTCTGCCGTCTGCCGCTATTTATAATCACTCTTTAACCATCATCAATATTTATGCCCCAAATTTTAATGTCATTGTTGATTACACCCTGCACTTTTCCAAATCTACCAGGAAACGCTCCACAGCCCTTTTCCTCTCTCCTTAAAACGGAAGACCTCTATGATCCTTTGAGATGTCTTCATGACTTGGAGCAGGGTTACACCTATTTTTCGCACAAGCGAAAGTCCTAGAACCTATTCCTAACTGATAAACATGATCGATGATCTGACCTCTGAAGACGTTACTACGCTCTGATGAAACGCGCGTCAGGTGGAACGCACGCCGTCAAACCCGGAAGTTAGCCTAGAACGCAAGCCGCTCTCCACGCTACAGACATCCATTAGAGGGTTTTGTACAGCTTTTTTACTTTTTACCAGCTTTGTCAGCATTTTTACTTAATAAACTCGTTTTAATGGTACTGCACCATTCGGAGCCTGTCCTTCTTGTTCCCTGAAATCACATCCGGAGAAACCGTGAGGAACCCGTTTACCCCATCTGGGGGATTCCGGTCGAGAGGGATAGGAGCCCAGCAGCTGCCATTATTCTGACCTGGAGGGTCACCAAAGCACTACTGGTCTCTTTGCCGTAAGGTAGTTGAGACCCACCTTATCTGGTGAGTTTACATCATACCCTTAATATCTGCATGATTGGATATTCTGTCTCATTGGAGGTTCCAGCACCAAGCACCAGCACTTTTTCCCCCCTTTATTGGCATTTTTTTGGAATACTCACCACTGAGTCACCCATGAACTATTTTGAATGTCACTTAGCACTTTATTATCACAGTGAATTGTTGGACTTGATTTTGGCACATTAATTATTTAATTACATTATCTTTTATGGTATCTATGTTTTAGGGGTACAGCCCATTTTTAAGTTTTAGAGATTTTTAGACATTACTATATTGCATATCCACTCCTATAGCTCCCTGCGCACACCAGCAAGCGCTATATTTTCTCATCTAGTTTGGGATTTCCTACACGTTCACTTTGCACTTTATAGCAGCTGCTCATCCAATATATTTATTCATTTTATATAGTAGCCACACTACCCATTTGATTAGGCACTCCTAGGCGTGAGGAATATATTCAACTGAATATATATATTTGCATGATCGATGAACACAATTTATGAAGGCAAGATAGGATGATCTTGTAGTCGGACCACGCACCTATTTCCGGTAAAGTATTTCCAAATCACTGTGCCATAGGAAGCCCTTTTGATGAAACTAGTGGCACACGAGGAAAAGGCACATAATGCTATCATTGACTTCCTCTACCAGCTAAACCAAACACTGAAATGAGCCAATAAAACCAGTCCACACCACATATAGCATCAGAGCTGTGCAAAGTTAGGCAGACTCTTAGTGAACACTTACATTACAATTTAAATTTCTATTTAAAAAGACTTTGCCTTACGTAGTATTCCCAGCACAACAAACTTGGAGCCTTCCTCGCTAAACAATTCAAAAGACAATTAGCCAGATCCAAAAATCCTTATCTTACCAACAATCTTGGCCAGCGGTTTACTAATCCCGAGGATGTTGCCAATCACTTTGGCTCCTTTTATTCCAGACTATATAATCTAATCCAAACCGGCACTATCATTCTTCCCAATGACAAAGACATACAGCAATTCTTACAGTCTCTAAGCCTCCCAACAATAAAATAATTCCGGATCAACTCCTCAATCTTTCAGTCCCATTCACCACCCAATAAATTTGAAGGGCTATTATTGCTCTATCCCTCGCAAAGCTCCTGATCCTGGTGGATTTGGGAATCATTATTACACTTTATTTATGCTCAGCCTTCAACCATACTGCATTCGCAAGTACAATACCTAAAGAGTTTCTTGATTCCTAAACTGGGGAAACCGTCTGACCATCCTGCCATCCACAGCAGCAGCGGGACAAGGTCAACCAGCGCCAAGGGTGAAGATGCCAAACTGCCCCCCCCCCCTTCCCAGGTGCAAAAATTATCCCCAGCATTGATGTTAGTGGATGCAATAATAACCCCCAGAATTCATGTCAGTGGATGTAATATTAATTCTCAGCATTGGTGCCAGTGGATACATTATTATCTCCCAGCATTGGTGTCAGTGGAGGCCATAATAACTCCCAGCATTGATGTCAGTGGATGCATTATTACTCCCAGCTTTGGTGTCAGTGGACACCATAGTAACCTCCAACATGGGTATCAGAAGATGAATTAATAACCCCCAGCATTGATGTCAGTGGACGTATTAATAACTCCCAGCATTGGTGTCATTGGACACCATAATGACTCCCAGCATTGATGTCAGTGGGTGCAAAATTAACTCCCAGCATTGGTGTCAGTGGACGTATTAATAACTCCCAGCATTGGTGTCAGTGGACACCATAATGGCTCCCAGCATTGATGTCAGTGGATGCATTAATAACCCTCAGCATCGATGTCAGTGGACCCATTCATAACCCCCAGCACAGGTGTCAGTATTATTAACCCTCTCCCTCACATTGGTGGTCAGTGGCATTGAAATGTAACCCCTCCCATGACCACCGGGTGGGTGTATGAAGTGAAATTTCACTGACATTACCACAGATGCAGAAGGGAGTAATGGGTTAAAATTTCACTGCCATGCAATGCAAGGTGGGGGGTAAGGGGGTTAAAATCCCCCTACAAGAAGACCAATATAGGTGGGGGGTGAGGGGTAACTTTTACTGCTACTAATCCCCCCTTTTGATCACCTGCATTGGTGGTCATGGCAATGTTAACCCCTTCCTCAATTCCAGGCCTGCTCCAGTCCCATTACCCTAGTGCTCTGGCATTGGGCAGGGAGCAGGAGCAATGACATCAAATACATCCAGCTGAGCTTACCACAGCACACACTCGCTCCTGTCAGCTCACATCTCTCTCTTCTAGGATTGCAAGTGGGCAGACAGCGGGAGGGTGGGCAATTCAGGCAGGAAATCGGCCAGTGCAGGAGGGCAGGTGGGTGGTCTGGATCTCCGAAGCTGACCTCATCCCCATCCCACCCACAGAAGAAGCAGCCTACACCAGAGCCTGAAACTGGCAGAGGAGGTAGGTGGATAAGATCCAGTCCTGCAGCTGGAGGGAGGGGGAGCAAAATCCTCCCTCTAGCAGTTATCGCAGCCTCTACTGTGCGTGTTCTGAATGACAGGAGTCAGGACTGCAGCTTCATTCCTGTCATTCAGGCAGCAGGAGAGCTCATCTGCTCTCAGTGCCCCCTATCCATATAGCACCTCTGCGCCCAGGGCATGTGTACCCTTCAGCCCACCCCTTATCCCATCCCTGAACTATAGACCCATTGCCCTTTTAAATACAGAAACAAAACTTTTCACTAAAATCCTGGCATCATGCCAATCATCTATTAATCCAGAATCGGTGCTTTTTGACCAGGTGGGATTTGTGGCTAGCAGGCAGGCGTCAAATGGCACCAGGCGCTTCATAGACCTAATGCAATGGGCTAAAAATCATTGAATGCCTTCTCTGCTCTTTTCTTTGGATGTGGAGAAAGTGTTCGATCAAGTAGATTGGCAATATCTGGAGGCGATTTGGCTTCCCAGGTAATATGCTGCTGTCTATTTTAAGTCTCTACCTAACCCTCAATGCCATGATGAGTATGGACCTCTGGAATTCTTTTGTGCTCTTTCAACATAACAAAGGAGACCCGTCATGGATGTCCCTTATCCCCACTAATCTTTACGTTAATAATGAATTCGCTGGAAAAAGCTATACATACTAACCCCTACATTGCAGGTACAAAGGTCAGGAATAAAGTTGGCCTTTATGCAAATTACATATTTGTCTCCCTAACAGATCCCATTAACTTCTTCCGCTAGCTCCAACAAGTCCTTGACTCATTCAGCAGTATCTCTCTTTATAAAATAAATTACAGAAAATCTTAGCATTACACATTACCTCTACCACTCCTTTCTCGTGGGCTCCTTACTCTACTCTCCAGTATTTATGTATTCATGCTCTCACCTTCATCTCAGCTTCTCTGTACCAATTTTTCCTTCTTTATCTCAAAATGTTGACATATTTCCCAAGGACTACAAGTCACTTGTGCCTCTTGGGCAGATGGCATAGCCTTAACAAAGATGCATCTACTGCCCGATATCTTATATACAGTATAATTCGAACCCTTCCAATACCAATTTTGTCAGCACAACTAACCAAACTACAAGTGATCCTGTCTTCTTTTATATGGAATGGCAAACAACCCAGTCTCAAACATCCTATTATGTGCACTTCCTCAAAAGCTGCTGGAATGGGATATCGCAGCCTTCTACAAAGCTTCAATCCAAGACCTTTGGCTTCAATCCTTGACCAAAACAACTCTGGGTAAACCCCACGCAATATCCTACATGGCTTGCTACTAACCCCAGGAAAATCTTGGGTGCTTTACTTTTCCAACTGCAGCCCTCTTACTCTTTCCTAGACACTGTCAACATCACAGTAAAAACTTAGAAGGCCTCACTCCACAAATTCAAAGGTCTCCCATTTGAGGTGCTCTCACATTTGCCTTCCATCCTTAGCGCTGCTGATTGCACATATCTCCTTCTCATCCTGAATTTTGGCAGGCATCAACTTTATTGGAGATCTATTCACTACTACCTATCTGAACTCTTTTTAATAGTCATGCACACAATACTGTCTGAAACCTAAAAACTTTTTCATGTACCTACAACTATGCTCAGCACTTTCTAGTGTCTGATAGACTGAACATGCCTTGCTTTGGGATCTTTTCCAATTAACCTAACCCACACACCAAAGGCATTGCCTTCATCTATAGACTATTGATGAAACCATCCTCTCACATCAAAACGTCATCATCGCATTACTAGGAGAAAACGATTCTCACCTTCACGACTTCACAGGGATAGCTGGCTCTGGTCTCTGCTCTAAAAGCATCCCATGGTATAACATTTTTGGAATCTGTACAGAAAATGTTATAACTGGTACCTTACACCCTCCAAATTAGTGTGCATATATCCCTCTGTCTCACCTACATGTTAAAGAAGTTGTGGTCACAATGTCACTTTATTTTCATATCTGGTGGAACTGCCCTGGCTTGTCAAATTTTGGGCAGACATTGCCCTCTTTGTTATCTCTATAACTACTATACTATTTACTCCCACTCCTCAAGCAGTCCTACTAGGCATGTAATCGTCCCTATGACCAAATTGCTTCCAAACCATTGTAACTCACAATTTTATAGTTGCATCACCAGAACATGGAAAAAATGCACTCACCCCCCCCCCCCCCAACCCCACTAGAGGAAGTCATTACTATTGATGGGTCGAGCACTCAACCAGTTCAGTTTGCACCAGAACTTCCAAACAAGGAAAAAGTTTGACCTCAAGCCACAAACTCTATTAAAGTCTATGGGACCCGAACACGAAAAATCAAAAGTCCCCATTTTGAAGGCTTATATTCAAGTTATTGGCTATAAAAAGGATATCTGGGCCAGAGTACTATCCTACGGGGACATGCATCAATGCAAACAAAAAAAACATTTAAAAAAGATCCTTTATACCAGAGCAGGGATTTTAATGATTCTGAAAGTGAAACAATAAGAATCAAAAATTATTTTAAATATAGTGCCTGGGGGGTCCGCTTAGGCTGCCCATAAGGTGACGCATCTGCACCGTGTATAGCACCTATAGCAGCAAAACTGACATTTGTAAATAAAAATGAAAATTGATCATCCCAGCTGCAAGTTATTGCTGGCAATAGAAAACAAAAATTAAAAAAAACTGTGTGGTTATGGGGGTCTGCGGGCAGGAGGCATATCGGAATCTGGAAGCCCCCCAGATCCCCCCCCCATGTGAATGAGTATGTACATTGTACCCCTACTCATTTAGCAAAAAAAAGTGTCAAAAATAAATAGACAGGAGGCAATTTTTGACAATTCCTTTATAATGAAAATAAAAATGTCCTCTGGTGTAGATCAATCGTCAATCACGATGCCCGCCGCACCGCTGGACCGGAAAAAAACTATAAAAAAAGATTCGCCCGTGACGAAGGCTAAGCGCTGAATACCTGCTCCTCTGTCTCACAGTTCTAAATATGTAAGAGGCAGGACCACATTGGGCTGTCACCTGGTGGCACCACCCCTTGTGACGCCACCAACCAGTACATGCTGGGTCAGTGATGTCACAAGGTTGCGGTGCCACCAGGTGTTGTCACCAAATGGGCCCGCCACTTTTCTATTTAAAAACTGTCACACGGTGGAGAATGCATTCGGCAGTTAGCTTTCATCGAGGGCAGAGCGTTTTTTTTTTTTTACGGTCTGTGGTGTGGCTGGCATTGTGATTGATGATGGATCTACATCAGGGGACATTGTTTTTTTAATTTTTTTAATAAAGGAGTTATTAAAAACATCTTTCTGTCTTTATTTATTTTTGATCTTTTATTTTGCAGAATGAGTAGGGGTACAATGTACCCCATACTCATTCACATAGGGGGGGGGCTGGATCTAAGGGTCCCCTTGTTAAAGGGGGTTCCAGATTCCAATAAGCCTCCTGCCTACAGATCCCCACAACCACTGCCCAGGGTTGTGGGGAAGAGGCCCTTGTCCCCATCAACATGGGGACAAGGTGCATTGTGGTGGGGGGTGGAGCACCCCTGCCCTAAAGAACCCCCCCATGTTGAGGATATGTGGCCTGGTGTGATCAAGGAGGGGGGCCACTCATTCTCCCCCCCTCCTTTCCTGGCCTGCCAGGCTGCATGCTTGGATAAGAACCTGGTATGGATTCCAGGGAACCCCAAGCCATTTTCTTTTAAGTTTCTATTACCAGCAAATGTTTTTTTTCATTCAGCTGTCAGCAGGGAAGCACTGACAGCTGATGACTCATCCGTTGTTAAGGACACTTCCTGGCCCCACTCCTTAACAACCTATTGACTGTGCGCTCGGAGGGTGAACATCCCAGGGAGCACACAGAAAGTTTGGGTTTTCGGCGAACACCCGAATAGGCGATGTTCAGGCCAAACTTGTGCTTGGACCTAATTCGCCCATCCCTAGTCATTACCATATTAAAAGATCACTGCCATTTTGAGTATGCTAAAGCACATTTCCAAATGCCAATTTTTGTTAAAAAACTAGAACCCTTGGCTTACTCATTCTATAAGTTCAGCCCTATTGAAGTGACATCATTATCCATTTACTTCTAAACTGACTCTTGTATGCAGGAGGCTTTTTCCCTGTCAGTCAGATTGTTATAGGATGGCTGTCTTATTTTATCTTTTTTTTTTACATTTTTTTATTTGCCAAAATCATTTTGTGTTGAACACTCTACCAACACCCTCTGACATTCTGCTTCCCTCATTTGGCTACATGT